>NC_069692.1:2645000-3845000 GCF_023699985.2 Odocoileus virginianus | reverse complement strand
TATATGCTTTTCTATTTAACCCTTTAACTCACCAGATGTATTTAGAATCTGTATTATGAGATGCATATATATGTAGAATTTGTTTTACTTCCAGCTGATTCTTCTATCATTATTAAACATCCCATTTTGTTTATTTTACTTCTTGCCTTCATGTCCTCTTGACATACATCTGTATTTTTTAGCTTTACAAATTTTCTTTAGTTTGTGGTCTTGCGTACTTGTTACTTTTTAAATCTGAAAATATTTTTCTTTTAACTTTTAAAAATTGAACCATATTTCTTATAATTGAATTTAATCTTAATACAATGCAATTCAATTATAGGTTTATTTGTATTGAAGTCTATTATTTCACTCTTTGTTCTCTGACTTGTTTTATATTCTCTTTTTTTTCTCCTTTCTTACATTTTAGGGATTTATTAAATACTTCTATTATTCTATTTTTCCTTGGAGTTCACATCTTAGCTGAAATTTTAAATTTTTATTGATGATCAACCTAAAATTGCAATCTACATTTTACTTCATCAACATCTAATATAAATACTTTTGCCAATTCCTGAACACTGAGTGGAGCTTAGAACATTTTAATTTTATTAGCATACTCATCTTTTATACTTCTTTGTTGTCTGTTATAATTATGTGTATATATGAAGCCCCTTATTGTTTTATGCAATCAGTATCATTTTAGATTTGCTCACATATTTATTTTCTGTTGTTCTTTACTTATATACTTGTGTTTCTATCCAGAATTATTTTATTCTCTCTAAAGAATTCCCTTTACTAATTATTTTTTTGGACAGATCTTCTTGATTAATTCTTTTCATTTTTGTTACCTGCAATGTCATTTTGAAAGAGTATTTTTGCTTTATATAAAGTATTGTAGGTTAGTAGTAATTTTCTTTTCTTTATTTATTTTTAAGGCTAATTGTCTTCTGGCTACTATATCTCTCTTGAAAGTTCACTGACAAAGAGACATCACCTCATATAAGTCTGAATGGCTAATAGCAAACTAACACCAATGACAAATTTTGGTGAGGCTGTGGACATAAGCAATCTCTTGCACATGGTTGGTTGGGATGTAAATTAGGGCAACACTGGAAAGGAGTCTTGAAATTTCTCAAAAAACTAAAAACATAGTTATTATAGGACACAGAAATTCCATTCCTAGATATATACCTCCCAAAAAAGCCTCTAAAAACATTAATTTGAAAAAATACATGCACCTCAATGTTCATAGCAGAATTATTTACAATTGCCAAGATAGGGAAACACCCTGTGTCCATCATGGAACAGATGAATGGATAAAGAAGGTGTGGTACACACACACACACACACACACACACACAAAAGGGATGCTGCTTAACCATAAAAAAGAATGAGTTCTTTGCCGTTTGCAACAACATGGATAGGGGTATAATGTTTAGTGAAATAAGTCAGAAAGAGAAAATAAGGACTCTATGCTATCATATATGGAATCTAAAAAATACAACACGATAATGAATATAACAACAATAAAAAGCAGACACATATATAGAGAACAAACTAGTGGTGACCAGGAGGAATGGGATAAGAGAGGGGCAACATAGGTGCAGAGGATTAAGAAGCACAACTATTATGCATAATCTACAAGGATATATTGTACAACACGCAGAATAGAACCAATAACTGTGTTGTGTGTAAAGTCACTTCAGCCAAGTCCCTCTTTGCAGTCCTATGGACTATAGTCCTCTAGGCTTCTCTGTCCATGCGATTCTCCAGGCAAAAATACTGGAGTGCATTACCATGCCCACCTCCAAGGGATTTTCTCCAATCTAGGGTTCAAACCCACATCTCTTATGTCTCCTTCATTGACAGGAAGGTTTTTTTGTTTGTTTTTTTTTTTTTACCACTAGTGCCACCTGGGAAGCCCCATAATAAGTATAAATGGCATATAATCTTTATAATTATGACTCACTACATTGTACACTGTAACATAATATTACACATCAACTGTACTTCAACTAAATATTTTTAAAAAGTAGAATCAAAAGCAAAGAAAAGAAAATACACTGAGATTCATATTGTTGCTCCTTTGAAAGTTATGCGTGCTTCATTATCTGGCTAACTAATATATGTCCTATTTCTCTTTGAATTTCAGCAAAGTTGCTACTTTTGTCTCTATGTACTTTTCTTTGCTACACATCTTAAATCTGTGGCTTTTGGAAAATTATCAGTCATTCTCTTTTCAAATATTATTTCTGCTCATTTTCTTCTATGTCTTCTCCTGTAGCACAATTTGCAGATCTATTAAAACTATTGATTATATTCTTTCTCAATAATTTATGGTGTTTTCTCTGTTTTCCATCCTTTAGTCTATCTTTGCTTTAGTCTGGGTATTTCTTATTGATCTTTATTCCATTCGGTGTTTTATTTTTCTCTATGGTAAGGCCTACTCTCCTCTTAAAATCATATATGGAGTCTCAGTTTCAATTGTTTAATTTTTTAACTCTAGCATTTGTGGTTGATATATACATTCATTCTTAAATTTTTAAATATCATATTGTTGTTAAGCCTCTTAAGTCACATTGAACTCTTTGAGACCCCATGGACTGTAGCATGTCAGGCTCATCTATACTCCACTGTTTCCTGGCATTTGCTCAAATTCATGTCCATTAAGTTGATGATGCTATCTAACCATCTCATTCTCTGTTACCCCATTCTCCTTTTGCCTTCAGTCTTTCCTAGCATCAGCGTCTTTTCCAATGAGTTGGCTCTTCATATCAGGTGGAAAAAGCACTGGAGCTTCAGCTTAATTTTTAAATATATTTAAATAAATATTTAATATATTATAAAAATGCATGCCACATATATTAATATAACTATATGCATGCATGCTAAGTCACTTCAATCCTGTCCAACTCTTTGTGAACCTATGGAGTGTAGCTTGCTGGGCTCCTCGGTCCATGGGATTCTTCAGGCAAGAATACTGGAGTGGGTGGCGTGCCCTCCTCCAGGGGATTTTCCTGACCCAGGGATTGAACCCATGTCTCTAATGTCTCATGCCTTGGCAAGTGCATTCTTTACCACTAAATCCACCTGGGAAGCCTCAATACAACTTTATGTGTGATATATGTTCAGTTCAGTTGCTCAGTCCAACTCTTTATGACCCCAGGCCAGGCCTCCCTGTCTGTGATCAACTCCCGGAGTTTACCCAAATTCATGTCCATTGAGGCAGTGATGCCATCCAGCCATCTCATCCTCTGTCATCCCCTTCTCCTCCTGCCCTCAATCTTCCCCAACATCAGGGTCTTTTCAAATGAGTCAGCTCTTTGCATCAGGTGGCCAAAGTATTGGAGTTTCAGCTTCAGCATCAGTCCTTCCAATGAACACCCAGGACTGATCTCCTTTAGGATGGACTGGTTGGATCTCCTTGCAGTCCAATGGACTCTTAAGAGTCTTCTACAACACCACAGCTCAAAAGCATAAATCCTTCAGCCCTCAGCTTTCTTTATAGTCCAACTCTCACATCCATATATGACCACTGGAAAAACCATAACCTTGACTAGATGCACCTTTATTGACAAAGCAATGTCTTTGCTTTTTAATGTGCTATCTAGGTTGATCATAATTTTCCTTCCAAAGAGTAAGCATCTTTTACTTTCATAGCTGCCATCACCATCTGCAGTGATTTTGGAGCCCAGAAAAATAAAGTCAATCACTGTTTCCACTGTTTCCCCATCTATTTGCCATGACGTGATGGGACCAGATGCCATGACCTTAGTTTTCTGAATGTTGAGCTTTAAGCAAACTTTTTCACTCTCCTCTTTCACTTTCATCAAGAGGCCCTTTAGTTCTTCACTTTCTGCCATAAAGGTGGTGTCTTCTGCATATCTGAAATTTTTGTTATTTCTCCCAGCAATCTTGATTCCAGCTTGTGCTTCATCCAGTCCAGCATTTCTCATTATTTAATCTGCATATAAGTTAAATAAGCAGGTTGACAATATACAGCCTTGACATACTCCTTTTCCTATTTGCAACCAGTCTGTTCCATGTCCAGTTCTAACTGTTGCTTCCTGACCTGCATATAAGTTTCTCAGGAGGCAGGTCAGGTGGTCTGGTAGTCCCATCTCTTTCAGAATTTTCCACAGTTTATTGTGATCCACACAGTCAAAATCTTTGTCATAGTCAATAAAGCAGAAATAGATGAGTGATATATATTTATTTATTTGGTCATACTACATGATGTTCAAAGTAATGTTTTCATTTAATGCCAAGTAAGAAGATTAAAAGTATAGAAATTATTTAAATGCATATTACAGTATTGGGGTAAAAAACACTACCCCTCTTTGCTGTTTTTCCCCCCTCTGCCCACTTTCCTGGGTGTTGGGGGTATTTGGTCAAATTTATTTACAACATTCTCATTTTTATGCCAATAAAAGATTTTGAAATTAAAAATAAAATAAAATAAAAGTATAGAAATTATTTATAGTTTTAGGTTAGCATTCCCCCAGTTAGTGGTCCCCCAATCTTTTTGGCAGCTTCCCTGATAGCTCAGTTGGTAAAGAATCCACCTGCAATTCAGGAGACCCTGGTTCAATTCTTGGGTCAGGAAGATCCACTGGAGAATGAATAGATTACCAACTTCAGTCTTCTTGGGCTTCCCTTGTTGCTCAACTGGTAAAGAATCCCTGTAATGTGGGAGACCTGGGTCCAATCCCTGGGATGGGAAGTTCCTCTGGAGCAGGGAAAGGTTACCCACTCCAGTATTCTGGTCTGGAGAATTCCATGGACTCTATAGTCCTTAGGGTCGCAAAAGAGTCAGAAATGACCAAACGACTTTCATGATCTTTTTGGCACCAGGGACCAGTTCTGTAGGACTGTTTTCCATGAACTAGGGAGTGGGGGATGATTCAAACTCATTACATTTATTGTGCACTTTATTTCTAATCTGATGCCATCTCTGATCTGACAAGGGCTGCCATCTGTGACCTGGAAGTTGGGGATCTCTGCTCTAGATGATGCTAATTTCTCCAGAGTCATTTAATTTTTTTCTTTTTTTAAAATTTTGGACAGAAAGAAAATTGTTTTTAGTTGAGATACACAGTAAGAAAAATCTATTAAGGTTTATAGCCAGAGAACTAGAACTTGAAGAAAGGAATGGAGTAAGAAAAAGACAGAAGAAATGAAACTAGAACACTTTCTAACACCATACACAAAAATAAACTCAAAATGGATTAAAGATCTAAACGTAAGACCAGAAGCTAAAACTCCTAGAGGAGAACATAGGCAAAACACTCTCCGACATAAATCACAGCAGGATCCTCTATGACCCACATCCCAGAATTTTAGAAACAAAAGCAAAAATAAACAAATGGGGCTTAATGAAACTTAAAAGCTTTTGCACAACAAAGGAAACAATAAGCAAGGTGAAAAGACAGCCCTCAGATTGGGAGAAAATAATAGCAAATGAAGCAACAGACAAAGGATTAATCTCAAAAATATACAAGCAACTCCTGCAGCTCAACTCCAGAAAAATAAAGGACCCAATCAAAAAATGGGCCAAAAAACTAAACAGACATTTCTCCAAGGAAGACATACAGACGGCTAAAAAACACATGAAAATATGCTCAACATCACTCATTATCAGAGAAATGCAAATCAAAACCACAATGAGGTACCATTACACACCAGTCAGAATGGCTGCTATCCAAGAGTCTACAAGCAATAAATGCTGGAGAGGGTGTGGAGAAAAGGGAACCCTCTTACAGTGTTGGTGGGAATGCAAACTAGTACAGCCGCTATGGAGAATAGTGTGGAGATTTCTTAAAAAACTGGAAATAGAACTGCCACATGACCCAGCAATCCCACTTCTGGGCATACACACCAAGGAAACCAGATCTGAAAGAGACACGTGCACCCCAATGTTCATCGCAGCACTGTTTATCATAGCCAGGACATGGAAGCAACCTAGATGCCCATCAGCAGATGAATGGATGAGGAAGCTGTGGTACATATACACCATGGAATATTACTCAGCCATTAAAAAGAATTCATTTGAATCAGTTCTAATGAGATGGATGAGACTGGAGCCCATTATACAGAGTGAAGTAAGCCAGAAAGATAAAGACCATTACAGTATACTAACATATATATATATATGGAATTTAGAAAGATGGTAACAATAACCCTATATGCAAAACAGAAAAAGAGACACAGATGTATAGAACAGACTTTTGGACTCTGTGGGAGAAGGCGAGGGTGGGATGTTTCAAGAGAACAGCATTGAAACATGTATATTATCTAGGGTGAAACAGATCACCAGCCCAGGTTGGATGCATGAGACAAGTGCTTGGACTTGGTGCACTGGGAAGACCCAGAGGGATCGGGTGGAGAGGGAGGTGGGAGGGGGGATCTGGATGGGGAACACATGTAAACCCATGGCTAATTCATGTCAATGTATGACAAAACCCACTACAATATTGTAAAGTAATTAGCCTCCAACTAATAAAAATAAAAAATGAAAAATAAAAAAAAGGAAGTAAAAAAAAAAGACAGAAGAATAAATTTGGGTTCAGGTACTACATGATGTTATTCAATTCTAAGTATGGAACCGAAGATAAAAACAAAAAGAAAGAAACTTCCTTTCCAATGTCTTTGGGGTTACACATATTTTTCACAATTTAGCTCAGAAACTCAATGATGGCAGCCACATAGAGATGAAATTACCAATTCTTGATCTTAGAGATTGTCCTCTTTTGGCATATTCAGAGTGTATCTTGTGACTGAACTTGACTTTTTCTATTGCAATGCTGAAAATGAAATGAACATAGTGAAACACTTCATTTACATTTCACAAAGTTAAGTTGCTGAAAAAGTAAGTTCTAGTACAATAATCTAAGGGTAAGGGATGACTTTCAGTGATTTGAAAGTATAGTTGGCCAAAGGCTTTAATTGTTTAAAAAGCCAAATTTTTATCAGAAATTTCAAAATTGACTCTCTTCATGGTCCAAATGTCATGGCTAATTCCTTAGCTGTGTTTCTTTCTGGTTTGGCTACCTGGCAAATGAACAATATTTCAAGGAAAAAGAATCAGCAATTGTCTCTTCCCGTAGCAGTTTTTCCCCGTGATCTCCCACTCATTAAGTTCAATGACTTTAAGATATTTTTGAATGAAAGAAAAAGAGACTATCCTTGAGGGCCAGACAGAGGAAGCATCCTTTTTCCAAGTCATTTACTTTGAAACTGACAGGAAGTTAAGTAGAGGAAGGTCATTTTATTTTATTTATTTTATTTTATTTTCATTTATTTTTATTAGTTGGAGGCTAATTACTTTACAATATTGTAGTGGGTTTTGTCATACATTGACATGAATTAGCCATGGATTTACATGTATTCCCATCCCGATCCCCCCTCCCCCCTCCCTCTCCACCCGATCCCTCTGGGTCTTCCCAGTGCACCAGGTCCAAGCACTTGTCTCATGCACCCAACCTGGGCTGGTGATCTGTTTCACCCTAGATAATATACTTGTTTCGATGCTGTTCTCTTGAAACACTCCACCCTCGCTTTCTCCCACAGAGTCCAAAAGTCTGTTCTATACATCTGTGTCTCTTTTTCTGTTTTGCATATAGGGTTATTGTTACCATCTTTCTAAATTCCATATATATATGTTAGTATACTGTAATGGTCTTTATCTTTCTGGCTTACTTCACTCTGTATAATGGGCTCCAGTTTCATCCATCTCATTAGAACTGATTCAAATGAATTCTTTTTAATGGCTGAGTAATATTCCATGGTGTATATGTACCACAGCTTCCTCATCCATTTGTCTGCTGATGGGCATCTAGGTTGCTTCCATGTCCTGGCTATGATAAACAGTGCTGCGATGAACACTGGGGTGCACGTGTCTCTTTCAGATCTGGTTTCCTTGGTGTGTATGCCCAGAAGTGGGATTACTGGGTCATATGGCAGTTCTATTTCCAGTTTTTTAAGAAATCTCCACACTATTTTCCATAGCGGCTGTACTAGTTTGCATTCCCGAGGAAGGTCATTTTAATCCAGCCTGGTACTGAAAAACTTTTAAGATAAATCTTAGTTTTTAAAATTTTTTTTTTAATAAAAAGCTTACTTTTTCAACTTTCTCCTGAGTTATAGTTCTTTAGTACCTGATGGAATTCTGAAGAAAAAATATCTGAACATAAATAAAAATTCTGAAAATAAATGTTTTTATTTTGACTTTTGAGAACTAAGATTTTTTTTTTTAAATTTTAGATTGTACTTGTTTTACTTTTACCCTCTATACTATTACTTGTGGCCAACAATATCTTTCAAAGATTGACACAAAAACATCTCCTTAGGAAGCCATGAACTTGAATTTTGGTCCTTGTATTCCTATTAAACCATCTGAAGCTCTCAGAGTCTTTGGTCCTTATATCCCTATTAAACTACTTGAAATTCTCAGAATAGATGTCTATTTATGAATCGGCAAAAACTTTGAGGTGAAAAATAGCACTGAATTTTGGGCTCACTTCTCTATGTTCCTTCTTCCCAGGATCTTGCTGCTCAAGTTCTTACTGTCTTGATTGTTCTCTAACATTGTCAAACATACTTTAAAAACATTTTATGTAGTTTTCTAGGCATTCTCAAATGAAAGTTTGATTTGTTAGAAGCAATTCTGCATTCCAGAAGCAGAAGTAGGTGGTGTTTTTATTTAAACTCATATTACCTACATTTGTTTCTTTATTTGCTCCTCTGGTATACTTTACTTTTCTTTGAAAATGTCTTTCTCTCTCAAAGACAAAAAGAGAAATCTGAAAGCAGCCAGAGTGATGGTACATATTATATAAAGAGAAATGAGACCAACAAATTTTTGGAATAATAAAAATAGATCAAAAGATGGTTCACTAGTGTTCCAGTTACTATGGTTACATAACCAATTACCATAAAACTCAGTGTCTTAAAACAACCTTTTTATTGTGCTCACAAAATCTGTGAGCCAGGAATTTGGACAGGGCATGGAGCCAAGGGCTTGTTTCTGTTCCAAATGTCTGAATTCTCGTCTAGGACAAGACAGCTGGGGTTACTCAGCAGCTGGGGAATAGAGACATTTAGGAGTCTTCACTCATGTGTGTCTTGGCTGATTCTGGTTGTTAACTGGGATCATACCAGAGTATGTGGTCTCTCCTATCGGCCTATACTTCCCCAAGTAGCCTCAGGATAGTGAGACCAAAATGGCCACTCAGAACTCAGAAGAAGTATCTATGAAAAATGTGAAATTTGCATAAACATTTTTGAATTTACATGGAAGTTTATATAGTCACATTTTGCTAGAGTCTATTAGTTACAAGAGAGTCACAAAACTGCCAGGTTTGGTGGGGGCAGTAGGATGACATAGATTCCCACTCTCAATGTGGGAAAGTTCAAGGTCATACTGTAGAAGACTTATAGGTGGGAGACATTCTTGTGTATAGCTTTGAAAGATATTGTTGGCTGCAAGTAATATTTCCACAGGGTAAAAGTAAAACACATACAATTTAAAATTTAATATTAAAATGAAATAAAACACTTAATTCTCAAAATCAAAATGAAGACATTTTTATTCAAGCAAAATATATTGTCACCCTGCTTATTGAACTTAAGTGCAGAGTACATCATGCAAAATGCAAGGCTGGATGACTCACAAGCTGGAATCAAGATTACCAGAAGAAATTCCAACAACTTCAGATATGCAGATGGTACCACTTTAATGGAAGAAAGTGAAGAAGAATTAAGGAGCCTCTCAAGGAGGGTGAAAAAGGAGAGCAAGAAAACTGGCTTAAAATTCAACATTCAAAAAACTAAGATCATGGCATCTGATCCCAACACTTCATGGCAAATAGAAAGGGGAAAGTGAAAACAGTGACAGACTTTATTTTCTTGAGCTCCAAAATCACTGTGGATGGTGATTGTGGTCATGAAATTAAAAGACTCTTGCTCCTTGGAAGGAAAGCTATGACAAACCTAGACAACATATTAAAAAGTAGAGATATCTCTTTGTCAACAAAGGTCCATATAGTCAAAGTTATGTTTTTCCTGTAATTAAATATGGAAGTGAGTGTTGAACCATAAAGAAGACTGAATGCCAAAGAATGGACGCTTTTTACTTGTGGTGCTGGAGAAGATTTGTGAGTCTCTTGGACAGCAAGGAGATCAAACCAGTCAATCCTAAAGGAAATCAATCCTGAATATCCACTGGAAGAACTGATGCTGAAGCTCCAATACTTTGGCCACCTGCAGTGAAGAGCAGACTCATTGGAAAAGACCCTGACATTGTGAAAAATTGAAGACAAAAGGAGAAGGGGGAGCAGAGGCTGAAATGTTTAGATAGCATTGCCAACTCAAAGGACATGAACTCATTCAAACTCTGGGAGACAGAGGACAGAGGAGCCTAGCATGCTGAAGTTCATTGGGTTGCAAAAAATCAGACATGACTTAGCGACTGAACAACAGTATCTGATAGAATAATGTTGTCACCCCAACCATGATGTCCATATCCTTATCCTTGGATCCTGTAAAACTTCAGCTTATGTGGCAAATGGGGATGAAGTTTGCAGGTGGAATTAAGGCTGCTATTTGGCTGACATTATGATAGGGAAATCATTCTGGATTTCTGGGCAGGCTCAGTGTAACCACACGAGTCTTCAAAGGAGGAAGAAGGGCAAATGAAGAGGGCAGAGCTCTATGGTGTGAGGACTAGACCCATTGATGTGTCTTGCAAAATGAAGGAAGTGACTATGAACCAAGGATGTAGGCCATCTCTAAGAACTGAAAAAGGAAAAGGGAGGATTCTCTCCCAAGAAACTCCAAGAGGAATTCATCCCGGCTGGCACATTGATCTTAGCTGAGTAAGACCCATGTCAAATTTCTGATCTCCAGAACAGTAAATAATAAATGTGTATTGTTTCAGCCACTACATTTGTGGTAACTTATGATGATATTGGTGGTGGTGGTTTAGTTGTTAAGTCACGTCTGAATCTTGTGACCCCGTGGCCTGTGGCCTGCCAGGCTCCTCTGCCCGTGGGATTCTCCAGGCAAGAATACTGGAGTGGGTGGTTGCTGTTTCCTTCCCCAGGGGATCTTTCCAACCCAGGAACTGAACCCAGGTCTCCTGCATTGCAGGCAGATTTTTTACCAACTGAGCTATGAGGGAAGTCCAGTATGATGATAGTGGTAGAAATTAATTCACGTTTTGTTTCATTAAATAAGGTGGAAATATAAAGCCTGTAAGGTGGGCAGGTGGTATCTGTACTTTTATATATATTCATATAATCCATATTTTAAAATTCAATAAAATATTGCAATACATATGTTTTGCATACATATAATATAAATATATGATATGCATTAATGTAGTTGACAGCTAATGGAATGTAATAGGCATACATGTAATAAATTTTGGCTTAGTTCATGTAGTGTTGATTTGAAGAAACAGCATTTAGCAAGGAAAAACATACATATATATACTTAAATATATCCACATATTTATCATCTATATTTTAATTTAATTTTTACAAATGTTTAAAGTTGGAAGGGTGTATGCATGTGTTGGGAGTTTGCGGGAACACTTTCTGGGTACACAAACAGCTTAAAATTCCTCTTTCTCTGTCACTGTCTGACTCACAATCCGTTATAGTAGCCCCTTCCCAACACCTTTCTCTCACATATACTTAATTCTCAGCCAGGAAGTTCTCCTTTCATCTATCCTGCATGGGTTCTCATTCTTTATCACCCTCCCCTTTTCTTCAATCTTGATTATTTCTTCTCTTGGTCATTTCTGTTACTAATTCCCCAGTATTGCCAGCTATGCATCTTAAAATTAAATACGCTTCTTGAATTCTTAAGTTAGAAAAGAAAGAAACTGAGAAGATGATCCTGTTCTTTGGTGGGAATTGGGGGGTATTTTAATCTGCTGAGGTTGTGGGAACAAATACCTCAAAGTGCGTGATAACCCTATATGCAAGACAGAAAAAGAGACACAGATGTATAAAACAGACTTTTGGACTCTATGGGAGAAGGCGAGCGTGGGATGATCTGAGAGAACAACATCGAAACATGCATATTGTCGTGTGAATCAGATCGCCAGTCCAGGTTGGATGCCTGAGACAAGTGCTCGGGGCTGGTGCACTGGGATGACCCAGAGGGATGGGATGGGGAAGGAGGTGGGAGGGGAGTTCAGGATGGGGAACACATGTAAATCCATGGCTGATTCATGTCAATGTATGGCAAAAACCACTACAATATTGTAAAGTAATTAGCCTCCACCTAATAAAAATAAGGGGGGGGGGGAGAAATGTACTGTCTTTCAGTGTGGAGGCTAGTAGTCTGAGATAAGGTGGCCGCAGGAACAGCTACTTCTGATGGTGGTGAAGGAGAATCTGTTCCATGAGTTTTGCCTACTTTTGAGTCAGAAGAACTCACTCATTGGAAAAGACCCTGATGCTGGGAAAGATTGAAGGCAGGAGGAGAAGGGGACACCAGAGGATAAGATGGTTGGATGGAATCACCAACTTGATGGACATGAGTTTGAGCAAGCTCCAGGAGTTGGTGATGGACAGGGAAGCCTGGCGTGCTGCAGTCCATGGGGTCACAAAGAATAGGACACAACTAAGCGACTGAACTGAACTGAACTGGGTGATTTGCTGGCAATCTTTGGCATTCCTTGGCTTACAGAGTGAGTGAACACGAAAGTGAAAGACATCCCTCTGTCCGTGGGATTTCCTAGGCAAGAATACTGGAGTGGGTGGCCATCCCTTCACCAGAGGATCTTCCCGACCCAGGGGTCAAACCCAAGTCTTCTACGTTTAAGGCGGATTCCTCACCATCTGAGCCATCAGGGAAGCGCTGGCTTAAGGAAGCATCACTAATTTCTTCCTTTATTTCTAAGTGGTGTTCTCCCTGTGTGCATGTCTGTGTTCAAATTTTCCTTCTTATAATGGACCAGACATATTGGATTAGGGGTCCAACTTTCTCCATTATGAACTCACCATAATGAATCACACCTGTAACTACTCTATATTTTCAAATTGGGTTACCTTCAGAGGTACTGGAAGTTAGGACCTCAATATACAAATCTGTTTTTGAAAAGGACTGAGTTCAACCTGTAATAGTAATTGAGAAATGAGGAAACTGTGGAAATAACTCTTTGCCATTGCTTTTCTAATTTAATTTTTAAACTTATTATTTAGTAGATATTTTTCCAGGGACAAATGCTTATCAAAAATACTTTAAAATATTTCATTGTATGTCATTACATATTTGTAAAGAAAATAAAATAAGTGTTGAACGATGATAGTTCTTTGTCTGGAAATCTGTGTGGTGACAGTGATGGATGAAAGACAGTACTTTCAGTCACCTCTTATCACTGGATAAAACCTTTTGACAAGAATTTTCTCTGTGATAATAAAGAGATTTTCAGTAAATCAGGGGATCTTTCAGAGCACTGTATGATAAGTGATTTGACCTCTCATTAATAAGGCCTACTAACTAAAATTTTCATTAAATCCTTAAGAAAAAGGTACTATCTTGTCCCACCAGCACCAATTTCTCTGTCAGGTTTTTTTTTTTTGTTTGTTTGTTTGTTTGTTTGTTTTTTTGTAGGAGGGGCATATTTGCTGTTCCAGTTGAAGAGAAATCAGACTGGAGTGTGTTTTCTCTTTTATTCTATATTATTCATGGAACTTTAAGTAATTTTATTAAAACTACAAACATCAGTTTCCTCATATAAAATGTTATGCCATTAATTATTTTTATTCTGAATTCCTTATGGACTTATTGGAAAATCCTAATAAAATAATGCATGTCAACACATATTAAATTATGTGTGTTATTAAAATATAAGTTTTTTAATGAAAATAATGTTTACCTACTTAATGATAACTAAATATAAGTTGCATAGAGAATATGGCTTAGGAAAAAGGATCTGGGTTACTGAGAGCAGAGGAGGAGGATAATAAAAAACATAAAGATGCATATGTTATACAATGATGCATATTTGCTGTTTAAAGTTTTTTTAATGTTACTTGGGTTTACTTCAGTTTAAAAGCTAAATATATTTGTTTTCAAAAGTCTAAGTGTTATGATTCTTTTCCCTACAATAGATAGAATGTCCCTGTTGTTATCTGTCAACAGTCACTAAAGGTGTTGAAGCCATTGTGTGAAGGTGGGAATACAGATAATTCATTTCTTTAAGGTCTTATTGTGCTCAGTCCAACTTTATAAATCTTAGACCTTATTTAAATGATCCCAAATTGTTGGAAAGCATTAGAGACAAGAAGAATCAAGAAGCAATCAGTTAAAAGCACAAAGCATATAATTCTAAGCAGCTTGATAAATTGGCTGGATATGTCACGGATTTATAGCTCTAGAAGAGTGAACTGCAGTTCTTCCCTCCCAACCAGCAAATTAAGCTTATAGAGGAGACTTCTCATTACAGCTCATACTTTCACAAATTAAGAAATGCTAGAGTTCACTTCACCTGAACCTCACTTTGTAGGAGCATACAGATAGTAATAAAGACACAGGCATTGCTTCTGACTCATGAAAGAAAAGTCTAGCTTCTTTCTAGGAACTTTGCTCTCCTTTACTCCAAACACTTTGAATAAATTTTATTTCCTCATGTGTGGTTTGAAAATATCCAATTGGCCAACAGTATTTTACTTTTAATTTCTTTCTAATTGATGCTGACAAGTATTCTCTTTCCAATTCTTTGCCACAACAAAATGTATGCAAATAGTGGTGATCTTTACCACATTGCAATCTTCTCAGTAATATTTTTAAATGTTAGCACTAAATACTAACATCTTGAAATCATTTGTGTTCTTCGGCCAGGTTTTATTTTCTCTAGCATGTTTATTTTCTTTTTCTCATAAGCAGTGTTTCTCTTCTTCATCATTTTCAATGTAAACAATGCTTTTTAGATGAATCTTATCTTTTAAGATGCTTACTTTATTTTAATAGATAATATAGGCACATAATTTATATTTTAAAGCTAATAAAACTCTGTACTCTAGTTGATATTTGATCCCACCTCACAGGCAAATTCTATGACCAATTTCTTATGTATTCTTCCAGAGATATCATATTTATTTATGAGTATGTATATATATACTTATAACCATAAACATTTGTATGCTTTGCATACTTCTATAAAACCTAGTTTTTTTTCTTTTAATAATGTATCTTATTGAGTATTCCATATAGATCCAATTGGAATTGCCTTGTGCTTTTTAACTTCTGAACAACTTTCCATTGTAGTGACCTCCCTTCATTTATTAAATAGCCCTAAGTAGGTGGACATTTGGGTTGTTTTCAATGTTTTGCTTTTACAAAACAATGCTGCAGTAAATATCTTTGTACATATACCTGTACAACATTTTTGAAATACAATTGGAGGATAAATTCCTAACAATGAAATTCTAGTAGAAGAATCAGTATATTTGTGAGAAATAAATGATAGATGTTGGTAGATGCTGCCAGATTGCACTCTATAGTGATTAACGAGATCACTTTTTGAAGAAAAATAGTTTCCTTTGGGGACCAGAGTTAATATTGATAATACATTACGCTCAAAAACATCAGTATACCTCAAAGACAAGAATAGGACCACCATATACATTTAAAATGACTATGTAATTGTAATCAAGATAGTTAGCTCTAGAATCCTATTTTGGGTAAATTGGGAAGAAGTCAGAAAGTTGCTTGTGGTATTTCGGTTTAGGGATTTTTGGTTGGGTCATTTAAAAATGAAACAAAAAATAAAGTTTGTAACCAATGCATGCGAGTTTGGTTTGGTTTTAAAAACTTAATTTATATAGAAGAAGGAGGAAAAAGTAGCTTGTGGCTAGACTTTTTCCATAGCAGTTTGCTTATATGTTGTTACAACTTGCAAAATGTACAGCTCATCAGAGTCTGACTCATGCATCCACTTGAACTTTTAAGTTTAGAAAAAGGACATGTTTATTTTATTCCCTTTTTTTATAGTGAAAAAAAGGGAGTGGAAGACACATTCTATATTGTGTTTGGAAATTTAGTCTTTTCAGGTTTTATGCCTCATCCATTTTCCTTGTCTGGCTTTCTGAAAAAACAAATGCTCATATAGTTCCTCGAGCATTCCTTAATACCCCAAATACCTTAGAGCATATTTAAATATTCACAGGAGTGGAAACACTCCTTGAAGAATATATTTATACATTACATAAAAAAATTCTGATTGCCTAGAGTGTAATATGGGTATTAACCACACTTTTAGAAGGAAAAATTCCTTAAGAAAAATGTTGCAGAATTCTAATAGGGAGACTTCTATAAAAATCACAGCAATTTTCCATCTCATAAACAATGTCTTTTTAAGTACTTTAGAAATTTCTTTTTTCTGTTAGCTGCTCCCAGAGCTCTCGGCTATCCAACATATTTTCATAATTTTCCAATTTTCAATCAATAACCAAATACTGAAAAATTCTTATACATCTTCAGGAAACAATTCATTCTCGAGTATGTATGAGGAAGCTCATATCTTTAAGTTTCAAGAAGAAACTATCAGACCCATGAGACCAAGTCATGGGAACTTGTGAATTCTTATTTTTTACTTATGGCATAAAATGCCCAAAATTACTAATTGGAGAGGAATATACATACATATACTCACAGTTTCTGAGGAACTAATTTTTTTTTTTTTCTTTTTCAAACAACTGGTGAATTAAGCATTGTACATAGTGAAATGTCCCTTACTATCAGTTTTGGTTGCTATAAAAAGTTTCACATCTAGGTTATGATGAATTTTTTTAAAGTTCCAATGCATGTAAACATTTATAAATGTAGCATATTTAATGTTTATGTCTGTAATAGATAAAAACTTTGTCTTTTGTAGAACAACACACATTTTCTTAGTGAAAAGAGAATAGAAATTCTCCTGTCCTTCATTTGACGAATGGTGATCTAAGAGGTGACTTACCCAAAATCACTTCTTTAAATCAACTTATATATGTGGCAACTGTAGAATGGGTCAGTAACACTGAACTTAAAATACTGAGTAGAATGGGTCTGTAATACTAATACCAGTGTGATATATGGGCTAAGTTCTTTTTTATTTTTTGACATATATTATCACTGCACCTTTTGTTGCAAAGACATCTTTTACCCCGGTTGATTGTGTTCGTGCCTCTATTGAATATCAGTTGTCCAAGTATGTATAGAATATTTCTGGACTTTTAATTTTTCTCCATTGATCTGTGTCTGATCTTGTGCCAATACCCATACTGTCTTATTATTCTAGCTCTATAATAAGTCTTTTTGTCAGATAATGTAAGTATTTTGACTTCATTTTGCTTTGCCAAAATTGTTCTGGTTATTCTAGGTCCTTCACATGGGCTTCCCTGGTGGCTCAGATGGTAAAGAATCTGCTTGCAATGCAGGAGACCTGGGTTCAATTACCAGGGTGCGAAGATTCCCTGGAGAAGGAGATGGCAACCCTCTCCAGTATTCTTGCCTGGAAAATTCCATGGAGAGAGGGACCTAGCTGGCTACAGTCCATGGGATCACAAAGAGTCTGACTCGACTGAGTAACTAACACTTGCACTTTCTTTCACATTTTCATACAAATTCTTAGAATTAGCTCATGTCAACAACAATGAAAAATCCTGTTTTATTTTTTTTTAGGCTTTTCATAAGTCTATAAATCAAATTGAGGAAATGACATTAATTTTGATTGTTCCCATTCCTGAGCCTGGGATGTCTCTCAGCCTAGTTAGGGCTTTAATTTCTCTAATGAAATGTTTTGTCATTTCTAGGGTATATATTTCCCAAGTATTTTATTAATCTCGTCCATAGTCATCTCATACATTTATGCTATTATGAATTATATTGTTGTTTTTAAACACCAATTTCTAATTATCAGTTCAGTTCAGTCACTCAGTTGTGTCCAACTCTTTGTGGCCCCGTGGACTGCAGCACGCCAGGCTTGCCTGTCCATCACCAACTCCCGGAGCTTACACAAACTCATGTCCATTGAGTCAGTGATGCCATCCAGCCATCTCATCCTTTCTCATCCCTTTCTTCTCCTGCCATCAATCTTTCCCAGAGTCTTTTCCAATGAGTCAGCTCTTCACATCAGGTGGCCAAAGTATTGGAGTTTCAGCTTCAGCATCAGTCCTTCCAATGAACACTCAGGACTGATTTCCTTTAGGATGGACTGGTTGGATCTTCTTGCCGTCCAAGGGACTCTCAAGAGTTTTCTCCAACACCACAGTTCAAAAGCATCAATTCTTTGGCTCTCAGCTTTCTTTATAGTCCAACTCTCACATCCATACATGACTACTGGAAAAACAAAAGCTTTGACTAGACATACCTTTGTCGGCAAAGTAATGTCTCTGCTTTTTAATATGCTGTCTAGGTTGATCATAGCTTTTCTTCCAAGGAGTGTCTTTTAATTTCATGTCTGCAGTCACCATCTGCAGTGATTTTGGAGCCCAAGAATATAAAATCTGTCACTGTCTCCAGTGTTTCCCCATCTATTTGCCAAGAAGTAATGAGACCTAATGCCTTTATCTTGGTTTTCTGAATGTTGAGTTTTAAGCCAACTTTTTCACTCTCCTCTTTCACTTTCATCAAGAGGCTCTTTAGTTCTTTTTCACTTTCTGTCATAAGGGTGGTATCATCTGCATATCTGAGGTTATTGATGTTTTTCCCAGGAATCTTGATTCGATCTTGTGCTTTATCCAGTCCAGCGTTTCTCATGATGTACTCTGTGTATAAGTTAAATGAGCAGGGTGACAATATACAGCCGTGGTGTACTCCTTTTCCTATTTGGAGACAGTCTGTTGTTCCATGTCCAGTTCTGACTGTTGCTCCTTGACCTGCATACAGATTTCTCAGGAGGCAGGTCAGGTGGTCTGTTATTCCCATCTCTTGAAGAATATTCCAGTTTGTTGTGATCCACACAGTCAAATGACTAATCATAAGTATATAGAAAGAGTATTGATTTTTTATATTGAATTCTTACTTATGATTTTGCTAAATATAATTATTTATTCTAGGACTGTATAAATGACCACTCATATGTGTGCAGAACCAATTCTGGCCACAGCATGTAAGAGCAACAGTAAAATGGAATTGGAGACCTGTTTCAATAGCTTCTATCAGTTGTTCCATGTCCCTATCCACCTTTTTGAATTTCAGAGTTTGATCTGCTACCCATCTTGACTAGACATGGAGGCCTTGGGACTGTATTGGCATAGCTACACAAGTCCCCTATCTAGGTATTTCAGAGTCAAGCCCCACTGGACTTCATATGTGACTAGAACTGGGTTTTTTTTTTTTTTAACACAAGGCAAAGAGAACTGAACCACAAAGAATTGCAGGCTCTAAAACAGTAAAATAAGCATTTTTGTAAACAAAATATATTAACTACCCATCCTGATGTAACACTGTTGTTAGGAAGGGGAAATGGGGACATCTTTAAATACACAGATAGCAAGCTTTAAAATTTCTGCCCATCACCATTACAAAAAAACAAGAAGAAGTTTTTTGTGGAAATTTTGGATATCAAATATCTAGAAGTGGCACAAAAGCTGTTGAGTGTGGGAAAGAGTGTGAGTATTTTAACTGTGTATGTTTTATATTTTGATCCCCAAAGATTTAAAGTTTGTTTTTCCCTACTGGGAAACCAAGGGGTGATAACCATGCATTTGAGTTCTCCTTGTAGCCAAACAATACTTTCTTCTGGATCTCGGTTCATTTCAGCATCTCAGGGGCTGAACACCATCACACATTCTCAAGCCTGCTGGAGTTCAGGGTCCCTGTGAATACGGCTGTGTAAACAGGAGGCTCAGCCAGAGCGGCACTTGTGGCCTCCCACCATCAGAGGGTCAATGTTTAGCAAAACTCCATAATGCTAGCTTTCAAAGCCCCAAACCCCCAATTTTGTAATCTATCATAATTTTTTTTTTTTTTTTTGGTAACTGAAATTTCTACATTTAAGAGAGGGAAAAGAGAGAAAAGAGTCTGCTACTTCATCCTTAGGTTTTCAGACATGTTATTAGCATGACCCACAAATCTCTGAAGGCTCTGCAGAGACCACCAGCTGCCATTTCAGAGAACTCTTGGGGGATTCTTCTGAGGCGATTTACTGTTTCTGAGAAGGAACTTGTTTTTAACTTGTAAACACTTTGCATTGGGGAGCTCATTTCCCAGGATACCCTTTACAGTCATATTTTCTAAGTGATTTGAGGGTTTCTGGCCAGAATTCTGTCTTGCCTCCTTCATTTCCTTTGAGATAAGTTTGCTGAGTGATTGCGACATCAACATCCTGCAGCCTCAGTAGCTTTGTGCTTATAATTGGGATTGGATAAGGCTGATTCATATTAAGTGCTCAATAAATGCTGGATGAACTTAATTACATTAAGAAATAGAACTGAGTGTTACCAGAGAAGGTTTTAGCCTGATATGACTTTGGTTAAGATTCTTTATCACTTTGGACCACCTTCTATCTCATCAAGATATGAAGAGTTTGAAACTAACAGTCTCTAAAATTCCTTTCATTTTTAAACTGCATTTTGTTATGCATTGGTAAATTACAAAAGTTAATTAAAAATATATAGACTTTATTTACCTACATATAGACATATTGCAATGCATATTAAATTTTGACTGATTGTTAGCTTTTATTTATGCTGAATAATAAATACAGCTTAGGGTTTGTTTTTTGTTTTTTTCCCCTCAGTTCAGTTTAGTCACTCACTCATGTCCGACTCTATAACCCCATGGACTGTGGCATGCCAGGCTTCCCTGTTCATCACCAACTCCTGGAGCTTGCTCAAACTCATGTCCATCGAGTCAGTGGTGCCATCCAACCATCTCGTTCTCTGTCAGCCCCTTCTCCTCTTGCCTTCAAACTTTCCCAGCATCAGGGTCTTTTCTAAAGAGTCAGTTCTTCACATCAGGTGGCCAAAGTATTGGAGCTTCGGCTCTTTTTCCCTACATGATGTAAAAATTAGTTGAAAATGAGGATTCTATTAGAACCATTTGTTTAACCTACTTTTCTGAACTAGCTTGTTATGCATTTTTCTATATTTAGAAGTGGACTCATTGTATTGAGGTCAATATATGAAGTTATATCCAAAGATTTTAAACAGGAAGAATTCAAATAAAGTATGGTTATGTAAATGCCATGTTTATTGAAAAATAGCTAATAAAAGGAAAAAAGAAAAGCTAAAACATTTACCCCTCTTAAGAAGACACAACTTGCTGAATATATTTGTTTTAATTTGTCTAAACAACTATAATATTTTAAAAGTCTTTGAGACTATTCCTTCTACTCTGTTTGTGGAGCTGTTTTCTTGGTGAAGAACAATCTCCCTATAAGGTTATATTTTCAAATTTGTCTACTCATTGTTTTCCAGAGCATGTTCCTTGTGAGGTAATGAGAAGTTTTAAAATTTTTAAAGGATGTTTATAGTGAAAAAAAGTTTGAGAAACACTGAATTAAATACAATTGAACAGATTATGGCAAGCCTATCTAGAGTCTATAGTGTATTAATGTATGTTATAAATATCCTATAGGGGGTGAATATTGGGGAAGGAAATGGCAACCCACTCCAATGTTCTTGCCTGGAGAATTCCAGGGATGGCGGAGCCTGGTGGGCTGCCGTCTTTGGGGTCGCACAGAGTCAGACACGACTGAAGCGACTTAGCAGCAGTAGCAGAAACAGCAGGGGCTGAATAGCAAGTGGTGATTTACAGACTTCACCAGGAACCTATTTTTGGAGAGAAATATACTCTGTGAAAAATATTACTTAGAAAATGTTAATTTTTTTTTAATCTACAAAATTGTAAATGGCTAGGAAGTCTTCTCACTACTTAAAGATACACTCTTTTTTCTTCCATAGCTTGCACATATTTGCATAATATATACAGTGGACAGAATAATGGGTTTCTTGGCATCAGCAAAAATTAAGATGTGCTTCTCGTTTTTCATGGAAATGAATTTTTTAGGCAAACTTAAAACCTTCAGTATTTTGTAAACAGCTAGTATATATTTGTATAAAACTTTTCTTTCTTTATGATTGCCTAATCATGTCAAGAAGTTTGTTCTAGTTGTTAGACTTATGGTTTGGAACTTAAATAATTTCTGTCTAATAAACATTGACATAAAACCAGTTTTGAATCTCCTTTTAAAGTTTGCTTTGACTACAGCCTTGACATGTTTCTATATGTGTGACTTTGCACATCTGGACACCAACATATTTCATTTTGCATTACTCAGTTTTTGGTTCAAGTCTAAGCTAAACAAAATGTTTATATTGCCTCCTTCATTAATAATCCTTTCAGGAAATTGTTTGGATTAATTTTTTTTATTCTTCTTTATGACCCCTTCCAAACTTTGATGTATACAGTCTCAGACACCCCAGATTACTTTAGGTCTTGTACATAATTATTTGTTTGCAAGCCTAAGATTCATATGAATCACCTAAGGAGTTTGTTAAAAATTTAAATTTTCTAGACTGCTTCTTTAAGACATTTTGATTTATTTCATCTTGGATGTTATACACTCCTAGCCTGATTTTTATGTGCCACCAGGCTTGGAAACCACTGTATCATATATTATATGATAATATTTTAAATGATGCTAAGCTAGTGATCCAGTGGAATGCATTAAGAAGGAGTGAAAATCAGATGAGGAATTTAAAGTTGCTATAAGCTCATCTGTTTTATCTCATCAGAAGTTATAATATCTAGAATTAATTGCCAGAATATCTTCATCTCTTAATCATATTATTTCATGTATAATAACATATAGCAATCTCATGAAGATAGAAGGATAGAAATTCTGTCTCATCCAGAATATCGAGTCACCATCATAACTGGTTCATCTTAACCAAGTGTCAACATACCCAATAATTCTCCCTAAGCATTTTCGCTAATTATTATAGGAAAGTAGAGGCTCAACTTCTTTGTGAAGAAACTTTCTTCTATTCATAGGCCAGATTAGAACATTCTCCTTTTCATTGTTCTGCAACCATTCTGTCTTATCTTTTGCTGTAAATTGAGGCTAATAATAATACTTAACTCATAGGGTTGTTACTTAAATGAGTCAAAATATAGCATTTAGAACAATGTCTGGCATTCAGCAAGAATTCATAAAAACTGCTATTATTATTTTATTATTATTCCAGTGATTTCTTTGTTTCTAGCTAGTGAGCTAGTGAAGTAGCTCAGCTGTGTCTGACTCCTCGTGACCCTGTGGACTGTAGCCCACCAGGCTCCTCCCTCCATGGGATTCTCTAGGCAAGAGTACTGGAGTGGGCTGCCATTTCCTTCTCCAGGGGATCTTTCCGACCCAGGGATTGAACCTGGGTCTTCCGCATTGCAGGCAGACGCTTTAACCTCTTTGTTTCTAGTCAGAAGTAAACCTAAATAAGTTGCCATTCTATTAGGGGTAACTCTTTTTGTTTTTTCCCACTCTGGGAATCAGAATCTTGAAGACAATTGTCAGGGGTGATAGTCTCCTTCTGTTATATACATGGAAGAACATAATGTGGTTACTTAACCTGGAAATCTATGAGAATTATAATTAATTGAAATTATCAGATTTTTTTTGAGGAAAAATGTGTACCATTTACTATGAAATGTTATTATAATTGTATATCTATACTAATTTTCAATTTTTCACATAAGAATTAATGCAAATCTCTTAATTTGTTAACACCACTGTCTCTTCTTGAGTGAAGTTCTCTTCTTGCATTATTCATAGCCTATTGATCTTTATGTGGACCACTCATCATGGCCTCAAACACCATCTCTTCATGGCACATTTTCTTTTATGTAGCTCAAATTTATTTTTCACACCGTTGGTTATGTGAAATATACTTAACATACTCTTATGTGGTCAGTAGTGAAAGACCCACTTTCATTCTAAGCATTCACTCATAAATTTAGGGTTTCCCTGATGGCTCATAAGGTAAAGAATCTGCTGGCAATGCAGGAGACTTCAGTTCTATTCCTGAGTCAAAAAGATCCCCCGGTGAAGGGAATGGCTACCCGACTCCAATATTCTTTCCTGGAGAATTCCATGGACAGAGGAGCCTGGCAGTCTCTTTTGCTGCCTTGCATATAGGATCGTTGTTACCATCTTTCTAAATTCATATATATGCATTAATAAACTGTGTTGGTGTTTCTCTTTCTCTTATTTCATTCTGTATAATAGGCTCCAGTTTCATCTACCTCATTAGAACTGCCTTATTTGAGGCATTCCAAAGACATCAAAGACATCAATGGAAGTCATGTCAACATACTGTGATCTTAAAAGGTGTGTGTGTGTGTGTGTGTGTGTGTGTGCATGGATGTGAGTGTGTAAAGGTGTTAGTTTGCTCTTTATTTCAGTCACAAAAAGAATCTGCCTGCAATGTGAGAGACCTGGGTCCGATCCCTGGAAGATCCCCTGGAGAAGGGAAAGGCAACCCACTCCAGTATTCTGGTATGGAGAATTCCATGGACTGTATAGTCCATGGGGTTGTAAACAGTCAGACACAACGGAGCAACTTTCACTTTCTTTTCAGTCAGACTCCAATTAGCAGGAACATAGATATCACAAGGCTTCGTTATGCTTAACAACATCCACATTTTGTTCTGGATACATGTAGGCTATATTTTCACACATTGCCGATTTGTCTGTTTTTTTTTTTTAATCAAATTTGTAATTTGGTAAGATTTTAGTTCTCAGTTTTGTATTTATTTGCTTTATCTTGCACAACTCATAATCTTACATTTATTTATTCGAAATATTTGCTTCACTATTGACTAAGACACACACGGCATTGTTCCCACTGATCTCTTAGCTTAGACATGAAGTTTCTATTGTGGTATTGTAATATGGATTTGATTTGATTCCTGATACTGCTTGGGTTTAATATGAGTGTGGTTCTAGGATAATTTGAAAATGCTTAGCCAGCTATAAAGGGATGTGCTCTACTCTGTCCCACAAATATATTTGTAAATTTTCATTCAAAAGTCAAAGTGTTACACTATTTTCATCCAGATTTCTAGCTACCTAGTATCTTGTCATCAGTGAGGTGCAGACTTTAGAATATAAGATTTTGTTCGTTGAAATCTTCCTCTAGGGGAGTGTCTTATCTTAAGGAAATGTTTGTAAATTACACATTCTTTTCTCCTTTAAAATGTACTCATATAATTAATTAAATATTAATATTAGGTGATAACTTACTCAAAATCCAAACTGTGTGTTCAGAGGGGATTGTACTATTTCACTCTTCTTTCAAAAACAGACTTTGCTTTATGCAAGATAATGCACCAATTTCATTCATTTGGGATACTGAGGTTGAAAAAAGGCTGCATTTTTAGTCTTTTTACCTAATAAGGTAAATGATTCATATTAGGTTTATTAAGTTAAACTTGGCAAATGATCACAGATTAAGTTCATAGTATACAAGCAACTCTCAAACCACAAAAAGAGGCTTATAATTATCAATAATATGCAATAAAATCCAAGTTGAAATGTAATCAGGATATGTTTATCATAGAAAAAGTATGTGATATAGGCTTCCGAAACTGCCGTGTTTCATCAGAGCTATCACAGGGCTATCAATTGCCAAAGATTGCATAAACTGTTTCTGTGAGAAGTGTTGCTATTTAGTTGCTAAGTCATGGACCCTGTGGACTGTAGCCCACCAGGCTCTTCTGTCCATGGTATTTTCCAGGCAAGAATACAGGAGTGGGTTGCCATTTGCTTCTCCAGGGGATCTTCCTGACACAGGGATTGAACCCACATCTCCTGCATTGGCTGGCAGATTATTATTATTATTATTATTTTTTTACCACTGAGCCACCAGGCAAGCCATTCTGTGAAAGGACTATGACTTAATTGCTCTTATGGTCAACGAGTTACACAACCAATTACTTTGGGGAGATAACGGTGAAATTTGAACACAATTTTGAGAATAAACTCTGAGCTAACCTTTCCTCAGTAGAAAGACCTACTGTTGGCAATGTCTGTGTTTTGACATTTTCTGGGACACATCACATTTCAACCACTATTATTTCAAAATTTATTTTAAATGTATGTGTCTAAGATACATATTTCAGTGAATTATATTCCTTTTTTTATTGGAGCTTAATTGTTTTACATTGTTGTGATAATTTCTGCTGTACAATGAAGTGAATCAGCTATATGTATATACATATATCCCCTCCATCTTAAACTTCCCTCACACACCCCAAATCCTATCCCTCTAGCACTGAGCTGAGGTTCCTGTGTTACACAGCAGCTTCCCACTAGCTATCTAGTTTACACATAGTAGAGATTTATGTCAATCCTATTCTCCCAATTCGTCTCAACTTCCCTTTCCCCCTCTGTGTCCACATGTCTGTTCTCTTAAGTCTACATCTTCTGACTAGGTAATCTTAAGTCGATGATGAGTTCCTATGACAAGGTGTATGAACTAGCTCAGATGGTTTTCTTTATCATCAGGTTATTCAAATAACACTTGTAATTTAATATTTAAAAGGATCTGAGGCCTATTTTCAAATGAAGAGGGAAATGTTATTTCTACAAATAGGAGAATTTAGAGAGGAAAGCTTAGAAAAAAGTATCTAGAAATAAAATGCTAGATATATTTTTTAAAATATATTCATCAATTATGAGAGTTCAATCACAGGTAGGCACACACACACAAATACACACATCTCAACACTGAGGATTTATGCATGTGTGTATGCTGAGTTGCTTCAGTTGTGTCTGAGTCTTTGCAAACCTATGGACCATAGACCACCAGGCTCCTCTGTCTATGGGATTCTCCAGGCAAGAATACTGGAGAAGATTGCCATGCCTTCCTCCAGGTGAGGATTTGTAGTTATAGTTAATTACTCAGAGTAGATATCTGTGGTCTTGCTGAAGTAGGCAGCAGATTTCCTTTGGACAGAAGTAGAGATGATGCATTCTTACTCTTCCTTCAAGGTGTATTCTCAAGGTCTTTATACAAGCCCACACATCTCTCACTGTCTATGCCTTCCTGATCAATGGATCTATGGAGATTATGATATCTAGTAAGGGTAGAACATGCTGATATTGGAATAAATAATAATTAATAAATAAAATATTTAATTAATTATTAAAATTATATTAATTGATTAATTAAATTGAATTAATAAAGTATCCACATAAGACCATTTTTGTTTTGACAATGTAGAATATTCCTTTTTGGTTTGCATAAGGCTTCTAAATGCTTCAGTCAATTTTTGTGCCAAAGATTCTGAAGATGAGATTGCCTTATTAAACTTGTGAGGTCACTTTGTATTTATGACACAAAATATTCATAAGATATATGATGTTCTCTGGATCCATTTTGATATTGGTAAGACATTACTACCCATATATTAATTTTCAAACAAATTATCCTTGGACAACAGTTCAAGCAGGCAAATGAGACCTTAATCTCTTTTTTGAAGTCACCTGTTTATCTTTTTAGGGAAAATTTTAATTCTGTTGGTTGACTGATCAGAAGTATGGATTATCAATAGTCCATTGACAACATGAAACTTTGCTTACTGTGAAAACAGTTGCTTGACCAGTTTCTGCAACTGTTCTTTCAATTTTTCCACATGTATTGTTTAAATGATTGGTTTAAGTAGCCCCTATTATATATTTTTAATAATGATTTTACTGAGATATGATGTACACAGCATATAACTTCTCTGTTTAATGTGTACAGCGTGTGACCAAGACAGTGGAGTGGGAAGTCTCCAAACTCACCTCCACTCACAGGCACACCAAATTTACTATTTGCAAAGCAGCTGTCTATGATAACAACATGTGAATTAGCAGAAAAGGTTCTCTGCAACTAAAGACATAAATAAGAAACCACAATGAGACAGGTAGAAGGGACAAAGATTCCGTGTAGTCAAGACCTACACCCCTGGGGAGATGATCCCAAAAATGGAAAGATAATCCTAACTGTAGAGTGTTTCACAAAGAAACAGGGGTCTGAGCCCCTACTGGGCTCCAAAGCCTGGGAGTCCTGAACCTAGAAGACAAGATCCTGCAACATCTGGTTTTGAAGGCCAGCAGGGCTTGCATAAATAAGAGCCAGAGTGTTGCAGAAAACAGAAACACTCTTCTTAAATGGCACACACAAATATCTCATACATTCTGAGTTCTAATACAGGGGCAGTAGTTTGAAAGAAGCCTAGATCCAAACCACTTGGTGGTTGTGGCAAGCCTCTTAGAGAGGCAGAGTGTAACTGGGACTCCCCCTGGGGACAGAGTTTCAAGGCCATTTGGAAAAGCTTACTCTTCTGTGAGGACACTAATTCTGGCAAGTGCCATCTGAGAGTTCTTCCTGTAGCCTATTAGAGCCAGGGGTTTAACCACCCACCCCTTGTACAGCAACTCTTCTTCTGGGACCCAGCCCTGCCCACCAGAAAGCCAGCATAAATCCTGGGAGCCTGTAGGTCTCAGAGCTAGCTACATAGAACCTGGCCCCACCAACCAGGGAGCTGGCAACCATTCTATAAAGCAAGACCTGGCAGCCAAATTGGGCTGAAAGCCAGTAATGCCCTCCTGCACATCCACAATAACTAGACTCACCACAACAGAAGGGCTTGCACAGCCGAAAAAGGGAAATTCCTACAGCACATTGTTCTGGTGATTAGAGGAGAGTGTGCTACTGGTCCTCACAGGACATCTCCAACGTAACTACTTCCCCAAGACTGAGAAATGTAACTGAACTACATAGCAATTTAAAAATAAACACAGAGAATTAGGTAAAATGAGGATACAGAGGAATGTGTTCCAAATGAAGGAATAAGATAAAACCTCAGAAAAAGCACTAAATAAAGAAGAGATAAGCAATCTAACTGATAGAGCTTAAAGTAATGAGAATAAAGATGCTCAATGAACTCAAGAGAAGAATGAATAAACACACTGAAAGTTTTAACAAAGAGTTAGAAAATATAAAGAAGAATCAAACAGAGCTGAAGAATACAACTGAAACGAAAAACACCATATAAAGAATCAACAGTAGATTAAACGATGCAGAGGAATAGATCAGTGAACTGGAAGATAAATAGTGAAAATTACTCAAGCTCAACAGAAAATAGCATTAACAAGAATGAATACAGTTTAAGAGACTGCTGGGAAAGCATCAAGAATACTAACACTCACATTACAGGATTCCTAGAAGGAGACAGCAGAAAGAAAGGGACAGAGAGTTTATTTGAACAAATAATATCTGAAAACTTCTCTTCCCTAACCTGGGGAGTGCAGTTCAGTTCAGTAGCTCAGTAGTGTTTGACTCACTGAGACCCCATGGACTGCAGCACACCAGTCTTCCCTGTCCATCACCAACTCCCAGAGCATGCTCAAACTCATGTCCACTGAGTCGGTGATGCCATCCAACCATCTCATCCTTGCTGCCCCCTTCTCTTCTTGCTCTCAATCTTTCCCAGAAAAGGGTCTTTTCAAATGAGTCAGTTCTTCACATCAGGCGGCCAAGTATTGGAAATTCAGCTTCAGCATCAGTCCTTCCAATGAATATTCAGGACTGGTTTCCTTTAGGGTTGGCTGGTTTGATCTCCTTGCAGTCCAAGGGACTCTCAACAGTCCTCTCCAACCACAGTTCAAAAGCATCAGTTCTTCAGGGCTTAGCCTTCTTTATGGTCCAATTCTTACACCCATACATGACTACTGGAAAACCCATAGCTTTTACTAGACAGGCCTTTTTCAGCAAGGTAATGTCTCTGTGTTTTAATATGCTATTTAGGTTGGTCATAGCTTTTCTTCCAAGGAGCGAGTGTCTTTTAATTTCATGGCTGCAGTCACCATCTGCAGTGATTTTGGAGCCCAAGAAAATAAAGTCTGTCACTGTTTCCATTATTTCCCCATCTAATTGCCATGAAGTGATGGGACTGGATGTCATGACCTTAGGTTTTTGAATGTTGAGTTTTAAGTCAGCTTTTCCACTCTCCTCTTTCACTTTCATCAAGAGGCTCTTTAGTTTCTCTCCACATTCTGTCATAACCTGAGGAAGGAAACTGGTATCTAGGTCCAAGAAACAAAGAAATTCCCAAACATGATAAGCTAAAAGAAGTCTACATCAAGACACATGGTAATTAAAATAACAAAAATTAAAAATAAAGGGAGAATCTTAAAATCTCCAAGGGAAAAGTAGTTACTTATGTACAAATGAATTTCCATAAGACTATGAGCTTACTTTTCAGCAGAAACTCTGAAGCCTCCAGAATGGATACCACAATACATTCTAGGTGGCAAAAGGAAAAAAACCTAGAATCAAGAATACTCCACCCAGCAAATATATCATTCTGTTTGATGGACAGATGAATTCTATAGACAACCAAAGGCTAAAAGAGTTTAGTAACACTAAATTGGCTTTATGAGAAATGCTACTTCTTTAAGCAGAAAAAAAAAATCACCCAGGAAATATAAACATGAAATAAAAATCTCATTGGTAAAGGCAAACATGAACCACTTATAAAGCTCATAAGAAGGTTAAAATATAAAAATAGTAAGATCAACCCTATCCACAATAAATAGCTAAGGAGTACACAAAACAAAACAAGTAAAATATGATGTTGAAAACACTAAATGTCTGTGAGGGAGCAAAAATGAAGGATTGTAAGAATGTGTTCAAAATTAAGAGGCCATCAACTTATCTGACACACATACCCACACACAGACACATGCTCACACACACATATGGTTATAGATGAACCTCACAGTAACTGAAAAACAAGAATCTAACATACACAGACACAGACACACACACACTATCCAAAAATAACAGTAAAAAAAAAAAAGATCAATCAGTTCACATCACAGAGAAAATGAGCAAAAGAAGAAGAAGCAAACAAAACAACCTGTAAAACAACCAGAGAACAACTAACAAAATGACAATAAAAGCAAACATATCAGCACTTATTTAAATGAAAATGAACTGAATGCCCCCATCAAAAGCCATAGAGTCTTCTGATGAATACACAAGCAAGGTCATGTATATAGTGCCTATAATAGACACTTCAGCTTTAAAGGCACACAAAGACTGAAAGTAAGGGGATGGAAAAAAGTATTTCACACAAATAAATGAAAAGAAGGCTGAGGTAACAATACTTTCATCAGACAACATAGAATTTAAGTCAACACTATAATGATATCTGTGGATTTATAGTGCATTTTCACTTCAGTTCAGTTCAGTCGCTCAGCCATGTCCAACTCTTTGCAACCCCATGAACCGCAGCACACCAGGCCTCCCTGTGCATCACCAACTCCTGGAGTTCACCCAAACTCATGTCCATTGAGTCGGTGATGCCATCCAACCATCTCATCCTCTGTCGTCCCCTTCTCCTCCTGTCTTCAATCTTTCCCAGCATCAGGGTCTTTTCCAATGAGTCAGTTCTTCACATTAGGTGGACAAAATATTAGAGTTTTAGCTTCAACATCAATCCTTCCAATGAACACCCAGGACTGATCTCCTTTAGGATGGACTGGTTGGGTCTCCTTGCAGTCCAAGGGACTCTCAAAAGTCTTCTCCAACATCATGGTTCAAAAGCATCAATTCTTTGGCACTCAGCCTTCTTTATAGTCCAACTCTCACATCCATACATGACTACTGGAAAAACCATAGCCCTGACTAGATGGACCTTTGTTGGCAAAGTAATGTCTCTGCTTTTTAATACGCCATCTAGGTTGGTCATAACTTTCCTTTGAAGGAGTAAGTGTCTTTTAATTTCATGTCTGCAGTCACCATCTGCAGTGATTTTGGAGCTAAAAATATAAACTCTGCCACTGTTTCCACTGTCTCTCCATCTATTTGCCATGAAGTGATGGGACCAGATGCCATGATCTTAGTTTTCTGAATGTTGAGTTTTAAGCCAACTTATTCACTCTCCTCTTTCATGTTCATCAAGAGACTTTTTAGTTCTTTGTCACCTTCTGCCATAAGGGTGGTATCATCTGCATATCTGAGGTTATTGATATTTCTCCAGGCAATCTTGATTCCAGCTTGTGCTTCATCCAGTCCAGCATTTCTCATGATGTACTCTGCATGTAAGTTAAATAAGCAGGGTGACAATATACAGCTTTGGTGTACTCCTTTTCCTATTTGGAACCAGTCTATTGTTCCATGTCCAGTTCTAACTGTTGTTTCTTGGCCTGCATACAGATTTCCCAGGAGGCAGGTCAGGTGGTCTGGTATTCCCAACTCTTTAAGAACTGTCCCCAGTTTCCACAGTCCTCAATTTTCTCTGTGCCTCTTTCTCCTTCTAAAATTTCTTCAGCATCTCTTTAACATGCCAGAATACTTCCTTTTCTTCTCCTTACTGGCATTGAGGGCTGTGAAACTGGCTTTGGAAAACTCAGATTTTTTTGATTTCTTCTCCTTGTCATGTCTCATCTTTTCACTTCTTTATCTTCTCACCACCTTCCTTCATCTTCTGCTTCTTTGAAGATTGTTTCTTCTTTTCTTTAATGAAGTCATCTTCAGATTCTGATGCTTGTCTAAACTGCAGGGCTCTCGAGTTAATGGAAAATCCTCCATACTTTGTGGTCAAAGAGACAGGAACAAGCTCATCATATGCCTCAGTTATTGATGAAGGAATTGGATTCATGATAACTGTAACCCATATCAATCAAGTCCTGTATAAGCTCTCTTCTATATTTCTTTCCACCATATTTTTCTTTACATTTTCAGGCAAGGGTTTCCTTGTTTCCTTTCTTCATCATTGAAAGGATCTGAGAGCTCTTTCTTCTTGTCTGAGGGATGAAGGCCTTTCACCTCCCCTCATAGGTTCTTCACCAGCTCTGGGCAGCAGAACTCTGGGCAGAATTTGTGATTCCGCTCAGAGAGCCAAGTGTGACCCCAAGAGCCGCTGCAGATGACTCAGAATCGTGACTCTTTTCTGCTCCCTAACGTCTTATTTCTGAGATTTCTTTAAAAAATGCACAACTCAAAGAATCTAGGAGAGAAGTGAACTGGACCTTATGACTGTTTTTGAGATGAACAGACTCTAACTGAAGGTTAGAAGCTAAAAGCAGAAGATTGAAATCTTCTCCAAGTCAAAGTACAGCTGTAAAGCTTTTGTGAATCTTGGTAAGAATCGTGTTTATATTCACCATGAAATCACAAATACGATCAACTTTATGTTGTGAGTTTGGCAGTTTTTTATAGAAGAACTCACTAACTGTTTATAGTCTCCCATTTTCATATATACCATTCCCCTCTGCTTTTCAGCTATTGCTAAAAAACCCTAAACCTTATTACCTTTAAGTCTATCTCTCTCAGATCATTTCTTATCCGTTATCACCACTTCTCCATCAGAACTGTTTGGATATATGTCACATTCACTTAGGAAGTATCATTAAGTCACTTATTTCTAAGAGGGCTAAAAGTCTAACAATTATAGATAGAGATATATAATTTATGCTACTGGATTAATGGGATAGGACTAGATTTTGAAACCTTTATTCTCTATGAAATAATATTTCCACCCTAAAATTATGCTGCATAGTTGGTCATCATTTGCCTATGTGCAAAATTAGTCCTGATTAAAAAACTAAAAGCAGTCCTAAGCAAATGAGATAATCCAGATTCTGCAACTGCAACAATTCCCCAATCACTCATTAATCAACAAATACGTATCTTTTTAAAAATAATGTATGGAATTCATTAGATGACTGCAAAGGTAATTGAGAGTCAAATTCCTTCTACAGGAAGATTTCATTCTTTTGCAGGAGTGTAAACAGAACCCATTTTCACTATGCTTACCTTGTAGCTACACCAGTCAGAAGATGAATGATTTTATGCCCTTGTGTGGGCATACTATAGTTCAGTGTGGAGATGTTTAAAATCACTTTACTTTTCAATTCTATATCCTATGAAATGATTCTCTGGGGTAATTATGGGTGGCCCTCTGGAGTCCAACTATGAATAGGGAAAGAAACAAAAGTAACAGAGAGAAGAAATATCTTTTTTTAAATCAATTTATTTTAATTGGAGGCTAATTACTTTACAGTATTGCAGTGGCTTTTGCCATACATTGACATGAATCCACCATGGGTGTACATGTGTTCCCCATCCTGATCTCCCCTCCCACCTCCCTCCCCATCCCATCCCTTAGGGTCATCCCAGTGCACCAGCCCTGAGCACTTGTCTCATCCATCAAACCAGGACTGGTGATCTGTTTCACACATGATAATATACATGTTTCCATGCTATTCTCTCAAATCATCCCACCCTTGCCTTCTCCTACAGAGTCCAAAAGTCCATTCTTTACATCTGTGTCTCTTTTGCTGTCTCTCATATAGGGTCATCGTTACCATCTTTCTAAATTCCATATATATGCCTTAAAATACTGTATTGGTGTTTTCTTTCTAAGTTACTTCACTCTGTATAATAGGCTCCAGTTTCATCTACCACATTAGAACTGATTCAAATGCATTCTTTTTAATAGCTGAGTAATATTCCATTGTGTATATGTACCACAGCTTCCTTATCCATTCATCTGCCGATGGACATCTAGGTTGCTTCCATGTCCTGGCTATTGTGAACAGTGCTGCGATGAACATTGGGGTACACGGGTCTCTCTCAATTCTGGTTTCCTCCATGTGTGTGCCCAGCAGTGGAATTGCTGGGTCATATGGCGGTTCTATATCCAATTTTTTAAAGAATCTCCACACTGTTCTCTGTAGTGGCTCTACTAGTTTGCATTCCCACCAACAGTGTAAGAGGGTTCCCTTTTCTCCACACCCTCTCCAGCATTTATTGCTTGTAGACTTTTGGATAGCAGCCATCCTGACTGGCGTATAATGGTACCTCATTGTGGTTTTGATTTGCATTTCTCTGATAATAAGTGAAGTTGAGCAGCTTTTCATGTGTTTGTTAGCCATCTGTGTGTCTTTTTTGGAGAAATGTCTTTTTAGTTCTTGGGCCCATTTTTTTGTTTGGGTCATTTATTTTTCTGTAATTGAGCTGCAAGAGCTGCTTGTATATTTTTTAGATTAATTGTTTGTCAGTTGCTTTGTTTGCTATTATTTTCTTCCATTCTGAAGGCTGTCTTTTCACCTTACTTATAGTTTCCTTCATTGTGCAAAAGCTTTTAAGTTTAATGAGGTCCCACTTGTTTATTTTCACTTTTATTTCCATTATTCTGGGAGGTGGGTCATAGAGGATCCTGCTGTGATTTATGTCAGAGCGTCTTTTGCCTATGTTTTCCTCTAGGAGTTTTATAGTTTCTGGTCTTATATTTAGATCTTTAATCCATTTTGAGTTTATTTTTGTGTATGGTGTTATAAAGTGTTTTAGTTTCATTCCTTTACAAGTGCTTGACCAGTTTTCCCAGCACCACTTGTTAAAGAGATTGTCTTTTCTCCAATTCTTGCCTCCTTTGACAAAGATAAGGTGCCCATAAGGTGCGTGGATTTATCTCTTATTTAAGTGGTGAGGCAAAAGATTCCCAAAGGACAGAAAGATAACATAGAAATAATGAGAGGCAAGGATTCAACGATGATCAACAGTATGAAAAAATTTTTATGAGAAAGCAAAAAAAAAAAAAAAAACAATGGACATGTTTAGCTATGCAGAGAAGTTTTATATATATTAATTAACTGTCTTGGCATTGGAAATTTTTGTACTAAGGTTGTTTATCAAGTTCTGTGCCAGAATTGTTCATATCCTATGGCTGGCTCCAGTTCTAGGGTAGCTATATTACCCAAAAATCTTTATGCTAGTTTCTGAGACTCTGCTCAAAACCTTTCATTGGAAGGAAACATTGGCAGAGATCTACTTTGAACAAATTACTCTTGTCAATATAGTTGAAAGAAGTCCTTAAGTATTATTTTCATCATTAAGATATAAAAATACCTCTCTTACAATGTCATATAAGTTTACATTTCATTAAAACTTATCATTCTGCTGCTTTTAATCATTGTTTTCATATAAAAAGTGTCTTTGAAAGAGTCCTTTAAAGAACAGCTTGTATCACTACAAGTTATAACTAAATCCCTTTTATTTGTTATAAACATCAGAACTAGTTGGATGTTTGAAACATTATGAGCATCATGAATATCAAACTAGTTTGAATTTTGGCAGAGAGGTACATTCTGGGTAGACAGAATGTTTACTGCATGTCTGTGAACACAGGGTTGCTAGAAAATCTCACCAAACCCATACCCTGCCCAAAAGGTTTACAATTCCTTCTCTTTTGACATTCTGGCAGAGTCAGCAGCTAATCAGATTTAAATAATACTTTTTAACAAAGTTACTCCTCAGTGGTTGAGAATTCAGACATAACAGGTATGTTCTTGAATACAAATTGGACTTTAATTAAAGGGTTCAACCTAGTATATTTTGGCTACACGTCAGTTTTATAAGTAACACTATTTTTTGAAAATGTTCAGAACAACTTTGTAGTGATTTGTTAAATTCCTGTGGTAAATCCCCCACCGTTTACCTCCATATGGAGAAGAGATATGCCTTTCATTCAATGAGAAAAACTGATTCAGCCCCTTAATATTCACAATCACAGGCTAAATCCCATTTTAAATATGAATAAGAATATCCCCAGCCCCAGAGCCTATCAGGATATGTAACTCTGAACCACTACTGTCTAGATATAACCTCAGCATAGAAATATTTTCTAGATCTAATAGTCTATGGAAATTGTTAGTCTCAGTTGCTTGTGATTTTTTGTGAGACGCTGTCAAAATAGAAAATTACAAGACTTAAATACTTTGAATCAATCTTGGTTAAAATCAAAAGAAGCCACAAATGACAATGGTATCATAATGTCTTAAAAAAAACTTAAGCGTGAAACTTAAAAACTTGAAAAACTTAAGAGTAAAACTGTTGTCATAAGGTACTTTACCAGTCATTAATGAAAAGTGAGGAAGAAAATGGGGGAATATTTTCACTCCAGTGTCCACAAGAGCATTAACCAGCTGGTGTAAAAGTATTCTTTTTTAATATTAGTTTTTTAAAATTTATTTACAGAAATGATGAAAAGCCAGTACAGCAAGTTCCCCTATGCCCTTCACATGCCCAGTTTCTCTTATTATTAATGTTATATTACTATGGTACATGTGTCACAGCTAAGAAGCCAACACTGGTACATTACTTTTAACTGAACTTCTCATTTTATTCACATTTAATCTTAGCCAAAAGTCTGAGGAGTTCTCCACATTTTATTTAGGGTTCACTAACTTTTTCCTATGTCTTTTATGTTCCAAGATCCCTTCCAGGACATTATATTTAGTCAGCATGTCTCCTTCGCCTTCTCTGCTTTATGACAGAGTCTCACTCTTTGCCTATTTTTGATAATTTTGTTTTGAAGAGTGCTCTTCAGATATTTTGCCTCTTGCCTGATGCTTTTCTCATTGTTAAATGAGATTGTGCCTTTTGGGGAGGATGGTCACAGAGATGCACTTCCATTCTCATGACACCACACTGTGTTGGGAGTACACGAATTATTATTAGGGTGAGGTTGACCTTCATCACCTGACTGAGGCAGTGTTTGCCAGAATTCTTAACTGCCAAGTAGAAAAATAACCTTTTATTTATTTATTTTTTACTACTACCTTTTTAATTGTTCATAACATTACAGTAGGCATGAAGGAAAAAATAACTGCAATTTTAAAGTCAATCTGTCTGAGGTATATTATATGAAACCATGCCATTCTCTCTTTTAGAAAAAAAATTCAAATAATAATTTGACATTAAGGTAAAAGATTAAGACCAAAATCCAAGTAAGCCATCTATAAGGTTTAAGTGTGAGTCGTGTTTCCATTCCATTGAGTTTACAGAAATGTTGGCATGATGTGTATGATTTGAAATAGTCAAATCCTTGAAGGTTTCTGCACCAGGGTTTAAATAAAAACTAAAAAGCTCAAATGTTGGCACAGTATCAGTGATTTTCCAGTTTCTGTTTGATCTCAGAAATCGTCCAGGTTATCTTGGCCATCAGCTACTTCTTTGTTGAGACTTCTCAGATGATGCAGTGGTAAAGAATCCACCTGCCAAAGCAGAGACATAGGAAACATGGGTTCAATCCCTGAGCCAGGAAGATCCCCTAGAGTAGGAAATGGCAGCCCACTCCAGTATTCTTGCTTGGAAAATTCCATGGACAGAGAAACCTGCAAGGCTACGGTCCACAGGGTCACAAAAAGTTGGACATGACTAAGCAACTAAAAACATGCAGAGAAACTTCCATGTTGGTCATGGCTTTCTTCAGGGCTCTCTCCCCAGAAGCTTTGTTCTCTAGGCCCACCTTACAGTCTTCCTAACTTCAGCCGCGTGGGGGCTGAGGGCATACAGCGGACAGTGCTTATTGTAGGGCTGGGTGATTTTCTGTCTGTATGGTAGGGCTCCCTCCCAGTTTTGCATGTACAAGCAGATGCTTGGCACATCATGTGCATCCTGTACGTGTTCCTGTCCTCAAACATGCAGCTCTTCTCCTGGCTGGGTTTGCAGATCTCCAGCAGCTCACTGGGGGAACTTGTGTAGTGCTTGGCCTTTCATAACTCAATACATTGCAAACGTATCTGATCATGTCTCTGCCTCTGGGGGATAGGTGAACTTCCAGATTTCCACCTTGGCCTTATCCTTGTCTTTGTTGGTACATCCTTGCTCTTACAAGCATAAAAAAAAAAAAAAAAAAAAAAAGAAGCTCTTAACCAGTCATTCATATCTTCTGTTGTGTACAGGAGGCCAATGTAGCTGGTAAAAATCTCCTCTCCTGGGTGGATTTCTTCTCCCCTTGCAGGTCACAATGACATTGGGGCAACATCAGCAAATATTGCTGATCCCAAATGAGAAAGTTCTTCACCTTCAATTGCAAATCTATGACAATTAACCTGTATGAAGAGTACTACCAAGATATCATTTTTGGGGAACTGAAGGTGCTTGGAATGAAAGCAATACAGAGCAGCAAGGTCATTCGGAATCAAATCCTTCTTCTCATTATCTAATTTATCCAGATATGACTCCAACTCCTTCATGGCTAACCATTTCTCTGAAGGTTTCTTTCTGGGTGGATTTTATGTATAGCCAGAATTCTTGCAATTAACCTTACAGTCTCTGAGGGATTCCAGTTTTCTCCCAAAACAAACCGTGGGAGAACATTCCAGCCTGTGCATCAGCCAGTCATCTTTCTCACATGCTACCTCACAGTAAAATGCCTGCTTGCATCTTCACATCTGGACAATCCTCCTTTTCTGGTGAAACAGAACTCACAGTGGTTGCCCCACACATTGACCGTGAGCATGAAGGCAGAGGCCTGCAGGGGAGGAGCGAGCCCCTGCCTGGAAGCACTGTAGGACCTTGCCCCAGCTGCAAAGGTGCTCCAGACCACGGTTGGCCTGGGCCCTCATCCCAGCATCTCTGTACAGAGGGGCTGCAGCTGCAGTTCCCCAATAGCATCTTATTTTAAATGTTAGTCTATATATGTGCTATCTAGCAGATATTTGTCACGCTTTTTAGCTGTCTCATTCTTTGAACCTCTTTCCTATAATAAGAAATTTCTCATCCTTGTAAGTTCTTGCTTTGCTGGGGCACAAGGATAAAATGCAGAAGGTGGCTTCTTCTCTGGTGGCTCAGATGGAAAAAAATCCAGCTGCATTTCAGGAGACTGGGGTTGAAGCCCTGGCTTGGGAAGATCCCCTGGAGAAGGAAATGGCTACCCACTCCAGTATTCTTGCCTTGAGAATAGGCAAGGACAGAGAGCCTGGTGGACAGACTACAGTCCATAGGGTTGTGAAGAGTTGGACACGACTGAGCAACTAACACACTTGCAATAAAAGTGAGGAACTCCTACTCTAGTGATCACAGGCATCACATCTCCAGTGAGGTAGATACTATGTGGAACCCACTCTGGTAAAGAGATGGCAGAGACATCGAGTTTTACAGGCAGCATGATATGATTTGCCTACTTGTCAAAAAGCCACGGGCATAGGTCTTAGCTTGTCTGACAGACCAAGAAACTCATTCTAGTGGATTCTTTCTAACCACAAAGAGCTAGCAAAGAGTTCTTCCACAGTGTATCACTACTTATTTTTTGACAATAAGAAAGTCCTGAAGAAGACAAATAATTTATATTAAAAAGTAAGTAAGAGTGAAGTCAAGGTTGGTTTAATGATTGTATTGTTCTAGTGCTCTTGATTCCATTATTTTCTGAGTGGTAGATGGAAGCTGCACCTGATACACATGTGTGTATTGTGTGTTGTGTTGTGGATATGAGCATTATCTAATATGAATCAAAATTAAAAATGCTTGAAAAATCCTGAGCTGTTACCTTCTTTTTTAATTTGTTTAAAATCTAGTTTTTCAAATAGACACTTATGGTTTTGGATCATATAATTTTAGTTCATTATCAAGTCATCTTTACCAAATAATGCTTCAATTTACACTGTCTTCCAGTTTTTGTGAAAAGTTACATAAGAATTAGACGTAAAATCTCCACTTTGACAGTTTCTATATTCTACAACTTTTTTAATGATATAAATACCTCATTTGTACCTATATAGTGAACAAATAAGAAAAATCAAATTTGGTTTTCCCTAAATATTTTGAACAATTTTTACCTCTAATCAAGGGAAATATTTAAAATTTTAAATTATTTTTATATAATTATAGATATATAGGATGTTGCAAATATATGTACAGGAAGGCCTCTGTACTTTTCCACTTAGATTCCCCCAAATTAACATCCTGTATAACTACAGCATAATAAGGATGCCAAGAATTTGACATGGGTAAAATCCACAGAGCTTATTCAGATTTCTCCAGTTATGCATGCTATCATTTGAGCTTATATGTATGTATATGTGTACTGAAGTAAAATTTTTAACTTTTAAAAGTTTCTCTTTGCTTTACTAAATTGGTTATGTTGAGCATTAAACACCAAAATATCAGTGGCCTAATGCAATAGGAGTTATTTCTTTCTCACACAAAAGTTAATGTATGTGTTTCTGGTTGTAAACCAATTTCATGGTCATTTGAAAACTCAGGCTCCTTCTAATTTGCAGGTCTATCCTCCCTTAAGTCCTAGTGTAGGGTCCTTTCAATTAGCAGAAGAGGAAAGACAGGTGTGGAAGTGTTGCACATCTCTGTGGCCAAGTTTCACTGGTCAGGACTCAGTAGTATGACTACTCTTGTTGCAAAGGGTGAATGGGAAACATACTGTAGCTAGGTGTACAGGAGAAAAAAAAAATAGGTGTTGGTTTTCAGTACAGTTCGTTCCTTGAATTTAAGAACCAGGTCCCGTATCTTATCATGACTTGTCAAAAATACTGGTTACCCTTTATAGTATCATTTTCTCTTAATCTATTTCCAATTGTTTTTCTAAACTGAGTTATCTTAAATTCTATGTATCTACTTTAACACTATTATTGCAAAAAAATGAGAAATGAATAAATTAAGCACTAAAGGAGTTAAATAAGTTTTGCAACATTTCAATTGTAAAATTCTATTTTTTATAAATTATTTTCTTTCTTGTTCTTCAATGTGCTAAAAATTAATAAACAAAATTTATACAGTGACTACATGACAAAAATATTTGGGTTAAAAATTATAAGTTTGAACAATGATCCATATATTAGATTATGTAAGAGCCAAATATAACATTTAGAAATATAAAAATATTTTTACTTCCTTTTGTAGAAGACTTTATCAAAGTCATTTATATGTGAAATAGAGATAATAATAGAAAAAAATCATTTTCTACTAATTTTAAGACAAATATTTTGTTTGCATAGATTATCTGAAAGTTTCTTTCCAGTTTGGCTCTTACAGTAACATTGAGAATAGATGTCTTTCATTGTAAGCAATAGTAGTTCAATAACGTAATTCCACTGAACCTTGCAATTGTATGAGTTCAGTGATTCTATCTTTGTTCTTTAGGTACATAAACTATGATGGAGATAATGTAAAAAACCTTCTTGCAAGTCTGCAAAAGGAAGTTTACAAGCTCTAATGATTGCAGCATGGAGCACTGAATGACTGTGTTTAATCATAAGAAAGGGGCCACTTTCCCAACTGCAATTCTTCCAGGAAAACCCTATAATAGAGGAGATAAGAACTTAATTTAAAAATCATTGTTCCATGGAAAGTCCTTAAATAAACATGGAAGTCAGTTCTGCTCTTTAGCAATTTTTGATTCTCAAATCATTATTTCCACTATAATGTATTGTGGTCTATGTTGTGTTCAGTTCAGTTTAGTTCACTCAGTCGTGTCCAGCTCTTTGTGATCCCATGGACTGCAGCGTGCCAGGCTTCCCTGTCTGTCACCAACTCCCAGAGCTTGTTGAAACTCATGTCCTTCAAGTTGGTAATGCCATCCAACCATCTCATCCTCTGTTGTCCCCTTCTCCTCCTGCCTTCAATCTTTCCCAGCATCAGGATCTTTTCCAATGAGTCAGTTCTTCATATCAGGTGGCCAAAGTACTGGAGTTTCAGCTTCAGCATCAGTTCTTCCAACGAACATTCAGGACTGATTTCTTTTAGGATTAACTGGTTTGATCTCCTTGCAGTCCAAGGGACTCTTAAGAGTCTTCTCCAACACCACAGTTCAAAAGCATCAATTCTTCAGCACTCAGCTTTCTTGATTAAGATCTCAGGTAAATGACAGTTCAGAGACCATAGATAACTTTTCAGAGAGAATGAATCAGCTGGGTCTAAAATATAGGTTTTCCTTTCCTCTTTCTTTTTTTTCCTGTATACTATAGGGTACTATATATGCCTATCTTTAGGGACAGTGCCTATACTCAGAAAGTCCAGAACTGTCTAAAACTGAATGCTTATTTAATATTTATAGATAGCAAAAGTCTCATCAATGTATACTGTATTCTGAGCTTAGTCAGTCTAACAGGTATGTCAATAGTGCTTACCTTTAAATTATTCAAGGTGCAATGGCTTGGAAATGATTTCTCTTCAAGTAGGTATCATCATACCTTACTGGACACTCTATCTTACTGAGTATACTACTTTTAGCCCCACAACTGTAGACATAGAGATAGGATTGAAGGCCTATTCAAATAGACCTTGAATAATATTTCCCAGATAGTAACTGTTAATTCATTCTCTTCTCTATGGTGCTTTCTTTGCTTATAGTTATGGACATTTTACAATTGGAGATAGATTCCCTGAAAAGAGTGCTGTATTCTGCATATAGTTAAGTAAGCAGTGTGACAATGTATAGCCTTGATGTACCCTTTTCCCAATTTGGAACCAGTCTGTTGTTCCATGTCTAGTTCTAACTGTTGCTTCTTGACCTGCATACAGATTTTTCAGGAGGCAGGTCAGGTGATCTGGTATTCCCATCTCTTTAAGAATTTTCCACAGTCTGTTGTGATCTACCCGGTCGAAGGCTTTTGCGTGGTCAATAAAGCAGAAGTAGATGTTTTTCTGGGACTCTCTTGCTTTTTTGATGACCCAATGGATGTTGGCAGTTTAATCTCTTCTTCCTCTGCCTTTGCTAAATTCAGCTTTGAACATCTGCAAGTTCACGATTTGCATATTGCTGAAGCCTGGCTTGGAGAATTTTGAGTGTTATTTTGCTAGCATGTGAGATGAGTGCAATTGTGCAGCAGTTTGAACATTTGTTGGCATTGCTTTCTTTGGGATTGGAATGAAAACTAACCTTTTCCAGTCCTGTGGCCACTGCTGAGTTTTCCAAATTTGCTGGCATATTGAGTGCAACACTTTCACAGCATCATTTTTCAGGATTTGAAATAGCTCAACTGGGATTCCATCACCTCCACCAGCTTTGTTTGTAGTGATGCTTCCTAAGGCCCACTTCACTTCACACTCCAGGATGTCTGGCTCTAGGTGAGTGATCACACCATCGTGGTTATCTGGGTCATGAAGATCTTTTTTGTAGAGTTCTTCTGTGTATTCTTGCCACCTCTTCTTAATGTTTTCTGCTTCTTTTATGTCCATACCATTTCTGTCCTTTATTGAGCCCATCTCTGCATGAAAGTTTCCTTGGTATCTCTAATTTTCTTGAAGAGATCTCTAGTCTTTCCCATTCTATCATTTTCTCTTTCTTTGCATTGATCATTGAGGGAGGCTTTCTCATCTCTCCTTGCTATTCTTTGGAACTCTGCATTCAAATGGGGATATCTTTCCTTTTATTCTTTGCCTCTCACTTCTCTTCTTTTCTCAGCTATTTGTAAGGCCTCCTCAGACATCTGCATATCAGATCTAATCCCTTGAATCTATCTGTCACTTCCACTGTTTGATAGATGTTATTAAGAAATTAAGGCACAAATCTAAGTTGTTAGACATCAATGAATAGATGGAAAATATGGCATGATTTTCTAAGCAGTTCCATCTGAAACATATTGGTTGTGACTTTGTCAAATATACTGAAAGAATGCTGAAAAGAAGCCCTAAGTTTAATGTGAAAATATTTTCCAGGATAGTATACACAGGTAATTAAAGGGAAGATGGTGATCTGTCTTTGGTATGAGTAGCATCTTGACTATGTATGATGTAAAACCTGAATTCCTGAAGCACAGCAGGCTTTCCTGTTCCTTGCCAGCCACTGACATTCCTTTTCTTCCTCCCTTTAGTTCTTCCCTGGCATGACAAATACAGATGTGAATATGGAAATCATCTATGGAGTTTTAAGGGAGAAACACATCAAGCTGTTTTCCAGAGCAAAAAGTTTCCCATGCAATCTTCCTCTACTTCCGTATTTATCAAGTTTTATTAACATTTATTAATATTCTTCAACTTATTTTCCATTTTCATGCCGGACGCTTACTTTCAAGATTCCTGAAAACTTAGTCAGTTCTTGTTCAGATACATAATATAAATTTGCCTAATTTGAGTTAGTTTTTAGCTAGTAGCGGACAATGGGAACGATGGTATGGAACTGCCATTTGGTAATTTGTCTGTCTTAAGCTATGGAATATATGAATCTTGAAATATGAGAATCTGCATCCTGCTATTCAAGTGAAAGGCCAAAGTTGGAGAATGAGAAGATGGCATTTTATCTTCCATGTGGACATTTTTTATTTTGTGAACTAATTGGTGTGAATTTTATCATCCTGTTTTGATTTCTCCCTTCTGCTTCCTATGTTGGCTGAGGTGTGTTCCAGACTGCTGTTTATTTGAGCCAAGGACAGAATAATTAACAAGAGAAGCCTTGTTTAAGAACAGCATGTATGGTAAAACCAATACTAAAACTACCTGGAATATTTTAAAAAATCTAAGACCATAGCAACCCATTTTGGGGCAAGTAGTGGTTCATTAATTATGATTTTCTTATTTAGTGCAATCACCAGTTTGTCACATCCAAAGAATAAAAAATTAAATCATATCTTTCCTAAAGCCTACCTTTATTTGGTGTACTTCCTCTAACAGGAAAGGGGGTATAAAAATTCCTCTATTCTCCATAAAAAATACCATGCTAAGTATGTGAAAATATTTTCAATATTACCAACAAATACATCATGAAACATAAATCAGAGTTTAGATCCTACCACATCACTAATTTTTAAAAAATAGACTAACATCTAGTATGGAGGATACATTCAAATGAGTGCTGGCAGATTCATATCGGGATGATAATCAAAGTATTTTATTTTATTTTATTATTATTTTTTTAATCAAAGTATTTTAAAACTAGTACAGCATACGTGTGTTTAGTCACTCAGTCGTGTCTCTTTGTGACCTCATGGCCGTGACCAAATAACAGCCGTCTAATGAATCAGCATTCTGTTCTGATTGATGTATAAACCCTTACAAGCTTTCTAACGAATAATTTAAAAATAAATCATATTCTTTGACTCAGAAGTTCTTCCATGCATGTATTAAATATTTTTGATAAATTTCCATGTTACTTTCCAGACACGTTTTATCAATCTACACTTTTATCATCAGTTAATAAGAATCTGTTTTCTCATATCCTAAAAAATACTAGATATTTTAAATTATGTTAAACTCTGCCAATAGGTGAAAATACTATTTGATTATTGGTTTGATTTCTTTGGCTACTAATATAGTTGGCTGTTTATATTTCTTCCTTTGTGTACTGACTGTTCTTGTCCTGTTACTTTTTAATGCCACATATTTAAGCCCTATTAATTTATGAGTAGAAGACAAGAGATTGAAATGATTTTCTTTCATCCACATAGCCACACCCAATTATTTGTCAGGGTGGAAATTAGTCTCCTTTAAGACACAGTGTTCTGAAGAAAAACTCAAGAATGAAAGAACATATTTTGTTACACTTTGGCCAAGAACAAATCACTGCATTTAAAAAAGCATGCATTACAACAGAAAAGGGTGGATATTGCCTGCTGTGTTGGTATCATAGTTGCATTTAGTTCTATAAGCTTGTCTTCTGTGCCTCATGCATTTCTTTACTTTGCTCAGTCCCTACCAGGGTGGGACCACCCAAGCTCCTGAATGCAGCTCTTTCTGTAGGACCGTAAATTAAGCCTAAATTGCAGGGTAGGAGGTCTTTAGTTTGCTCTTTGAGGTATGAATAATTTCTCTACCATCTATTTCACTCCACTCAAGTTACCATGTGGAATGCCATTTGGGATAGCTTGGAAGTGGTTCTACGTTCGTATCATAAAAAAGACTCAGACAAGTTTTGTGTATTTTGTGATGGCAAGGAAAATAAGGAGAGGATTCAGGGTTTGACCTAGAAATCCCATCCAAGTTGGTTGGGGTTTTGGGTTTCCTGAGTTGTCATGTCTGGGGGAACCTTGCAAATGGGTTGGTAATGAGGCATTTTGAGGGCTGCTGATTCGGGAAATGGATTAAGCTATCTTGGGTACGTGGCATCCCATCTGCTTTGCATTCCATCTTGCATTTAAAGCATAAACCTGGTATTGTGGGGTCATTGACACTTAGCTCTATTATTGATATTCATAGATGAAGGTCTACAAAAATTTTAGAACCACATTTTCATCATGAAAAGTAGGGTAATTATTATATTTTCCTGAGGAGAGTCAACTTTTTGACTGAGCTGTTCCCACAAGGTTTACAAAATTTGTCTGATTCCTTGTTTGCCAGTGACTGGTCTGTAGGAGGCTTTAAAAGTATATTCAAAACAATAAAAGGCAACTATTATGTTACAGTAGAAAGAGCTGTCAAGAGACATTAGAAACTAGCTTGCTTCCTGTGCAGTCTAAGGGCAGTTTCTTATCTTCTCCAAACCAGTTTCTTCCTATATAAAAAGGAGATACATTATTCATAATGTCTAATTCACAAGGTCATGATCAGAACCAAAGACTGAATGTCAAAATACCGTGTAAAATACTACATGGATACTAGTTACTATTATTGTTAGGGGAAGCACACTGATTGAAACCGCCCACCCTGGCCAGGCACCATAGTAACCATTTACATGAGTTGTTTTATGACAGGAGATCCTGATAAGGAAGACGAAACTAATAAGCCACCACCAGCCAGAAGAGTTCCGGAAAGGTCGAAAGAAGACACCGCGTGTCCGTCCACTTCCCAGAATCCCTCTCGCTAGCATCCATCTTGACTGAGCGATGCGTGTCCCACCAGGAAAGACTCTGAATTAGAATGATTGGCCAAAGACCACCCGGAAAAGAATCCCATCACCATAAAACCCGAGATTGGGAGCCGCACAGCAGAGCAGTTCTCCTGGGTTCCCTTACCTCCTGCTCTCCACCCATGTGCCCTTTCCAATAAAATCTCTTGCTTTGTCAGCACATGTGTCTCCTCAGCCAATTCATTTCCGAGTGTTAGACAAGAGCCCAGTTTCGGGCCCTGGAAGGGGTCCCCCTTCCTGCAACATTATGATCTGACAAATAGTACCCTATGAGTTAGAAACTTTTATAAATATCTCTGAATGGAATGACCATTTTGACAAAAATTATGGGAGACACCAAAAGATCATGATATGTAGGTCTGTTTGTGTTTTTTTCTGTGTGTGATTGTATGTGTGAAGTACGTATTATCTGTCTTGAATTATTTTTATCTATCGTTTACTCTTTTTTTCTTATTTTTAAAAAATTGTAATTTACTTTATGGTTGCATTGGCTCTTCATTGCTGCATGTGTGCTTTCTCTGGCTATGATGAGCATGGAGCTGTGCACGCTAAGTCTCTCAGTCGTGTTCAACTCTCTGCAACGCTATGGACTGTAGCCTTCCAGGCTCCTCTGTCCATGGGATTCTCCAGGCAAAAACACTGGAGTGGACTGCCATGCCCTCCTCCAGGGGATCTTCCCAACTCAGGGGTCAAACCTGCATCTCTCATTTCTCCTGCATTGGCAGGTGGGTCCTTTACCACTAGTGTTACCTGGAAAGCCAGTTGCAGTTCACAGGCTTCTCATTGTAGTGGCTTCTTCTGACGTGGAGCACTGGCCTTCAGTATTTGTGGTGCACAGGCATAGTTACCCCACACCATGTGGGATTTTCCTAAACCAGGGATCAAACCCATGTCTCCTGCATCGGCAGGTGGATTATCAACCACTGGAACACAAGTGAAGTTCTATCATTTCTGTTTAGTCACTCAGTCGTGTCCTACTGTTTGTGACCCCATGGACTGCAGCATGCCAGGTTTCCCTGTCTATCAGCAACTCCAAGAGCTTGCTCAGACTCATATCCATTGAATGGGTGATGCCATCCAACCATCTCATCCTCTGTAGTCCCCTTCTCCTCCTACTTTCAATCCTTCCCAGCATCAGGGTATTTTAAAATGAGTCAGCTCTTTGCATCAGGTGGCCAAAGTATTGGAGTTTCAGCTTCAAAATCAGTCCTTCCAATGAACACCCAGGACTGATCTCCTTTGGAATGGACTGTTTGGATCTCCTTGCAGTCCAAGGGCTCTCAAGAGTCTTCTCCAACACCACAGTTCAAAAGCATCAATTCTTCAGCACTCAGCTTTTTTTTTATAGTCCAACTCTCACATCCATTCATGACTACAGGAAAAACCATAGCTTTGACTAGATGGACCTTTGTTGGTAGAGTAATGTCTCTGCTTTTTAATATGTTGTCTAGGTTGATCATAGCTTTTAAAAATTCATTTCCAGCTTCTGGTTCCTGAAAACATTTCTAAGTTTTTCTTTTCTTGAGACAGAAAATCAACTGATTTAAATTCTTTTAGTACTTGAAATGATCAATGCTATTTTCCTAATTTAAAAAAGTTTTACCTATGCATATGTGTATCTATCTATATGTGTATACACATATATATATAGAAGTTGAATTACCAAATATGACAAGAAATCTAAATTGCTGGCATGAAATATGCATTTTTCAGTCTTGGTTCATGCACTGTGGCCACAAACAGTCTTAATGTCACAGTCTTATTCAGCATTCCATTCGAAAGAAATTACGTTTTGGTCTGGCACGGCTAGGTCACATTCTGAAAGACTGAAGGATCAGACTAAATTTAGGGGTAAATACATCTATGTTTCAATTTCTCTAGGAAGGTGTCATATGGCTTAATATTTAGTTTTACAATTTTATTTCAATTTGTTTTACATGTGCCTTCTTTGAGGAAAGTGTTTCACAATATACCAATACTGAGACATAAAATATGAAATTTCTCCTTCAAGAATCTCAAAGGTGGCTGTTTCACTAACTAATTTACCACATGTAACTGAGAAACACAGTGTTTCATATTTTACAGATTGAGAAACCAGTGCACAGGCAAACATTGAAATGAGTTAGTAGGAGTTTAATGTTACTGATTTTACAAACTCAGATTTGAGATAATCAGTGGAATTTTTTTTAAAAAGGTAATATACCCAGCTAGTGCCTAAATAATCAAACGATCAGGTCACATGGGCCCTCAAGACCCAATCAGTTCAGTTAAAAAAAAAAAAGTAAACTTTTGACTCTATTTATATCAAATGGGCCTCAAATATTCATAGACTTAATTTCCTACTGTTTGCAACAAGCTATGAAAATTTGCCTTTAAATAAAGTGGGTAATTGACTACTCCTTTAAAAACTCCCATATTAATCAAGTTGCCTCTCCCAGTTGAAATACCCTACCTTTCTCACAATTGCCAGTTAAAAATTGGCTCACCCTTCAAGCACCATCTCATATGCCACAGAACTCGCAACGAAATATTATCTTGTCTTTGAAGTCTCCCTGTTCGTAGCCCATAACATGTAACTTCATTATAATGATTGAGGCTTTCCTGGTGGCTCAGATGGTAAAGAATCTCCCTGCAAGGCAAGAGACCCAGGTTTGATCCCTGGGTCCGGAAGATTCCCTGGAGAAGGAAATGGCTACCCACTCCAGTATTCTTGCCTAGAGAATTCCATGGACAGGGGAGCTCAGCAGACTACAGTCCATGGGGTTGCAGAGAGTCAGACATGACTCTCATTATATTTTATAATTATATTTCATTATAATAATTTGAATGTTTATTTTACAACTTCTCTTTCCTCTATGCTAACATCTTGTTGGTGAAGACTGTATTTTATCACTCCTATATCCTTCAAACTGCTCCAGGCTGATATTTCATATATTGTTTTGTAGATACAGGTTAACTTGTACTGAAATATGAATCATTTATATCTCAGATGTATTCCCAAAGCTTCAGGCTTTTATTCATATGTGTACCATTTAATTTATGATGAAAGAGGCAAGAGAAGAGGCAAAATCCCAAAGTACAACTGCCAGCTAAGTCCAGCCATATAAAGAACCTTTCCGAATTTCAGGAGCTTCTTCTTACATCTCATTGGTCACCTCTATCAGCAATCGATGTTGGAAAATTTATGTCTCTAACCAGGTACATTGGTTACCTTGACAGTAGAGGGGAGATTGGAATACAAATATTGAGTAAGCAACTAGTAGGCTCTAACAGAAAAACAAACGTAAAATAACCCACTGGAGAGCCTATTTGTGAAGTTCAAGTCAAAGTCAATTCAAGCTCAACATGTCCCCAATTCAGCTGCCTCGCCTCTTACACCCACTCCTTTTGCTACGGTTAAATCTCTATGAATAGTACCATCCTGTCAATCACCCAAAACAGAGATGCTAGTCAATCTCTTCCATAAACTCTGACTTAATTCATTTACTGCAGCTTTAGTTTCTTTACTATCTTACATATCTGTCCCTACTCACAATTTCCATTGTCAGTACCCTAGAGAAATTTCTTGATGTGTGAGTAGTAGTCCTTTTTTATCATCTTCTCACCTTTTATATCTGCCCTGTCTCCCCACTACTCCCACTTCAACCACCACCTTTCCGCACCCCCTCCCACCCAGTCTTTGACCATCTCTGCCTAGTGGCTCTCCATTTTCATCTGGGTTCCAGAGAATCTGGCCCCAACATCGATTGCAAAAATAAAGTGCATGACCAGTCAGCACCTGCTCTCCTGAATACAGAGACTGGTTTCTAGACAGTCATATAAACTTACCCAGAATAAACACCGAAATCTTTGACTTTTCTTTGAATGCTGAGACAAAGACACTCTTTCCTGTGTGATACTAATACAGAAGTATGTAGAACTGAGAGACGATAGAAACAATTCAGGAATCATAAATACTTGCCTGTGATGAAGCCTACATTAGGATGGGTAGAATGAAGAGACAGAACAAAATCAAGTCTTCAGTGTCCTTTTGGGTCACTGACTTAACCTGTACCTGGGCCAGTTCTGTCTTTGAATCTTTTAGGAATGGAAACTATTAAATTCTATTTATTGAATAAGCAAGTTTGAATTGGATTTTCTGTTTCTGGCAACCAAAAGCTTCTTATTGATTTAGTCCAACAATTTCCTGTTTAATTGGAGGAGGAAAGTAGTATATTCAGAAGTCCATGAAATAAATTTATCTATTTAGTGCCTTTGAAAATGAAGGTCAGATTTTGAGATAATTGTTATACTGGAACATTTAAAAGTAGAAAGGATGATACACTCTAGCATTCTGCGGATCAAGAGACTGCCACATAAGAAGGGTGATGATTAGTCCTAGTTGACGTGGGATAGCCCATTTATGCCTCCTGAAAAAGCATGATTATTAAGAGCTCCAAAGTTCATCTTCAAGTTTCCCAGTTTGGGCAATAAATTATATGGTCACTGTACTAATAAGGTATCTAAGGCTCAAATAATCAAATTAGCTTTGGTATCAATTACTAAACACATAACAGTAATCATCTGGGTGTTTATATTGTAAAGACTTAGATGATATTTACTTGGAAAAAGTGCATATGACTCTCTGAACAGTGTTTCTGGCTGCCCAAGCTGTCTCAGCATTCAGTAGTCTTCACACAATTTGCATAGCTGACCATTGCAACATGAAGGAAGAACAGATGATTTGAAAGTATCAGTACTTCTCAGTAAAGTAGTTCAGTGAGTTGAAAGTAACTTGTCATCTCCCAGCCAGCTGACTTTACTATAGTGGTTTTCAGGCATTTTCAGATTTTTTGTTTGTTTTTATGCCTTGGGAAATTAGTTTCTTTTTAACTTTTTTCTTTATAAAATGTTTATATTTATTTATTTTTTAAAATTGAAGTATGGAAAAAGAAGCTGTTGTGTATATATTTATATGATGGAATATTACTCAGCTATAAAAAGAATGAAGTTCTGGTATTTGTAATGACTTGGATGCACCTAGACTGTATTATCTCTTGCCTGGAAAATCCCATGGATGGAGGAGCCTGGTGGGCTGCCGTCCATGTGGTCGCTAAGAGTCGGACAAGACTGAGCAACTTCACTTTCACTTTTCACTTTCACACATTTGAGAAGGAAATGGCAACCCACTCCATTGTTCTTGCCTGGAGAATCCCAGGGACGGGGGAGCCTGGTGGGCTGCCATCTATGGGGTCGCATAGAGTCAGACACAACTGAAGCAACTCAGCAGCAGCAGCAGAGTGTATTATACTTAGTAAAATGTCAGACAGAGAAAGGCAAATAGAACCTTAATTTTCCTGATGTGATGTTGGGTTGTAACTGGATATTTAAAGGAGACTAAAATGCCCATTTTCACTGTGTTCTTCTTCTTTTTTTTTTTTTTAGAAACCAATTTTCTATAAAAACTCCAATAAAGTCTGGAATGAAATTTAGAAATCATAGTTTACATTAAAATCTTTTAAAAATTACTTTGCTAAAGTATCTTTTAAAAATGTTAAAGTAATCTTTTAAAACTTGCTTTGCTTCCCTGGTAGCTCAGTTGGTAAAGAAACTGCCTTCAGTGCAGGAGACCTGGGTTCGATCCCTGGGCTGGATAGATCTCCTGGAGAAGGAAATGGCAACCCACTCCAGTATTCTTGCCTGGAATATCCTATGGACAGAGGAGCCTTACGGGCTACAGTCCATGGGGCCATAAGAGTCAGATACGACTCAGTAACTAAACCACTGAAGTAGAGAGCTCATGTTATGCAGTTGATAAAGTAGAATAAGAGTTGGGAGACATAGATTCACTGCCATATCCTGATTGTTTAGAAGAGTGACAGGAACTTAGCAACAATACACAACGGACTGTTTGTTGAATGAATGAATAGTGCCTGTGGGCATAATTTATAACACCTTAATCCAAAGCCATACAGCCTCTCGATTTTAGTTTCTACATTTGCAAAATGGAATTAAAAATGCCTATCCCATCTACTTCACAAATTAAGAGGCGAGGTGAAATGAGCTTGTGAAAAACTAGCAAAGATATAAAACTGCATACAAATGCAAAATTTAATGAAATACAAATTAAAAAAAAAGTAAATGTTACAAAACATTTAAACACCTATCCAAGGAATGGATACACTTAAATTTGAATTATCATATACTACTATGTTGCTTCCATTTATCTTATTACAACTATTTTTCATTTCTTCCAATTTCAAACCACATTGAAACAGATCAAATAATTCATCAGAAAAATCAAAATATATGGAAAAATTTCATTAAATAGTACTTTGAAAAACATGATCATTACTGTAACTGAAGTTCAAATTTTCCAAATTCTCAAATATGGCAATGATTAGCAGAGTTTTATTTTCCTTGGGTGTCATAAACAGAAATCTTGATTTGTTGCTAACTCAAGCATTTAATAGGATGTTAGAAGAACATACAAATTCTTTTAGAAAATGTACTTCAACCTATAGAAAGCAAAAACATATTAACAGCCAACAGTCTTTCCGCTTATGCTTTTGAATTTAAACTAAACATAACCTTTCTAGTGGTCAAATATTTCACTTCAAATTCCCTTTCTGAGGTCTTAAATTTTAAAGAAAATTTCAAACAAAAGTAACATAGTATATCTATAGAACCAGAACACATGTTACATGAAATTTAAAAAAAAAAATTAGTAGTAGCAGTCCAGCTTTGCCTAGTTTCAGCAGCCTTATAGGCAAATGCCAACCTCAACCTTACTTGTGGTTACCTCTTACTCTCTACCTAACCAAGCTCTTAGAGCCATGTTGGAAACTCTTGCTACCAAACACCCTAGAGGAATTGACTTAACAACAGGCAAAGAATTTCTCGAGACCACCAGGTACCAATCAAACCAACATAGGCAGCTGAGCACTTTCCTCAGGCTGAGAAAACAAACAAAAATCCATAGGATTACGCTGCACAGGAGCAAAGCAGCTGGGACTCACGGAATTTGGGTGAATCAAAAAACATAAGCAAAGACTCCCTGAGCGAGTGAAGCATCTGGGGAAGGGCTAAGGGCGAGATGTTCTTGTTTCTCCACTGTCCACAACCCTTGGTCATTTTACAGTAGAGAGAATGGCAAAAGAAAAGGTGTGAAAAGTAAGAGAGGCTCAGAGACTGTCAGGGCATGAAAAGAAGCAGAAATGAATGCCCCTGGATGTAGAAATCAAGATGGAGACATAAAGACGTTTTTATTAGGTGTTAATTCTTAATAATTAGAGTGTCAATGTGCATAATTTTGATAAGAGTAGTTTCATTTTGCCTTCAAACAGGAACGGCTTATCTCATAAGCCATTACAATGGTAGACTGTATTAAAGTTCCACAAAAATCCCTCATGTCCAAGAGTGGCTCTGCTCAGTTACTGGATAGGTGTTAACTAAAGAGGGCCAGAAACTAGACTGAGGTCGGGCCCTGCGTTTTGGGGCTGGAGCCTGGGTTGTGGTTTAAATTTCCAGGGGGACCATCAACACCACTTTCTGTGGCCAGAGAGACCACAGGTCCAAGCCCAGAAATACCACCCACAGAAGAATCCATGAGTTGACAGAGCGGCTGTGTGGCGAGAAGTGGAGGGTAACAAACGACCTACTCACTGGAAACAGGAAGGGGGACCGGTTGTGGTATCCAGGGAACAGGACAGCTGGGCAGGCCTCTGCGGGCCGGGGGGTGAGCTGGAGAAAGACGGAGTAGCACCCAGGTGGGCAAGGGTTGGCTTTTTAATACTAGCTTTGTGGTCATTATATGTGTAGACTGGTGGAACAGGTGTGCTCTGTGGGACTCTGGTTATTTCCGTAGTCAAGAAAATGTGTTTCCTGAACAAATGCTTCTTGCATCATTTGCATTTAAAATGTAATTCACAATCTTTTTCTATTAAACATATTACAGGTATTCCTTATAATCCAGACACAAGACATAGTCAAACAAACACATCACACACTAAAATTACAAATAAAAAAATTAAAGAAAGGGGAATATACAGGAACACTACTGTCTTCCTTATCTAAAGCAGACTTTACTAAATTCCAACATAAAATATTTTCTAAACCTGTAACTATTGTTAATACAGCTTTATTTATTTTAAATTTTTTAAAATTGCCACAAGTCGATATCTTGACAAGAACAGAAATCCATGTCGGCTCTAAAGATCTCCAGGAAGCACCACCCTCAGCAACATCAACTTTATGAACTCCCCTCTTGGGGACAAATAAAAACCCTTACTAATCAAGCTAAAAATCTGGTTACTCAACAGGGAATGCCTCAGAATCCTGAAAACCTTCTTATTGCTATGCTCGCTCCATTGGCCTGCGCAGACCCCTGCTCGAGCCGGATTAACTAATCAGACTTAACCGGGTTTACTTACCTAACCCCCCCTTTTTGCAGGTCATAAAATGGCCAGAGAAAGGACCATATCAACCAATGACTCCACCCATATGCCCCCTTCCTGAAACCCTCACACGCTGGACAGGAAGAAAAACTAATTAACATTTATTTAGGCTATGAAGTCCTTCCATTGTGCCTTGGCTCAGGGAAATTACGTATAAAAGTCAGCCAACAAACTTGGGTTTTCGTCCTGCCTCCAAAAGAAGACCTTTGGACATTACTTGGGTCATTTACTGTGAACCATGTTTACACTACTGAAACTTTAGGGAAAGAGTTAGAGAAAGAACAAAAACATTATGTATTATGATACTTAAGTGGCTTCAAAGGTTGCTAACACTATGATAAAACATTACCATGACAAAGGACTTCTTGGCTGGCTTGATGATGGAATGGCATCCCCTCGCCCTAAAATCTTCCTCGATAAACAGACTGGGCCTAAACAATGAGACATCTGGAAACTTGCTGCCAGCACTGAAGAATTTAGGACTTGGACAGGACATTTCACAGGCACCAGTCATGGTCATAGTAACTACTTCTTTCGCTATAATCAGTCATATTTTATACAGGCCTGTGTCCCACTTCCTTTTGTTATAGACATAGAAAATTTGCAATCTAATAAGACTTTACATTCTGTAACTTGTATTAATTGCAAACTAGATATACTTGTCTTAACTCCTCTATTTCTTTAAGCTACTCAAGTCTGTGTTACTCCTGTTCAATTCAATCATAGTGCCTACAACTGTGAACAAATCAAATTTCATTTACAAAATATACATAATACCTCTCTGAATGTACAATTACTGAAAAAGGAAATCTTTGAAACTTTTTCTAAATGTCTGCCCTCTTCCACTAATTTAGAAACTTTAACTAAACAACTCACTGGTCAATTATCTGGGCTAAACCCATGAAGATGGTTTCAAAACATCACCCACAGCATCGGGCCTGAAACTATAACTTTGGTGATTATCTTGGTAATTATATTTGTTGTTTATCATTTCCTTTCTATAAGGTTGGTTAATACTAACCAAACTAACTTAGTCAAGACTTTTTTACAAATATAATAAAATAGGGGGAATTATCAGGAAGCATTTAACAGGAGGCTTCCTGTGTGCTGTTTTGGATCTGTCATGAAACTGTTCCTTATTAATTCCTGAATATTCAGGAATTAAGAGGAGAGGCAAGGCTCTCTCCGGACTGAGGAATGCATGCATTTCCTTCATTAGTTTTTCCATATGGTGAAAAGTAACTATTTACGACTCTCTTTTCATATGGATCGCCTTTTGGCCTTATGGCCTCTATTACTCCTTGCTTCCTTGGTAAACTTGTAAAGTCTGGTCTCTTGATCTTTATCTTAATAATCTACCAGTATATATACTCTTACAGAATTCAATAAAGCACCCTTGTTCCATCAGAGCTTGTGTTCCCATGTTTCTTCTCTCTCTCTCTCTCTCTCTCTCTCTCTCTCTCTCTATTTCTGGCTGATTCCCTGGAGTGTGAAGGCAGGCTGCATAACCCAGGGAATATTAGCCTCTTTCCTTCTTTCACTTTCTCATCGCTGACTCCGGACCACCAGGTTCTGGTCCATTAAAGGACCCCAACAGTCATTATATGTGTAGACTGGTGGAACAGGTGTGCTCTGTGGGACTGTGGTTATTTCCTTAGTCAAGAAAATGTGTTTCCTGGACAAATAGTTTTTGCATTACTTGCATTTAAAATGTAATTGTTAGGTGCCCAGACAGGGATTCTGTGGATCTTTACTGAGTAATGTATTTATCAAGTTTGATTGTGTTTTATAGGATCAGAGTGTGTAAGTTTGGAGAAGGAACTAAGAAAGTTTGCCTGTTTTGCTTAAAAAAAAAAAAAAAAAGGCAAGCGATTTGAAGAACATAGAGGAATCTGTTATTTTCCTCAATTCCCTACAAGTAAGATTGCAACAGGCGCTTAGACATCGATGAGGACTGTGTGACAGTGGCAAGTGATTGGAGTCTTAGCTTGGTGCTCTAATTTGCATCACATACACAGTAGAGGATGTGAGTGCATAAGCCTCTTAAGGGGTTCATTGTCAGTTTCTCTAAAGGAAGTTACACATGTGCATCAGTGGGAGAACAAGCAGGCCTTTAATGCCATAAAGGATCCATTCCACACAGAATTAATAATGTAGGCATTGTTCATGATCTTTGTTCTATTGAGCAGGAGTTTTATGTTCTTTTTCTGTGAAGTATATCATTATATAGCACTTGATATTTTAATTTGTTCTTCAGACTATGATTCAGGGAGTTTCTGATGTTTCATTTAGAAATACCCGATGTTTGTTATAAGTGACTATGGAAGATTGTGGATTACTGAAGTGGAAACAACAGAATTCTTTTTTCAAGGAAAGGAATAGCAATTTCTCAATAAAATGAAATAATCAAAAGCAGACTTTAAAGCCTTAGTAGAATGGAAATAATTTCATACAAGATAAATTGTTTATTTGGAATATATAAAATTCCAAGTTAAGGACAAAACTCTTTTTTCCTAAGTGCATATTTTATTTTATTCTTTGAAATGTCCCTGACATGCACATCTAATTCAGTTACTCTTGCTATTTAAGTCTATGTACCATTCTGAATCAGCAGAAAGAAGAGTAGCAAAGTCTTATTGCCAGTGTACAAGGCTTTCTAATCTAATATCCTGACAGGTTATAGGGAGTGCTATGTACAGGTCTCAAAATCCACAAGGAAATTCTGATTTAAGAGTGATCGACATACTGAATATCTGACAGGTAACATCACTCTGGTTCCCACATTCAGTTTAATAGATGGGATCTTCAGGAGGCAGACCAATACAGGGACTAGCACCTGGACTTGAAGTCAGAATTCAGAGACGATGACTCAGAAATCCACAGTCAGTTGCTAACCACTGTCTGAACTGGACTGGTTGCTTAACCTCTTCATCTTATTTTCTTGCTTTGCAATAGGAATAATACTGTTTCTTTAATGATTGTTATAAGTTTTAAATAAAATATGCTATATTTAGGACATATAGGCTAATCAATAAATCTTATTTCCTCACACATTTTCTATACTGTGTAGCTACAAAAATAACATAAAACAATGTTCCTTTTTAAGATTTATAGTTGATATACAATATTATATAAGCTACAGATGTACAATATAGTGATTCACTATTTTAAAGGTTATATTCATAGTTATTATAAATATATTTTATATGTTGTTATAATATGTTATTGTAGTTCCATTTATAGTTACTATTATGAAATATTAACTATATTTTCCTATTGTACAATATATCCTTGTAGCTTATTTTATACCTAATAATTTTTTACTTCCTTATTCCCTACCTCTATGTTACCCCTCCCACTTTCCCTCTCTCTACTGGTAACCTCTAGTTTTTCTCTATCTGTGATTCTGCTTTTTTGTTATATTCACCAGTTTGCTGTATTTTTAGATTCCATGTATAAGTGGTATTAATCAGTATTTGTCTGTCTCTGGTTTATTTCAGTTAACATAATACCCTCCCGGTCTGTCTATGTTGCTGCAAATGGCAAAATTCCACTCCTCTTATGGCTGAATAGTATTTATATATATATATATATATATGGCTTCCCAGGTGGCACCAGTGGTAAAGAAACCGCCTGCCAATGCAGAAATAGAGACACAGGTTTGATCCCTGTGTCATGAATATCCCCTGAAGTAGGAAATGGCAACCCACTCCAGTATTTTTGCCTAGAAAATTCCATGGACAGAGGAGCCTTGAAGGCTACAGTCCATAAGGTTGCAAAGAGTCGGACATGACTGAGTGAGCATACACACACACACATATATGTGAACATATATATATATACATATATATATATATATATGTATATATATACACCAGAGCCTCTTTATCAATTAATCTATTGATGGACACTTAAGTTGCTTCCATATCCTGACAATTGCAAATAATGCTGCTATAAACATTGGGGTGCACGTATCTTTTCAAGTTGTTTATTTATTAAAGCACAAAATGATGTTCTTTTGTTTCAACCCAGTTGCAAGAAACAGAATAACATGAAATCATAAAACCACTTGGTGAGGCTACTGGAAGTACTACAACTAAATCCTCTTAAGTGAATGTGAAAGAGTTAGTTGCTCAGTCGTGTCCGACTCTTTGCAACCCCATGGACTGTAGCCCACCAGGCTCCAGGCAAGAATACTGGAGTGGGTAACTGCGCCCTCCTCCAGGGGATCTTCCTGACCCAGGAATTGAACCCGGGTCTCCTGCATTGCAGGCAGATTCTTTACTGTCTGAGCCACCAGAGAAGCCCAGATCCTCTTAAAGTAAGGTTAATATTAGTTTTCCATCACCTTTCAGATGAATAGATTTAGTTCAAATTACAGTAGAAATGCATGCAAAATAATAAATACTCATTGAAAGGTAGAAAAAACAAAGATATTCCATTTTTGTAGAATTGCTATGTGAATTTAACTCAGTTGTTTAAAATGTGGGATTAAATGCTTCCCTGGTGGCTCAGAGAGTAAAAAATCTGCCTTCGATGCATGAGACCTGGGTTCAACCCCTGGGTAGGGAAGATCCCCTGGAGAAGGGAATGACAACCCATTCAGTATTCTTGCCTGGAGAATTCCATGGACAGAGGAGCCTAACTGGCTACAGTCCATGGGGTCACAAAGAGTGGGACATGACTGAACAACTAACACACACACACACACACACACACACAAATATGGTATTAAAGCTTATTATAAAAACTCAAATGACCTCTTCCATGATAGTTCCTGAGTCTAAGACTTTAAACCATGGTAGAAGGAGGCTCAGGGGTGAATCCTTTAATTATTCAAGACCTCCCTACGTTCTGATTCCTACATTTTGTAACCACTTGGATACAGGAATTCTGTGGAAGTATTGCCTAGGATATGGATTCTGTGTCAAAGTCCTAAAGTATGAAGCTATATTAGTCAGAATATATAGAAATATTTCTATCAATGTAGATATTAACTATATGTTTAACCTCTGTTAACTGACCTAGATAATGGCAGAGCAGGGTTTTTCTGTGCTGTGCTAAGCCTCTTCAGTCTTAGTGTCTGACTCTTTGTGACCCCATGGACCATAGCCCTCCAGGCTCCTCTGTCCGTGGGCTTCTCCAGGCAAGAATACTGCAGTGGGTTGCCATTTCCTTCTCCCAGGAGCAGGGTTTTAACTAACTATATTAAGCATTATTTTAACTAACTATACTAAGGATTATTTCTAGACATTAGAAAATGTCAGAGAGGCCAAGGGTACCAAGAAAATGAGTGGAGTCCAATATTCCAAACTCTATCATGTTTTATGTCCAACCGCCCAAATGAGGAGACACAAGCCTACTCAAGGCAGAGCAGTCTCATGCATCACATCCATGGTGCTCTTGTCCACGGAACATGCTCACTGATCTGTTCATCTTTCTCAGAGTCTAGGAGAAGAGTTAGCATTTAAACTATCACACATGGAAGACATTATTCATTCACCGTGAAAAACCATTCAAATACCATATGAAAATTAGAAAACCCATTCTGGCTTGTTCCATATCTGCTTTTCTGTGTTCTCCGAATAAAGTTTTTTAAATAAGTCAGGCACCTGTGACTTTTTTCCACTGGTAACTGTGCCCTTCCCCTTCACCCGTGACAGTCTTGTCGTGGTGAAAGAGCTTATGTAACTCAATGAAGCTATGAGCCATGATGTGCAGGGCCATCTAAGACAAACAGGTCATAGTGAAGAGTACTGACAAAACATGGTCCACTGGAGAAGGAAACGACAACCCATTCCTGTATTCTTGCCTGGAGAACCCATGAACAGTATGAAAAGGCAATAAGATAGATGAAGGCCAGAATATGAGCTCTCTAGGTAGGAAGGTGTACAGTATGCTACTTGTGAAGAGGAGAGGGCAATTACAAATTGCTCCAGAAGGAATGAAGAGGTTGAGCCAAAACATAAATGATGCTCAGATGTGGATGTGTCTGGTGGTGAAAATAAAGTTCAATGCTGTAAAGGGCAATATTGCATAGGAGCCTGGAATGTTAGGTCCATGAATCAAGGTAAGTTGAACATGGTCAAGCAGAAGATGGCAAGACTTAACAGTGATATCTTAGGAATTAGTAAACTAAAATGGGCTGAAATGAGTGAATTTAATTCAGATGACCATTATATCTACTACTGTGGGCAAGAATCCCTTAGAAGAAATGGAGTAGCCCACATTGTCAACAAGAGTCTGAAATACAGTACTTCGGTGAATTCTCAAAAACAACAGAATGTTCTCGGGTTGTTTCCAAGGAATAATATGCAACAAGCTAATGGAGGTGACAGAATTCCAGCTGGGCTATTTGAAATCCTAAAAGATGATGCCGTTAAAGTGCTTCAGTCAATGTGTTCTTGGCTTCTTCAGCCATCACCAACTCTTTGTTACCCTATGGACTATAGCCCACCAGGGCCCCTCAGTCCATGGGATTCTGCAGACAAGTATACTGGAGTGGTTTGCCATGGTCTTCTCCAGGGGATCTTCCTGACCCAGGGATCAAACCTGTATCTCCTACATTACAGGCAGATTCTTTACAGGAATCCGCTGGGAAGTCTGCTGCACTCAATATGTCAGCAAATTTGGAAAACTTATCAGTGGCCACAGGACTGGAAAATGTCAGTTTTCATTCCAATGTCAAAGGGCAAAGCCAAAGAATGTTCAAAAATGAAAGTGAAGTTGCTTAGTTGTGTCCAACTCTTTGCGACCCCATGGACTATAACCTATCAGACTCCTCTGACCATGGGATTTTCCAAGCAAAGATACTGGAGTGGGTTGCCATTTCCTTCTCCAGGGGATCTTCCCGACCCAGGGATCAAACCCAGGTCTCCTACATTGCAGGCAGACGCTTTACCATCTAAGCCATCAGGGAAGCCCAAGAATGTTCAAACTACAGGACAATTGCACTCATTTCACATTCTAGCAAGGTTATGCTCAAAATCTTTCATGCTATGCTTCAGCAGTACATGAACTGAGAATTTCCAGATGTACAAGCTGGATTTAGAAAAGGCTGAGGAACCAGAGATCAAATTGCCAACATTCATAGGATGATGGAGAAAGCAAGGAAGTTCCAGAAAATCATCTACTTCTGTTTCACTGACTATGCTAAAGACTTCGACTGTGTGGGTCACAACAAACTGAAAAATTCTTAAAGACATGGGATTACCACATCACCTTACCTGTCTCCTGAGAAACCTGTATGCAGATCAAGAGGCAACAGTTAGAACTGGACATGGAACAATGGACTAATTCAAAATTGGGAAAGGAGCACAACAAGGCTGCATATTGTCATCCTGCTTATTTAACTTCAATGCAAAGTATGTCATTGTAAAGGCTGGACTGGGTGAATCACAAGCTGGAATCAAGATTGCTGGGAGAAATATCAGCACCTCAGATATGCAGTTCATACCACTTTAAAGGCAGAAAGTGAAGAAGAACTAAAGAGTCTCTTGATGGGGGTAAAAGAGGAGAGTGAAAGTTAGCTTAAAATTCAACATTCAGAAAACTAAGGTCATGGCATCCAGTCCCATCAGTTCATGGCAAATGAACAGTGACAAATTTTATTTTCTTGGACTCCAAAATCACTGGGGACAGTTACTGCAGCCATGAAAATAAAAGACACTTTTGAAGGAAAGCTGTGACAATATCAGAGACATCATTTTGCAGACACAGTTTCATATAGTCAAAGTCATAGTTTTTCCACTAGTCATGCAAGGATCTCAGCTGGACCATAAAGAAGGCTGAACACTGAAAAATTGTTTCTTTTGAATTATGTGCTGGAGAAGACTCTTGGAGTCCCTTGGATGGCAAGGAGATCAAACTAAACAATCCTAAAGGAAATCAGTCCTGAATATTCATTGGAAGGACTGATGCTAAAGCTGAAGCTCCAATACTTTGGCCACTTGATGTGATGAGCTGCCTCATTGGAAGAGACCCTGATGCTTGGAAAGATTGAAGGCAAAAGAGAAGGGGCCAGCAGGGTATTAGATTGTTAGATAGCAACACCCATTCAACGAACATGAGTTTGAGCAACCTCTGGGAGACAGTGGAGGACAGAGGGGCCTGGTGTGCTATAGTCCATGAGGTCAGAGAGTTGGACATGATTTAGTGACTAAACAACAACAATTGTGCCCTCTCCACTTTTTTACATACATCCTGTAAGAACCTTAAGTTCTGTCTAATTTTAACATCCCAACAATTCTATACAAGGTAGATCTCGGATCATACCCATGTTACAGAGGAAGAAACCAATGCCTAGGGCTAAGCGGTTTTCCAAAAGCCATACAGTCAGTAAATGATGGTGCTAGAGTGTGAACCCAGGTTTATTATTTCAGAGCTATGCTTTCAACAGATAAACCACTAGGTATCCTAATTAGGGCTTTTGTTTTAAAAAATCAGTGCATATTCTAGCTCTCCAGCAAATTCATGGCTTTGTTCTTTAGGCCTTACATTCTCAGATGTAAGGATGACTCAGGACAGATCAGCTCTTCTATAGGAAAGTTCAATCTTGGTTTATTTAATTTTGCACTTAATTTGATCCTTATGTTTGGCAGAATATTGGTCTCGTAGAGATGGCCAATTCCTAATTCCTGGAATTTAAGATTACGTTAGGCTACATGACAATGGGGAGTAAAGTTTGCAGATGAAATTAAGTTTGTTAATCAACCAACATTAAGATAGGGAGATTATTTTGAATTATCCAGGTGAGCTTAAAGTAATCACAAGGGTCCTTAATAGTGAAAGAAGGAGGCAGAAGAGGAGGTCTGATCAATGTGATGTGAAAAGAACATGATTCTCTACTTGAGGAAGGTGGCCACAAGCCAAGGAACGCAAGTGACCTCTGGAATCTAGAAAAGGCAAAGACACAGGATTTCTCCTGGAGCCAACAGAAGGAATGCAGCCTTGTCAACACTTTGATTTTAGCCCAGTGAGACATTGCTGACTTCTGACCTCCAGAACTATAAGAAAATAAATTTGTGTTGTTTTAAGCTACAAATTAAACAAGAAGTACATGTTTGGATTTCCTGTGACCCCATTTAACTTCAATCTTTTAATTTGTTATCAACAATGCAGAAGATCTGTCTAACCAATGGGCCTTCTCAAGACAAAATTCTTTTCCTTGAAAATGAGTGTTCATTGAGTGTAATAATTAGGGAAAATTGGTTATTCTCACTGAACATATTATTCCATAGGAAACTAATCTTATGCATCTTGTTTATTATTTCACTTAAAAAAATGAATCAATACATTGAGCTATTTACACTCAAAAAAGGTTTATAATCAATTTATGTTCTTAAGACTGTACACATTACTAAAATCTGAAAATCTTATTAAGTTTTTAGTACTTATAACATTGCTTCATGCCAGTGACAGAAACTTAATAATAAATAGTTTCACAGAATAATTTCATCTCAACCACAATATTGTAATTGTATATAGCCAGTGTCAAAAAAACGGCTCATAGAACAAAACTGGCCATACTACCTGATGCTGAAAATAAAGTTTTATTGGAAAATAGACACAACTGTTTGTTTATGCACTCTCTATAACTGCTGTCACAGAAAAATAGTAGAGTCATCGTGACAGAGGTTGTATGAGACAGATTTTCACACCTTACAATACAGACAAAATGATCTGACAGATATTGTCTTATTTTTCACTTTAAACATTTAGTTATAATTTAGACTGTGAATGTTTAAAACTCCAACTTCCCATGTTTAAAACTCACTCAAAAATTCACAATAATCAAGAAAATCAGAAATATAGGATACCGACCAAAGTAGACAGTCATATTAAAATAAAAATTACTAAATATTAGTCATAATAAAGCAAAATCAGAAAAAAAGAAGTAGAATTAGCCTATTAAAGATATAAAGAATAATGTTAAATCACTGAAAGAAGTTTTCAAAGAATTACATATAAAAATAACTCCAGATTGATCACACAGCATACTTTCAAGTTTAAATATAATAGATTGTTCCAAATGATTAAAAACAATGCATAGCCATTGATTCATCTGCATGAATCAGCATTATCATGAGCAGATAATAGCACAAAAAACTTATGGAGCAATTACATTTGTGTGATACAGCAATTCTATGTAAATATTTAATTGGCATATTTCCATAGTTCCTAGAAAGAAGTAGTCATTCTAATAAAATAGAATTTATTCCAGAGGTTAAAAGATGGTACAATATTACAAAAATTATTAGTATATCATTATCTATAGATTCGAGAAGAATAGATGCATGGTAATATCAGATTTTTTTCTGTCCTTTGCTATTAAATTTAATGCCAGTTCATTTTTTTTTTTTAAGAACTAAAGTGGGAATAGAAGCTCTGTATCTAGTATAATAAACTATCTTAAAACAATAAATTCATACTTAATCTGAGCTAAAAATTTCAGTTCAGTTCAGTCACTCAGTCATGTCTGATTCTTTTCGACCCCATGGACTGCAGCATGCCAGGCCTACCTATCTAGCACCAACTCCCGAAGTTTACTCAAACTCATGTCCATTGAGTCGGTGATGCCATCCAACCATCTCATCCTCTGTTGTCCCCTTCTTCTCCTGCCTTCAATCTTTCCCAGCATCAGGGTCTTTTCAAAAGAGTCAGTTTTTCATATCAGGTGGCCAGAGTATTGGAGTTTCAGCTTCAACATCAGTCCTTCCAATGAATAGTCAGGATTGATTTCCTCTAGGATGGACCGATCTCCTTGTAGTCCAAGGGACTCTCAAGAGTCTCCAACACCACAATTCAAAAGCATCAATTCTTTGGCACTTAGCTTTCTTTATAGTCCAACTCTCACATCCATACACGACTGTTGGAAAAACCATAGCTTTGACTAGACAGACTTTTGTGGGCAAAGTAATGTCTCTGCTTTTAAATATGCTGTCTAGGTTGGTCACAGCTTTTCTTCCAAGGAGTAAGCATCTTTTAATTTCATAGCCGCAGTCACTATCTGCAGTGATTTTGAAGGCCCCCCCCCCACCAAAATAATCTGTCACTGTTTCCGCTGTTTCCCCATCTATTTGCCATGAAGTGATGGGACCAGATGCCATGATCTTAGGTTTCTGAATGTTGAGTTTTAAGCCAACTTTTTTACTCTCCTTTTTCACTTTCATCAAGAGGCTCTTTAGTTCTTCTTCATTTTCTGCCATAAGGGTGGTGTCATCTGCATATCTGAGGTTATTGATATTTCTCCTGGCAATCTTGATTCCAGCTTGACAATTGCTTCCCAAATTGCAGTTTTTTTGTGTCCAGGTTTCACACAATGTTTCCTTAAACAAAGAAGCTACATGATCAGTAATTTTGAGAAAGTTAGGCATGGTGTGGGTATTTAAAGTATTTAAAGACTCCAAGAAGTCTGTCAGTAAATAGATCAGACTGTCTTGTTTAAACCAGAATTTTTCAACCTAAGAGATCATAGCATCCATTTTCCTCAATAATTCTTTTTAGGATTCCATTAATCACATTCCAAAGAACATGCATTGGGAAATAATTAGTCATATACATACTTATGGGGCATGAGTGGGAAATAAGTGCTATTGTATTTAAATCTCTATACATGAGACTATTTGGTACTGCTTTTACTTGACTATAACTAGTGCACTTATTACTGGGAAGAGCAGTTGGTTCTATTACCTCTACATTCATCCCAAACCTGTCATTTTCTGACATAGCCTTTGTTCAAGTGTCTATCATCCTTCACCTGAATTATTTTGAACACATCTAACTCATCTTTTTGTTTCCACTCCTGTTTCTGTACAATCTGTTTTCTGCTAAGCAAGTAGAGAAGTATTTGAAGTACTTTTTAAAAATTGTGAATCAGGTCTCATCTGCTATGGGCTGAATTTTGCCTCCCCAAATTCATACATTGAAATCTCAGCCTCCAGGACCTCAGAATGTGTGTGCATTTGAAGACAGGACTTTTAAAGAAGAAATTAAGGTCACATGGGTGGATCCTAATTCAATACAACTGGTGTCTTTGCAAGAGGACATTAAGACACAGATAGACACAAAGGAAAGATGGTGAAAAGATGTTGAAAGAAGATGGCCATCTGCAAGTCAAGGAGAAGCCCTCAGAAGAAATCAACCCTGCCCACACTTTGATTTGGACTTCTAGCCTCCAGAACTGGGAAGAATTAAATTTCTGTTGTTTGAGCCCCTCAATTTGTGGAGGTTTGTAATGGCAAACTTAGCAAATGAATAAAATGTCCTGTCCTGTTTAAAATATTCCAGTAACTAAATACAATCTAAACTTCTTCCCCTAGCACAGAAGCTGCTGCATTTTCGGTGGCTCAGACGATAAAGAGTCTGCCTGTCTGCGGGAGACTAGCATTTGATCCCTGGGTTGGGAAGATCCCCTGGAGAAGGAAACGGCAACCCACTCCATTATTCTTGCCTGGAAAATCCCATGGGTGGAGGAGCCTGGCAGGCTACAGACCATGGAGTCACAAAGAGTTGAACATGCCTGAGCAGCTTCACTTTCACGTTCACTCTTAACTTTCTTCATTTACCTCCAGCAACACTGCTTTTATTTCTTTCATTAAACATGGTAAAATTGTTCCTTCATCAAGTCGTTTGCACTTGCTCTTCCTTCAGTCTAGAAAACTCTATAATGTGGTATGGTGTTATATATAATAACAAAATTAGAGACATCTTACTTGTTCAACAATGGGAAACAGTTCAATGAATCATTATATCACACAAATGACAATATTCATTCCATCTTGTTTCAGGTATTATACTTCCAAAAATCTGTCCCCCACTGGACATAAAACATGAGATTAGGTGCTCCACACACCCTTAGCCACAGGATAGATGTTTTGACCTAAGCCTGGCCAGTGGAATATTACCCTCAATTTTTAATATTTTCAGATCAAAGGAAGAGAGAATGAGATAGTCATAGCTTACTCACTTCATAGCAGGTCCCTAGATAGGACCTTGAGCAGTTTCCACTCATAAGGTCCCCCTGGTTTGTCTGGTTCCTACCATGGATGAGACCATGCTAGGGCCTACTGTTCTGCCTTCTGGTTGTCAAAATAGTTCACTACTTCTACTGGGGCTTAGAGCCAACCCAAAATATGCAAAAGCAATATATTGATTATTTTGAATTAAGATTACTTAAGAAACAGCCAATGCAAGATGGACACTTCGACCCTCCTTTCTGAGTCCTTGAAAGAAGGAAGCAAATCTCTTACGTAAAACATAACAATGCCCTTGCCACCACAGATAGGGAATTTGGGGCCAAGAAGCCTGTAAAATCATACCTTGTTACTTCCTTACTAATTGACTATTTCAAGCCCAAGTTCTTGTTTAGATTCTTTACTAATTAAGGACCCCAAATTTCTTTGTCCCATCAATTGCAAATATATATTTTTTTCATATCAAAAGTATAAAAATTCCTTACTTTGGATACTTTTTGGGTCTTATTTATTTGATCCCTCCATGTGCACAAATTAAATTTTTTCCCTCCTTTTACTCTGTCTTGTGTCAATTTAAGTATTCTACCAGCTGAAAGAACTCAAGAAGGTAAGGGGGAAGTTTCCCCTCCCCTACACTCCCATACTTGTTTGTGAATAGATATTGCTATGAGAGTCCTTCATTGCCCTACCAAACTAAACCTTTCCTTTAGGATCTTGCAGCTCATCCAACAATTGAGCAAATAAAAGCATAACACCAAGCCCAGCAATTCCCTGGTGACATGGATTCTTAAAGATACAGTCCCCTATGCCATTTAAGTTCTTAAATATTTTGATTATTTCTTCTTTCTATCCTAACCAAGTCCCTTTGATCTTGTATGTTCACTTATATTTTTCCTTTAACTTTATATTTGCTATTTTTTTAATTCAGTATTTGTGGTGACAAAAGTATCTGTGGTTATTTGATGTGCTCTAAGTTTTGTTTTCAACTTAAATCATGTTTGAAAATGTCAGAAAATTCTTAATGCTAAATTAAAAAATAAGTGTACAGAACTATATGATGCCCACATTTATTTAAAATATACTTTGAAATATTGACACAAATAAAATATTGAGATCCATACAAAATGTCAAATGCAACAAAATCTTATAATGATCATTTTTTGGTATTGGCATTCATAGGAGATACTTATTTTTCCTTTTTTTTCTTTCAAAAATGCATTTCTGTGTTTGTGTATACTTTAAGAGTATAACTTAAAAGTTAGCTAGGATGGCCTAAAGCTCCATCAAGGGGCTTCCCTGTGTCAGGTCCTATTGTAGGTAAATTTACACCCTTATAATTAATGATTACTATATGTCATAGATGTTTTAAGTTTCTGTGGAGATGAGAGATTTCCTCAAGATCACAGTATAAACAGTTGAATGGAACTGGAAGCCATGTACTCTCACACTCATTTCTTCCCTTAAGCCACCGTGCCTAATTAATGTATTACAATTCCTGGGTTAGAGCTACCACTGATTGTTAATATTTCAGTTGCATACACTGATCTTCTTTGCCTCGTATATCTATGTAATATTCATCAAATTCACGTGCAATTCTTGCTGATTATGTTGACAAACTGACTGGATGTTAATTTACATAGTCTTACAAGATGATAGATTATATGGTTACCCAGTTTTTAGAGGTTGTGTCCATTCTCAATGCACAGTTGTTTGGGGAAAATGGCCCTTCAGCTACCACTGGCCTTCTCTGTATTATTGGAGTGTACCTGGGGACAATCTCTACCTAGGGGGCACAGTAACACAGATGCATTTGATTTTCAAGGCAAAAACTGGGAGACAAGGTGGTATTATCGTAGGTAGTTTTTAGCTAGGTTTTTCTTGGATGAATGCTTTGAAAAATACCACACGGCCATAAAATTCTGGAAACAAAACTCACTTCAAAATGTCGAATTGGGTTTATAAACCAGCAGACAGAAAGGGTTATGTTCAACAGCCAAGCCTTCTGGTGAAACACAGTTAGCGCTGGACCTGGCTTCACATTTAATGCAAGGAAGAAATGCCTCTTGGATGCCTCACTTCCCAGCATGGAAGGTTCTGAGGATCATCTGCCAAGTGGGTGGATTACACGCTATACAGGAACATTATTTTTTTAACATGACAACAACGAAACTTTATTCACTTACAGTTCTGGAGTTTACAAGTCCTAAATCAAGGCGTCAGGAGGGCCATATGCCTGCTGACACCTATAAGGGAAAAGCCTTATCCCTCTGGCCTCCAGCAGTCCTTGGCTTACCTTGGCTTGTAGAGCCATCCCTCCAATCTCTGCCTATGTTGTAACATAGTCTTCTTTTCCTTGTGTGTGTCTGTGTCTCTTCTCCATCTTTTATAAGGACATTAGTCATTCTGGATTAAGAGCCCACCCTATTTCAGCATGACCTCATCTTATTTAATTATATCTTCAGCCACCCTATTTCAAAATGAAGTCATAAACACAGGAACATTATTATGAAACTTTCTCGACTTCTTTTCCAGAGGGGAAAAATGCTAAAGTTATTGTAAATAAATATATTTTGAAGTGAATTATAGGTTATTATAAATTAATAGCCTTATTAATTTCACAGTTTGATAACAGGTGCGAATTACTTGGGACTTTGTGCCTACCACTGGCCAACTGAATGTCTATGGTATTACAGGTGGCCTCTGAACTTGTCCCCAAGGTTCTCTGCTGGTGATCTCTCTCTCCTCATCTCCCGGCCAGACTCAGAGGAGCTGATGGAGTGTTTGGAACAGCCAATATGTGGAAGCAGCCTGGGTCCCTGAATAACCTGGTCGGCTACCTATCAAATAATTGACACAAATGAGAAATAAACTTGATTGTGACAACAAATACATTTATATATATATACATACATATATATATATATATAATTAATATGTATATATATATACATATATATATATATGGGTAGATAGGTATTTATACATTCATAATATGCAAAAAATGCCCATAATAGCTATAATAAAATAAGGAACTCTCCAAATGGAACTCTCCAAATGCCCATGTGGCGCAAGTGGTAAAGAATCCACCTGCCAACAGAGGTGACGTAACAAACTCGGGTCCCATCCCTGTGTGGCAAAGATGCTCTGGAGGAGGAAATGGCACCTTACTCCAGTATTCTTGCCTGGAGAATCCCATGGACAGAGGAGGCCGGTGGAATACAGTCCAGGGGGTCTCAAAGAGTCAGACACAACTGAGCGCACAGCACATAAATGCCATAAGAAAAGAAATGCCCTATTGAACCTGAATGAAGAGGAAACCCATCTAGAGTGGCTGCATCACAGGAGAGGCCGTCTTTTCTAGGAAGCATTCTCTGACAACTCGTTCTTGACTAAAGGCTCTTATTTGATCTGGTGTAAAGCCCACTAGGCTTGCTTGTCTGACACCCAGCTGTACACTCAGCTCCCCCGGGGCAGGACTGTATCTAGTTTATCTCTGAAAACCTCATCCTTCCCGGGTGGCCCTAGGGGCAAAGAACAGACCTGCCAGTGCAGGAGACATAAGAGATGCAAGTTCGATCCCTGAGTCAGGAAGATCCCTGGAGAAGGGCGTAGCAGCCCACTCTGGCATTCTAGCCTGGCGAGTCCCACGGACAGAGAAGCCTGGTGGGTCATGGTCGCAAAGAGTCAGACACCACTGAAGTGACCTGGCACAACTTGGTCCTGCTTAATGCCAGACACTCAGCAGTCAACAGCTCTTTAAGGAGTGATATATGAAAATGAGAAACACTTCATGCTTAGAGAGAGCAGTAGAGGTGAAATTTGTTGCATAATAGAATTTCAATGAGTGAAAGCTGTGATGAGAATGTTTCAAACAGAGCAAACAGCGTGAGCAGTGAGTACAAAAGCAGGTAAGCCATGCTGTCTAAGACAGGCTCAAGGACTGATGATATTACAGGGAAGGAGTCTGATATTATATTTTCATACAGAAATTTACACTCCTTCATGATTATTAGCAGGATGAGTCCAGACCTTTATCTACTGGTATTTGCCTCTGTCTTTAATGTATGTATGGCTGTTAGTGTGAGTATGTAAATTGAGATAAATAGCACAAAGAACTTGGATAACATTCTCAAAAATAAAGCCATATAAAATTATAGTCTCAAGATGATAATGGCATCTGTGTGTAGAAAACAAAGTTGATGAATATTTCAGTAACACTAACTTCTTACTCTGATAACTGACAAATAAGAAAAATGCAAAACAAAATATCAAAATGATATTGTAGATATCAAAATAACTTACCCATAAGATTAGCATTTTGTTCAATTAGTTAGCATTTTACTAACAAATCATGTAAAATCATTTATTTGCCCAAAGTATATTTTTTTATTAAGTGTATAGTATGAGTCAGGCATTGTTCCTAGTGCTGGTTATGCACTAGGAAGAAAATAAACCTGTCTTGTTTGGGAATTAGGGAATGTTGCTGTAGATAGGGAAGGAATAAATTGTGGAAAGTGATAGATCAAAATGAGTACTGTGAAAAAAAGCTACAGAATGCGAAGGTTTGAAATAACTGTGGGGACCACTTGGACAAAATCAGTAGAAAGGCTTTTCTATCAAGGCAATTTTTAAGCTAAGACACATGAGGGGAAGAACCAGGCAGGCAGGATGGGGAGGTGTGTTCTAAGCCCAGTGACTCACATGTGTCATTTATCTCAGCTATTGATCAGAGTATCTGCCCTTTCTTCTTTTCTTCCTCAATTATTTGGTGTGTGGCTCTCTTAGATGAATCACTGTGTTTAGTGATTAAAGAGATAGAAAGTAGACCAGACACATTTCTTATCTTCAGGAAGCTTAGAGTAAATGGAAGGATAATAAATTCGAAGTTGTGACTGACAGTGGAATGCCGACTTGTCAGAGGTGCTTGTGAAATATTTAGGAAATTTGCAAACTGGTTATTACACAGTTACTTGAAATTGGCTCCGATGAGAATACTGACACTACAATCATTGGCAAAACTACAAATTAGGGTGTTTTTCCCTCCAGATGGTTGGTGGTTAAATATTTACCAGTACTTTACTGGTTGTGAGCAAAACTGACTTAGAGGAGGAACAGAGACTGTTGTCTGTCTTTGGTTTCCTGTGCGTAACTCCTATCAGTTGTTTAAATGGGGTGTGATTTTAAAACAGCAAAGAGAGGATTAAGTCATAGCTCCATCTTGATTTTGGTAATCTAGAGGGCTTTCAGCAGCGTTTACAGCTGGAAACTTAAGACTGTAAATGTGATAAGATCGCGGGCCTTATGGCTGTTACTCTCCACTCACCCCAAGCATCCACCGTATCTGTGACCACGGCTGACCTGTGTTTTCTCTCCCTCAGCCCTCTCCCCATCACGCTCTCCATCTGTCCCGGCCAGCTATCTTTCTTAAAAGGACGATATGATCGCTCCCATCCTAGGAAAGAAATTCTTCCTTTACCTCACAAGCTCATATCTCCGTAGCTCTGTTTCTTCGTCCCTTGTTCTCCTGAGAGGACTGTCTCTCTGTCCCAAAATCCTTATTTCGTGTTCTCCTTTGAATCAGCTACAGGCAGCTTTTGTCTCCACTTCACTAAACTCTTCCTGTGAAGGGCGCGAGTACAAAGAGAGTTTTCAGTCCGCGCCTTCCTCAGTCTTTCAGGGGAATTTGGCACAGAGAATGACTCATCCCTCTTCAGATTCTTGCTTGTGTGAGAGGCACGATCTCCCTATTCTTCCCCACCTCGCTGGCCGCTCCCAAGTCTCCTTGGCTCATCCAGATTCCAAACCCTAAATTCAGAAGCTCCCCAGGGTCCAGTCATCGAAAATCACTTTTCTCTGTTTACATTCACTGCCATCTATGGAGTTGATGACTCCGAAACACTATTTCCAGGCTGACTGTTCTGAGTTCTCAGCCCCCAGCACAGCAGGAAAAGCTCTTTCCATAATTTGGCCTCTGCCTTGCTCTCCATCACTGTCTCCTGCTCTTCTCCTGACTCTCCACCCTTTATCACACCAGACTTCTTATTTTTTCTTCTCAAAACAATAAAGCTGAGTTGTTTCCTCAGGACCTTTTATTTGAGGATTTGTCTGCTTGGAATATTCCAGACCTATTTCTTTCATGACCTACTGTCATATGTCATTCAAGGTTCAACTCAAGTGTTACCTCCCTGACCATTTCTTCTAAAATGGCAGCATTATTGGCTTACACTTATTTATTTTTCTTCATACTGTTGTTATCATATTATATATCTCATTATTTAATATAGTATGTGTCAGTGTATTTTCTAAGATATCAGTTGGTACAATACTATCTATTGATTGCATACTACATAACATAAAATTGAAAAATATAACATTTCATGTATAATATAACAATACAATGTGATGTAATATAATAAATCACTAGAATGTAAGCTCCTTGAGAATGAAACCTTCCTTCCATTACTTACAAAGTGTCTGACATATAGTAAGAATTCAAATTTTTCTGAATGACTGAAAAAAACTAAACATCAATGATCCTCTCGTATTCTTTTTATGTAGTAATTTTTCACCCTTCCTCACTCCCTCATCACCCCACTTTTTTCCATTGAAGACACAATGTTCACCTCTAGGCCATTTAGTAATAATTTATAGGGCAGTACTTGAATTCAGATCTTTTCATTATTTTGTACTTTGAATCTATTTTTTTCCATTTATAGTGCCACTGAAATGATAATAGTTCTTAGATGATATCCATTCATGTATAATATGGCTCCCTACTGGAATTTCTGGCCACTGAATTTATTAGGAAGATCTATTGAATATCTCCACTCGGTTGGCATTTGAGATCCAAAAACAAACGAATACTGTTTTTGCATTCAACGAACTCTCTGCTTTACACAAGCACACATGCACAAAAATATTACAATAATTTCTAGGGAAAACATTTCACAATCTGCACATGAATCCTCATGTTTCAACTTTAAAAATTCTATCTGCAGGATTAGTTACATACATAATCACAATACACACATACGTACTATGTAACAAACTTAATTGTATGGATGCATGTGTGCATGCTTGCTAAGTTGCTTCAGGCCTCTTTGACTCTGCAACGCTATGGACTGTATCTCGCTGGGCTCCTCTGCCATGGGATTCTCCAGGCAAGAATACTGATGTGGGTGGCCATGCCCTCCTCCAGGGGATCTTCCTGACCCAGAGATCAAATCCACTTCTCTTATGTCTCCTGCATTGATAGGCAGGTTCTTCACCACTAGTGCCATCTAGGAAACCTAGTTGTATGGATGGTTTATGTTAATTTTTCCTATTTTTTAAGGGTTAGATATAACTACAGAAATACCTGGCCTCAGCAGGAAAAATTGTCTCATCTTATTTGCCAAATAGTGAGCATCAAAATCAGATACTAAACTAGGAAACAGCAACTTCCCTTGTATCTCCACACAGTTCTTGCCTTCAACAAAGAGTCAGTGGAAAGGAAAAGGTAAAGGCTTTAATTGTTCATTTTTTCCAACTTGGAAAAAAATTTTAATAGTTGTTCTTCACTCTGAATATCAGTTATTCCTTTCACCGACTTGTATTATCTTTCCATATACACATTTTTTCCAGGATCATATTTGTCTGTGAATGACCTCAAAGGTAATTTATTTTGCAAGTTCATGTTTGATCTATGTGGCATGACAAATAGCTTTCATATTATTTAGCTGACTAAGATGGAAGTTTGAAAAGGAAATTCTATTCAACAGTCTGTCAGCTGGCTGCTAGTGCTTTTAATGGGTCAGAGTGCTAAGATTCAAACTGTCTGCAGAAGCAATACCACTGGTATTTTCAAATTTTTAAAGGCTACCAAATTCTTTCATCTTAGGATGATGCTAACTTTACCTTAATGAGCATAGTTTTGGTGAAGTCTGTTGCTAAATGCACAGAATTTGTGTAAGTGTTGATTAAATAATCTCAAGCATTCAGTAATATGCTTTGTAAGAATTTGCCTCATAAGAAGTATGGACTTGAAATTGTCTTCATCAAAAAGTACTAAAAGCTTTTTATTATAAAATCTAATATTTAGCTTCTACAATATATGTTATAGTGATTTTTTTCTTTTGTTAGCATTCTGAATACAAGAATTACATTGAGGACTGAAGGTTTTAAACACCTTGTTATTTTAAAAATGTAGAATAATACTAAGATAGAAATGATAATGATACTAATTAACATATTTATACCGGGTATCGGGTACTCTTTTGCAATGTAAATTGTGACCCTTAAGAAAATCTTTTTTTTTTCCATTTATTTTTATTAGTTGGAGGCTAGTTACTTTACAATATTGTAGTGGTTTTTGCCATACATTGACATGAATCAGCCATGGATTTACATGTTTTCCCCATCCTGATCCCGCCTCCCACCTCCCTCTCCACCCCATCCCTCTGGGTCTTCCCAGTGCACCAGCCCTGAGCACTTGTCTCATGCATCCAACCTGGGCTGGTGATCTGTTGCATCCTTGATAATACACATGTTTTGATTCTGTTCTCTCCTAGAGGAGAACATAGACAAAACACTCTCTGACATAAATCATAGCAGGATCCTCTATGACCCACCTCCCAGAATATTGGAAATAAAAGCAAAAATAAACAAATGGGACCTAATGAAACTTAAAAGCTTTTGCACAACAAAGGAAACTATAAGCAAGGTGAAAAGACAGCCCTCAGATTGGGAGAAAATAATAGCAAATGAAGCAACAGACAAAGGATTAATCTCATAAATATACAAGCACCTCCTGCAGCTCAATTCCAGAAAATAAATGACCCAATCAAAAAATGGGCCAAAGAACTAAACAGACATTTCTCCAAAGAAGACTAACAAAGATGGCTAACAAACACATGAAAAGATGCTCAACATCACTCATTATCAGAGAAATGCAAATCAAAACCACAATGAGGTTCCATTATACGCCAGTCAGGATGGCTGCTATCCAAAAGTCTACAAGCAATAAATGCTGGAGAGGGTGTGGAGAAAAGGGAACCCTCTTACACTGTTGGTGGGAATGCAAACTAGTACAAACTAGTACACTATGGAGAACAGTGTGGAGATTTCTTAAAAAACTGGAAATAGAAGAAAATCTTTGATCAGAGCTGTATGAGATAGTATAAAAGGAACATCATTGTTGTTGTTTAGCTCTTGAGATGCCATGGATTGTAGCCCATCAGGCTTCTCTGTCCATGGAATTCCCAGGCAAGCATGCTAGAGTGGGTTGCCATTTCCTCCTCTGATCTTCCCAACTCAGGAATCCAACCTGTCTTGTGCATTGGCAGATGAATTCTTTACCACTGAGCCATCAGAGCTCAAAGTCCCATTGAGATTTTACTCAAAGACTGCCACTTTTTTCACAGTACAAGTTGAGCACAAAAAACAGACCAACCCCAGGACCAGATACTTCCCCACTCCCCAAACAGTGAAGCAAACATGTGCTCTTAAAATGTGCAAGAGGGAAGGCCATCCCAGTGTTCTCGACATCAAGAACATCTTGTTCTTGACATCATAATTTTCTGAAAAGCAATAAATCAGGATGTTTGTATACAATTAACTGACACTTGTCTTTTATATTTTAATTTTCTCTGTTTTTTAAAAATTGCAATATAGTTTATTTAAAATGTTGTGTTAGTTTTAGGAAAGCAATTCAGTTACAAATATACATATTCTTTTTTTACATTTTCTCATATCAGAGGTTATTATAAGATATTGAATATAGTTTCCTGTGCTATAAGGCAGGTCCTTTTTTGGTTATCTGTTTTATACATAGTAGTGTATATATTAAAATCCCAAACTCTTAATTTATCTCCTGATGTTTAAGTTTTTATTGCTGATTTAAACTCAGTGAATAATATTTTTACTACAATATAGAAAATACCTGAGATATCTTGATTTATAATAAATCCATACTTTGGTCTTCATCCTTGGCTTCTGATACACAGCTCCAACATTCCTTGTAATTCACCAGGTGATGAAAGCCACAGAACCATCTTTTGTTGTAATATTTAATCTTTGATCCCATTTCCTGAAATAGCTCCAGAGTAATACAAGTGAAATGCAAGTCTCTTGTTCTCAAGCATGCCTGAGTTTATCTTAATGAAGTGATATTTGGAAAACTCCTTGGTAACCAAAGGATGGGAACTGGTTGCCAGGGGAACCAATCATGTAACTAAAAGGGTTAGAACTTTCAACCCCTCCCTCTGACCTCTGAGGAAGAGAGAAGAGGTGGAGTTTGAATCAATTACCAATGGTCACTGATTTAATCAATCATGCTTATGTATTGAATCTTTCATTAAAAAAAAAAACAAACAAAAAAACCTGAACAGCAGCACTTTCTGGTCGCGAGCACATGGAGATGCTGGGAGACGGTACCAGGAGAACAGAGAAGCTTGTGCCCTTCCTGGCTACCTGCCACACACATACACAGATCTACTGTCTGGTGCTTCTGAGTTATATCTTTTTATCATAAACCGGTAATCTAGTAAGTGAATTGTTTTCCTGAGTTTTGTGCGCTGCTCTAGCAAAGTATCTTAGTAGGTGGTGGTGGCAACTTTTGATTTTATAAGCAGTGAGTCTTAACAACCTGGACCTGTGATTGGTATCAGAAGTGATATTGGGGGCCATTTCATGCAACTGAGATCTAAATGTGCAAGGTGATATAATTCCAGGTAGTCAGTATCAGAACTGAGATGGATTGAGGTAACATAGGGTGAGAGCAAAGAAAAATTAATGAAACTTTCAGATTATGATGTAAAGAAGAAAAAAAAAAGATTTTATAAGCAAAGTTCCAAAGTTAGCTATTTAGCTTAGAGCTAATCATAGGGAATATCTTATTTTTCTGAATGTAAGACTGACTTCCTGGCAGGAAAAACTAGCAATTCAAGGGCAATCAGATTTTACTCTGGAGAAGAGAAGCCAAGAAAATCCCCAAAATACAGAAGCTCCTGAGAACTCAATAACATAGTTCTCATTCTATGAGATTGACATTTCAGTAAAGGCACCGATTTAATAAAACTGTTAATTTAAATTGGTCAGTGGTGAATCATAGTTATTTTGTTTTTAGATTTTGCTTAGTTCTTTTAAGCTGTTTGCACATATAAAATTGCATTGTGTTTCAATTCAGTTTTTCTGCTTCACAGTTCAAATAGAACTTAGTATGATCACATGAAATTATAATTGATGGAAAAAAAACTTGTCATAGGAACAGAAGATAAAGTGATTAACAAAAATAGAACTGAGTTATTAAAAACTTTGGACAAAACTGAGAACAATTAATGTAACTTGATTAGTTGCACTATGTTTAAATATCTCAGGTTTTCATGGTTTCAACCAAGGTGGACTCTGTCACATTTTACATTCAGTCAGAAAAACTTTAAAGACTCCCTTAGCTGGAAAATTTGTGTGGCATTTCAGTAATGGATTCCAGTTTGTTGTGAAATGCCATGTAAACTGACCTCAATCCCAGATTTTCCTGATATACCCAAGCAGGTGATCTGAACAGCTGAGTCCATCTGCATTTAGTCAGCAAAAATGATTTACAGACATAACATGGTAAATGCCACCCATGTCAAGGCTGACTCGTGAGGAAAGTGATGTGCAGTTCATGAAGTTTGCCCTCCAATCCTGACATGTGGCCCTTACCCATGGAGGTCAAGTTACATGCACTTTAGCTCTGGATATATTCCCTTTAGAGACTGTTAGACACAAAATTAATTGAAATATTTATTTTCTTGGCAAGGCATGTGTGCTAAGTCATGTCTGACTCTGCAATCCCATGGACTGTGTAGCCCACCAGGCTCCTCTGTATACGAGATTTCCCAAACAAAAATATTGGAGTGGGTCACCATTCCCTTCTCCAGGGCATATTCCCAATCCTGGAAGCTAACTTGCATCTCCTGCATTGGTAGGCAGATTCTTTACAACTGAGCCACCTGGGAAATGTATTTATTTTCTTAAAATTAATTTACCACTTTACCCTAGGGGTGTGCAAACTATACCCAAACACCAAATTTGGCATACTTCCCACTTTTGTAAATAAAGTTTTATTGGCACATAGCTACACACATTCATTTCTTTGTTGTCTAGCTGCTTTTGTGTGTGTGTGCTACAACAGCAAAGTTTGGATAGTTACTGCAGAAAACTTTTCGTCTGAAAAACCTAAAATATTTACTATTCTGCCCTTTATAGGCAAAGTTTGTTGAACCCAGTTTTTATCTGTTATTTGATTTGTAATCAGATTTAGCATTTATCACAATGAGAGTTACCTACTATTTATTATCTGCCAGGTATTGTGTGATCCCTTTCCTATACTTCTTTAACCACTACAGTCTTATAGTGTATTTTAATTCCCATTAAATGTATGAGAAAGGAGAGGCTTTGGAAGTTTAAATGTGTTGTCTATGTGAACAGTGGAGTCAAGATTCAGCCTCAGGATGGACTCAAAACCCGTGCCTCTTTAACCCATCTCTTCTCCATTAAGTCCACAGTCTTCCTTTTCCAGACAATTTGCATAATTTAAACTGATGAAAAATAGTGCCAATAGATTTCAGGTAAAACTTTTATCCACACAGATATGAAATTAATATAGAACAAAGGGGGCAAGAGCTTTAAATTTGTACTTGACATGTAAAGAGTTCCATCCAAGTACTTAGATGAGTTCTATCATCTGTTTTAAAATTTTGAAACCAGCTTGTGCCTGGGAGTCCCAATTGCGTCATTCATTAGAAACATCTTTTGGTAAACCATTTGTGTGACTTCTGTGAGCTTCTACCTCCTCATCTTTTAAGAAAGAATGAGAGCTAAGGAATGCAAGATTATCAGTAAAACAGCAACATGCGCGTTTTCCATCCTTTATTCTTAGCTGGGTCTCCGCATGGGGTCTACTGTGTCCAGAGAAATTGAAGGCCATGACTTCCCCTGGTGAGTGAGCTCTATGCTCAGACCTCAAGGCCCAGCTTATGTCCCCGTTGGTAGCACATTTCATTTGACTGCAATCTCTGGCCAAAATGTGTGCATGTTAAGTCGCTTCAGTCATGTCTGACTCTTTGCATCTCTATGGACTGTAGCCTGCCAGACTCCCCTGTCCAAGGGATTCTCCAGGCAAGAATACTGGCATGGCTTGCCATTTTTGCCTCAGGGAATCTTCCTGACCCAGGCATCGAACCTGAGTCTCTCATGTCTCCTGCATTGGCAGGCAGGTTCTGACCGCTAGGGCCACCTGGAAAGCCCAAAGGGCAAAGTAAGATTGTCAATAATAAAATTACTTTGAGAAGTTAAAATCATCATATAATCTGAGGTGATATTATTATTAATAATTTGCTCCTTCCTCCTCCTAAAAATATAATCTCAACAGTTATGACACAAGGAAATTAAACTGTGAAATTTTGATATAGCTATAAAATTATTTTTCTCTAGCCATGAAGTCAACTTCAAAATATAGTAAAATAAAGTAAAATCAAATGAAAGTTACTTCCTAGTGATTTTTCACTTCCTAATGAAAAGCCTGGCAAAACCAAGGCCTATTTATGGAAACTCTTGTTTTCTTCATGTTTTCCTATTTCTTCACCCCTCCTTCCAGCCCCAGCCCTTGCTGTCTCTCCCTCCCTGTTCCTGGTCCCCATTGTGTCTCCACCCAAGAGGGAAATGTTTTTAAAGCATGAAAATGGGGAGACTGAACTCAAGGGATTTCTGGAATTGTTGAATTTTCATCTTTGAGGATATTCTCTGAAACAGAGACAAAACTTCAAATACTAAATGATACACTTAAAATTACACTGACAGAACTCAAGGGTATGTTTGCACTAAATGAGACGCACACATCTCTGAAGTCTGTAGCTCTTCATTTGGTCTCATTCCTTAACGAAGTTCAGATTACTTTTTGTGTTTAAATGTGCACAGAACTTCCAGCCAGTCTGTGACACCCAACGTCCACGTTCCTTCCATGAGTTCAGCCATCAAGGACATTTCATGCTCACATTCATCATTTACGTGTCCCAGTGGTATTGCGCCTGATAGTGGAAAATATTATCAGCATCTTATTCTGGTTACTTTGGCACAGTGAATTCTCCTTAATAGTATTCTATTACATACACAATGTGAGACCGAGGGACTCTCAGGCTTTTTTCCCCTGTCGTCCCTGAGTCATCTTGTCTGGCATTTCACAAAACATTCCAGAAGGGCAGGCGAGGAAAGGAACCGCAACAGTAGCAGAGGCAGTTCTCCCGGAGGAAACGCCTTTGTTTGGGGAAGGAAAGAGATAGAGCAAGACACAAGTAAGGGTGCTGAGAGGGGGGATGACGTTGTCAGCAACTAAGAAAATAAAGAATATAGGCTACTCATTACCGTATTCACCTCCTTGTGAGTGAAACATAAGAAATCTGATAAAGAGATTCAGGAAAAAATTAGAAACAAAAACTAGCTCTTGATCTTGGCCTGCCTTCAGCTCCAGTATACTGGGATTCTACTTAGGGACAGACCAAGAATATTTAGGATATTTAGGACACATCAGATTGGTCCACTGGGGTGTGTGTGTGTGTGTTTGTGGGTGTGTGTGAGAGAGAGAAAGCTGCCAAGTTTAAGTCTTTGAGATTGGGATAATAGCCAGTCTTAGTCTAGCCCACCATTTTCCTACTATTTTTAAGGGCACTGTACACAAATGTCATTTTCCTTTCCAAAAAAATCTCTAAGTAAAGATGATAACTTCAAAATTTCTATTAATCTAGGAGATACTAAACTAGATTAAAAAAAAAAGAATCAAGAATGACTTTTTTCTCACCTACCAAGTGAAACTACCATTTCTTAAATAGCAGAAAACCTAACAAAAAGTCCTGCCACAACAGAAACAAAGGTATATAGCTTACAAATATATTTAGGCTAATTACTGAGCTATTTCAATGCGAGGTGGGTGTATGACAGTGTAGACAGAAAATGTGATGGGTGGCATGAGAAGTGTGAAACACATACATGTTCTCCAACTGTTCCACACCCCAAAAAAGATGCCCAAGAATTGTATATAATGGCCCAAGTCGTTTTTAAGACTATTATTCTAACATCTTTCTGACCTTTTAGCTCTACATGTTGAGTTTCACAAAGACAGCATAGTTAGACTTTCACACTTGGTATAAAAATAATATTACCTTGAGGCAAAGCAGATGAAAGCTTGGAATTAGCAGTGCCTGGGCAACTGCTGGGATGGTCACCATGCCTGGAACATATTAGATGAGGGTCCGGAAGTACAGATAACTTCATCCACTGGCTTCACTGCCTCCCACAATGGAACATTCTATGACTGTGACAATCTTGCATCAGCCATAGGAAAAGACTTTTGCTAGCCTTTAATAATTTCCCAGACATAGGAGGGCAAAAGGACCCAGTAACAACTGAAAGTCCTCATGTGTGTGGGGTCTAGAACTGCAAACATGCTCCCAGGCTTTCTAGAGCTTATTCATTTGTTTATATTGCAGAGTGTGGGGCTAAAGAGAGGCTGGTTAATGAAATTTCGACAGAGCATGTGTGCTATGCTCTGTCATTTTATTAAAAGAGTGTTGTGAAAACACTAAATTGAGCTTTTAAGCCTAACACTTAACTATCATAGAAATGGGAGAGGCAGAAATGTATGATCTGTAAATGACCATTGTTGTTGTTGCTTAATGGCTAAGTCATATTCGACTTTTTTTTTTTTTTTTGCAACTTCATGGACTGTATCCAGCCAGGCTCCTCTGTCCATGGGATTTCCCAGGCAAGAAGACTGGAGTGGGTTGTCATTTCCCACTCCAGGAGATCTTCTCGACCTAGGGATCAAACCTGAGTCTCTTGTGTCTCTTGCATTGGCAGGTGGATTCTTTACCACTGCGCCACCTGGGAAGCTCCCAATTATATCTCCTACCCAGCCCTCAAGGGGGGAAGGGGAGAGGGAGAATGATGCAGCATCAGGAGCCATTCCACAGGATGGGGCCAAAGAACATGCTTCTGTGTTTCTGAGTCAAGCCCTGCTTCCTCCTGTGACAGAAGAGAGCCAGTTTTTAATGGAAAAGTTGTAGCTAATCTAGCTTCACCAGGACCCTATTGGTCTTCTCTGGTGGCTCAGTTAGTAAAGAATCTGCCTGCAATGTGGGAGACCTGGGTTCTATCCCTGGGTTGAGAAGATCCCCTGGAGGAAGGAACAGCTACCCATTCCAGTATTCTTGCCTGGAGAATTCCATGGACGGAGGAGCCTGGCGGGCTACAGCCCATGGGGTTGCAAGGAGTCAGACACAGCAGAGCGAATAAGCACAGCGCAGGACCTAATTGGCACTTGATAAAATGCTCAACTTTGAGAAAGTTTATGATTTATGGTCAAAGCAGTGTTGAATAACAGACCCCCCAAAACTCAGTGGCTTGAAATAGTAACCATTTATAATAGTTTATGGGTCTGTAGGTGAGCAATTCAGCTGGACTTAGCAGGGCACCTTGGATGACTCACTCTCCTCCATATGTCTTTCAGCCCTCAGCACGCTGGCCTGCAGATATTCTCATATCCATGGCAGAGTCACAAGAAGGCAAAAGTGATAACAAAATCTCACTTTAAAATCCTCATCTGTTATCAAGTTTGTTAACATCCCATTAGCCAAAGGCAGTGGGCAGCCAGCCACAGGACATAGACACAAAAAGGTGAATAATTAGAGGCATGGAATACAGCCTCCATGGGAGACAGACACCTTTAGGCAGCCAGAGAGCCCTCAGTTTCCTAGGGTGATAAGATGCTGGCACAAGAGAAACAGTGGTAAGAGGGGAAGAGCCTGAAAAGAAAAGAAATGCTTTTAGTAGAATTAGAAGAGCTTGTGGCCAAGTAGGGGTAAACCATGCCTATCTGTGTAATATCAAGGGTACTGTGACTGGCAGGACACTGGCACCTCGGCTGGCTTTGTGGGGAAGGAAAGAAACATGTATTTTTCCTCTGCAGCTACTATATTGATATATCTGGAGCTGTGTTAGGAAAACTAGCAATTATTTTTCAGTTAACCCTTGCAGCGTTTCTAATGTTTCATTGTATTATCTCCATTTTATAAATGAAGAAAATGTATAAGTTTCTTGAAATAAGAGTACAAGCAAATGGTGGTGTTGCATTTCTCTGATTTCAAAACTCATACTCTCTGCATGGCTTCTTGTACCCTTTCATCCTGCCTTCTTCTTTAGCTGACATTTCCTGTCTCTGTATTCCTTCATTTCAAGTATTTTGAAGAGCTCCCTATTTGAAGAACCTATTGGCTCCCCTGGTGGCTCAGATGGTAAAGAGTCTGCTTGCAATGCAGGAGACCCAGGTTTGATCCCTGGGTCAGAAAGATCCCCTGAAGAAGTAAATGGTAACCCATTTCAGGATTCTTGCCTGGAAAATTCCATGGACAGAGGAGCCTGGCAGGCTACAGTCCATGGGGTCACAAAGAGTTGGACACAACTGAGTGACTAACACTGTACTTATTGCCTCCATTTGCTTATTTTTCTTGCATCAGAAAACAGTGAGGCATGAGAGTTAAGAGGTTCTGAGCAAAAATAACCACATTTAAGTCCTGATTCTGCTGCTTGTCTTAATCTGTGTAATATTCATAAATTACTATCTTTGTGTTTCACTTTTCTCATCAGAAAAATGGATGATAAGAGCAGCACTGACTTCCCATAGCAGTTGTGAGGCTGAAACACATTTGTACTCAAAGAGGATCGAGAAGCATACCTGGCAATCAATAAATAACTCAGTTCAGTTCAGTTCAGTCGCTCAGTCATGTCCGAGCGACTCTGCGACCCCATGAATCGCAGCACGCCAGGCCTCCCTGTCCATCACCAGCTCCCAGAGTTTACTCAAACTCATGCCCATCGAGTCGGTGATGCCATCCAGCCATCTCATGCTCTGTCGTCCCCTTCTCCTCCAGCCCCCAATCCCTCCCAGCATCAGGGTCTTTTCCAATGAGTCAACTCTTCGCATGAGGTGGCCAAAGTACTGGAGTTTCAGCTTCAGCATCAGTCCTTCCAATGAACACCCAGGACTGATCTCCTTTAGGATGGACGGATTGGATCTCCTTGCAGTCCAAGGGACTCTCAAGAGTCTTCTCCAACACCACAGCTCAAAAGCATCAATTTTTCAGTGCTCAGCTTTCTTCACAGTCCAAATCTCACATCCATATGTGACCACTGGAAAAACCATAGCCTTGACCAGACAGACTTTGTTGGCAAAGTAAGGGCTCTGTTTTTTAATGTGCTATATAGGTTGGTCATAACTTTCCTTCCAAGGAGTAAGCATGTTTTAATTTCATGACTGCAATCACCATCTGCAGTGATTTTGGAGCCCCCCAAAATAAGTCAGCCACTGTTTCCCATGTTTCCCCATCTATTTGCCATGAAGTGATGGGACCGGATACCATGATCTTAGTTTTCTGAATGTTGAGCTTTAAGCCAACTTTTTCACTTTCCTCTTTCACTTTCATCAAGAGGCTCTTTAGTTCTTCTTCACTTTCTGCCATAAGGGTGGTGTCATCTGCATATCTGAAGTTATTGATATTTCTCCCAGCAATCTTGATTCCAGCTGGTGATTCTTCCAGCCCTGCATTTCTCATAATGTACTCTGCATATAATTTAAATAAGCAGGGTGACAAGATACAACCTTGATGTACTCCTTTTCCTATTTGGAACCAGTCTGTTGTTCCCTGTCCAATTCTAACTGTTGCTTCCTGATCTGCATACAGGTTTCTCAAGAGGCAGGTCAGTTGGTCCAGTATTCCCATCTCTTTCAGAATTTTCCACAGTTTATTGTGATTCACACAGTTGAAAGCTTTGGCATAGTCAATAAAGCAAAAATAGATGTTTTTTTCTGGAACTCTCTTGCTTTTTCGATGATCCAGTGGATATTGGCAATTTGGTCTCTGGTTCCTCTGCCTTTTCTAAAATCAGCTTGAACATCTGGAAGTTCATGGTTCATGTATTGCTGAAGCCTGGCTTGGAGAATTTTGAGCATTACTTAGTAAAGTAATGCGTGTGAGATGAGTGCAATTGTGTGATAGTTTGAGCATTCTTTGGCATTGCCTTTCTTTGGGATTGGAATGAAAACGGACCTTTTCCAGTCCTGTGGCCACTGCTGAGTTTTCCAGATTTGCTGGCATATTGAGTGCGGCACTTTCACAGCGTCATCTTTCAGGATTTGAAATAGCTCAACTGGAATTCCATCACATCCACTAGCTTTGTTTGTAGTGATGCTTTCCAAGGCCCATTTAACCTCACATTCCAGGATGTCTGACTCTAGGTGAGTGATCACACCATAGTGATTATCTGGGTCGTGAAGACCTTTTTTGTACAGTTCTTCTGTGTATTCTTGCCACCACTTCTTAATATCTTCTGCTTCTGTTAGGTCCATACCATTTCTGTCCTTTATTGAGCCCATCTTTGCATGAAATGTTCCCTTGGTACCACTAATTTTCTTGAAGAGATCTCTAGTCTTTCCCATTCTGTTGTTTTCCTCTATTTCTTTGCATTGATCACTGAGGAAGGCTTTCTTATCTCTCCTGGCTATTCTTTGGAACTCTGCATTCAAATGGGAATATCTTTCCTTTTCTCCTTTGCTTTTTGCTTCTCTTCTTTTCAAAGCTATTTGTAAGGCCTCCTCAGACAACCATTTTGCCTTTTTGCATTTCTTTTCCATGGGGATGGTCTTAATCCCTGTCTCCTGTACAATGTCATGAACCTCCGTCCATAGTTCATCAGGCTCTCTGTCTATCAGATCTAGTCCCTTAAATCTATTTCTCACTTCCTCTGTGTAGTCTTAAGGGATTTGATTTAGGTCATACCTGAATGGTCTAGTGGTTTTCCCTACTTTCTTCAGTTTAAGTCTGAATTTGGCAATAAGGAGTTCATGATCTGAGCCACAGTCAGTTCCTGGTCTTGTTTTTGCTGACTCTATAGAGCTTCTTCATCTTTGGCTGCAAAGAATATAATCAATCTGATTTCGGTGTTGACCATCTGGTGATGTCCATGTGTAGTCTTCTCTTGTGTTGTTGGGAGAGGGTGTTTGCTCTGACCAGTGTGTTCTCTTGGCAAAACTCTATTAGCCTTTGCTCTGCTTCATTCCATACTCCAAGGCCAAATTTGCCTCTTACTCCAGGTGTTTCTTGACTTCCTACTTTTGCATTCCAGTCCCCTATAATGAAAAGGACGCCTTTTTTGGGTTTTAGTTCTAAAAGGTCTTGTAGGTCTTCATAGAACCATTCAGCTTCAGCTTCCTCAGCATTACTGGTTGGGACATAGGCTTGGATTACCGTGATATTGAATGGTTGCCTTGGAAATGAACAGAGATCATTCTGTCATTTTTGAGATTGCATCCAAGTACTGCATTTCAGACCCTTGTTGACCATGATGGCTACTCCATTTCTTCTAAGGGATTCCTGCCCACAGTAGTAGATATAATGGTCATCTGAGTTAAAGTCACCCATTCCAGTCCGTTTTAGTTCTCTGATTCTTGGAATGTCGACATTCACTCTTGCCATCTCATGTTTGACCACTTCCAATTTGCCTTGATTCATGGACCTAACATTCCAGGTTCCTATGCAATATTGCTCTTTACAGCATAAGACCTTGCTTCTATCACCAGTCCCATCCACAACTGGGTATTGTTTTTGCTTTGGCTCCATCCCTTCATTCTTTCTGGAGTTATTTATCCACTGATCTCCAGTAGCTTACTGGGCACCTACCAACCTGGGGAGTTCCTCTTTCAATATCCTATCATTTTGCCTTCTTATAGTGTTCTCAACGCAAGAATACTGAAATGGTTTGCCATTCCCTTCTCCAGTGGACCACATTCTGTCAGACCTCTCCACCATGACCCAACCGTCTTGGGTGGCCCCACACAGCATGGCTTAGTTTCGTTGAGTTAGACAAGGCTGTGGTCCTGTGATCAGATTGTCTAGTTTTCTGTGATTATGGTTTTAGTGTGTCTGCCCTCTGATGCCCTCTTGCAACACCTACCATCTTACTTGGGTTTCTCTTACCTTGGACGTGGGGTATCTCTTCATGGCTGCTCCAGCAAAGCACAGCCACTGCTCCTTACCTTGGACGAGGGCTATCTTCTGACGACCACCCGTCCTGACCTTGAACGTGGAGTAGCTCCTCTCAGCCCTCCTGGGAAAATGTTAAATATAACTGTTACTATTTTTCAAGCAAGTGGAATCTGGATTCTTTGTGTGTGTGTATGTGGGTGTGTGGGTGTGTGTGTGTGCCCATATTCTTGTTCAGTCATATCTGATTCTTTGGGACCCCATGGACTATAACCCTCCAGGCTCCTCTGTCCATGGAATTCTCCAGGCAAGAATACTGGAGTGGGTTGCATTCCCTCCTCCAGGGGATCTTCCTGACCCAGAGATCGAGCCTGCATCTCTGTGTTTTCTGCATTGGCAGTCTCTTTACCACTAGCCACCTCTGTACTTGTAAGTCTATTGAAATGTTTTCCTCAAATGTCATCAGAGCTCTTGGGGTATCAAATACAGTAATATCTTTTCAGTATTCATCCTTCTTGGTTTCTGTGAAGCACTTTGCCTGGTTGTTCATCTTCATTTTAGGAAGCTTTCCTCTTAATCCCCAGCAATTCTTTTTTCTCTGCTCACCCATTAGATATTAGTGGTTGATTCTTTGTGAGATGTAGATTAACACATCCAACTGCCTATGAATATCTCTGCAGATACCATGAACTCAGTATGTCCAAAACTGAGTTCACTGTGTCACTTCATGGAACTCCACTTCCTCTTGCCACCTTCCCCTCCTTGATGAACTGCCAACTAGGTCACAGGACCCAAATTTGGGAACATTCCAGATTTGCCCTCTATTTCATACCCTCTCATCTAATCTGACACTATATTTTTATCATCTCCCTCACAATCAGGTCTCAGTCAATGGCATTCCCTCAATTCCAGATGCCCCTTATTTAGTTAAGACCTTAAAAACTTCTCACTTGTATTTTTGCAAACCCTGCCACATAAAATCTCCTTGGCCACACTCCTATCCACTCCAAACCTATTCTTTACACTGAAGGGAAAGTTACCTTTCAAAAATGTGTATTGATAAGCATCACTCTCTTGCTATAAAATCCTTCATTATAAAATCAGAGTCCTTCATGCAGCCATAATATTCACTGTGATCCAGCTACTTCTCTAGCCTCATGTCCACCACTCCCTACAACCCTCTCAGAAGGAAAGGATTAATGAAGAGTTGGTTAAGTTTGGAAATGCTGAGGAAAGGAGCAAGTTAAGGTAGTTAATGTATCTTTACCATGGCATGCAAAAACTAGATGATTTGGCTTAACTTGGGATCACAGAGAGTTGGACACAGTTGACCAAGTAACACTTTCACATTTTTCACATTCATTCATTCATTTTATCAACAAATGTTGGCTGTGAGCCTCCTGATAAGGGCTGGAGTGCCAGGGATGCAGCAGTGAAACAGTTTATCCAAGTGCTAGAGACATGTCTTGAATAAAACTGATAAGGGGGAGGAGCCAAGATGGCGGAGGAATAGGACGGGGAGACCACTTTCTCCCCTACAAATTCATCGAAAGAACATTTGAACGCTGAGCAAATTTCACAAAACAACTTCTGATCGCTAGCAGAGGACATCAGGCGCCCAGAAAAGCAGCCCATTGTCTGCGAAGGGAGGTAGGACAAAATATAAAAGATAAAAAGGGAGTCAAAAGAGCTACGGACGGAGACCCGTCCCGGGAAGGGAGTCTTAATAGAGGAAGTTTCCAATCACCAGGAAACCCTCGCACTGGCGGGACTGGGGGAAGTTTTCGGCATTCTAACTGGGAGGAAAAATTAAATAAGGTCCACAGATTACGTGCCTAAAAGCAACTCCCAGCAGAAAAGTATCCCAGACGCCTGCACCCGCCAGCAACAAGCGGGGGCGGAACGGAGAGGAGCGGGCGGCATTGCTTATGGTAAGGACCAGCCCGAAGACCCTGAGAGCAATCGGAGGGAGCTTTTTTAAACTGTGGGATAGCAAGGGACAAAATTAACCGACCCGAACACACTGCCGGCGGTTCGCAAAACAAAGGGACTGAGAAACTCCAGAGAAGAGCCAGCCCATCCCCGCTGGAGGTAGGAGGCAGGGGGGAGGGGAAAAGGGCAAACTCAGCCCCTGAGAAGCCACCCCCTCCCACACTGCAAACAGGCCCCCCGATTCCTATCTAAAGACTTCCTGAGACCTGACTGGCGGCACGCGCTGGGGCCGCGGAGGGAAAAAGACCACCATACCCGGGGAGATTGCGCCCAAGCCTCTGGCTGCCTGGGCCGCTCGCCGCGGAGGGAAAAGGCGCGCCGCATCCGGGGAGAGTACGCCCAAGCCTCTGGCTGCCTGAACCGCTCAGGCCGGGGAAGGCCCAAAACGCAGGCGCAACTGAATATGCGCTTTTGTGGAGTACCCGAAAACTGGAACAGCACTCAACGCAGGGCCCGCTCCATATAGAGCAGCCGGGAGCCTGAGCAGTGTAGACGGGGAAAGCATTGACACCCGTGAGCGGGGCAAACCCAGTGTGGCCGGAACACGGTGAGTGCTATCCACACAGAGCGGTATCTGTCTGCAGCACCCCGCCCTCCCCGTAGCAGGACTGAACTGAACTAGAGAACCTAAATAAGAGATCACCTCCGCCCGCCTGTGTCAGGGCGGAAATTAGACACTGAAGAGAAGCCAAAATAAACAAAGGGAACCGCTTCAGAAAGGACCGATGCAACAGCTTAAAATCCCTGAAGGTAACACTGACTACACCGGAAGGGGCCTATAGATATCGAGAAGTGTAAGCTGGAAAGAGGAGCTATCTGAAATTGAACTGAACCTACACTGACCGCAACAACTCCAGAGAAATTCCTAGATATATATGTACATATTTTTTTTAATTAAAAAAAATTTTTTTTCTTTCCTTTTTTTAATTTTTTCTCTTTTATTTTCTATTAAAATTCCCTATTACTCCCCCATTACTCCTCAACTTTCATTTTCATATATTTTTACGATTTTTTTAATTAGGAAAAAAAATTTTTTTTCTTTTTCTTGTTTTTCTCTCCTATTTCCTTTTAAAGTCCTCTAATACTCCTCTATTATTCCTTAATTTTCATTTTCATTTCACTATAACCTTGCCAAAAAAAAAGAAAAAAAGAGAGAGAGAGAGAGAGAGAGAAATCCTATTTTTAACCAAACTTCATATACATTTCCAATTTTTTTGTGTGTTTTTGTTTTTGTTTTTAAATATTGTATTTCAAAGAGTCTAACCTCTACACTAGATTTTTAATCTTTGTTTTTCAGTAGGTGATATAAATTTTGGACATTTAAGAATCCAATATTCAGTTCCCATTTCTATTTAGGAGTGTGGTGATTACTCTCCCACTTTTGACTCTCTGTTTTCTACCTCAGAACACCTCTATTTCCTCCTTTCCCCTTCTCTTCCCAATCCAATTCTGTGAATCTTTGTGGGTGTCTGGGCTACAGAGAACACTTTGGGAACAGATAACTGTGTAGATCTGTCTCTCTCCTCTTGAGGCCCCTTTCTCTCCTTCTGCTCACCTCTATCTCCTTCCTCCCTCTCCTATTCTTCATGTAACTCTGAATCTCTCTGGTTGTCTCTCACAGTGGAGAATCTTTTCACCATTAACCTAGAAGTTTTATTATCAGTGCTGTATAGTTGGAGAAGTCTTGAGACTATTGGAAGAATAAAACTGAAATCCAGAGGCAGGAGACTTAAGCCCCAATCCTGAGAAAACCAGAAAACTCCTGACTACACGGAACATTAAGGAATAAGAGACCATCCAAAAGCCTCCATACCTACACTAAAACCAACCACCACCCAAGAGCCAATAAGCTCTAGTACAAGACATACCACGCAAATTCTTTAGCAACGCAGGAACATAGACCTGAGTGTCAACATACAGGCTCTCCAAAGTCACACCTAACACAAAGACCCATCGCAAAACTCATTACTGGACACTCCACTGCACTCCAGAGAGAAGAAATCCAATTCCACGCACCAGAACGCTGACACAAGCTTCCCTAACCAGGAAAACTTGACAAACCAATCGTCCAACCCCACCCACTGGGTGAAACCTCCACAATAAAAAGGAACCACAGACCACAAGAATATAGAAAGCCCACTCCAGGCACAGCAATCTAAACAAGATGAAAAGGCAGAGAAATACCCAACAGGTAAAGGAACATGAAAAAAGCCCACCAAGTCAAACAAAAGAGGAGGAAATAGGGAATCTAACTGAAAAAGAATTTAGAATAATGATAATAAAAATGATCCAAAATCTTGAAAACAAAATGGAGTTACAAATAAATAGCCTGGAGACAAAGATTGAGAAGATGCAAGAAATGTTTAACAAGGACCTAGAAGAAATTTTTTAAAAGTCAATTAAAAATTAATAATGAAATAAATGAGATAAAAAACACTCTGGAGGGAACCATGAGTAGAATAACAGAGACAGAAGATAGGATAAGTGAGTTAGAAGATAAAATGGTGGAAATAAATGAAGCAGAGAGGAAAAAAGAAAAAAGAATCAAAAGAAATGAGGACAACCTCAGGGACCTCTGGGACAATGTGAAACGCCCCAACATTCGAATCATAGGAGTCCCAGAAGAAGAAGACAGAAAGAAAGGCCATGAGAAGATACTCGAGGAGATAATAGCTGAAAACTTCCCTAAAATGGGGAAGGAAATAGCCACCCAAGTCCAAGAAACCCAGAGAGTCTCAAACAGGATAAACCCAAGGCAAAACACCCCAAGACACATATTAATCAAATTAACAAAGATCAAACACAAAGAACAAATAAGAAAAGCAGCAAGGGAGAAACAACAAATAACACACAAAGGAATTCCCATAAGGATAACAGCTGATCTATCAATAGAAACCCTTCAGGCCAGAAGGGAATGGCAGGACATACTTAAAGTAATGAAAGAGAATAATCTACAACCTAGATTACTCTACCCAGCAAGGATCTCATTCAGATATGAAGGAGAACTCAAAAGCTTTACAGACAAGCAAAAGCTGAGAGAATTCAGCACCACCAAATCAGCTTTTCAACAAATACTAAAGGATCTTCTCTAGACAGGAAACACAGAAAGGTGGTACAAACATGAACCCCAAACAACAAAATAAATGGCAACGGGACCATACCTATCAATAATTACCTTAAATGTAAATGGGTTGAATGCCCCAACCAAAAGACAAAGGCTGGCTGAATGGATACAAAAGCAAGACCCCTTTATATGCTGTCTACAAGAGACCCACCTTAAAACAAGGGACACATACAGACTAAAAGTGAAGGGCTGGAAAAAAATATTCCACACAAACGGAGACCAGAAGAAAGCAGGAGTCGCAGTACTCATATCAGATAAAATAGACTTTCAAATAAAGGCTGTGAAAAGAGACAAAGAAGGACAGTACATAATGATCAAAGGATCAATCCAAGAAGAAGATATAACAATTATAAATATATATGCACCCAACATAGGAACACCGCAATATGCAAGGCAAACGCTAACGAGTATGAAAGAGGAAATTAATAGTAACACAATAATAGTAGGAGACTTTAATACCCCACTCACAACTATGGATAGATCAACTAAACAGAAAATGAACAAGGAAGCACAAACTTTAAAGGACACAATGGACCAGCTAGACCTAATTGACATCTATAGGACGTTTCACCCCAAAACAATCAACTTCATCTTTTTCTGAAGTGCACACAGAACCTTCTCCAGAATAGATCACATCCTGGGCCATAAATCTAGTCTTGGTAAATTCAAAAAAATTGAAATCATTCCAGTCATCTTTTCTGACCACAGTACAGTAAGATTAGATCTCAATTACAGGAAAAAAATTATTAAAAATTCAAACATATGGAGGCTAAACAACATGCTTCTGAATAACCAACAAATCATAGAAGAAATCAAAAAAGAAATCAAAATATGCATAGAAATGAATGAAAATGAAAACACAACAACCCAAAACCTATGGGACACTGTAAAAGCAATGCTAAGGGGAAGATTCATAGCATTACAGGCCTACCTCAAGAAACAAGAAAACAGTCAAATAAATAACCTAACTCTACACCTAAAGCAACTAGAAGAGGAAGAAATGAAGAACCCCAGGGTTAGTAGAAGGAAAGAAATCTTAAAAATTAGGGCAGAAATAAATGCAAAAGAAACTAAAGAGACCATAGCAAAAATCAACAAAGCTAAAAGCTGGTTTTTTGAAAAAATAAACAAAATTGACAAACCATTAGCAAGACTCATTAAGAAACAAAGGGAGAAGAACCAAATTAACAAAATTAGAAACGAAAATGGAGAGATCACAACAGACAACACTGAAATACAAAAGATCATAAGAGACTACTACCGGCAGCCCTGTGCCAATAAAATGGACAACTTGGAAGAAATGGACAAGTTCTTAGAGAAGTATAACTTTCCAAAACTGAACCAGGAAGGAATAGAAGATCTTAACAAACCCATCACAAGCAAGGAAATCGAAACTGTAATCAGAAATCTTCCAGCAAACAAAAGCCCAGGACCAGATGACTTCACAGCTGAATTCTACCAAAAAGTTAGAGAAGTGCTAACACCTATCTTACTCAAACTCTTCCAGAAAATTGCAGAAGAAGGTAAACTTCCAGACTCATCTATGAGGCCACCATCACCCTTATTCCAAAACCAGACAAAAATACCACAAAAAAAGAAAACTTCAGGCCAATATCACTGATGAACATAGATGTAAAAATCCTTAACAAAATTCTAGCAAACAGAATCCAACAACATATTAAAAAAATCATACACCATGACCAAGTGGGATTTATCCCAGGAATGCAAGGATTCTTTAATATCCACAAATCAATCAATGTAATACACCACATTAACAAATTGAAAGATAAAAACCATATGATTATCTCAATAGATGCAGAAAAAGCCTTTGACAAAATTCAACATCCATTTATGCTCTCCAGAAAGCAGGAATAGAAGGAACATACCTCAACATAATAAAAGCTATATATGACAAACCCACAGCAAGCATCACCCTCAATGGTGAAAAATTGAAAGCATTTCCCCTGAAATCAGGAACAAGACAAGGGTGCCCACTCTCACCACTACTATTCAACATAGTTTTGGAAGTGTTGGCCACAGCAATCAGGGCAGAAAAAGTAAAAGGAATCCAGATAGGAAAAGAAGAAGTGAAACTCTCTCTGCAGCTGACATGATCCTCTACATAGAAAACCCTAAAGACTCTTCCAGAAAATTACTAGAGCTAATCAACAAATACAGTAACGTTGCAGGATATAAAATTAACACACAGAAATCCCTTGCATTCCTATACACTAACAATGAGAAAACAGAAAGAGAAATTAAGGAAATGATACCATTCACCATTGCAACAAAAAGAATAAAATATTAGGAGTATATCTACCTAAAGAAACAAAAGACCTATACATAGAAAACTATAAAACACTGATGAAAGAAATCAAAGAGGACACAAACAGATGGAGAAATATACCATGTTCATGGATTGAAAGAATCAATACTGTCAAAATGGCTATGCTACCCAAAGCAATCTATAGATTCAATGCAATCCCTATCAAACTACCAACGGTATTTTTCACAGAACTAGAACAAATAATTTCACAATTTGTACGGAAATACAAAAAACCTCGAATAGCCAAAGTAACCTTGAGAAAGAATGGAACTGGAGGAATCAACCTGCCTGACTTCAGACTATACTACAAAGCCACAGTCATCAAGACAGTATGGTACTGGCACAAAGACAAAAATATAGATCAATGGAACAGAATAGAAATCCCAGAGATAAATCCACGAACCTATGGTCACCTTATCTTCGACAAAGGAGGCAAGGATATACAATGGAAAAAAGACAACCTCTTTAACAAGTGGTGCTGGGAAAACTGCTCAGCCACCTGTAAAAGAATGAAACTAGAACACTTTCTAACACCATACACAAAAATAAATTCAAAATGGATTAAAGATCGAAATGTAAGACCAGAAACTATAAAACTCCTAGAGGAGAACATAGGCAAAACACTCTCCGACATAAATCACAGCAGGATCCTCTATGATCCACATCCCAGAATTTTAGAAACAAAAGCAAAAATAAATAAATGGGATCTAATTAAACTTAAAAGCTTTTGCACAACAAAGGAAACTATAAGCAAGGTGAAAAGACAGCCCTCAGATTGGGAGAAAATAATAGCAAACGAAGCAACAGACCAAGGATTAATCTCAAAAATATACAAGCAACTCCTCCAGCTCAACTCCAGAAAAATAAATGACCCAATCAAAAAATGGGCCAAAGAACTAAACAGACATTTCTCCAAGGAAGACATACAGATGGCTAACAAACACATGAAGAGATGCTCAACATCACTCATTATCAGAGAAATGCAAATCAAAATCACAATGAGGTACCATTACACACCAGTCAGGATGGCTGCTATCCAAAAGTCTACAAGCAATAAATGCTGAAGAGGGTGTGGAGAAAAGGTAACCCTCTTACACTGTTGGTAGGAATGCAAATTAGTACAGTCACTATGGAAAACAGTGTGGAGATTTCTTAAAAAGCTGGAAATAGAACTGCCACATGACCCAGCAATCCCACTTCTGGGCATACACACCGAGGAAACCAGATCTGAAAGAGACACGTGCACCCCAATGTTCATCACAGCACTGTTTATCATAGCCAGGACATGGAAGCAACCTAGATGCCCATCAGCAGATGAATGGATGAGGAAGCTGTGGTACATATACACCATGGAATATTACTCAGCCATTAAAAGAATTCATTTGAATCAGTTCTAATGAGATGGATGAAACTGGAGCCCATTATACAGAGTGAAGTAAGCCAGAAAGATAAAGACCAATACAGTATACTAACACATATATATGGAATTTAGAAAGATGGTAACAATAACCCTATATGCAAAACAGAAAAAGAGACTCAGATGTATAGAACAGACTTGTGGACTCTATGGAAGAAGACGAGGGTGGGATGTTTCAAGAGAACAGCATCGAAATATGTATATTATCTAGGGTGAAACAGATCACCAGCCCAGGTTGGATGCATGAGACAAGTGCTCGGGCCTGGTGCACTGGGAAGACCCAGAGAGATCGAGTAGAGACGGAGGTGGGAGGGGGGACTGGGATGGGGAATACATGTAAATCCATGGCTAATTCATGTCAATGTATGACAAAAACCACTGCAATGTTGTAAAGTAATTAGCCTCCAACTAACAAAAATAAATGGAAAAAAAAAAAACTGACAAGATTCCTGGTTACACAAGGGCAGAATAATGATAAATAAATGTATAAAGTCATCCCAGATGGCACTAGTGGTAAAGAAACTGCTTGCCAATGCAGGAGATGCAGGAGAAGTGGATTCAATCCCTAGGTTGGGGAAATGCCCTGGAGGAGAAAAAGTCACTCCAGTTTTCTTGCCTGGAGACTCCCATGGGCAGAGGAGCCTGATAGATTACAGTCCACAGAGTCACAAAGAGTCAGACACAATTGAGTGACTGAGCACATTCAGCACATAATAGAATAGAGACACATGCTTTAGAGGAAATGTTAACAAGATAAAGGGGATCTGGAGTGCAGGGAAAGGTAATTAGGAGTTGCTGTTTTACACAGGGTGGTCAGAGGCAGTTTCCATGGAGAGGTGACCCTTCAGCAGAGAGCTGAACAAAGCTAGAGAGAACATGTTTTTGCAGACTTGTAGGAAGAGAACTTTCCCAGTGGTGGGAACAGCAGGCACAAACGTCCTGAAGCAGGATCAAGCTAAGGACATCAGAGGAAGAGAGATTAGGCTCTTGAGGCTTAAGACAAAAGAGCAAAGGCAGTAAAGGAGGAGGTGAAGCCAGAACAGTGTCTTGAGCCAGACCATGAGATCTTAAAACTCATTCCAAGGATTCTGGCTTCTGATAAGAAGGAACAGAGGAGCCCCTGCAGGAATCTGAGCAGAGGAGTGAGATCATCACTCCAGATGGCTCTCTTCATGTCCTTTTTCCCTTGCACACTGATTACTTGAAATTCCTCCCTCTAACTCACTGTCTGAACCCTTTGTGTTCTGTTACATCTACTAGGACACACTTGCCCCTCAAACCTGGTCCTCCCTGTCATACCAATTTCCTAGTAGATTCTCAGTTTCCATCACAGATATTACTTTTCCAAGAAGGCTGAAGTAGGCACCCTTCCTAAACTCCCTCAGGACATTTTGTCAGTCAAGATGCTTCTGAACGCAAGTAACAGAAAACCTACCAGTGGCTTAAATGTTAAGAACATTAAGTGCTTGTGTGTGGAATGTAAGTCTAGATAAGCCTAGGGGTAGCCTGATCATTATTTCAGCAACTTTAATATGTTCACAAAAACCCAGGTTCTTCCAGCCTTCCGGTTCACTGCAATCAATATGTTGACTTTCTTCCTCCATCTTGTCTGTACTCATTGCGAGGTGGACGCCATCTTATCCTCACAGGTGTCCGACTTCAAACAATAGAATCCCAAGCAGGGACAAAGGACGGGACTTCAAGATCTTTCCTTTTGCAATGTCCTTGTCTCTTGGCAAGGAGATCATCTTTCCCAGGAGCCAAACAGAAGTGTTTTCATGACTAATTAGTCAAGACTGGGTCATACTTATTAAAAGTGCCTACTTACCTGTGTCTCCCAACCACTGTATCTAACATGTAGCACAGATCATGACATGGAGTTGATGTTCAATAAATATGTGTTGAATAAAATAAATGTTTGATGACTTTTATTCTTTTTGTACAATAGAACATGAGGTTGAGGGGAGGGGAGTTTTATGACAATGACATACTACTCATAAAAGACCTGCTGATTAGAAGTGAGTAGAAGATCTAGCCATTGCTAGATCATGTGGCATCACCTCTGTCACAGAACAGCAAAACAGTAAAGTTCCAATCAGTACTTTAGAGTTTCCAAATAAAAATTCACAAATCCTCAGAGGGTTGAAACTAAGTTCACATTATCTAAAACCATGAAATTTAACATGTTTTGAATATTTCCTCCACCCTAGTTTTGGTTCATTGATCCTGATTTTTTTTTTTTTATCATGATCTTTAAAAATTCTTTCTCAATTCTATTGAACTATAGCTGAACCTCACTGATCCATGAGAAGACAATGGGCACTGAGATATCAGACAAACAGAAACACAAAATAGCAGCCAGGGAGAGAGCCCTGGAGAGCCAGCTATTGATGGCACAGTGGGGAATTTTCCATTGGTGTAGGTATGAAGGATGAGGGGTGGTTTAGCACAGAAAGTGGATTGGAGTTAGAGATTGGCTCAGTGGAAATACATTTTTACGGGGTCCCTTGCTCAAAGCTGGTGTCCAGGAGTGCTCGGTCCCCATAACGACTCCCTTCTGGCTCTGAGCAGGTCTATAGAAAGGCTAGAGGCTATGTGCTATGGAAAGGCCTAGTGGCTAAGCTCCTTACAGGTAGTTTCCAGGCTCTGCACCCTCCTTTCCCTTCCAAGTCTGCTTGTTGTCTCCTAGAGTCCCCCTTTCCTGTCTCCTAGTATCCATCTTTCCTGTTCTGTTCTGTTTTCCTTCTCAAGTCCTTCATATCTCAGTAGAAAAGGCCAGTTGACCCGATCCAAGGTTTAGCCCTCAATCTTTCATAATTCTCTACTCAAGCTTCTGGCCAGAGTAGCTCCACTCTGAGACCAACCCAGGCTCTAAGAGCTGCAGCGCAGGTGTGATACTCATTTGTCATTTTAGAGCTTTATAAGCAGCCTCTTTATCCTTTAGAAGGATACTTAGTGCCCTCCATAAAGGTCAACTAAGGGTCATAGATGAAGAAAGAGAAAGAGACAGAGGCAAAATGCTGGGCTGGACAACTAAGGTGGTCATGTGCCTGCATGCAAAGTCCTTAAGTCGTGTCTGACTCTTTGCAACACTATGGACTGTGGCTCACCAGGCTTCTCTGTCCATGGGATTCTCCAGACAAGAATACTGGAGTGGGATGCCATGCCTTCCTCCAGGGGATCTTCCCAACCAAGGGATAAAACTTGGGTCTTTTATATCGCCTGCATTATTGACAAATGGATTATTTACCACTAAAGACACCTTCATGCATGTATGCATAAGAAGTCGTGCCCGACTCTGTGTGACCCTGTGGACAGCAGCCCAAGGCTTCTCTGTCCACAGGATTCTCTAGGCAAGAATACTAGAGTGGGTTGCTATTTCCTTCTCCAAGAGACACCTGGGGCATCCAGTAATGAGGTAGAGAAAGAAAATGCTTGAAGTCAAAGGGAATGTTGCAGTGCTCCCTGAAGGAGTGTAGACCTGCTTAAAAGCCAGAATTTAAGGATATGCACAGTGGTTGCAACCGTACAGCAACTAAAACTATTAAAACAAAATGATAAGAATCTTATCAGGCGGATAAGACACCAGGCGGATTCTTTACCAATTGAGCTATCAGGGAAACCCCCAAATCAGGGGCTATCAGAAGCTATCAGGGAAGCCCCAAGATGAAAATATTTTTCTTATCTGATATTAAAAACTTCACCAAATTTTCCAGTTGCAGAAATTTGGATTTAGCACTAGGATTATACTACCTCTTATTTGAGCTTTATGATTATATCTGAGAATATGAGTGTGTGTATATGGAGAATCTGAGTTATATGCAGTACATTTAGTCTCTACAAATCCTTTTATTGAATTTTAGGTTAAAAATAGTCCCCCCAAACCAAGCACACAACCTATCTCCAGGTAATGTTGAAGACTGGCATTTGAATCCAGCAATGTATTCCAAACTGTTATTGAGCAAATATTCAACAGCACAGAGTGGGCTGATATTGAAGCATTCTTTACAGAATTCTACCTAAACAGATTTTTCCTATTCAAATGACCCATACACTTAAAAATTAGCATACTTCATCTTTGAAATATTGAAATATAAGAAATTTGTGATATGTCAAGACATTTTATAAAGTTTCTTCTAATTTGTAAATTAACCTGTCAATTCTTTAATTATCAAGTAGTCCCTGCCTTGTGCTAATTCGTACCATTCAAGAAAAAAAGATTAAAGTGATGTTTAAGTTCTTGTCAGACGCACAGAGCTTACATATTTCCTTGATATAGGGATTATTTTGATCACATGAGATCTTATTGAAACTGCAATTGTACATTATCTTTAAAAGATTTCTCTTGGAATTTTGACTAAAGATTAGCTTAAAACATAGAATGCATGTAATATATAATAGATTTCAGGAAAGACAAATTAAGACTGACTTATTAGTTATGTGGATTTCTTTGGCCTAAACACACCAATGCTAACAAAGTTTTCGTAGAGAACTCTAGAAAGTTTTATTGCAGGCATATAAAAATGATATACAATATCAACTCCTTCCTAGCCTGCCTTTTATGATGTGAAAACTCTGTTTTAAGGAAGAACTATTGTAAAACAGATGTCACTAGTGGTAAAGAACCCACCCATCAATGCTGGAGAGGTAAGAGACATGAGTTCAATCCTTGGGTCAGGAAGATTCCCCTGGAGGAAGAAATGGCAACCCATTCCATTATTCTTGCTTAGAGAATCTCATGGAGAGGGGAATCTGATGGGACTTTTGATTAATTCCCCCAATATTTTTGTGCAGGCAAGTTAGCAGTTCTTATCATTATGTTATAGATTGCAGAACTTGAAGCAGAATGATATTGTCTCTAGCCACTCAGTCACTTTTTAAAAATGGGCTACAGTTTGGTTTTCTGATTTATCAAGTTAATTGAGAGTGTCCTTAATTAAGTTGCAGCTAGTTTATGAAAGAAAGAAACTAAGATAGTAAGCTGTCATACAATTTCCTTTTACTAAGTGTAATAGTAAGAAAATTAGAGATTTCTCTAGGCAAGAAAATTAGAGATACCAATGGAACATTTTATGCAAAGATGGGCTCAATAAAGGAAAGAAATGGTAGGAACCTAACAGAAGCAGAAGATATTAAGAAGAGGTGGCAAGAATACACAGAAGAACTCTACGAAAAAGATCTTCATGACCCAGATAATCACGATGGTGTGATCACTCACCTAGAGCCAGACATCCTGGAATGTGAAATCAAGTAGGCCTTAGGAAGCATCACTATGAACAAAGCTAGTGGAGGTGATGGAATTCCAGTTGAGCTATTTCAAATCCTAAAAGATGATGCTGTGAAAGTGCTGCACTCAATATGACAGCAAATTTGGAAAACTCAGCAGTGGCCACAGGACTGGAAAAAGTCAGTTTTCATTGCAATCCCAAAGAAAGGCAATGCCAAAGAATGCTCAAACTACTGCACAATTGCACTCATCTCACACACTAGTAAAATGGTTCTTAAAATTCTCTAAGTCAGGCTTTAGCAATATGTGAACCTTGAAATTCCAGATGTTCATCCTGGCTTTAGAAAAGGCAGAGGAATCAGAGATCAAATTGCCAACATCAGCTGGATCATAGAAAAAGTAAGAAAGTTCCAGAAAAACATCTATTTCTGCTTTATTGACTATGCCAAAGCCTTCGACTGTGTGGATCACAATAAACTGTGGAAAATTCTGAAAGAGATGGGAATACTGGACCAACTGACCTGCCTCTTGAGAAAGCTGTATGCAGGTCAGGAAGCAACAGTTAGAACTGGACATGGAACAACAGACTGGTTCCAAATAGGAAAAGGAGTACATCAAGGCTATATCTTGTCACCCTGCTTATTTAACTTATATGCAGAGTACATCATGAGAAACACTGGGCTGGAGGAAGCACTAGCCAGAATCAAGATTGCTGGGAGAAATATCAATAACTTCAGATATGCAGGTGACATCACCCTTATGACAGAAAGTGAAGAAGTAAAAAGCCTCTTGATGAAAGTGAAAGAGGAGAGTGAAAAAGTTGGCTTAAAGCTTAACATTCAGAAAACTAATATCATGGCATCCGGTCCCATCACTTCATGGCAAATAGATGGGGAAACAGTGGCTGACTTTATTTTTCTGGGCTCCAAAATCACTACAGATAGTGACTGCAGCCATGAAATTAAAAGACGCTTACTCCTTGGAAGGAAAGTTATAAACAACCTAGACAGCATATTAAAAAGCAGAGACAATAATTTTCCAACAAAGATCTGACTAGTCAAGGCTATGGTTTTTCCAGTAGTCATGTATGAATGTGAGAGTTGGACTATAAAGAAAGCTGAGCACCAAAGAATTGATGCTTTTGAACTGTGGTGTTGGAGAAGACTCTTGAGAGTCCCTTGGACTGCAAGGGGTTCCAACCAGTCCATCCTAAAAGAGATCAGTCCTGGGTGTTCATTGGGAGGACTGATGCTGAAGCTGAAACTCCAATACTTTGGCCACCTCATGAGAAGAGTTGACTCATTTGAAAAGACCCTGATGCTGGGAAAGACTGAGGGCAGAAGAAGAAGGGGATGACCGAGGATGAGATGGTTGGATGGCATTACCGACTCAATGAACCTCGGGTTTGGTTGAACTCCAGGGGTTCGTGATGGACAGGGAGGCCTGGCGTCCTGCGGTTCATGGGGTCGCAAAGAGTCGGACATGACTGAGCAACTGAACTGAACTGAAGTGAGGTTGTTTATTTGATGTTTCTCGTATTTCTTGAGATATGCTTGTATTGCTATGAACTTCCCTCTTAGCATTGCTTTTACTGAATTCCATAGGTTTGGGGTTGCCCTGTTTTCATTATCATTTGTTTCTATGTATATCACCTTTTTGATTTCTTCAGTGATCTGTTGGTTATTCAGCTGTGTGTTGTTTAGCTTCCATATGTTTGTCCTTTTTACAGTTTTTTTCCCCTGTAGTTGACGTATAATCTTACTGCATTGTGATCAGAAAAGATGCTTGAAAGGATTTTAATTTTTTTTTTAAATTTACTGAGGCTAGATTTGTGGCCCAGGATGTGTTCTAACCTTCAGAATGATCCACGTGCACTTGAGAAAAAAGTGAAATCCATTGTTTTGGTGTGGAATACTCTGTAGATATCAATTAGGTCTAACTGGTCCACTATATCCACTGTATCATTTAAAGCTTCTCTGTCCTTGTTACTTTTCTGTTTGGTTGATCCATCCATAGGTGTGACTGGGGCATTAAAGCACCCCACTGCAGTAACGATGATCCTACATACAGGGCAGTTAAAGAGACATGGATGCAAAGAACATACTTTTGAACTCTGTGGGAGAAGGCAAGGGCGGGATGAGTTGACAGAGTGGCATTGAATCAGGTATATTATCAAATGTAAAACAGATGGCCAATGCCAGTTCGATACATGAAATGGCACACAAAGCTCTGGGACAACCCAGAGGGATCGGGTGGGAAGGGAGGTGGAAAGGGTTTCAGGACAGATGGAATACATGTGTATTCCATTCATGTTGGTGTATGGCAGAAACCATAGCAATATCAAAAAGTAATTATCCTCCAATTAAAATGAATTAAAACAAACAAACAAACAAAAACTAAGATCATGGCATTATTCCCATCACTTCATGACAAATAAATGGAGAAACAATGAGAAAGAGACAGATTTTATTTTCTTGGGCTCTAAAATCACTCCAGACGGTGACTGCAGCCATGAAATTAAAAGCCAATTGCTGTTCTCTTGAAACATCCCACCCTCGCCTTCTCCCACAGAGTCCAAAATTCTGTTCTGTACATCTGTGTCTCTTTTTCTGTTTTGCATATCAAAACATGTATATTATCTAGGGTGAAACAGATCACCAGCCCAGGTTGGGTGCATGAGACAAGTGCTCAGTCCTGGTGCACTGGGAAGACCCAGAGGAATCAGGTGGAGAGGGAGGTGGGAGGGGGGATCGGGATGGGGAATACATGTAAATCCATGGCTGATTCATGTCAATGTATGACAAAAACCACTACAATACTGTAAAGTAATTAGCCTCCAACTAATAAAAATAAATGGGGAAAAAAAAAGCCAATTGCTCCTTGGAAGAAAAGCTATGACAGGGTATTAAAAAGCAAAGACAGCACGTTTCCAACAAAGGTCTGATAGTCAAAGCTATAGTTTCTCCAGTAGTCATGTACAGATGTGAGAGTTGGACCATGAAGAAGGAATTGTGGTGCTTGAGAAGACTTGAGAGTCCCTTGGACTGCAAGGAGATCAAAGCAGTCGATCCTAAAGAAAATCAACCCTGCATATTCACTGGAAGAACTGATCCTGAAGCTGAAGCTCTAACACTTTGACCACCTGATGGGAAGTGCTGACTCATTGGAAAAGACCCAGATGCGGGAAATATTGAGGGCAGAAGGAGAAGGGGGGGGGGGGGGGGGCAATAGACGATGAGATGTTTAGATGGCATCACTGACTCAGTACACATGAGTTTGAACAAACTCCAGAAGATAGTGAAAGACAGGAAAGCCTGGTGTGATGTAGTCCATGAGGTCACAAAGAATCGGACATGACTTAGCAACTGAACAACAGCAATAACTATTAAGAATAGTCAGGAACATTCAGGATGTATTTTTAATGAATCAGATTATGCTATTTTTTCAGCTAATTCATCTATCTCTATTATTTAAGTGTAAAATAAGATTCACTATCAGTCTATTCTTGTTTTCAGTTTTCATGGATAGAAGGTAGATTGATAGATAGGTAGGTAGATATATAAATAGAAAGGGATATGTGAAACTGTGTTCTCATCAGTGTCTAAGAAGAAATAGAATTTGTTGTAGCAATGTCATTCAGTTGTTTAAATTACTTTTGAGTTACATGCCAAAATATAGTATCAAAACTTATCTATTAATGCTTTATCAAGTGGTTCAATTAGATTTTTGTTCAAAGTTTTTTGAAATTGGAACACTTACAAAAATTTCATTAAATGGTAGAGGTGTTTGTCTTCCATAAAGTATATAAACAAAGTCCTTAATATGACTTTGGAAATGACTGTTAATTATGAACACATTCTTCCCTTAGAGGCATATCATCCAACAAAATATGCTCAGAAAGAGTTGGGAAAAAGTAAGTGCTATTAATTTAAGTATATTTTTAGCAAAGTAATATTTTAAGGAAAACCTTTTATATGGGAAAACTTCTGAATGAAGTCTATGACTTCATTTTTACTCCCACTCCCTCCCTGTCTGTGCTTTCAGTTCACTTTTACTCAACTTTACATTTTATAATTTTATTATATATATATTACATATACGTATACTTATATTTTATATTTATATTTTTTCCACCACTCATCACCTTCTAAAAGACTACATAATATACTTCCTTAATATATTTAAGGTTTATTGTCTATCTTCCCTAGAATCTGAGGTCTGAGGGCTTTTTTTTTCAAACAAACATATCTCAAACTCTTAGAATAATGTCATGTATATAATACATGTTTAATATTTTTAATAAGAAACATTGGGACTGCATATATGCTTCATTCAATTATGAAAAATGTCCCCATATGAATTGCCATCCAGACTCACATAATGTACAATATTAAGATTGAATCCTAATATAAACTATGGACTGTGGGTGATAATGAGGTGTTAGTGTAGGTTCATTGATTGCAACAAATTCACCTCTCTGCTGGGGGATGCTGATGATGAGGGCTGGGGCACTCACTGAGGCAGTCCTGGCAAACTGGTCAGAGCACTAGGTAGTTTTCAGTCCGTTGCCTCTGTGCTCTGACCACAAGTGAGCAAATCTGCACATATTCTCTTCAAGAGTGGAGTCCAGGTTCCTAGAGTCCTTCAGTAAGCCACAGATTTTCAATCCAGTTAAAGGGACTCATCTCTCTGGTGTTGGAGCCCAGGTTAAGGTATATAACATGGAGCAAGAACACCTTCCCCTTTAGGGAACATCCTTCAGCCTATGATATCTCCTGCCAGGAGTGTGAGTTTCAACCAGATGCTTCTCCTCCTTAACTACACTCTGTATGGAGCTTTTGTTAGTCTTGGTTGTAGAAGAGTCATTTCACCAGCCTCCAGGTCAATTTCAGTAAGAGGTTTTCCACAGACAGTTGTAATTTTGATGCATTTGTGGGGGAGTGAGGTGTGAGTGATCTCAGTGTCCTTGTCCTCCACCGTCTTGATCCCTTTCTTCCCATACTCCTTGTTTTTATAGCTATTTGAAGAGACCTATTCACAACACCCATATAGACTGCAATTTCTATGACATTGGATAATTTACTTTCCTGCCTATTTATTCATCCATACTTCCTCTGGCCTATAAATACCATATGTTCCTAACAAAAGGGAAGACATGGCATTACTTAGATGTGATCCCCAGCATCCCCCTTCTTCCTGTAACATGCTGTCATCTTGGAAGGTCCTTACCTTTGATCTGTAGCTATTCAAGTCCTATCATTTTTCATCTCCTCCATCAAATTATGGGTCATTTTTTCCTGTGTTTTTGTTTGTTTGATTATCTTAAATGTCACACATATCTAATATTTTCTCCTTTCTCTCTATGAGAAGTCACTCCATTTAATCTTGTTTGGTGTACAGAAGATGGACTTTGGTACAAAGTTCTACATTTATGGCACAGTTCTGAGTTTGCATAAAACTCAAAGGATTATGATAAACCTCATAAATTGTGACTGCAAAAACCGCATTAGGAGATGTGTAATAAAATACTTTGCAGTATAAGAAACTCACAATGGTTTGATCACTCACCTAAAGCCAGACATTCTGGAACATGAAGTCAAGTGGGCCCTAGGAAGCATCACTATGAACAAAGCTAGTGGAGGTGATGGAATTCTAGTTGAGCTATTTCAAATTCTAAAAGATGATGCTGTGAAAGTGCTTCACTCAATATGCCAGCAAATTTGGAAAACTCAGCAGTGGCCACAGGACTGGAAAAGGTCAGTTTTCATTCCAATACCAAAGAAAGGCAATGCCAGAGAGTGTTCAACTACTGCACAATTGTATTCATCTCACACATTAGCAAAGTAATGCTCAAAATTCTCCAAGCTAGGCTTCAACAGTATATGAACCAAGAACTTCTAGATGACCAAGCTGGATTTTGAAAAGGCAGAGGAATCAGAGATCAAATTGCCAACATCCATTGGGTCATAGAAAAAGCAAGAGAATTCCAGAAAAACATCCACTTCTGCTTCATTGACTATGCCAAAGCCTTTGACTGTGTGGATCACAACAAACTGTGGAAAATTGTTAAAGAGATGGGAATACCAGACCACTTGAGCTGCCTCCTGAGAAACCTGTATACAGGTCAAGAGCAACCATTAGAACCAGACAAAGAATAACAAACTGGCTCCAAATTGGGAAAGGAGTACATTAAGGCTGTATATTGTCACCCTGCTTATTTAACTTGTATGCAGAGTGAAGTGAAGTGAAAGTCACTCAGTTGTGTCCAACTCTTTGTGTCCCCATGGTCTATACAGTCCATGGAATTCTCCAGGCCAGAGTATTGGAGTGGGTAGCCATTCCCTTCTCCAGGGGATCTTCCCAACCCAGGGGTTAAACATAGGTCTTCTGCATTGCAGGTGGATTCTTTACCAGCTGAGCCACCAGGGAAGCCCCTATATGCAGAGTCCATCACGTGAAATGATGGACTGGATGAAACACAAGCTGGAATCAAGATTGCCAGAAGAAATAACAGTAACATCAGATATATAGATGATATCACCCTTATGGCAGAAAGCAAAGAGGAACTAAAGAGCCTGTTGATGAATGTGAAGAGGAAAGTGAAAAATGCTGGCTTAAAGCTCAAGATTCAAAACACTAAGATCATGGCATCTGGTCCCATCACTTCATGGCGAATAGATAGGGAAACAATGGAATCAGTGACAGACTTTATTTTTGGGGCTCCAAAATCACTGAAGATGGTGACTGCAGCCATGAAATTAAAAGACACTTGCTCCGTGGAAGCAAAGCTATGGCCAACCTAGATAATATGATCAACTATATGATCATAGATAACTATTGATATCCATAGATATCTAGATAACTATAGATAACTATGATATCTATGATCAACCTAGATAACCTCTGCTAAAAAGCAGAGACATTACTTTGCCTATAAATATCTGTAGTCAAAGCTATGATTTTTCTAGTAATCATGTGTGGATGTAAGAGTTGAACCATAAAGAAAGCTGAGCACCAAAGAATTGATGCTTTTGAACTGTGTTGTTGTGGAAGACTCTTGAGAATCCCTTGGACTGCGAGGAGGTCAAACCCACCAATCCTAAAGGAGATCAGTCCTGAATATTCATTGGAAGAAATGATGCTGAAGGTGAAGCTCCAATAATTTGGCGACCTGCCACAAAGAGCCAACTCATTGGAAGAGATCCTGATGCTGGGAAAGATTGAAGGAGGGAGGAGAAGGATCCAACAGAGGGCGAGATGGTTGGATGGCATCACAGACTCAATGGACACGAGTTTGAGTAAACTCTGGGAGATGGTGAAGGACCAGAAAGACTGGCATTTTACAGTGCATGGGGTCACAGATAGTCAGACATTACTGAACAACAATGAGAAACTCTTACAGATATGCAAATTGTGGTTTGCAAACTGGAGACCCAGGATAGCAAATGGGATCGTTATATTCTGAATCCAACAGCCTGAGAACCAGGACAGTGATGGTGTAAGTTCTGGTCCGGTGTAAGTCTGAGCCCCAGAGACTGATGTCCCAGTTTGAAGACGGATCGAGAGATGAAATCTCTCTTACTTCTTTTTGTTCTATTCAGAACTTCAGTGGATTAGATGAGGTCGTCCTACACCAGGAAGGCAATCTGTTTTGCTCAGTTACAGATTCAAATTCTAATTTCATGCAGAAACACTCTCATGGACACAGAGAGTACTGTTTAACCAAATAACTGGGCACTCTGTGTCCCAGTCAAACTGACACATAAAATTAACTGCCACATCCCATATATGCAGGGACTGGTCTTATTTATCTGTGCATCCATGAGGAGAAGGACTTTGCTATATTTCCCCACAACTACTAGCATCTACCACAGTGTCTAGTATATTTAGTATTAAAGAAATTTTACTGTTCAACTGATTAAGGACTTAATTAAATTAATAAATGTGTGAGCAATTGATTGAATAAATGAAGGGAAGGATACTTAGTAAATAAATACAAAAAAAACCACATTTTATTTCCTTCACTTTATTCTTGGCCATTTTTATAAACATTTGTTTTTCTTTTTCTTAATAATTAACAATATTGTCATCTGTATTTTGGAAAATAACTTTAGGCATATATTTAGACTTCGTAACTTTTCTTGGCATGTTTATAACACTCATCATATTGACTAGCAACTGTGTAGCAATGTATCCATGGTTGACTGTGACTGACTTTTTATTTTTTGTTAGGTTTAGCATTGTCATTGTGTCAAGAACAAAATAAGTATTTAATAATTTTTTGCTTGACTGAATCAAACTCAATGTGCTTCTGCACTCTTTAATCACCTTTCTGTTCTCCCTATTGTAAGGGGCCCACTCAACTTCCCCTCATTTTCTTCAGATTGGCTACCTGATTCCTGGTGGTTCTGAAAGGCAAATGAAAAATACTGATTTTATGCTCACATCTATGAAAGCAGGTGTCCATATTAAGATACACTAGATGTATATGTGTGGATGGGGTCGCACCAGAGATCTAGAAAGATACCTTCCTGCTACATTCATGTACTCTGTGTACTATATTCTGTGATGGTAATTTAACATTTTTTAAACCTCATTTTACAGTTAAAACTAATTGAGATTAACTGGCTTTCTAGAAAATCCAACACCTTGCATAGGAAAACCCAGTCATGTACTCCCCTGATCAATATCCTTCCCCGACCCTGGAAGTGAAAAGTGAAAGTCACTCAGTCATGTCCTTGCAATGCCATGTACTGTAGCCTGCCAGCCCCTCTGTCCATGGGATTCTCCAGACAAGAATACTGGAGTGGGTTGTATTCCCTTATCCAGGGGATCTTCCTGACCCAGGGATCAAACCCTAGTCTTCCTGCATTGCAAGCAGATTCTTTACCATCTGGGCCACCATGGACCTGGGGATAAGTACAGTTCCTTTAACTCATTTGCAAAGTCTTTCTTGATTAGGTCCTTTCCCATCTCTAGGTTCTAGCAACCAGTAGCTTCTTACAAATTTTTGAACCCACTATTTTCCTTTACCGGCCTCTGCCTAGACTATTCCAAGCATCGATTTTTCTTGCTCACTTCTTCTGACCTTTAGAAGTTTTATGCGCTCCCCACGAGGAACTTAGAGGGCAACTGAGGTGAGAGCCAGAGGCCAAGGTGAAAACCCCAGAGCCAGATGATCAGTTACAGAAGGAACAAGTGCCCAAAGTCCTCACATTCTCAAGGTTGTAATAAACTATTCCTCAGATATTGGCAGCTCATATGTGCCACCAGCAAGCTAATAAACATCAAAAATATCTTTCAATTAAGCTAGTCTTCATCAGAAGAATTCCCAACTGAAGGATTCACTCTCTCCTGATTTTCTTCTTGAATTAAAATCATTCTTTTTTTAATCTCTTTATTTCAGGCACAAAATACAGGTGACTGCGTTAAACAAATTGGTGTATCAAAAGCAAAATATTGACCAAAACACCATTTTGTCTTGCATAAGTATTTTTCACATTTGAAATCCACTGAGAAATGCTGAGGGGGTGGAGTAGGGGAAAGGGAGAGACTCACAGATGGAGCTCTATGTCTGACCACATATCAAAGAGGCACTGAGTCTCTCAGTCCTTTCTTTTCTTGGCCAAACACCGGGTCGCTCCCAGCCACACTTCCTTTCACTGTTGACTCTGCTCCTGGTTACCAAGGGGAGGGTTTCATGCCACTTTCCTTTTAATCTGCTTGCCCTTTCTCACTAGGATTTGGCAGTCAGCACTGGTGTGCCTGGATGCCAATGGCAGAAGCAAGCCTTTCATCTGGAACCCAAGTAGGAATGTGAAAAGAGAGGCTTGGGTTAACCTCAGGTCACTCTAAGTGCACCCCTTTCAAACATAAGAAGGTACCTTGTAGGGGGGAAAGGAAAAAAGTTGGAACATGATGTCCTCTAAAAATGTAATGCATACTGGAAATTGATCTTATAAATTTCCTATCACTGCAAACTGAATTCCCTCTTTGACATTCCAAGCAGGTCAGGAAGAATTCTTGCTTCTTGAGATAAAAATGGTAACATTTCATATTTTCTTTTATTTTTAAAATCTGTGTACATAAAACTTCTCAAAGAAGATATAGAGAGAACTTCTATTTTATGTATTATTTTGATCTTTATTATAGTAAGAATTTTCGTTTTTGTTCAAATGACATTATTTGTTTCTCTTAAGAAGTTATTCACTTGTTACAACTTTTTACTTAAAAAACTTTTGTCTCAAGAGAACTTATACCACCAGAACAAGCAAAGGGAAGTAAAATAGCTCTGCTTTGCAAGTTCTTGAAAGTGAAAGTCGCTCACTCGTGTCCAACTCTTTGTGAACCCATGGGAATAGTCCATGGAATTCTCTAGGCCAGATTACTGGAGTGGGTAGCCTTTTCCTTCTCCAAGGGATCTTTCCAAACCAGGCATCAAACCCAGGTCTCCCATATTGCAGGCGGATTCTTTACCAGCTGAGCCACAAAGGAAGCCCCAGGATACCAGAGTGCGAAGCCTATCCCTTCTCCAGGGGATCTTCCCGACCCAGGAATCGAACCGGGGTCTCCTGCATTGCAGGCGGATTCTTTACCAACTGAGCTATCAGGGAAGCCCTGGGATTATCAAATTATTTCTCTCTGTCCTGCTCAAACATATGGACTTCATCAAATCTAAAATACAGGATTGTTTCGAAAGGAATTTAATACATGGGGAAGATATTTCAAAGGGATAAAATGGTTTTACTCGGAGATTTCTATGTATTAAACTACAAACTATAAACCAGTAATAGATGCAATGATCCACCATTAGTAATGGATGAGTAAATACAATTGTCAGCCATCAGTTGCAATATTATAGAAGTACAAAAGCTTCTATATACTTATCCCACACAATAGCACAGTTAATATTTCTAGAGGCCTTTGTAATTTACAAAAGGTTTTCAGATCCCATAGAGCATTACAACTAAGGCTCCTCCTGGGCCAAAATCATATCTCTGTCTTAAAATATATTTTTATTAAGAAATTGCTAGTATTTCATTTCAATTTTTGTCCCTTATAATTTTCCATGGTATCTTAATTTTCACTTTTAAGATTTAATTAGACTAGCAATCAAATGATCATCTATAAAACACTTTAAAGTGTAAATCATCTTCTTGGTTCTGAAGTGAAGTGTGTATGAGATAATCTCATCTGAAGGAGTCTGATTCTATTTGGATAAAATAAGGGAAACTAAATATTGTAAAACTGTAATCTGCCTAGAGAAAAATTTATGATGCTTATGTAGTGATCTTCAAATGATAGTTAAAGAGCTTTCAGTCTAATCATACTCAATCTCAGGATGTGCCAGGAAGATATCTGATCACTTGAATTTATAAGGGCCAACACTTAGAAATTTTCATGTTTGCATTGCAAAATCTTTAAAAATTAGAACTCATGGCAACACTGGGCCCACAATGCCATATGGAACACATGAGTCAGTTAGAGAGGAGACAGCTGTTTGGAGACAAAGCAGAATCATCCAACCCTATCCCATCTCTCTCTGTAGCTCAATTTGCAACCTCCGTGTTAAACTAATAACTGCTGCGGATCTTTGGAAGACAGGTAGCACAGGTTCAGGTTCTAAGTTCAAAGAAGACAAGTATGTGAGGCACACTTCAGACAGAGGTTGATGACAGGGCGGTGGGAGCAAAAGCACCAAGCTCAGAAAGCAGAAGGTGTGTTTCAGGAGAAATAGGAAGCCCACTGGCTAGATCACCATGTTGTGTTAGTCACCCAGTCGTGTCCAACACTTAGCAACCTCATGGACTGTAGCCCGCCAGGCTCCTCCGTCCATAGAATTCTCCAGGCAAGAATACTAGAGTGGGTTGTCATTTCCTTCTCCAGGGGATCTTCCTGACCTAGGGATCAAACCTGGGTCTCACTACAGACAGAGTCTTTACCATCAGAACCACCAGGAATGCACCACCTTAAGGGTAATGCCTAAACCTTCTTGAGGAGGTTACTGACATTGGCATTCTCTTTTACCCAATCCAACTTGCCCCCTCAATACTTACAATTTGGCTACTGGCTTTTCCTGCCATTCTGTATCACCTTATAAATATAGTCCTGAGTGATTTCCATACAATGTGATTTGCCCATGGCAAGCATGCTCTCCCTGACGTGGCCGATTACTGGTGGTCACAGACAGGCCAGATTGGTGTGGGAATGGCTACCACCACAGGGGATCAATAAATGAATAATACCTTTTCATGTGGCTATAAGTCCTTCTGATAAACATTAAAATAAAAAAAAGTGAGTTTCTGGATCATGCTAAAGTTGAGGGCACTATAACTTAAATATTTCAATAACAATATAAATATAACTTAAATAAAATAACTTAAATATTTGAGGTTAAAGAATGTGCCGGGATTGTATTACAGGGCAAATAGAATATATAACAGAATTTTAAGTAAGCTTCATTGTTTACACATTTCATAACATTTATTTTGCTGGCTTAACTAGTTTCTCCTGAAACTAAAAGATTAATTGGAGTACAAAAAAACAAAATACAAAAGGACTATACTTTTGTATCCATTCTGGTAGAATGGAGCATATGAAAGCACAACCAAAAAGAAAAAGTGCCTATGAAGTTGCTGATTGCTATTAAATTTCCCCAAATACTGAATGATGTCAGTCTATAAAAATGAATTGCTTCACTTTCGAGGTAAGTTCAGTGAATACGATGTCTTTCTAATTGACATTAGTCTTTGTGGAAAAAAGCTCAGTGAGCACTTTGGAATGTCCCACATCTCTTCCCTTTGAAACTTCATCTGGTCCCAATTACCATCTGCTCCTGATTTGATTCAGTGGCAGAGAATTAGGTGAGCTTCTGCCCTCCAGCTGAAGCAGGCACACTTCGTTAGCCTCACTGTACTGTTGTCCTTTATAGATCAGCTAAAGTTTACAGAAAAATTTGTATAGACTCAGCAACTTTATGAAGTTCTGTTAAAAATACATAGACCTCATTTAAGAAATGCATTTTTGACCTCTTAGTTAGCTGTCAAGTTCACTCAAAGATGTTATGTGACTTTTAGCTAGTTAAATAAACAAGTAAGAGTTTCTGCTACAGCTCTTACTTTATATTATTTTATTTAGTTTTCCACATCGGAATCTTTAGCAGAAAGCTGCTGAATTGATTCATTTGGAATAGACTGAATATATGTCCCCCCATGACCCCTTTGAGCTTTCTGGTCCATTCATTTCAGATCACCTAATATATAAGGGCTGTTGCTATGTGACATCATGCTATAAGGCATCATGATAAGCACTGGCCTAGAGTAGGGAAATGATTGACAGAGCCCTTACTTTCCTGGGTTTCAGAGAAGCCAGACATTAACTATGAAGACCTAAAAACCAAAACAGTCTTTACAGTTCAAAAGTGTTTTTTTTTTTTTTTTCTTTTTAATACTTTCCACTACCCTATACCCACGGTGTCCTTGAGTGATGGTCCAAAGAGAACTGGGTGTGATCTTCCCCGGCTGCGTTCACCACAGGCACTGGGATGTGGCTTATGGAGACTCCCCAAGCATCAGCTCTGGTTCCTCACCTTCTTTTTCCATCCAGACAGAAAGTCATCCATCCATCTAAGAGCCTTCAGGCCAAGTCTGGTCTGCTGCCTGTTTTTGCATGGTACACAGGCTAAGAATGATTTTATGTTTTTTAATAGCTGAAAGCAAGTTTAAAGAAGAACATTTCATGACTCAAGAAAATTGCATGAAAATCAAATATCAGTGTCTGCAAGTAAAGTAAAGTTAAAATATAGCCATGTTATTAATTTAAACTTTGTTTACGTCTGTTTTCTTGCTACAATAGCAGAGTTGAGTAGTTACGAGAGAGAGAGAGAGAGAGTGATGGCACACAAAACCAAAAATATTTTCTATCTGGCTCTTGGAGAAATGTTTGCCAACCCCTGATCAAAGGTGCCATATTATCTCTTTTCAGATTTTTCCCATCCATCTATTCACTGTACAATGTGGGCCTTACATTATATCATTTTCTCTTCTATCCTAGTTCCTGAATCCTCCAATAGATGCATGACAATTGTACCTTATAAAGACCTCCATAACTCATTATTCAAAACAGGGAGGAGAAATGATAGGCTTCTAGCAAGCCAGAAACATACCATCCAGTGAAATTGACCCAAGTTGTTTGAGTCTTATAGCATGACATAATTCACATTAATGCTTACTGTGTTTCAATTTTAAGGACAAAAACTGCATTCCTCTAAATAGCTTTACTATGCCACTGTTTGAATAGACTGATTCTGTTGATATAATTGGGCTTCCCTGCTGGCTCAGATAGTAAAGAATCCACCTGCAATGCGGGAGACCTGGGTTCGATCCCTGGGTTGGGAAGATCCCCTGGAGAAAAGAATGGCAATCCACTCCAGTATTCTTGCCTGGAGAATCCTCGTGGACAGAGGAGCCTGGTGGGCTACAGTCCATGGGGTCACAGAGAGTCAGACATGACTGAGTGATTAAACACATTAATATGATATAGATTAATAGGACATTTTGGTTTCTTAATTTTCTAAAATTATCAAGGGTTAAGTTACAGAATTTTAAATACATTTGACTACTAGCTTCACTTTATGATAGCTATTCTCCACTAAAATTTCTAAGAGTTTCTGTAATCAGGATAGCTGAATAGCTGAAATATTCAGAATAGCTGAAATATTCTCCAAATGGCAAAGTAGGCCATTAGATAGATCCAGTAAACACTTGTTATCTAGTTATATTAAATACTTATTGGAACTCCCCAGTATATAACAGTGGTAATTGATCCATGGAAGTGGATTTTAAAATAAATTTCTTCCTCTTCTATATCTTTCTCCATAAGTTATGCATGACTGATTAGAACCACCTAACATTTATAAGGTTAGTACTTTCCTCACAGATAATCACTGGCAATATTTTCCTCATTTCATAATCACATACCATTTATGCTTGCTTTAAAATATAATGAAAGCTTCATTTGATTCTCTTAACCCCAGATAATATTACAGCAAGTTAAATGCATTTAAGCCATTTTTGTTAGATTCTTACTTCTGATAAATATTTGTGAAGTTCCGGAGTTTGGGGCCAAGAGTTAATTATTATGTTTAATGTAATCCTTTGAAGAGTATCCAAATGCTTTCATTACCTTTCAGAGACACTTCTACAGTTGTTAACATTGGATGCCATTGTATATTTAAATAATGTGTGTGAACAAGAGGTGTCTAGTATTTGGCTTATGAGAAAAGGAGAATAAAAGCCATCAAATTGTTCCTCAAAAGATAAAAGAAGTGAAGTTACAGGCCCTGAAAACTTCTAAGGTATAGACAGCAGGGGCTAGGTAAAATTCAGGTGAAACCTCGGACTCAAATATTAGTCATTCTTGAAGAAACTGAAATGTTAGGTCCAACTTCTGACAAGTATCCTAGAAAACGAATGCTTGCATGTGTGCTAAGTAGCTTCAGTTGTGTCCACCTCTTTGCACCCTGTGGTCTATAGCCTGCCAGGCTCCTCTGTCCATGGGGATAGAAGGTGAAAAGGTAGAGCTTTCTGACCCATACTTCTGCCAGTTAATTTCTGGGACTGATCTGAGCAGTGAAAGCCGTGGTCCAGCAGGCATGCTATGTGAGATAGCAGACCTCTTCTTCATGGAGCAGAATTGGTTCTGACATGTCACAGAGATGGAAGCTGAAACCTAGCACTCATGATGTTGCCTAGAGCCTGTGGTTTATCGGAATCTGAGCCTGGATCTTGGGGGATCTTCTTTTGCTAAGCCTGGTACCAGACCAACAGAATATACGGCACACTGCTTTTGACCATCTTGACCAGAACCACAAAGTACTGGAAATGTCTCAGGAATGGATGTTCTCTACTGATTTCCAAACCTTAGGTATGTCCTCTTAGGTAAGTGTTAGGAAAAATACGATGCCTGTAAAAGAAGTTTCCAAGCCACAGAAACTACATAGATCTGAGACAATGTTTGACTTTATGCCCGCTTCATTTGTGAAATATTATTGTTGCCTACTATTTCATTCTGCAGCATTCAAGAATAACACACTCCTTCACACTCACATCTCTTTGAAACTTTAATACATAATTTTTCTAGGCTAGAATAAAAGGCAAAGACATCAAAAGATTAACTAGTTATTTGAGATTTTAGTAATTGTACCAAGTTAACAACAACATTATCCCTTGCAGTATGCAACATTAATTTGACTTGTTCTTAATATCATTGAGCATTACTTTCCTGAGCAAGCAATTGAATTTAAACCTAATTTTAAGTGACTGAAAGTTCAGTTTGTTTCCTCAGGTGTTTATTGAGTGCTCCCAGACCCATACTAAGCACTAAAGTAAATGAACTATGAATTATTCACAGCTTCTGCTCTTCAAAAGTTTATAGTGTAGTTGAAGAAGCAAATATCTAAGTATATTAAATCAGTATTGTAAGGTACAGGCTAACTGAGAATCACCAGAGGTAATGGGACAAAATTGGTAAAATTGACACAATTGGTCAATTTTGTCCCAACAAGAATGTGACTCCAGGAAGGGAGAGCTACCTTAGTTGTATGTCATAGTGCAGGCTTAGTCACTCAGTTGTGTCTTACTTTTTGTGACACCACGGACTGTAGCATGCCAGGCTCCTCTGTCCACGGGATTCTCCAGGCAAGATTACTGGAGTGGGTTGCCATTTCCTTCTCCAGTATGTCGTAGTAGGGAGGTGAATTTTATTCAGGGCATATTAAACAGGAGACACCGCCTGAGTAAACCCTTAAAGAATGAATTTGCATAATGTACACAGTAAAATATGGAGAGAGAAAGATGAGGTTGAGGAGGGAGGTCAGGGCAGGGTCATAGGAAGATTATTTTATGCCGCACTAAAGGACTTGATTCTACAGGCAACAGAACACCACCTAAGAAGAGCTAGGTCATTGTATCTTTACTTGAAATAATTTTTTATATTATATTAAGAGACTCCTTTCTAAAGGACTCAAGGCTAGAGGTAGGGAGACAAGATAGGAGGCTGGTTCACAACACAGATCAGAGATGGTGAGAGCAAGATCTAGTAAAGTGAGAGCAGAGATTGAGTTGGAAAGAACAAGACAGCAGAAATATGTAGAAAGCAAGGTTACTGGGGTGGAGTGATGGGGTTTAACATGATTGAGGGAGAGAGAAAGTCTACAGCAAGCTTTTGACTGGAGAACAACTTGGATACTTTGCTTGGGGCAAAAAATAGTAATACAGGGAGAGGAGAGGGTTTGAGGATGCATGGATAAAAAGATGAAATCAATTTGTCAAGTGTGTGTGTGTGTGTGTGTGTGTGTGTGTGTATGTGTGTGCTCAATTGCTCAGTGGTGTCTGACTCTTTGCGATCCTGTGGACATACTGTAGCCCGTGGGATTTTTCTGGCAAGAATATTGGAGTGAGTTGCTATATCCTTCTCCAGGGGATCTTTCTGACCCAGGGACTGAACCCTCATCTCCTTCATTGGAGGCAGATTCTTTTTCCCACTGAACTACTGGGGAAGACCTACGTGCACAAATTTGTCATAGTTCCACATGTATAGCAACTAATATTCATATTATGAAATATTTCTTTCTTGTCTTTATTGATGTATATTTTGTATATAATTATGTTCATACTACACTTAAAATAATTTATTCTGCTTTCTGCTTGACAGAAGAATCATTTCTTAGGGGAAAAAACATTACTTCATAATATCAAAAATTATTTTTAAGCATACTTTTCAGTAACTGAATAATATTTCTGTTGGTAGACTTACTATAATTTTCTTAGCATTAAATACCTATGAAATAAAACAGTTTTCTAGAAATGGATGAGAAGAACTCTTTGCAAAAGTAGTATCTGTAAATCACACATGATAACTGAAAAAATGGTACCTAAAGATTTAGTTGAAGCACTTATGTTCTACAAGGAATGAGACAATATTTCTTAGAAATTAGTAAGTTCACAGGAGTCAAGCAAATACAATATCTAAAGATAAATATATGAAAAGTGTTCTAATTATTTTATTTAAAAAACCAAAAGCAGTCATTTGTACTAACATAGTAACATTTTATGCTGGTTGAAATATGGCTTTGCAGTTTAAAAGGATATATATTCAAGAACAAGCACAGTGAGATTTGTCATTAATCTTTTTCCTCTTCTCTCTTGTGATATGGTGCAAAGGAAAGAAGTCTTCAGAAAAAAAAAAAAAAGTGTTTTTTGGGGTTTTTTTTTCACGTCACTAGACCTGCCTTAGGCAAATTCATACTGTCAATCACATGGATAAAATGTAGGCCCAACTGCCATGTGTTTTTCAAAATAGACAATAAATGAAATATAAGAAGTGAATGTGATTGAGTATTTCTAATTCTCATTTCTTGGCTAGCATAGTCTAGAATTATTAAACATGCAGGCAATGTTTCCATTATTTGGGGGTTTCTTCTCTTTTCCCCATCTTCTCAACAGGGAATTTCAGTATACATTTTTGCCCTTTGGTTTCATCTTTAGTAGCTCATGAAAAGTGATACATAGGTGGTTTACACTCAGTGCCAGAATCAACATTCTTTCTGTTCCGAAAAGCTGAGGACTTGAAAGCGTTTTTCCTTCTCATAAGGATTTACTCAAGCATTTATATATCCTGTAATAGTTGGCATCAGTAATATTATTCCTTCGTATTTTTGGATACTTTCATTTAGAATAACATGCTTCAAAACCAGAGAAGCAAACTACCTATAAAGAAATAAATACAACTTTATTTCCAATTATTTTTCTTCACAGCACTGTGGAAGTTGCATTTAAATATATTTCATGCAAATGCCCTATTTTCCTCTAGTGGAAATTCTAGTAGTTCAAGGGGAATATGGTATTTTTAGAACTGTTTAATCTTGGACTGACTGATGAAGACCCAATTTAAACAGAGAACATTCTTCATATACAACATATTGGTTCACTGTAGGTTTGGACTTAAGATTTGAGGGACGAGAAGAAATCAGCTATTACAATCAGACATTTCAGAGAATTTTTGTTAAAAAATAAGTGGACTGAAGAAAATCTTAGGTTCTCAGAGGCATAAAATAGAGGTATGCCTTAAAGTACACAGTGCTTCTACAGGTTACTGTCTATTTTAAGAGGCTATATGATCAATGGATTTCCATACAAAATAAAATAAGCTAAGATATTCAATAATTCCCCCTTTTTGGTTACACTATATTTTCTGAACACAAATTAGTACACATGACATAACAAAAACAGAAATGTGCTTATGGGTGAAACAAGACAATATTTGAACTGGTGGCCTCACGGGAAACATTAATATAAACCACTCTACAGGATCAGGACATATCAAGTTTAGATTAAAAAAAACACTTGCATCTCTAATTAAAACATGTACAAGTTATTGGAAATAGGTAATTAGATTTAATATCTGTTACTCAACATCTGAAAAAGACAGATTACCCAAAACTCTACAACAGGGCATATGGAATTTGCACAAATTGGATTGCTGTTTTTCATTAGATCACATATTGCTCATAGGCAAGGGAGCTTGTATTAGCCATCCACACCGGTCCAACCCTGCCAGTGTGAAGATACCATGGCCACGAACACATTTGCAGTCAGGAAATAGGGAATATTTGGAATGTACCTGAGACACAAGGCAAAACTCTGATGTTTTCTGGTTACCTAGTAATATTGATATATAAAGTATAAACATTAAATGTTCGCTAGTATTTAAGCCTCTTTTGGTCTTAATGTGGCATTTTTAAGGCCATAGTGCTTACAGATCCATACAAAGGCCACCATTAGCCCGTGGCCTGGGCTCAGTGCCACTGACTCCTTCATTCTGGTAAAAATACATTAAATGGAATGCTGTGTAAGGAGAATTTCCATTTCTGCTCTAAGTAAATTAGCGTACTTTTATGTATTTTGCTCTTTTAAGGAATAAAGCATGTATTTTTCTTTCAGTCAGTGCTATATAAACATCTTGAAAAATATTTATTAAAGAAAAGAATTAATTATTTCTTAAAAGTCTTGGCAAGATCTACCCTAATAAAATTAATCTTGGGCCAAAAATATCAGCCATCTCTAGTGTTCTTTTGATGAAAACTGGAGTGTGTGGGGTGGGCTTCCCAGGGCTGCCATGTTAAAGAATCTGCCTGCCAATGCAGGGGATGCAAGTGATACAAGTTCTGGGTCAGGAAGATCCCCTGGAGGAGGAAATGGCAACCACCCCAGTACTCTTGCCTGGAAAAATCTCTTGAACACAGGAGCCTGGTGGGTTACAGCCCATGGGGTCGCAAAGAGTTGGACATGACTAAGCACACATGAATGTGTGAGGAGGCCCCACAGTGGCATGGTTGACACTACATTGCCAGAAAGAGTGGAGCTTGGTTCTCAAAATTAAGTCCAATGCAATTGGCTTACTCTTGTTTCCTGTCCACCCAAACTTCGAGGGAAACTGCCCCGTCTCCATAAGGCACAGCATAACCCACAGCAGCCCCTCAGTCAGAGGGCAGTAAAGCTCTGCTTTCTCAGGCTGTACTGTTTAAGGAGCTAACCTATGCTTAAAAATCTGTTTTCAATTATTTTATGTTTCAAGAAAAACAAAGTGCCCTTCATCCAAACCAAAGGGAAGCCCGGGGCACAAAGCTGAAAATGGCCAATTGAATTAGCATGCCTTTTGTACGTGTGAGTAGAAATATGCCCACAGGCTATCACAGGAGTAGGCTGGTCATTTAAGATAGTATTTTAACATGTTTATTAAAAGCAAAGTACCTGTATTTGTGGGCAGCGGCCTATGTGCAGAACGATTTTTGAGCTCCACATTTTGAAAAAGGAAACAGGAACCTTGTGTGTTCACCTTGCACATATGGTGTCTGGACCACAGTAACACTCAAGAGATAGCTTTTGAACACTTTCATGAATAAATGAATGAAAAAATACTAAAGTGTGCAATACTAAGGAATTCTTTTTTTTTTTTTTACATTTGAGTGTTTGTATGTGCCCCCCCCCCCCACACACACTCTAGGTACATATTATAAAACCAATAACTGTATATGGTGAAAATTCAAGTAGAAGGATATTAAAAGTCTTCCCCTCTACTTACTTGTTCCATTTCCGTCTTTTTTTCTCTAGCATTTCTACTAAAATTGTGTTTATTTGTTAAAAACTGGCTCATATTTTATGTACTTTTTTTACACATAGTTTCATTCCATCTAATTTTCTTGGAGAATTTTTCCACAGTTACCCAGATTTCCACCTTTATACACATACACACATATTTAATACACACATATTTCCACCTTTACACACATATTTAATTTTTGTAAATTTGACTCTGAATATTCTTATCTACTGCATGCCTGAGCAATAATTTTCAGTTCCAAGATGATAGGCAATAGGATTGCTTCCAATTCTTTTTTTTAGAATTAATCACTAAAAATAACGATGAATTGTATATACCTGCACATATAGTTTTCATGCAACTATGTAGAATACATGTAAAATAAATTACTAGAACTGAAACAGATGCATCAAAGGAATATGAATTTGTAATGTGGCTAACTGACTGCTGGATTGCCATTCTACCCTAGACTATGAGAGCACACGCTTCTCTGTATCTTTGTCAAACTGGCCAGTAACAAAGTTTTAATATTAGCTAATCTGATAAATTCAGGACTTTCCAGATGGTGCTAGTGATAAAGAACATGTCTGCCAGTGCAGGAGACCTAAGAGACATGGGTTCGATTCTTGGGTCAAGAAGAGCCCTTGGAGGAGGGCATGGCAACCCTCTCCAGTATTCTTGCCTGGAGAATCCCATGGACAGAGGAGATCAGAGAGCTACAGTCCATGGGATTGCAGATTCAGACATGACTGAAGTGACTGAGGACATGCACAATCTGATAAATAAAAGAATAAAATACTTATTCATTGCTATCTAAATGTGAATTTCTATCACAATTATTCAGGTTGAGCATTTTAAATTTATTGACAAACTTTGTATCTTTATCTGTGAGTTGCCCAGAAATGATTTCTTTACAGTTATCAGATGAAAATCTGTGTTACAGTTGTGATCAGATGCCGTAATTGAGAAAAAAAAATTTTCAAGGCCAAGATGGAAATACTATCTTCTTCCCATTATACAAATATTATGCAATTCAAGCCAATTTTAGGGAAGCATCTTTGAGATCTACCAAGAAGTAAAATGTGAATTTTTATCCTGAACCAGCTTCAATGAACTATAGAAAAAAGAACTTTCTACTCACTGGATATATATTTGCTATTATCCTCAAAAGATGAAATTCCAGAAATAACAATGCACTTTCATTGAGCTTTGTGTCTTTTATTTTATTTATTCATTAGTTTTTAGTTATCAATGCTTTATTATATTCAAAACCATGGATATAGGATCTAGAAAAGCAAGCAATCAAATAAAATAAGACAATGAATTAGCCATAATCCTTCCTCTTAAGGCATTTAGGGGGTTCCTGAGAACAAACAGCAGAGGAAAATAAATACTAATAACAGGTTCAGGATCTTACTTGAGTACTAATGAGTTTGGATTTCACTTGGGGCAAGGAAGTAACTCCAGATAAGTAACAATATTCAAATTGTTCTTTAAGCAAATTCTTCTAAAACAATGTAGATGAAGAGAGGAGCGGGACTAGAGGTAGGGAAGCTACTAAGGAAATTATTATCTCTCACAGGTGATAGATAATAAAGGTCAAGGCAATCACTGAGGCATAAGAGTGGCAGGCTGGGAGCTCCCCATGGGGATGCTTGGGGGGCACACAGTTGTTGGGAGCCAACCCTGAACAGTTCAGTTCAGTTCAGTCGCCCAGTGGTGTCCGACTCTGCAACCCCATGTACCACAGCACACCAGGCCTCCCTGTCCATCAGCAACTCCAAGAGTTTACCCAAACTCCTGTCCACTGAGTTGGTGATGCCATCCAACCATCTCATCCTCTCTCATCCCCTTCTCCTCTTGCTTTTAATCTTTCCCAGCATCAGGGTCTTTTTCAATGAGTTGGCTGTTTGCATCAGGTGACCAAAGTATTGGAGTTTCAGCTTCAACATCAGTCCTTCCAATGAACACCCAGAACTGATCTCCTTTAGGATGGACTGGTTGGATCTCCTTGCAGTCGACTCTCAAGAGTCTTCTCCAACACCACAGTTCAAAAGCATCAATTCTTCCGGGCTCAGCTTTCTCTTTAGTCCAACTCTCACATCCATACCCAAATACTGGAAAAACTACAGATTTGACTAGATGGATCTTTGTTGGCAAAGTAATGTCTCTACCTTTCAATATGCTGTCTAGTTTGGTCATAACTTTTCTTCCAAGGAGCAAGCATCTTTTAATTTCATGGCTGCAGTCACCATCTGCAGTGATTTTGGAGCCCCCAAAAATAAATCAGCCACTGTTTCCAATGTTTCCCCATCTATTTGCCAGATGCCATGATTTTAGATTTCTGAATGTTGAGCTTTAAGCCAACTTTTTCACTTTCTTCTTTCACTTTCATCAAGAGGCTCTTTAGTTCTTCACTTTCTGCCATAAGGGTGGTGTCATCTGCATATCCGAAGTTATTGATATTTCTCCTGGCAATCTTGATTCCAGCTTATGCTTCCTCCAGCCCAGCTTTTCTCATGATGTACTCTGCATATAAGTTAAATAAGCAGGGTGACAAGATACAGCCTTGATGTACTCCTTTTCCTATTTGGAACCAGTCTGTTGTTCCACATCCAGTTCTAACTGTTGCTTCCTGGCCTGCATACAGGTTTCTTAAGAGGCAGGTCAGGTGGTCTGGTATTCCCATCTCTTTCAGAATTTTCCACAGTTTATTGTGATCCACACAGTCAAAGGCTTTGGAAGAGTCAAGCAGAAATAGATGTATTTCTGGAGCAGTTAAAGCCATCAAAATTAAAGGAGAATGGGTCTCAGGAAGGAGGAAGCATGAAGAATGTAAAATGCTATAGACTAACAGAAACCTTACAGTGCGTGCTTAGTCGCTCAGTTATGTCTGACTCTTTGTGACCCTATGGTCTGTAGCCCACCAGACTCCTCTGCCCATGGGAGATTTTCAGGCAAGAATACTGGAGTGGGTTGCCATTTCCTCCTCCAGGGGATCTTCTCTACCCAGGGATTTAACCCACGTCTCCTGTGGCTCTTGCATTGCAGGCAGATTCTTTATCTGCTGAGCCATCAGGACTTCCCAGTCCTTACAGGAGCCCATCTTTATTCATTCCAGTGGAAGTGCGAATGTGTCACTATTATCTTTATCTAATTAGTATATACTTATTGAATTCCCACTGTTCACAGACACTGTGCTATGTGCTGTAAATAAAATAGTGAGCATCATATGCAACTTAAATCTACCAGACAGAGCATCAAAGCAAAAGCAAAAATGGCACCTCCTTTTTGCTCTGGAAGAACCACCCCTCTGCCTTTTTAGACCATTTGATTTAGGTCAAATGAACCCTCCCCCAGTCCCCAGAAATGACATATTTAAATTAAACCCAGGCCACGGGAGGAATGGGGAGTGCCTTCCTCCCTCTGACCACAGTGAATGTCCATCGATATGTAGGATCCACTGTGGCCAATCACAGCTCCAGCTCAGCCTTTTGCTTCTGCTATCAGAGAAGCAGCCTCTCTCCCCTACAAGGTGAGACCCTGGAAGTGTTAAGAACCAGAGCTGTGGCTGCCAACTTCCAACCATGGAGTCAACCTTGTCTACAGTAAGTAGAAGGTAGAGCCAAGAACTGCAGAGAAAAATGATCCCCTGATGATATCATTTGAGTCTGGTCAAGCTCTGACCAAAACTAGATTTATTCTTGAACTTTTGGGTTAGGTGAGGCAATAAATTCTATTTTAGTCCAAACCAGTTTGGTTTGGATTTTCATTCACTTGTAATAAGAAAAAAAATTGAACCATTACAACTCAGCTCTAAAAAAATGTCCCATCTTTTTTTCCCTCAGACAGAAAAAAAATTTTTTTAATTACTTGTCTCTAAACACTTTATTGCAAAACTGTGGTGTATTGCAAAATTCACAGCATTTGAAATCTAAGGCTGGTATTCCCATAGAAATAGTTAAATGATAATCTATGGAAAGTTATAGTATCTTCCAGTCTGCCTTAAATTATGGTATAAAGTTCCCAGTTGTGTCTTCTTCAATTAACAGAACTCAGAGAATTCTGGTGTTTAGGCCATTATGAACCTACTTTCATATCTCTTTTGAGATAGCAAGATGTTACTGAGTAATTAATTTGTTGAAAAATGATGAAAGCTCACTTTTTATCTTTAAGTAAAATATTTTAAAATATTAAATACATTTAAAAATTTCATTGTTGAAAATCTACCATTCCAGTGGAGAAGGTGAGCACATAAACCACTAAATGCACTGAAATCAGTGCGTGTGTTGCCTTAACCTTTGTCTTTATGTTTTAAGCATTGCACACTGAAACATCTTTCATCTGGAAGCAATGATGACACTGATTGGGTATTTTGAGGAACTTTTGGTACTGTACATGGTCATCATTCAGAATCAGCTTGGAAATGCTGTATTAGACATAATCAGACTCTCAGGCATGAATAAATACAGTGATGTCTGTCTAACCCAGAATTTTCCTCCCGTGCAATTATAACTTACACAGTCTTACATGTTATGCTTTTTTTTAACAACCACAAGGATTTCAACTCCACTATTTTGTATTTTGTATACTCCCTTTGGGAGTAGTTAGAAAAAGAAGGTACTAATTAGCCATGCAACAGGAGCATATCACTGTAGAGTTCTTTTTCCCTGGTGAAGATCTGAGAGAGAAAGAAAATCTAAAATAATCACCCATGCTTCCTCAGCCTGATTTTTAACATATCAGCTAAGTATGAGGGTGAAAATACCACCTTTCCTAATCCTCACAGGCTTTATCACGAAGAGTAGGCAAAATAATTTATGAAAGTAGCTTGTCCATTTTCAACTGGTAGACAAAGTTGATCATACTTCCAGTCTGGGTTCCCTGGAAGCAGCGTGTGATAAGGGCCAGTTCATCAGGTTGTGTGTTGCACAAGGGTGTCATAGCATGCCATATGGATTTCTGCATCTGTCAGTAATTTTCTGGCAAATGGAAGTATAGAGAGTCTTGTTCTGATAAACTCTGTATGTATGTTATGTTCCAACAAGAAGTGGTGCCTTTTTAAAATTTTCACCAAGACCCTTTGTGCACTGATAGAGCAAACAAGGCCTTGGCCTCTTTTCTGTCCCTTTGTCCAATCCAGTATTCACACTACAGTCTGATTATTACTCCTAAAATACAGACTATAGTACTATTGCATGGATGCATTCATGAGTGCATGCTTAATCGCTCAGTCGTGTCTGAGTCTTTGTGACCCCATGGACTGTAGCCCATCAGGCTCCTCTGTCCATGGGATTCTCCAGGCAAGAATACTGGAGTGGGTAACTGTGCCCTCCTCCAGGGGAATCTACTCCACCCAGGGATGGAATGATTTCTCCTGTGTCTCCTGCATTGGCCAGCGGGTTCTTTACCCTCAGCGCCACCTGGGAGCCTCTATAGTACTATTCATTTCAGTTCAGTTCAGTTTAGTCACTCAGTCGTGTCCAACTCTTTGCGACCCCATGAATCACAGCACGCCAGGCCTCCCTGTCCATCATTAACTCCTGGAGTTTACTCAAACTCATGTCCATCGAGCCGGTGATGCCATCCAGCCATCTCATCCTCTGTCCTCCCCTTCTCCTGACCCCAATCCCTCCCAGCATCAGGGTCTTTTCCAATGAGTCAACTCTTCACATGAGGTGGCCAGAGTATTGGAGTTTCAGCTTTAGCATCAGTCCTTCCAATGAACACCCAGGACTGATCTCCCTTAGTACTATTAGTCTGCCAAAATCCCTACAGTGAGGCTTCAACTGCCTTCAGAATAATATCCGATTTCTAAATTTGACAAGATCAGAGACCCCTCAACAACCCAGTCTCATCTCTCCCTGTTCCCTGCCAGCCTTGTCTTGTGCTCCAATGTGAGGAGTACCTACAATTCCCCCAAAAGAATGCACTTTCTTGCCTCTGAGTCTGAGGAAATACTCCTCATACTGGAAATATCCTTCTGCTCTTCTATACTACTCCTCCTATATACAGCTCAGAGGTCACACTAGAGGTCACTAGGAAGTCCCTTTTATGCAACTCAGAAGAATCTATGTTTCCTCTTGTAGCAACCTCGTTAGTCATTCACCTCCATCATGTCAACAATGAACACATGGAGGTCAGAGCATGTGTAGCCCTCACCTGCGTGCCTGGCACGTGTTAGAATCCACATTTATTTCCTAAATGAAGAAGGGTCTAGCTTCCAGTGTTGGATATGCTGCTTATTTGCCTTGGGACCTTTCCTGCTAGAAAAATAGAAGTTGGAATTGGCCAATCCAGAAAGAAGAACATTTAGACTTGGAAATATGCCATCCATTTTTCTCAGAATCATTTATTTTCGCTGCTGAAATAGAAAAGAAAAGGGGGAGGGACATTTTGGTGGTTGAGACTTAAATACATATGAAATGTGTGTGTGTGTGTGTGTGTGTGTGTGTGTGTGTGTGTGTGTGTGTAGGGCCTTCTTAGCATTAAATTTCCCTGCCCAGCTTTGAGAAGTTTTCTACCAAATGATCATAGTAATGAAAATGCTTGGCAAGTGAAATTCAGTTATTTTACAGTGGTTTAACATTTTCCAAATGCCAAATGTAAGAGGTGTTTGACATTGCACATAATTCACTGGATCCTTATTTCATTTTACTACAAATTTATGGATTAAGCTTCAGGGCAAATGGCTTCAACATACTGCTTGTGACTATTCTGGGACTGGGAAATGGAGAGCTGTACAATTATCTCATTAATTTGAAAGTCAATATGCAGAACTCAAGTGCCAATTCCTTCTGGGCAGCGGTGCCTTAATCTTAATCATCCCGAGAATTTTGGAATGTGGGCAAAGTAGTGTATCATTAGAATCTGGGTAGAAGTAGCAAAAAACTGAAAAAGGGCTTTTGGAGTTGGAAAATGATGATAGGAAGGCAAGAAGTGAATCACAGAGAGTAGGTGAAAGATGTAAAAGGTCTGGTGCCTTAGATTTAACAGTTTAAGCAATCCTATCACATAAACAAGGGGCTTCTCACATGTTGCTTTGGTAAAATATATGCTTGTCAAGCAGCAGACATGGGTTCGAGCCTTGGGCCAGGGAGATCCCCTGGAGTAGGAAATGGCAAACCGCTCCAGTATTCTTGCCTGGGAAATCCCATGGACAGAGGAGCCTGTTGGGATATAGTCCACGTGGTCACAAAAGAGTCTACCTGACTGAACACACACACACACACACACACACTTCATGACATTGCACACACACTTCATGTAAACAGTGCTGGTCAGTGTTTTGTGATATGTACCTACAGGATGGAAATGCTTTTGCAACCCCTGCCAATTAAAATACATTATTCTGGAGAATGATGCCCAGAGGAATCCATTAACTTCTGTGGATCTTCACTATACAAGTTTAGTTGAGTCTTATTTTCTGTAGGTTATATTATAAAGCCAATATTTTTTCCCAATTAAAAATTACAGTAAAACCCTGAATGTGGCTTTCAACATATGCATATGGTTTTCCTACAACTGGGAGAAATACCCTTCTTTGAGGGATGTGACCGTCCAACTTAGAATCATAGGGTTGGGTATTGAAGAAGCAGCATGCGCTGCAGAAAATGACAATTGGGAAAGGAAATACAACAGAGCAGAGAGGATGAGATGGTTGGATGGCATCACCCACTCAATGGACATGAGATTGAACAAACTCTGGGAGATAGTGAAGGACAGGGAAGCCTGGAGTGCTGCTGTCCATGGGGTTGCAAAGAGTCAGATATGACTTAGCTACTGAACAACAGCATATGATTTAGAATTATTTCTGAGTAAAAGCCTTGAATTATTGAAGGGTTCATTTCAGGTGAGATAAGTACAAACCCACTGACTGCACAGGGTGGTCATGCATATTTGTAAAGTGAACGCTGGATTAAAAGTGTCAGTGGTTTTATAGGTAACAGCAGTCATAAATGCATCCACCTTTGTGCAGAGAAAGGGACATATTTACTATCTGTCACCCTTTATAGAGTCACACAAATGGGCATCTGACATATATTCCTGTTGAATAAATCTGTGATTTTTAAAGACCTGTCAGTGAAATGGTGCCAGACTAGCTAGAGAAGAATCACCTAAGGAGCTGGTTATAAATCATTCACTGGGAAGACCCAGAGGGATGGGGTGGAGAGGGAGGTGGGAGGGGGGACCGGGATGGGGAATACATGTAAATCCATGGCTAATTCATTTCAATGTATGACAAAAACCACTGCAATGTTGTAAAGTAATTAGCCTCCAACAAATAAAAATAAATGGAAGAGAAAAAAAAAATAAATTAAAAAAAAAATTAAAAAATAAATAAATCATTCCAGTTGAGTCTCTCTCTAGTCCTCATGGAGTAGAATCTTTGGAGGGAGTATCCAGGAATTTTTATTTTACAACAGCTTCGGTGGTACTTCATATGACCAGGTTTTGGAACCAGTGGACTAAGTAATATTTCATATGTTAGTAGCTGTACAATGAACTCTTCCCACCCCCGATAGTGCTTGTAAGTTGTACTCTTCTGAGAAAATAACTGAAAAGCTTGATAACAGCAATTCTTTGTAGAAAGTAAGCATTAATGGACGACGAAGCACAGTATCAGAACTGGGACATCAATCACATATCTTCTGCAGATTAAATATTTTTTATCTCTGGAATCTTAATTGCCCTCTTGGCTGGGTCCTAAAATTGCAATCTTCCTGAAGTGAAGACACATTAGTAGACTTTTACTCATTTTCTGGAACAAAATGGAAAAGTCTGTATCCATTCATACCAGAAAAAAGAAGTGTTTTATTTTAAGTCAACATGTCTTAACACTTCAAAATAGGGCAGACTTTACTACTGGAGAAGAGAAAACATTTCCAAAGAAGTTGCATGACCAACAGTAGCTTATCCATTGTCATAATTCACCCAAGCACCCATGCACTTTTAGGATTAAAGTGCAAATTTGTTGTTGCCATGTCCAACTGTCTGTGACACCATGGACTGCAGCATGCCAGGCTTCCTTGCCCTTCACCACCTCCTGGAGTTTGCTCAGACTCACCTCCATTGAGTCAGTGATGCCATCCAACCATCTCATCCCTTGTCTTCCCCTTCTCCTCCTGCCCCCAATCCTTTCCAGCATTAGGGTCTTTTCCAATGAGTCAACTCTTCTCATCAGGTGGCCAAAGTACTGGAGTTTCAGCTTCAGCATCAGTCCTTCCAATGAACACCCAGGACTGATCTCCTTTAGGATGGACTGGTTGGATCCCCTTGCAGTCCAAGGGACTCTCAAGAGTCTTCTCCAGCACCACAGTTCAAGAGCATCAATTCTTCAGTGCTCAGCCTTCTTCAGGGTACAACTCTCACATCCACACATGGCTACTGGACAAAGCATAAATAGATTGCAGCAAGTATAAAGGTATGGATCTAAAAGTGTGCTTTTTGTCCAGTTTCTTGAATCAATATAATGGGATTTGGAGAGAAGCTTGAATGTCAGGCTGTTAATCTGTATTAGGAAAGCCTTGTTCGATTTGGAATTTTATAAATGCAGATGAAAAATGATTGGATAAAAAGTCAAAAGTCTTTAGCAGAAGTTAAATTTTCCTTCAATTCATGAGAATATCAGCATTACCAGAAAAATCATTCACACTGTGCCTGAGATGAACCAGGCACTCTGGGTAGCCTGCACACACAACTGGATTCATTCACATTCAATTACATTTTTCCTACCTACTAAACAATTATTTACAAAACCCAAATAGAAGTAAATGACATATTTATTCACTCATGCATTTAAATAATTTTTTCTTGATGATCTGGCTTTACACTATGCTGTGCTTAATTACAGATTTTTTTTAAAAGTTCTGTACAAGGTTTCTCTTCTAATAGTTTATGATCCATAGCTGGTAAAAATCCCTGCAGAAAATAAATGTTCTACTTTCAGTTTCATGGCTTCCTTTTAAGAAAGAGAAGTACTATTATAAGAGGAGCCATAGAAATACAGGTATGGATTCTATCCCAGGAGCTGTACGAAGATTGATAAAGTGTGTTGTTTCTTTTAATCAGCAGAGAGGTGGTTTGAAAATGATTTATTTGCGAGTGAGATGAAATCCCATGGTCATTCAGTACAACATTCTTGCATCCCTTCAACATCCTTCCAAATTCACCTGTCACGGCACTGATCCAGCCCGGCTGAAATCCAGCCCTCCCCAGATCCCAAGGTGCACCAGAGCAAATGAATGTGGCTGGAGAAAAACTCAGAGGCACACTGTTTTCCCTTTAAATTCACCTTTGTACTTCCCAATAGTCACGCTGTTTCTCTCCTAAATCTCCTCCTCTTTGATTTTTTCAAATCTTTTTCTCTCCTCTTCATACTCCTATAACCTTTTCCATCCCCACTTTCAAATGAAATTTTTAAAAATTCTACAGATGCTCTAATGAACTATTTCTTCCTTATATTGGGGATGAGTAGCACTGACATATATATATATATATATATATATATATATATATATATATATATATATATATACTACCATGTGTAAAGTAGACAGCTGGTGGGAAGCTGGGAAGCTGCTATATAACACAGGGAGTTTAGCTTCGTGCTCTGCGACAAACTAGAGGAATGGGATGGAGGAGGGGTGGGAGGGAGGGGATGTGTGTGTGTGTGTGTGTGTGTGTATGGCCATATATATATATATGTGAACTTATACTCTTCTACTGATTCACTTGGTAGTACTGAAGAAACTAACACTGAACTGCAATCATACTCCAAAAATAATTTAATTCTCCAAAATTATTGGCTTAAAATGATTCATTATTTCTCACAACTGGTGGATGGGACTTTGGATGGGACTCAGCTGGGCAGTTCTGCTCCATGTGTAGCAGCTGAGGGTGATTTAATCGAGAGCTGTGATGGCCTCTCAGCTTCCATGGTTCGGCATATGAACCATGAGAATCTGGTGTCCTGGGTTTCCTTAGAGTGTGGCTGTGGGTTCTAAGAAGAAGGAAGCAGAAGATGGCAACTTCTTAAGGCTCAGATTTGAAAAACCCAGAATGCCACTCCCACGGTATTCTATTGGTCAAAACACAAGGACAGGAGGATTCAAGAGAAGGAAAAGAGATTCTACTTCTTGATGTGAGAATCTGCATGTGAATACAGGGTTGGGAAGAACTGTTGGTAGATATAATTAAAAACTATCTAACATAACTAATTAAGTATTACTTATCACACACTACACCACATCGAGCACCTTACCCATATCTGTGCCCACATGCCCACAGTCCCTCATGTGAATATTGGTGAATGTCCCATATCTGATGAAGGTCAACCCCCTCCACTTGTAAAGAAGAATCTACTTTCATCTACTCAGGTTCATTGTTTCAGTAATTTTTCTTCTTTCCCCTGCAGCATCAATGTTTTTCTTCTCCACTATTTAATTCTCAGTGGCAGACTAATGGAATTTCTCTCTTAAAAATCAACCAAGGAAACCAAAATTTCTCTCCTGAATCCATATCTCACTACAGATATTATTCTTTTCTGTTCCCCTAAAGAACAAAAGTCCTCAGAAAGTTATCTAAGTGGATTGTCTTCAATCCCTCATAGTCCATCCTCTCTGGAACCAACTCCAGTTTCCAGTTGGATTTCACTCCATTCATTCCACCAAAACAGCCTTTCCATCTATAACCATATCTTCCAGTCTTCAAAATGCAACATACAATTCTCTGGTTTCACCTCATTTAACCTCTCCAGAGCATTGAGCTCAACTGATCTCTCCTCCTAGAAACACTTTTTTTTTTCCCCTTTTGGCTTCAATAACATTACACTTTCCTGAGTTTCCTCCTATTTCACTGGTGGCTTTTTTCAGTCTCATTGGTTGATTTCTCCTCATTTCCTCAATCTCTGCTCCAAGGCTCATCTTTGGTTCTCTTCTCATCTTTACTCACAGGTCAAGACTTTAAACCTTTTTCTATATCTGTATCTATATCCTGAAAACTCTAATACTTTTATCCCCAATACAGAGCCTCTTTGCAAAACTGCAAATTACAGCTAATGTCCCACTTGATGTCTCCAGTTGGACTTCTAATCAGAATCTCAAAATAACACGTCCATAAGAGAACTACTAATCATGTCCCCAAGTGGTCCTCCCACAGTTTTCCCATCTCAGTAAATGACATCTCATCTTTCCAGCTGCTCTAGCCAAAAACTTGAAATCATCATTGAGTTTGTTCTCAAACCCTCTTGGCTCTGTCTTTAAAATGCATTCATAATCTTAATACATCTCACCACCATCTCTCACCTAAATTTCTCTAAATTATCCCCATTCTTGCTTCTTTTTGGTTTATCCTCACTTCAGTAGACAGAAAAATCTTTTAAAAATATAAGTTCAGATGAGCCCACTCTTCTACTTTAAACCCTTCAGTGATTTCCAGCTTCACTCAAAATAAAGACTCATATCCTCACAGTGGCCCCCATTTCCTACAGTCCACCCTGACACCATGTCGTTCTGTGCCTATGATCTCATCTCCCACCATCCTATCCCTTACTGTTTCACTCCAGCCACACCAAACACTTCTCCATCCCCAGCCCACCAGGAATGTGCTCATCACAGGGCCTTTGCACTGCTACCCCCTCTGCCTGTAAAGCTCTTTCACCGTTGCCCCTCTGGATGTAGCTTTGATTCTGCTTATTTATTCATTTAATGCATGCATCTCTCCATCACAGTTTAAGCTCCATGAAGTCAAGGACTTTCATCAGTTTTGTTTGCTGTTGTATCCCCCGCAGTGAGAATAGCAAAGCTATACAGGGGGCACTCCATATGTATGTGTTAGAATTAGTATACTTATATTTCTTTTTCTTGTTCATTTCATTTGTTTTTAAATGCAGTTAATTCTTTTGCCCCTTGACATATATTTTACTTTATGATGAACTGTGATAGAAATCACTAACTAGTTCTTTCAACACTTTTGAATGAGACTACATTGTGACACTTCTTCTGTTTCATATTTATCCTTACTGGAATCAGTCTGTCTTTGTAGTTGTTTCATGCTTCTGGAATTAACATGGCTGTGTTAATGTGTTTTAACAAATCATAGTCACCCCCTCTCTTCTCAGCCCCAGATTTCTCATTTTTCCTGCTCATCCTTAGATATCTCTGCCAAGCCATCACATGCTCCGTCCTGATTAGCTGAGTGGCAAGAAGCTGTATCTAGTTTAGACAATGTCCACAGATCCTTTTCTACATACAAATATTATTCCCTACTTACATTTTAGGAAGTGGGGGATTTTACCATGCCCCTTGGGACTTGATATCTCCCTCTCTTTCCTTTACCACCAATTCTGCCTGCCTTCCTGGAATTGAACATTATTTTATTACGTAGTTTCTAATCCTGCTTGATTATCTGAGACAATCCCCTGTGTGAGTGAAACCATGCCCCCACCACAGCTGCAACAAATGGCAATGTGCCAGCTTCTGCATATGCTTTTAAAGAATGGATGAAAATATGGTTCTTCCAGCTGAATTATGTAGTTTTGTCTTTTTTGCTTAAAGAGTTTCACTGGGATTTCGTTAATATTAGTGAACTTTATAAATTGAGGGGACTTACTGACATCTTTTCAAATAAAAACATTTTATTTCTTATTCAAATTTTCCTGTAAATACTCTACTGAAATTAGTGTGCTCTGCTTAGTTGCTCAGCCGTGTATGAATGACTCTTTGGGACCCCCTGGACTGTAGCCCACCAGGCTGCTCTGCCCACGGGATTTCCCAGGAAAGCATACTGGAGCAGGTTGCCATTTCTTCTCTGGGGGATCTTCCTGAACCAGGGATGGAACCTGCATCTTCTAAATTGGCAGGAGGATTCTTCCACTTGAGCTACCTGGAAAGCCCCCTGCAAAGTATAGTTTTTTCAGAATTGGTATGTGTCTCCTAAAGGATTCAGTTCAGTTCAGTCACTCAGTCATGTCTGATTCTTTGCGACCCCAAGGACTGCAGCACCCCAGGCTTCCCTGTCCATCACCAATGCCTGGGGCCCATTCAAACTCATGTCCATTGAGTCAGTGATGCCATCCAAACATCTCATCCTCTGTCGTCCCCTTATCCTCCTACCTTCAATCTTTCCCAGCATCAGGGTCTTTTCCAATGAGTTGGCCAAAGTATTGAAGCTTCAGCTTCAGCATCAATCCTTCTGATGAATATTCAGGACTGATTTCTTTAGGGTGGACTGGTTGGATCTCCTTGTAGTCTCAGGGACCCTCAAGAGTTTTCTCCAACACCACAGTTCAGAATCATCAATCCTTTGGTGCACAGCTTTCTTTATAGTCCAGCTCTCATATCTATACATGACTACTGGAAAAACCATAGCTTTGACTAGATGAACCTTTGTTGGCAAAATAATGTCTCTGCTTTTTAATATGTGATCTAGGTTAGTAATAGCTTTTCTTTCAAGGAGCAAGTGTCTTTGAATTTCATGGCTGCAATCACCATATGCAGTGATTTTGGAACCCCCCAAAATAAAGTCTCTCACTGTTTCCCCATATATTTGCCATGAAGTGATGGGACTGGATGCCATGATCTTAGTTTTCTGAATGTTGAGCTTTAAGCCAACTTTTTCACTCTTCTCTTTCACTTTCATCAAGAGACTCTTTAGTTTTTCTTCACTTTCTGCCATAAGGGTGGTGTCATCTGCATATCTCAGGTTATTGATATTTCTCCTGGCAATCTTGATTCTAGCTTTTGCTTCATCCAGCCTGGCATTTCGCATGATGTACTCTGCATATAAGTTAAATAAACAGGGTGACAATATAAAACCTTGATGTACGCCTTTCCTGATTTGGAACCAATCTGTTGTTCTATGTCCAATTCTAATTGTTGCTTCTTGACCTGCATACACATTTCTCAGGAGGGAGTTCAGGTGGTCTGGTATTCCCATTTCTTGAAGAAGTTCCCATAGTTCGTTGTGATTCACACAATCAAAGGCTTTGGCATAGTCAATAAAACAAAAGTAGATGTTTTTCTGGAACTCTCTTACTTTTGCAATGATCCAGCAGATGTTGGCAATTTGATCACTGGTTCCTCTGCCTTTTCTAAATCTAGCTTGAACATCTAGAAGTTCTCAGTTCATGTACTGTTGAAGCCTGGCTTGGAGAATATTGAGCATTACTTTGCTAGCATATGAGATGAGTGCAACTGTGCTGTAGTTTGAACATTCTTTGGCATTGCCTTTCTTTTGGATTGGAATGAAAACTGACCTTTTCCAGTCCTGTGGCCACTGCTGAGTTTTCCAGGTTTGCTGGCATATTGAGTGCAGCAATTTCACAGCATCATCTTTTAGAATTTGAAATAGCTCAACAGGAATTCCATCACCCCCAATATCTTTGTTTGTAGTGATGCTTCCTAAGGCCCACTTGACTCTGCATTACACAATGTCTGGCTCTAGGTGAGTGATCACACCATCGTGGTTATCTGAGTCATGAAGATCTTTGTTGTATAGTTCTTCTGTGTATTCTTGCCACCTCTTCTTAATATCTTCTGCTTCTGTTAGGCCCATACCATTTCTGTCCTTTATTGTGCCCATCTTTGCATGAAATGTTCCCTTAGTATCTTTCATTTTCTTGAGTAGATCTCTAGTCTTTCCCATTCTATTGTTTTCTTCTATTTCTTTGCACTGATCACTGAGGAAGGGTTTCTTATCTCTCCTTGCTATTCTTTGGAACTCTGTATTCAAATGGAGATATCTTTCCTTTTCTCCTTTGCCTTTAGGTTCTCTTCTTTTCTCGGCTATTTGTAAGGCCTCATCAGACAACAATTTTGTCTTTTTGCATTTCTTTTTTGGGGGGATGGTCTTGATCACTGCTTCCTGTACAATGTCATGAACCTCCATCCAAAGTTCTTCAGGCTCTCTGTCTATCAGATCTAATACCTTGAATCTATTTATCAGTTCCACTGTTTAATTATAAGGGATTTAATTTAGGTCAGAGCTGAATGGTCGAGTGGTTTTCCCTACTTTCTTAAAGTCTGATTTGGCGATAAGAAGTTCATGATCTGGGCCACAGTCAGGTACCAGTCTTGTTTTTGCTGACTATATAGGGCTTCTCCATCTTTGGCTGCAAAGAATATAATCAGTCTGATTTCAGTATTGACCATCTGATGATTTTTATGTGTAGAGTCTTCTTTTGTGATGTTGGAAGAGGGTGTTTGCTATGATCAGTGAGTTTTCTTAGCAAAACTCTGTTAGACTTTGACCTGCTTCGATGTGTGCTCCAAGGCCAAATGTGCCTGTTATTCCAGGTAGCTCTTGACTTCCTACATTTGCATTTCAGTCCCCTATAATGAAGAGGACATCTTTTTTGGGTGTTAGTTCTAGTTCTTGTAGGTTTTCATAAAACCGTTGAACTTCAGCTTCTTCAGCATTACTGATTGGGGCATAGGCTTGGATTACTGTGATATTAAATGGTTTGCCTTGGAAACGAGGAGAGATCATTCTGTCTTTTCTGACCCAAGTACTGCATTTCAGACTATTTGCTGACTATGATGGCTACTCCATTTCTTCTAAGGGATTCTAGCCCACAGTAGTAGATATAATGGTCTTCGGAGTTGAATTCACCTATTCCTGTCCATTTTAGTGCGCTGATTCCTAAAATGTTGACATTCACTCTTGCCATTTCCTGTTTGAGCACTTCTAATTTTCCCTGATTCATGGACCTAACATTCCAGGACCCTACACAATATTGCTCTTTACAGTATCAGACTTCACTTTCACTACCAGTCACATCCACAACTGGGTGTTGTTTTTGCTTTGGCTCCGTCTCTTCATTCTTTCTGGAGTTATTTCTCCACTTTTCTCCAGTAGCATATTGGGCATCTACCAACCTGAGCAGTTCATCTTTCAGTGTCATACATTTTTGCCTTTTCACACTGTTCCTGGGGTTCTCAAGGCAAGAATACTGAAGTGGTTTGCCATTCCCTTCTCCAGTGGACCACGTTTTGTCAGAACTCTCTGCCATGACCCATCAGTCTTGGGTGGCCCTACATGGTGTGGTTCATAGTTTCATTGAGTTAGACAAGGCTGTGGTCCATGTGATCAGTTTGGTTCGTTTTCTGTCATTGTGGTTTTCATTCTGTCTGCCCTCTGATGGAGGATAAGAGGCTTATGGAAGCTTCCTGATGGGAGAGACTGACTGAGGGGGAAACTGGGTCTTGTTCTGATGGGCGGGGCCATGTTCAGTAAATCTTTAATCCAATTTTCTGTGGATGGGCAGGGCTGTGTTCCTTCCCTGTTGCTTGACCTGAGGCCAAACTCTGTGGAGGTGATGAAGATCATGGCGACCTCCTTCAAGAGGCCTCATGCTGCGCTCTGTGCCCTGACCCTGCAGCAGGCCACCACTGACCCAGACCTCTTCCAGAGACTCCTGGAGACTCAGGGGCACGTCTGGGTCAGTACTTGTGGGGTCACTGCTCCTTCTCCCGGGCCCTGTGTGCACAAGGTTTGGCTTGTGTCCTCCAAGTGTCTGTTTTCCCCACTCCTGGGTAAGCTCTGGTCATTCTATGGTGAGGTTAATGGCAACCTTCTCCAAGAGGGCTTATGCCAAACCCAGGTCTGCTGCGCCCAGAGCCCCTGCCCTGCGGCCAGCCACTGTTGACCCGTACATCCACGGGAGACACTCAGACACAGCTCTGTGGGCTGAGCATGCATTTTGTGCCCTTTCCAGGTCGGAGCAGCTCCTTAAGGGTAAGACTGGTTATTTTCATATTCATTGCTGTTGTGAATAAGAACTTTTTTCACTGTTTATGAGTGATATATGAGACAGTATGTTCTCTGTTTGGGGGATTTTTGAGGGAGGGAGTAAACTTATTTGACATCTGGGCATCTTTTAAAATTATTCTTTTTATAAAAGCATTTTAAACTGATTTTCAGAATTATAGTGCATGTAATAATTTTGTCTGGCTATTTATGTATTTATTCATGTTGGATATATATAAAGAACTTCATAACAAAGAACTGAGGAACAAAGAATTCTCCCAAAAAGACTAACATAGAATCTTGTTGACGTCGCATAGAAACAAGAACCTTTTAATAATGTGTATCTAAAATTTTATGAGATCTGGGTGAATGTTTGTCTGTTGGTCTAAATTGTCAGACATTCACATATTACCCATGTTCTCTGTCACTGCCTCAAACATCACATACTGTACCTACATACATTGAATATTTACATTAGAAATTTAAATGATTTAATAGAAATAGACCAGAAATATAACTAGATTTTCACATTAAGGTTGCATTTTCTCCTATCATTTTGTCAAGACATATTGGTGGAAATAGTCCAATGTGCCGCTTTTTCATGGAAAGCTTGACTGCACATTCTGAGTAAGGGAGACCGCAAGATGCTTTGAGCTAGCCATGAAGAGGTAGAACTGGTGTGAATCTACTGCTCCAAAATCAAGGAGTTTTATACCCTTTTCAGACACTCAACATGGAAGGATTAAAAGTTTGTGACAGAAGAATAGCCTATCTCACAAGTTTATGCCTTCTTTCTCTCTTTTTAAAATTGAAATATAGTTGATTTACAATATTCTATTAGTCTCAGGTGTACAGCATAGGATTCAGTATTTTGTAGGTTATATTCCATGATAGGTTTTTACAAGATAATGGCTATAATTCCCTATCCTCTACAGTATCCTTGTTGCTTATCTCTTTTATACATAGTAGCTTACATCTGTTAATCCTGTATCCTTAATTTTTCTCTCCCACTTCCTTCTACCCTTTGGTTACCATAACTATGTTTTTCATTTCCATGAATCTGTTTCTGTTCTACATATGCATTTGTTTATATTACTTGTACAGATTCCACACATAAGTAATGTGCATTATTTGTCATACTCTGTTTGACATTTCAATAAGCATAGTACCGTCTAGGTCCATCCTGTTGTGTCAAATGACAGAATTTAATTCCTTTTTATGGTTGAGTAATATTCCATTGTGGGCTTCTCTGGTTGTTCTGCAGTAAAAGAACCCACATAAATTCAGGAGATGTTGGCTTGATACCTGGGTCATAACTCCAATATTATTGCCTGGAAAACCCCATAGATAAAGGAGTCTGGAAGGCTACAGTCCATGGAGCTGCAAAAGAGTCAGATGCCACTTGAGTAAGCAACAACAACAATATTTCATAATATATACATCTTCTTAATCCAATTGTCTGTTGATGGATTGCTTCCATGAAAACTATTGTAAATATTGTATTCTATGAACACTGGGGTAAAAGTATCTTTTCAGATTAGTGTTTTCATCTTTTCCATATGCATACCCAAGAGTGGAATTGCTATATCACATGGTAGTTAGAATTTTAGTTTTATGAGTTAATGCCATGCTGTTTTCCTCAGTGATTGCACCAATTTACATTCCCATCAACAATGTATGAGGGTTCCCTTCTCTCCATATCCTCTCCAACATCTTTCATTTGCAGATTTTTTGATGACAGCTCTTCTGACCTGTGTGAGGTGATATTATATTGTTGTTTTGACTTGAATTTCTCTAATAATTAGTGATACTGAGCATTTTTTCATGTACTTGTTAGTCATCTATATGCCTTCTTTGGGAAATGTCTATTCAGGTCTTCTGCCAATTTTTTGACAGGGTTGTTTGGTCTTTTTGATATTGGGTTGTATGAGCTGTTTGTATATTTGGGACATTAACTCCTTGTCAGTCATGATCATATCATTTGCAGATATTTTATTCTATTTAGTAGGATATCTTTTCATTTTGTCAATGGCTTCCTTTGCTATGCGAAAGCCTTTAAGCTTAATTAGGTCCATTTTGTTTACTTTTGCTTCTATTTCCTTAGCCTTAGGTGACTGATCCAAAAAATAGTGCCATGATTTATTTCAGGGTTTTCGGTTTCTGTTCTCACATTTAGGTCTTTAAACCATTTTGAGTTTTTTTTTTTTTTTTAATCTAATGTGGAGGAATGTCTTCATCTCACTGTTTTACATCTGGCTGTCCACATGCCTTTTCTCTTAGCCTTTCTCTATTGGAGAAAGACTGTTACTGTCCAAGACAAACTCGTAACCAGAATACCCTAAATAGAAACAGAGCTACTTAAGATCTAGCTCACCAGGATAACACTGGGTTTCCTCTTTAACAGTGAATACAATTTTAAGAGCCTCGTTTGCTAACTATGGGGAAAAGGGTTTAAATAAGGATCCATCAGGACACTTTTACAGGGAACATTCCTGAAGCACATGCACACACACACTCATACACACATACACTCATCCATACACATATTGGTAATTCTGCTTTTGTTAGACTAGGAAAATTGCATTCTTTAAACATGCAACACTTGATGATGGAGCCAGATGTCAAAAAGCATGTGGAGTTGGAGAAGGACAGACTCTTAAGACTGAAGATTTGCCATGGAAAATCTAAATACAGATCAAGGAATTTTTAAGTAAAAGTTTTAACAGCCTATTGTTTGTAGTCTATTTCAGAGACAAGATATTTTATATACTGTGAAAAGTCATTCTTCTCAGAGTAATACTGAATATAAAAAGTATTTTTCATCACTGCTGTATTAACAGTAATCAACTGACTATGCTGGCTTTCATATTGTCAGGTTGAACATATACACAGTTCAAACCTTTTCCCAGTTCTGGAAGTGTTCAGTTCAGTTCAGTCACTCAGTTGTGTCCGACTCTTTGTGACCCCATGGACTGTAGCACACCAGGCCTCCCTGCCCATCACCAACTCCTGGAGCTTACTCAAACTCATGTCCATTGAGTCAGTGATGCCATCCAACCATCTCTTCCTCTGTCACCCCCTCTCCTCCCGCCTTCAACCTTTCCCAGCATCAAGGTCTTTTCAAATCAGTCAGCTCTTCACACCAGGTGGCCAAAGTATTGGAGTTTCAGCTTCAGCATCAGTCCTTCCAATGAACATTCAGGACTGATTTCCTTTAGGATGGACTGGTTTGATGTCCTTGCAGTCCAAGGGACTCTCAAGAGTCTTCTCCAACACCACAGTTCAAAAGCATCAATTCTTTGGCGCTCAGCTTTCTTTATAGTCCAACTCTTACATCCATACATGACTACTGGAAAAACCATAGCTTTGACTAGACAATCATTTGTTGGCAAAGTAACATCTCAGCTTCTTAATATGCAGTCTAGGTTGATTATAGTTTTTCTTCCAAGGAGCAAGCTTCTTTTAATTTCATGGCTGCAGTCACCATCTGTGGTGATTTTGGAGCCCTGAAAAATAAAGTCTCTCATTGTTTCCCCATCCATTTGCCATGAAGTGATGGGACCAGATGACAAGATCTTAGCCCATTTTCTCTAACATCTAACTAACATCACACACTGAGGCTGACACCTTTGCTAATTTTACTTCAGATTCTCTACTCGTATAAAAGTATTTTATTTTATATCTCTGAGTATAATTTGGGTTTGGGGAAAACATGGAGGTTTATAAGGGTTATGTGTAAAGGAAAAAGCTTATTAATATACACACTTTAGCATTTTAAGGAAAGTTTTCCAAAAATTACAGCATGATGATAAGCTGACACATTGTTTTGTCTAAATAAATCCATGTGTTGGAGCTCTGATTCTAGGACATCTTCCAAAGCTATAGACCTTTGGTGTTGCCCTTGTTGCATGCATATGCACTGCTGAGCCAGCAGGCTATGCTGCTTTGACTCAAAGAGTGGTCCATATCCAGGCATTAAGTCACTACACCGGACACGCACCACTGGAACGCTGTGACCTACATACATTGTATGTGGTTTACATTTTCAGTAACTGGGAGGCAATTTAATTGTCTGACTCAATTACAGTAAGTGAGAGCCAGCCTGCCAACTCTTCAGTCACCTCACTGAAAACGGACCCCTGAAAGTCAGGCCAGATTCTCAAAGGAGGAGCTGGGTCAGCAAAGCTGCCGATGAAGCCTGTGTGTTCCAGTCTGTATCTTGAGAGAGCTGCTGCTTTTCCTTGATCCTCTATTTCCAACTCTGGCTCTCAGAAACTGGTCAAACTCTAGGATCAACAGTACAATTGAGTTTGACTCTAGCAGAATGAGAATCCTATTTTGGGCAACTGTTTCTTAGAGTAAAGCCAAAAGAAATATTGCCCAGTAGGAGGAACCATAATAAAGCTGGGTTTTGATTAAGTTGGAAAGTGTGTATTTTCCAAGTGGCACTGATACTCTTGGAATTCAGTATTAGTCTTAATCTCCACTGGAAAGGGGTGGTTTGGGCCCTTGACACTAGACTAACCCATGTCTTCAGTGGTCAACTGCCCGAAGATTGGTTTGTCGAGGGACTCCTTCAAGCTGCCAAAACTGGCTTCTGACCAGATGGTGCAGAGTTCACTTAGCCAGAGAACTACTATTTAGTGAGAAACAACCCGAGTATCTACTGAGAAACAACTAGTCTAACTTTCAGCTCCTCATGAAACAAAGGGAATCTGTCCACATCTCTTTCTTGGAATGAACTAAGCAGTAGGCATTTAATTTGATGTCTTCCCCTCTTTGACAACTGTGTTAAACAATAGCAGAGATACTTCTTGGAAATGCTGATCAGGCCTGACACCTACTAGGAGGGAGTCTTAGAGAAATGCAAATAAAATTCTAGTAAAAAAAGAAATCAAAACCTCAGCGAGAGGAGATCCTTTTCTATCCATCAGCCCTGAGAACAAGTAATTTTGCAGTATTTATACTAACTATGGAAATTCCTGCAACTTGATAATAAGCAGGTAGGCCACTGACACTTGTTAAAGATACTAATAATTATGATGGAAACTTGCTCCTGTTTCTCTCATGTGCTGAATATATTCAAAGGGAGGGCCCTGTATGGGGCAGATGAGAAGTTCATGAGAGAACAATCTGACCTGAGGCCAGTGTTTTTTGTTTCCATTTTTAAATTTTATTTTTTATTGTAGTAAAAGACACATAACATAAAATTTACCACCCTAACTATTTTTAAGCATACAGGTCAGTAGTACTAAGTACATTCACATTATTGTACAACCAATCTCCAAAACTTTTTTCATCTTGAAAAGCTGAAACTCAATACTAATTAGAAAACAATGCCTTGCTATTGTCTTTCAAATCAATATTATATCTCCTAAAGTATCATCAGTGAGTACAGACAGATTTTTTTTTTTTAATCTGTAAGGTCTGTATGGGCTTTCCGGGTGGCACTAGTGGTAAAGAATCCACCTGCAATGCAGGAGACATAAGAGATGAGAGTTCAGTCCCAGGGTTGGGGAGATCCTCTGGAGGAAGGCTTGGCAACACACTCCAGTATTCACGCCTGGAAAATCCCTTGGATAGAGGAGCCTGGTGGTCTACAGTTCACAAAGTTGCAAACAGTCAGACATGACTGAGGCGACAGCACACACGTATGCAAGGTCCGTATAGGTGCAGTGAAAGAAATTTTTCTACTAATATGAACTTCAAATTATTTAAAGAGGTTAAAATACTTATAGTCCAAGCAGTGTATATTTTTGTTTATACATTATCAATGGCTTTAGAGTCAATGGCTGTATTTGAAAAATTGGTGGGTCAGGAATTATCATAATTTAGGTTTCATGACATTATGTCTTTCTAAAACATATAGAGAGGATGCAGTAAAATATAATAAGTTTGTAAAGCAGGTATACCATTACCCATCACCACCAAATGGTTGAAAACTGTTCTACTTTATGAGGAGAGTATTAATCAATGCTACTGGCTCTATCAGAGTCTTCACTTCTCTTTCCAAAGAGAATATATTTTCAATAATATTCCAGAATTTGGTAGCAATTCATTAGCATTAATAATATTTTGTTTTGGAAATTTTATACCTTGAAAGATGTTCTTCAAATCAAAGGGTCTATACAGTTTTGAGGGGAGAATGATAAGGAGTGGGGAAATATTTTTGAGTGTAGCGGCACTGGATTTGGGGTCACTACAGATGAACCTGGGTTTGAATCCAAGCTCTGGTATTTTATTACCATTGTCTATACCTTTCCTTTTCTACTCCTCAGTTTCCTCACCTATTAAATGGGTGGGGAAAAGATTAATGAAATAGTACTCTCAGCTCTCAGCCAGGGATATAGGAAGCAATTAACAAAAGTTACCAATTATGACTATCTTTAAAATAAACAAAACAGCATTTACACATGCACATTTGTCCTTTGCCCAACCATCAGTACTAGGATCTCCATATACTTCTTTAGCATAAGGGCCTGTAACATTCTTAGATGCAATTAACATCACACCAAGTAGGTGAAGTAAAGGACCATCCCTAGAATGTGGTTTCCAGGTTCCTTAAAAACCCCTCCTCACATGTTAAGGGCTCACAGTCCAAATACTATCAGTTTCATTTTGTCTAATTTCATTTAATAGTATGTTTAAATTTAAGTCAGTCCTCCCCTTCTTTCTCTCTCTTCTTCTTTTCTCTCTCCCTTACTTCCTCTCTTCCCATATCTGGGATGTCTTGGCAGGCTTCTCTGAGCCACTGTAAATGGTAGGAAGCTGGCACCAGCTCTACAGGGCCAAGAGTCACTGAGCAGGCCTGCAAAGTTGGCACTCCCATCTACCAGTTATTCTTTACCATTAAGATGAAAAATGTTTTTGGAGGAATATACTTTAAACTCTAGGGGGTATCAATATGTTTTTATTTTCTTCATTATTCATGTGTTTCCTTTTTTTTTTTTTTTTTTTTGCAATGAACATGTATCACTTTCACAATCAGAAAAAAAAAACCAACCAGTGTTTAAGAAAATTAATGAAAGAAATTGATAGCATGATTCAGAGAGTGTAAATTCAAGCCAGGAATCATTTGTTCCCTTTCTGCTTCTTACCACAATTCCTAAGGATTTGGAGTATATGACAAACTGGGTTATGTATTTTATTGTTCTATTTCTGAGTTTCCTGGGGGATAAAAAAGTCTATGAAGTACATTGACACATATCATATCTTTTTCCTTCCTTGGATTTGTAGAGCTTGTAAATTAGATTGCAAATGTAAAAATTATTTGCTATCTTTATCTGCCTTTTGGATTCAGAGGTTTCCTCCCGCATCAACCTTTTCCTTCTCAGCATATGACATTCTAGAATGTTACATGCTTAACTTTTCACCTTCAGGATACCAGATCAACTTCTCATGTTCACATGGGAGTACCTTTCATTAGAATGGCACGTCAATTTACACAATGAATAATAGAAAGTACCAAAAGGACTTTCTGAAAGTAACATGCAAAAATGGAATTTATAAATATATATTTAGAAATAAACTTAGGGAAGCAATTTCTCTGGTACAAGAACAAATTTTTCTCCCTTAAAAATTTCTAAATTCATGACTATTCATTTGAAGAAACTGTGGCAGTACAGTTATGACTTATCCCAGGGAGGAAAAAAGAAATTGCATACATCAGTTGTTCCATATGCCTACTTTATGTCAAAGTCTTTAACATTTTATTGACTCAGTCTGGTTGGATGTCTCAGGAAACACATCAGCTTATGACACACACATTCAATCCTTGAATCCATTTTCTTATAGTGCTTTTATTGGCTTTTCTCTGTGAGGCAAGAACATTAAAGCTTCCATAAGCCTGGCATTAAAGACAATGAGGATACTATCAGTAAACATGGGAGCCATTTCATCACGCAGGCTTAGAAATAAAGGAGCATATTTTACAGACTCAGAAAACTCTTTTGAAGTTAGCACTTTTATAATTTGTGACTGAGCCACTGTGGGATTTCTGGGTAAAGGGGTTTCCATGATCCCTTCTCTGGGAATCCTGGAAGCACAGAGTCTCGCCGTGTGCTCCTGGCCAGCTCCGACTGTCTCAGCCTCCGGTACCACTTCCTCCCCAGAGAGGTTCCTTACTCCAAGCTTATTCTGCCTAAGTCCGAGCCTGTTACCACGCTTGTTGGAGTCCTTCTTCCCATGTGGCAAGTTTATTTCCAAGTTATTTACAAGGAAAGAGAAAACTAATGAATAGCATTACTCATAGATTTGAGTAGAAACTTTCAGCTCAATTTCTACAAATTTGGAAAAGAAATGGAATGGAATGGAGGTTTGCAGTAGGAAAACTTTGATGAGTGGCTTTTGGAGTAAGTGGGAAAGAGTCTGTCCTCTTTACAGAGACTTTCCAAATCCACAGAGGCACATATTGAATATATTATGGGCCATATTCTCATTCTTTTCCTTTCTTTTGATACGTAAGAGGATACTTTTCCTTCCTTTGAGTCTGAATCCTTAAACATACTGATGGTTCATTCTTTGGCCGCTCATGAACATAAAAACTGGTTCTCCTCCTGCTGCTTTTCCAGAGAAAGTCTCTTTAATCTTACCCTATATGTGATGTACTCCAGTACTCTTGCCTGGAAAATTCCATGGACTGAGGAGCCCTGTAGGCTACAGTCTTTGGGGTCGCAAAGAGTCGGACACGACTGAGTGACTTTAGTTTACTTTTACTTATATGTTATGTGCCATCATGTTGATCTTCCCCTGTAGACAGCATACCACACACTGTCAGAAACTATCTGGAGAGCTTCCAGAAGAGAGCAATCAATTCTTAAGAAAATGCAAAGTTAAATGATGAAATTTTTCTCATATACATTTATATTTTTATTCATATATATGTTAAATTTATCTAACATAGTAAAATGCTGTGATGATTTGTCACATGTCATTAATTTATATGCTAAGCGTGCATGCTCAGTCACTTCAGTCGTGTCTGACTCTTTGCGACCCCATGGACTGTAGCCTACCAGACTCCTCTCTCCATGGGGATTCTCCAGGCAAGAATACTGGAGTGGGTTGCCATTCCCTCCTCCAGGGGATATTCCCATTCCAGGAATGGAAACTGCATCTCTTATATCTCCTGGCAGGAGGGTTCTTTACCACTAGCACTGCCTGGGAAGCGCAACACGTAATTATTCTCTGTCAGCTACTTTCATAATGATTTTTTTCTAGAATGTATCATATTATATTACAACACTCTTGGACATGCCTTTCTGAATAAATTGAGATTATCCCCAAAGCAAAGCCCGGGCTTAGTCTTCCTTGGTTTAGAAGTACTTACATGATGCTTGGTAAAGAGTAGACAGTGAAATGCACAGTGCTTGAGCAAATGAAAAACAGGCAGATAGATAATTGGCTGCATGGACAGTCAGACACATATATTTGATATTATAACCTAGTCTGTAAAACAAATGTAGGCAGATTTATTAGATTTTTCCTAGAGAGCTCTTTAGGCTTAGACATGATATAAATAGATATAAATAGAATGATGATGTAATACTGTGCAACAGGATTCCATAACAGCTGTGATGCAGACAGTTAGGCAAGGTAATGTTTTATTGTAGGTGCTGTCCTGTGAATTGTAACATTTTTAACAACATCCCTGGCCTCTTCCCAGTAGAGGTAAATAGCAACATCATATTCCTCAACTCTGAAACCCAAAAATGCCTCCAGATAGTGCCAGCTGTCCTTGGGAGGGGGAGGGTCAAAACCACCCTCAGGGTAGAAGCCCTGATATACAGTGTCTGATTTCAGGGTGGTATGACACATTTGTCTACCTTTTTTTTTTTCCCCTAGAAAGTGAGTACATAATGGTTTGGAAATAAAGAGCAGTGCCGTTTTCCTAGCTAACTTGAGAAAGATAAGAAGAAATTTTTGTCTTCTAGAAAAGAAAATTTTTTTCAAGTGATTCCCAGTACATTGCGTATATCCAAGCTATAAAGTGAAAAGAAGCTTCTGATGGCCAAAATCTGAGTGTTATAAAGCACTGGCTCTCCATGTAGTTTCTGTATGTAAGGTAAATATTATCCCATGTTTGGAAGTGCTGTATACAACCTTCTTTTCTCTTCTGTGCTTGGCTTATTTTTGGCACATATCTCGCAATTTTCTTAAATATTTCCATTTACCAAATTCTACAAAATTTGCCGTTTTATTTTAGAAATTGTATAGAATTATTGAGTTCCTGGACTCCTTAGTTTTTCCAAAAAATTTAATTAAATCTAGTGGTCATTTCTCTGACAAGTTTTTAAGAAATGCTTTCAGATTAAAAAAGAAAAACATATTCTCCCTGAAAAGTCAGGTCAGATAATTTCTGTGTAATGGATGAGGGAGTAAAGGAGACCTAGAGAACTCAGAAACTGTGAAGTCAGAGTATGTTTGCTGACAGAACCAGCAGTGAATCTGAAGTCTCGGGGCCTAACCCCAAATTCTAAGCTCAAATGTAAGCATGCTTATAAATGGCCTTGGTAACTAGTTAAAAATGGAAATTTTTTCTCTGCACAGCCAAAGATTCTGTTTTGGTAGATTTGGGGTTCTGGCCAAGAATTTCTTTTTTTTTTTTTGTAGACAGCCTGGTGCCAAGGGTTGAGATCCTTATACATCTCTGATCATGGCCCACTTCAGTGCAAGGCTGTTCTCTGGACTATATTTGGCTTATCCCTTCTTCCCGCTTCCCACTCTTACTGACCCTCTCCATCACTCAGATTCACTTTCGTGTTTTTAGTATATGTTCTTAGATATGTCTGCATCCTTGTAAAGTCTATAGACTGTTTTTTGTGTACCTGTGCTTTTAATTTTCACAAATTATGTTGTGCCAGAGATTTATTTTTTTTAATGTCCTCAGTACTACAAAAGATTTATTTATGTTGCTATGTACATCTAGCTCTATTAAAAATGCAAGATTTCCCCATTCACTTGTTCATTTCCTTGAAATGAGCACCTGACTTATTTCATTTCCCAGTTACCATACTAAAAGTAATGTTAAATTCTAACGACTCCCTTAATTGACTTGAGGGCAAGTTTCTCTTCTAAAGAGTAGCTTAACTGGGTCAGAGGAGATACATACACACATGCGCGCACACACACACATACAGTCTTGATCAGTACTTTCAGAGTGCTCTCAGTAAAGAATATTTTCATTAACATTCTTGCAGAAGTAAATTACAGCTCTCATCTCCTACCCTATACATTCTCACCAATATTTGGCTTTATATTACTTCAGTTCTTGACAATACCATTTAAGTGTATCTTTGCCAACAGCATTAATGTAAAATATATCATTCTATGGTCACTCTGAGGTCAAGATATATTCCTTGGCTTATTCCTTGACCAAGATAAATTCCTTTGAATTTGCTCTTCTGTTAACTGCTTATTCATTTTTTGAGTTTTTTGTTTACTTTCATGTTTATTTCTTACAAATAAAAATCTCTGCCAGTTTAAAGTATTGCAAATCATTTCTGTCAGATTGTCAGAGGATATTGTTTGTGAAGAAAGCTAAGATTAATAACATGATATCCATCTGTCTATCCAGATCTCTATCTGGTACCCAACTTTGCATGGGATATAGTTTAAAGATTCAGTTATATATTTTTTCTCTTTAAAAAAATGTGCTAATTTGTGGTGCCCCCTTATAATAAATTTCCTATATATCATTAATTCTGCCTTTGACTTCTATTCTGTTCTGTGGTCTGTTGAGCTGTTCCTATGTTATTATCTTAAAGACTTTTTCTTTCTGTCTCTCTCTTTCTGTGTCTTGCTTTCTTCTTTTCTTTCAATGAGTTTTAAATAAAAATGATTTTTAGTTATTTCTCTTCCAGTTTTATTGAGGTATAGTTGACATACAACACTGTATACATTTAAGGAGAAAGCATAATGATTTGATTCATATTCAGTATGAAATAACCTCAGTAAGTCTGATGAACATCTCATCTCATATAGATACAAAATTTTTTAAAAAGTTTAAAAATTTTCCCTTGTGATAAGAGCATTTAGGATTTACTTTCTTAAATTAAAACTTTCATACATGACATCAAGCAGTGTTAATTATATTAATCATGCCTTACAATATATCCCTGATACTTGTTTATCTTATAACCAGAAGTTTATGCCGTTTGATCACCATACAATATTCCCTCCCCAAACTAACCACCTCTGGTAACCAGAAATTCCATCTCTTTTACCATGAGCTTGTTTTTGTCCATTTTTTAAAGAAAAAAATGACCTTCATTTTAGTTCCTGAGGCATAACATAGTTGAGGCTTCCCTGGTGGTTCAGATTATAAAGAATCTGCCTGCAATGCAGGAGAGTTAGGTTCGATTCATGGGTTGGGAATATCCCCTGGAGAAGGGAATGGCTACCCACATCAGTATTCTTGCCTGGAGAATTCCATACATAACATATTGATTCAATATTTCTATATATTACAAAATGATTACTGTGATAAGTCTAGCTACCATCTATCACCATACAAAGATATTGCAATGTTAATGATTATGTTCCTCCAGGAGCATATTTCATCCCTGTAACTCATTACTTTTGTAGCCAGAAGTTTGTATCTCTTATTCTACCTTAACTATTTCACTTCCAACCTTATCCCTCTGGCAAACCATCTGGTTGTTCTCTATGACTGTTTTGTTATGTTTGTTCATCTTTATTTTGTTTGATAGATTTCACATGTAAAAGAAACCATACAGCATTTGTCTCTGTCTGCCTTATTTCTCGTAACAAAATTACCTCTATGGCAGGGGTCCCCACCTTCCAGGATCTAATGTCTGATGATCTGAGATGAGCTGATGTAATAATAATAGGAATAAATTGCACAATAAGTGTAATACACTTGAATCATCTTGAAACAAACCCCTTAGTCCATAGAAAATTCATCTTCCATGAAAACAGTCCCTGGTGCCAAAATAGTTGGGGACTGCTATTTTACATATTACTAGACCATTCATGTTGTCACAAGTGGAAATATTTGTCTTATGACTGAATAATATATACATATGTGTGTATACATACATATTAACATATCACATATTCTGTATCCATTCATCAGTCTCTGGGCATTTATGTTGTTAAAACATCCCATATCTTGACTATTATGAATAATGTTGCAATGAACATAGAGGTGCAAAAATCTTTTCAAATTAGTGTTTTAATTTCTCTAAAAAAATACCCAGGAGTGGAATTGCTGAATTGTATGGTAGATCTATTTTAAAATTTTGACAAACCTCTATACTTTCTTCCTCAGTGGCTATATCAACTTGTATTCCCAGCAACGCTGAAGGAGAGTTCTCTTTCTCCACATCCTTGCCGACACTTGTTTTTTGTGGTCTTTTAAATTATAGCCATCTGACAGGTATGAGGCGGCATGTCTTTATGGTTTTGATTGCATCTACCTGATGATTAGGGATGTTGAGAATCTTTTCATGTTTCACTTGGCCATCTCTGTGTCTTCTCAGGAAAAGTGTTTACTCAAGAACTCTGCCCGTTTTTAATTTTTTTTTTATGTTGAATTATATGAGTCCTTTGTATATTTGGGATATTAACCCTTTAGCAGATATATTGTTTGCAAATATCTTCTCCCTTTCAGTAGGCAAAGTTTTCATTTTATTGATAGAATCCTTCACCATGCAAGCTTTTACAAATTTGTTTAATTTTATTCCCTTTGTGTGAGGATACAGATCCAAAAATATATTGCTAAGATTTACGTCAAAACTGTACTGCCTGTGTTTTTACTAGAAGTTTTATGGTTTTAGATCTTACACTTAACGCCTTTAACTCATTTTGAATTTATTTTTATATGATATAAGTAAACAGTCATTTGATTTTTTGCATGTAGGTGTGTAGTTATTCCAACATCATTTATTTTGAAGACATCATTTTTTCCCCAGCATATATTCTTGCCTCTTTAGTCACAGATGTAACTGCCTATATGAATATGACTTTGTGTCTAGGTTTTCTATCCTGTTTCATTCATCTATATGTCTGTTTTTTGTGCTAGTACCATACTGTTTTGATTACTGTAGCTTTGTAGTATAGTATGAAATCAGGAAGTGTGATACCTGCAACTCTGTCCTTTTTTCTCAAGATTGCTTTGGCTTTAGGGCATCATTTGTGTTTCTATATAAACTTAATAATTATTTTTCTAGTTCTATGAAAAATTCCATTGGTATTTTGATAAGCATTACACTGAATCTGTAGATTACCTTGGGTAGTATAGTTCTTTTAACAATATTAATCGTTCACATTAATGAGCACAGTATTTTTCATTTGTGTTGTCTTCAATTTCTTTCATCAGTGTGTTACAGTTTTTGAGTGTAGTCTTTTACTCCCTTAATTAGATTTATTCCCAGATAATTTATTTCTTTTGATGTGATTGTAAATGAGATTGTTTTCTTAATTTCTCTCTGATAATTCATTGTCAGTATATAAAAATGAAACAGATTTCTCTATGTTAATTTTGTACCCTATAAATTTATTAAATTCAATTATGAGTACTATTATTAATCATTTTTTCTAGTGAACTCATTAAAATTTTCTCTATATAGTACTGTGACATTTGCAAAGTTCTACTTCTTCCTTTCCATTTGGATTACTTTTTATTGTCTGATTGTTGTGGCTGGGACTTCTAATACTATATTGAACAAAAGTGTTGAGAATGGGTATCTCTGTCTTGTTCCTGATCCTAGAGGAAAAGTTTTTAACTTTTCACCATTAAGTATGATGCAAGTTGTGCACTTGTCATATATGGTGGCCTTTATTATGTTGAGTTATGCTTCCCCTATACCCATTTTGTTAATAGTTTTAATATAAATGGACATTTAATATTGTTGAAAGTTTTTTCTGCATTTATTGAGATGATAACATGATTTTTATTCTTCAATGTGTTAATACAGTGTATTACATTGATTGATGTGCAGATAATGAACCATCATCCTTACATCCCTGGGATAAATGCTACCTGATGAAATTTTTAGTGCATTGTTGAGTTTTGCTTGATTATATTCTACTGAGTATTTTTGCATCTATGTTCATCATTGATATTGGCCTATAATTTGTGTGTATGTATCATATCATTGTTTGATTTTGTTATCAAGGTGATGCTGGCCTTCTAGGACAATTTTAGAAGAGTTTCTTCTTCCGTTTTTTTAAATAGTTTGGGGTGAATCGGGATTGTATGCACGCTGTATGCTCAGTTGCGTCCGACTCTTTGCAATCCCGTGGACCACAGCCTACCAGTCTGCCCTGTCCTTGGGGTTCTCCAGGCAAGAATACTGGAGTGGGTTACCATTTCCTTCTCCTCTTCTTTAAATGTTTGGTAGACTTCTCCTGTGAAGCTTTCTAGTCTCAGACTTTTGTTTGTTGGGAGTTTCTTCTTTTATTACTGATTGAATTTCAAGTCTGTTGGTCTATTCTACTGATTTCAGAGTTATCAACCCCTACAATCATATAAGCCAATTCCTTAAAACAAATACGTCTCTCCTTCTTCTTAAAAATTTTTGTTTTGTTGATATAAAGGTGTTCTGGACCAAGTAGTAGCTATTTGTACAAAATCCATTAAGAATTCAAAATAACTCTAACACAATCAGTGCTAGGGATCCCAGAAAATATTTCTTAAAGACAGAAATCCTCCAACTGAGACTTGATGTATAGATTCCCAGATAGAAAGGGATAGGGGAATAGGGCAAACATTGTTTATCTTTGCAAATCCAGCACCTAGAAACAATGTCTACTACTCAAGAGATACTCCATAAATGTGTGGAAATCAGGTCTATATAGCAGAGAAGGAGATAGAATTTAAATAGGAAAAGTAGGAAAATAACAAATCTTCCCCTCCCACAAAGTGGGCTCTAAAAAGGTGACATGACAATTTATAAAACCTACCAGGTAGAAATAGCTCAAACTTTAGATATTCCATCTTTTCCATTTATGAACACCCATTTTAAATTATTCAGTTATCATTATTCCTTCCAGGAAATACAATCAATTTTTACATGAATTTACTAGGTGTATTATTATTCTTCAATGCAAATAAAAATTTGGAAATCAAGCTTTTAATGCACATTCAATATTTAACTTCTGCATTCTGGTCTGAGAACAAGAAAGATTACTGGATTATAGTGAATACAGTGAACAATACTTTCAAATATTTAATATAAATACAAATTTTATTTTGTAACACAAATAAAATTTGCTAAACTTAAATTTTCCCTTGTCTTTTATTATTAAAACAAGTTGCTACTCTTTCACAACTTTTAAAATGCCTTTCCCATTAGTGTCCCCAAATCCAATTACTATTTAAAACTTTCCCTCTAATTCTCTGAGGATTCAACTCACTCCCTTTTTCATTCACTTAAGTAAACCCAGCAGTTGAAAAAGAGAAGGAACTAAATAGTATCTTCTGAGTTGACCCCAAAGGAAATCTGCTTGTCTTCTACAACTTGAATTTAAGTTAGAGACAAATTAAAAAATAGAATTGTTTTAAATGAACATTGTTGAAGTTTTAGAAAAAAACTGTAAAGTAAAGCTCATTTAATAGAAAAGCTGTAGTAAATTATCTGAATTTTTATGTTCCAAAGTTTTATACTGCTTTTTAGTGTATGCTTCTGTAAATGTTAACATTATAAAATAGACTCGAGCACAGCTTTGAGGAAGCCAGTTTGAAACCTTGCAATCAACACAGGAGATAGATCCTGAATTCATTAGACAATACCAGTGGAAATTGACAGAATGGCTATTATTATTGACTTGTTATTGAAAAGACAATCATAAGCCATTCATTACTATGTATAAATTTAAGACCTAGAAGCTAGCCCATATTCATATAGATTATAAAAACTGAAATAGTTAGAAATGGAAAACTAGTTAATGGTGATCTTTGGATTTCCACAGGCTGAATGGGTGAAATAGTTATATAAACCTCTTGGTTCTCAATAAGCAAGATTGATTCAGAAGACGGTATTTTTTCCCTCCTCTAATTATAAAATATATTTTGTTCATCTGAACTTTTTTGCTCTTTAAAGACAAGGGAAAAAATATGCTGCTGGTGTTGGCAGAGTTGGTGCATCCTAGTTATGTGGACACATCACTGTTTTGAGATAGATTTATATTCTTTTTCCTCAAAGTAGACTCTAAAGTTTAACTTGGAATTTATTGAGTAATTACATTCCATTTAAATGGAAAATTCAGGTGATTTACATTACAAACTAAAATTTTACAGTTTTGTAATTATATATGTGAAATAATAATGAGAAATAAAAGAGTAACATTTTCAGTGTTCACAGCTAGAGATGACATCATGCTCATGCTCAGATGCTCGGTCGTGTCCAACTCTTTGTGATCCTGTAGACTGTAGCCCACCAGGTTCCTATGTCCATGGGATTTTTCAGGCAAGGATATTGGAGTAGATTGCCATTTCCTCCTCCAGGGGATCTTCCAGATCCAGGGATCAAACTTGAGTCTCTGATGTCTCCTGCATTGGAAGGATGATTCTTTATCACTAGTGCCATCTGGGAAGCCCAGAGATAACATAAATGCACATACAATTACATACCTGCATGACAAATGTGATGTATATATAGTTGTGTGGGTGTGGGCATATATTCAATGTAGGTAGTATATGTATCTACTATAAATAGGGGTTTTTCTAATTTGTGCTGATTATTCCCTCATCATGCCAGGGACCATGCTCAAAATTTTACATTTATTTTCTCATTTTATCCTCATGAAAATCTTGGGAGATATAGAATAGTACTATAACCATTTTATAGAAGAGATAACTGAAGCTCAGAGAAGTTAAGTGACTTGCCCAAGTAATAAAGTCAGAATGTTTAAAGAAAAAAAAAAAATAGCTGGCCTGACTTACAGCCCATCTGCTCAGATATTTGGTGTTCCACAGACCTTACTGAAGCTAACGCTCTCTAAGCAGATCAAGATGCATGGAAACATATATTTCTTAAGTTTGTTTACTTAATTTCTTAAAACCACAGTCTATATTTATCAAAGGGTGTGTTCAAATTAATTCATTGTTAAGAATTCTTAAAAAAAAAAAAAAAGATTTCCCAGCAATTGTCCAAAATGGGGGAAAAAAAAAAGATATTTTCAAGGGATAGAAATTGAGCAATCTATATGGCTAGGTTTCCCCTGGAAACAGCATATTTTGGCTTAGTGTTAGACCTCGCATCAGAGCTGGGCAGGGTCTAGCTCATGTCCCAAAGCCACTTGATGATTGTTTTAGCAGGAGGCACCCATACTTGAGGAGAGTTAAGCCAGGCACTTGTGCGGTTGAGTCCTGACTCCTGACTCCTCCCCTGCGAAACAGCTGACAGAAGACAGATGGTTTGTGCTCCAGTGTGGGAGAGCTTCAGGGCATGTCATGGTTCTTTCAGCTGCAGACTCATATAAATGAGCTGCTTCACATAATGAGAGAGCTGGAAGGGACCAGAGAAAACACTTTATCTAACTCTCCCATTTGCCGACAGATCTAGAGAATAAAGAGATTGGCTCCAAGACATGCAGATAATCACAGGCAGAGTTAGGAAGGGAACTCTTGTTAAGAAGGGAACAGAGTTAAGAGGTCTTCTGACTCAAGTACAGTGATTTTATCCCCCCTAATACAAGCTGAGAAGTGTTCTTTTCATTGCAAGTGTGAAACTGTCTAATTCAAAGTGGCAAAAATTTAAAGGAGATGTTATCGGTTCATGAAACTGAAACAGTCACAACAGTATCAAAAGGAGCTAGCTTTTCTCTCATCCGTCAACAACACGTCTTCTACATTGGTTCTACTCTCAGGCCTCCCTTGGTAGCAAGACCGTTACAGCAGCTATAGCGTCAGTAGCCTTGTGAGTTCAGGTTCAAAGGAAATGAGAACTTCTCGTTGTCCAAACAGATGCAAATGAAAATCTTGCCCTAACTTTCTCCAAACAGAATTGCGTTTGTTTCTGTTCCTGAAAAATCATCAATGCCAAGGCGATGGGACGCCTGGAGCAGGGTCTTGTTCACACGCCCATCCCCAGAGCCTTTTTGAAAATAGAAAAATTTTATTTATTATTTTCAGCTGTGCTGGATCTTCCTTGCTGCACCGCCTTCCTCCGGTTGTGGAGAGTGGGAACTACTCTCTGCTTGTGGTGCATGGGCTTCTCATTGCAGTGGCTTCTTTTGCTGAGTGCAGGCTTCAGTAGCTGTGCTGTGAGCCCAGAGTTGTGGTTCTGGGGTTCTAGAAGCACAGGCTCAAGTGTTGTGGCGCACGGACTCAGTTACTCTGTAGCTTATGAGATCTTCCCAGATCAGGGATTGAACTTCTGTCTCTCGCAGTGCCAAGCAGATTCTTTACCACTGAGCCACAAGGGAAGCTCCCCACCCCTTTTTTGAAACCACATGACTGAGAGTGGGGCTGGAGCATTTCCAATAAACCCAACTGGAGAAAGGTAAACGGATGGAGGCTGTCAAACAACACATGCCCAATATATGCATGTAAATAACCCTGTTATAAAGTAAGGAAGTGACTAGTGATCTTTACAGTAATTAATGAAAGTTTCTATCACTAGATGAAGATATGTCAAGATTTGTGTCACGAGTATTCTTCAGCTTAGATACACTTTATTGAGTTATAAATCATTTAAAACAAAAATGATATAGAAAAATATTTTAATAACAATGACCAAAAACCTAATGTGTGCTGTAATTATTGGGAGGAAGAGCAGAGGGAGCAATCTTATCTCATCTGCAGGAGGTAGAAATGGTGATAGCATGAAATCAATAGTTTTACCTATGTTAATAGAGTGAAAGAGTTCTTATGTGGCATACTTAACACATTCGTATACTACTTACATTCAATGCTTGTCACTCTTGCCTGGATTTTCCTTTTCGTTTTTCCATAATATCATACTTTAAGATATTATATGATATGTAATGTCATATATCTACATGATATTATGTGGCATATCATATCATATATTTCTACAATTCTCTGGCTGTGTTTCTTGCTAGAATATAAGCTCCTACCAGGCAGGGACCTTTGTCCTTTGTGATGCTATGTCTCAATATGTGGCAGAGTCCCCAGCACAGAGTAATCCCTTAATAAATTTTTGTTATTGCTATAGAATCTGATATGGTAGCCATTAACCACATGTGACTATTTAAATTTTACTTTAAATCAATTAAAATGAAAATAATTGCAAAAGTCAGTACATAAATCACAGTAGCCACATTTTAGGTGCTCAGTAACCTCATGTGCTAGAGGACAGTATAATAGAAGATAAAGATGAAGACCATTGTTACCATTTTAAGAAAGTTCTATTGGATGCTACTCATTTAATAAATGAATACATACTCAGAGTAAAGAAGAAGACAGGTGAATGCCATTATAATAATTGTCAGGCTGTGAAGTTGACATTTAAAAGTAGAAGGCTGCGTCAAATCCTGAAAGACCTTTGTGGAAAATCAGAAACAATTAATAATATCAAGTTTAGAGAAGCTTTGGATAAAATACAAACTGAAATTTGATTCTAGATCAATAATGTAAAAGCAGAGAGACTAAATGATACGGGAACAGACCTGAAAATGGAAATTAGAAAATCTTAGGTCTTTGAACAAAGTACTCAATAGCATAAGTAAAGTCCTTTTCACTTTATTATCTTCATTAAAATCACTTCATAAATATAAGGAGAGGAAGCAAGATACATAATCTCTATTTTCAATGAAGCAAGATAACATTTGTAACCTTAACTAAAAATATATACATATGGAAAGCCGGCAGAGAAATGGAATATGACACAATACCAATTTCTTAGTGCCTCACTTTTAATTAGAAATAGCCAAGGATGTCACCAGGCATGTGTGGGAAGCCTCCAAATGGAAGAGAGAAGCCAAAGCAACCTGAGGGTAAAGAACAGGGGGAAACAAGAAACAGTGTAACAGGAAAGACTCCTCAGAGGAAGAAGGTGATATTGCATCCAGGAAACAGAAGCATGATGCTATGAAAGGCAGAATGAAAGGGCAAATGTTTCGAAATTAAAAATAAAAAAAAAAATTTTTAACTACAAAAAAAAAAAACAATAAATAAATAAGGAAGAAGGACCGAGATAAAAAGTAAAGGGTAGGATCGATCCAAAGTCCAAAATCCAACTAGTAGGAGTTCTACAAAGAGTGAGTGGGTGTCCCTAGTAGCTCAGTGGTAGAGAATCTACTTGCCCATGCAGGAGACACAGACTGGATCCCTGATTCGAGAAGATCCCAGAGGCAGCAGAACAGCTAAGCCTGGGCATCACATCCACTGAGCTTGTGCTCTCGAGCCCAGCCACAGCTGCCGAGCCCACACACCCTCGGTGCCCTGGAGCCCGTTCAGCGCAAATAGAGAGTAGCCCCTACTCGCCACAACTAGAGGAAAACCCACGCAACCATGAAGACCCAGCATGGCCCAAACAAAACATTTTAAAATAAATAAAATTATTTAAAAGTAGGTGGAAGATAGAGGAGAATAAATTATCAAAAGATAATAAAGGTAAATTTCCCAGGACCTAATGGTCCATAAATATGAGAAGAAACCAGCAAGGAAACATAAGCAGTGTATGCCGTGTGACACAGGAACAATAATCAAAGCATAATTTTTATAGAGTCACAATAATAGATTTTAAAATGGGATGGCTCAGTGGTAAAGCATCTGCCTGTGATGTGAGAGACACAGAGGGTCACAGAAGATCCTGGGTTCAGAAGATCTCCTGGAGGACTAAATGGCAGCCCACTCCGGTGTTCTTGCCTAGAGAATCCACGGACTGAGAAGCTTGGTGGGCTGCAGTCTATAGAGTCACAAACAGTTGGGCATGACTGAAGCGACCACTCATCCACGCACACAGGCACACATAACTATATTGACTAATTGGGAGGAAGAAAAGGAGGGGTGAAGAAGAGCTGAAAAATCTCATCTATGGAAGGAGAAAATCAATGGAAAATCTTTAATGAGTAATTGAAGAAATAATACTGTATGAATATTATTTGGAAGTATGGTAAAATTGTGAAACATCTCAGTAACGGGAAAGAGGTCGTTTTATTCTTTTTATATAAAGTTTTAATAGTTTCTACTTGCCTTTTAAAACTAGTGATTAGACAGAAACAGTAAACATGAAACATATTAGCCTATATTCATTCAGTTTTGCTTTTCTACCACTATTAACTTTGTGAAAGAAAGAAAGAAAGAGAAGTCAGTCAGTCGTGTCCGACTCTTTGCGACCCCATGGACTGTAGCCTACCAGACTCCTCTGTCCATGGGATTTTCCAGGCAAGAATACTGGAGTGGGTTTCCATTTCCTTCTCCAGGGGATTGTCCCAATCCAGGGATCGAACCCAGGTCTCCCTCATTGCAGGCAGATGCTTTAGCATCTGAGCCACCAGTCTGAATCTTTTTTTTTTTTTTAATTTTTTTAATGCTTAGTTCTAGCGAGTTGCAGATAATTACAGGTCACAGAACAGAAGAAGGTAAATTATTCTACCATTTTGTATATACATACATATATGAAGAGAATATATATATGTGACATATTATTAATATATATGAATCTCTCCTATTTCTCTGATCTAATTTTTGCAAATACTTTCCTGTCACCCCAATAGTTTAAAGAACCACCTCTACCTTCCTATTCCAATTTTAAAAAAGATTTTTACTCAAATATTATTTATGCTCACTGATTTGGAAAAGCTTCTTTTTCTGTGTGAAGCTTCAGAAGACAATTTTCTTTTCTACAAGTTAATCTGTAAGCGCCTCAGTGTAAGCACTTTCATCAGCACCTTTCGGACTGCACTGGATAGAGGTGTGGAGCCCTCAGTCACATATGCTGACATTCACTCAGGAAACAATTACCAAAATCTTACTGGAACTGCCTCACTCACTGATAGGTTTTTCAAGAGTTTCACTAGAATGCAAGCCCCATAAGTGCAGAGATTTCACCCTCTTTTCAGCACCATCTCCCTAGCATCAAGGCTAGACTCTGGGATGTGGAAGATTCTCAACAAACGTTTGCATCTGTTGACTGACTCACAGAGGAAATAGAACTTAGTGTTTTAGAGTCATAAGGTCCTAGATGAAGACCTTGCCTCTGAGACTGATCATATTTCTGATCTTGTCATACTTCTTAAACCATTTGTACACTTCCTCTTTTATAAAAGATAAATATGATTCATTGTACATAACTTTTGTTAGTACTAAACATGAAACAAATATAAAATGCATAAAATTATGTCTGGCACAAAGTAAGCTCTCATTAAAAAGTATCTGTAACTATTAAGGCAGGTAGCCTCCCAGGAAAAAAAAAATAGAATTCATTGATAATCATAAGAAAAGTAAGGTTTGCTAGAACAAATATTTGTGTCAGTAAATTCAGAAAAGCAATTTCCTAGAGTGTTTGATTGTCAGAAATAAAATTTCCTAAAAGAAAGGGTCCTTCTGATTTCTGTTTTCTTCTTGCTTGTAGGAGAATAATTGATTAAATATGCAAACAATATTTTAAATGCTAAATTTTATAAATATAAGACATGTCCTCTGATAATCTCAAATCACTCATATCTATCTCTTTAAACCTCCAGAGTGGTAATAGGAGGTTTGCTACAGTGTGTAAAAACTAGTAAAGTGTTAGTTGTGTTCAGTCAGGTCTGACTCTTTGTGACCCCATGGACTGCAGCCTATAAGACTCCTTTGTCCCTGGAATTCCCAGGCAAGAATACTGGAGTGGGTTGCCGTTTCCTTTTCCGGGAGATCTTCCTGACCCAGAGATCAAACTGTCATCTCCTGCACTGCAGGCCGATTCTTTAACACCTGAGTCACCAGGAAAAATCAGAAACAAGCTAACTATAGTAAGTCCCCTGCATACAAACCTTCAAGCTACAAGCTTTCAAAGATGGGAATGTGCTTTTACATGTCCAGTCACATAAGTTTGTGTGTCTGATGTATGTTGTCATGTGCGTGCATCTTCCGCAATGGTTGTGCTTTTTTGTACCTTACTGTACAGTACTGTATTGAGTATTGGAGTACAGTATCTTTATTTCAAGCCCAGGATGCCCAGAAGCAAGTGTAAAAGCAGTAGTGATATAGCTGGTACTATACTAACAAGCATGAGGCAATAATGACAGAAACAAAAGTAAAAATATTTGAGACCGGAGTGAGAAGAGAAAGAAGAACTTTAAACATTTCTCCTAAGAAAGTCCTTGTGCTCAGCTGCTCACCTGCTTCAGAGTGAGAATCCACAAAGCTAGTTCTTAGAAACTTGGAGTCTCTTGCTTCCTTCCTAACACCTCCCCAGACTGCAGACAGACGCTATGATGAAATATCTGGCCTGTGTCCAATTATTTGCTCTGGTAGATGTTCTCGCATCTCTGTAAGACATTAACTGAAAGCTTAAATTAATGTATTTGACATAGTTTATGCATGACCCTGCCAAGATAGCATTTGAATAATTCGTATGTGGTGACTGCTGAAAAAAAGAAACAGAAACATGAGCAAAATCCTTCATTCTGATGTCAAAAAGCTTGAGAGTTCTCACACTTCCCCTAATCGTAATAGAGATATTTGCATGAGAGACACCAAAATAGTACCATTGAGAAAATCTAGCTATAAACTAGAAGAATTCATAATATTTTATGTGGTTGCTATTCTTTTCTCATTTAAACTCAAGCATAAGAAACATCTTGACAACAAAGAAAATCAAGAAATTTATGAGGAAATTACTACTACATGGCAGACTCTCCATTGATTATAAATGCTTATATATTGTTAGATTTATATTATATTAATGAATGATATCATCAGTTGAAATAGACAAAATGATAAAGCAATGACAGCTTTTTTAATTGTATGTCAAAAACAATGACTTTTTTTTTTAAATTTGGCCAGACCTTTTATGTTAAAAGTGTGAAAAAGGGACCATATCAATATAGAAGCTATACTATCCATAACCTAACCTAAGAACATAGTCTGAAAAACAGAAGAAAATTCTCTTAGTTTTACGAAAGAAAACATGAGTACAATAATGCATGAAGACATAATAAAGCCACAGAATGAAATGAGCTGGGATGGCAGTGGGAAAACTCTGAACACTGGGATGTCACTTAAGCCTTATGACAATTTTCTAAATGAGCTAAAAATAAGAAGGAACGTAATAGAGCAAGCTGGAGCTGAAATGGAATTACTCTATCAGAGCAAAGGACCAAGAAAACCACAATGAAGGCAGAAGAAAAAATAATGTACATGAAGAAAAGATCTCTGAAACAAAGCAAACAGTGCATCTGCAGAATGAAAGATCATGCCCTCTCCCAAGAAAAGTGAGTGGAAGGGCGGTCAACTCTCAGGCACCTCCAGCATGAGCTGCTGCCACAAAGATAAGCCAGGGTACAGAGGAGCCATGTCTGCCAAGTTGTGCAGAAGGACTGCCAGGAGAATATGAGCTGTTGTCACACTGTTTTTCAAATATAGGGAAAAGAGGAAGACCCTTTCAAACATGATAGAACTCAAGGACTAAATTGTGCAGGACTGCCAGGAGAATATGAGCTGTTGTCACACTGTTGTTCAAATATAGGGAAAAGAGGAAGACCCTTTCAAACATGATAGAACTCAAGGACTAAATTGTGCAGGACTGCCAGGAGAATATGAGCTGTTGTCACACTGTTGTTCAAATATAGGGAAAAGAGGAAGACCCTTTCAAACATGAAAGAACTCAAGGACTAAAGCACTTTGGAGCCCTTCTTGGGGCAAAAAGTACATGTAGTTAAATCAGGCCAATAAAATCATCATTGGGGAAGCCTTATTGAAAAGCACTCAGTGTGGTGGTTCCATAAAGCAATGTCTCTATAAAGTTCCAAGAGAAAATGGTATCGTCAGATTCTTTATGTGTCTATGCTATTTTCCTATTATCAAGTCAATAGGCAGACATTCTCAAACCTGCAAAGACTTGGGGACTTTAGAAGCTCTGAATTTCTCTCCAGAAATTGATGGTGAAATTCAGTCATTTCAGTTGAGGTAGGAAATGGAAATGGCTCCCCAGTTGGTGCTATGGTAAAGAATCCACTTGCCAATATAGGAGATGCAAGAGATACAGGTTTGATCCCTGGGTTGGGAAGAGCCCCTGGAGTATAAAATGGCAACCACTCCAGTATTGTTGCCTGGAGAAGCCCACGGACAGAGGAGCCTGGCGGGCTACAGTTATGAGGTCGCAAAGAGTCGAACATGACTGAGCAACTCCACACAAAATAAACACACACACACACACACACACACACACACACACATACACACACACGCATATACAAGAAAAACTTATAAAGGAACAAAGGAAGAGCAAGAATCAAGGTAAGTCAATGACAGTGTGAGATTGGATGTCCCCAGGTCTGAAGGTGTCATTTCAGGTTAATCATTTCATTAGCTTCATTCATCAGAGCACAAAGCCACCCTATAAAATGCCTCTAATGCTGCTTCATCCTCAAAACCTCAGAGAAGAGCCACTCACTTCTGTTCCTGGGGAAATAAATAAGGCTTAGATTCTCTCTCTGGCACCCAAGGCATTGTGGTGTAAAGGCACCAATAAAAGATGGCATGTCTTCCCTTTGCACATAGTTTAGTACTATTAATATTTTATTTGGTATTTTGAGAGAGAAAATTAATACTTTCTTTTAGCAAACATCTATTTAATGAGTGCTTACAAATAGGAAGTACTAGAGAGTGAACACTATTATCATAAGCTTTGGTCTCACCAGGGAGACAAACATAAAAGGATCATTAATGCTTTGCTAGCAATTGAGAAATCAATGTGCATTCTTAACTTGCACCACCACATTCCACCAGTCCCAGAGACTGTCTCTTCAAATACAATAAATTCAGTGCCAGCTGGATGTGAAATGAGTTTTTCTAATTTATTTGAATGTTTAGAAATGTGTTTGGAAATGTGAGTAAGTTTTATATTATGCATTATATATATTCTTCTTTGGCAAAATAAAATTAATGTTTTAAAATAATAAACGTTGCAGTTTACCATATGGTTTTTTAGAGTTCTTATTACTATTTGTGTTCAGTGCCATCCAGTTTATTTTTAAATGGATTTTCCGTTGAGGCTGATGTCTAACGCAATTAATGCATGAAGTTAGGGTCAGACAGCATGAATTATTCATTGGGTTCTCACACTTGCCTTTATGGTTAAGTCATCATAATATATCATAGTTACCATGGAGAATGTTAAGTTTCTAAAACCAAAAATTATTACCCTTTATAAAGATTCTTTTATATGTAACATAAGTAGATGTGTTATGAGACCCATTATCAAGGAGAAAGAACTACTACTTAAAGAATAAATTTTGATATTATAACTTTAAATAAAACATAATCTGTATCTTTAATTAACTTAGGTTTGTGGACATATAAGTTCCTAAGAAATAGAACACTTTTAAAAGCATTATCTTCCTTCAAGACTGAGTTTGAGTTAAGTATATTTATTTTGGTACATTAGTCTATAATTAATTCTGATTTTATATCCCCTAAGATTATGCATGATAACAAAGTGAGGGAAAGTATCATATTCAATCTTAACAACAAAAGCTACTATTGTTCTCTAGGAATTTCTTTTATTAACACAATCATCTTAATTTGAGTTTTAATATATCTCAAAGTAGTGATGTACTGTTCATTTATATCTAAGCCATGGGTTTGAGGAGCCTGGCAGGCTGCAGTCCATGGGATTGCAAGAGTCGGACATGACTTAGCAACTAAACCACGGCAACCATGGGTTTGAAAATGGAGTTTACAGGCTATGGTTCCATCGCCCTTAGATTAAAATGTAAAAAGGCCTCCTGACAACCCTCCCAGCCTTGCAAAACTTTCTCTCTTGCACATTGCTCCTCAAGCTGTCTCTCTCCTCTCTACTTTTTGTCCGCACTGGCCTCTCTGAAGATTCCAAACTCATTTCTGACTTTAGGCTCCTGCTTTGTTCTTCATTTTGCGTAGTGGTCAAGCTCTCCCCAGATTGTTACACTGTAGCCAAGCCAGACCTTGAGGGGTTAGTTCAGATGTCACCTTAGAGAAGATGTACCATTCTCATATCTTCTTCATAACAAATCACTATTTAAAATTATCTCACTAATGTATTTGTTACTTCACAAACCGTAATTACGTTAATTATGATCTGTCCCACAAGCAATGTGACCTGTGTGAGACTTAAACACTGGTTCCCGCCTCTTTTGTCCCTGTGTCCCCATCAGCAGAGTTAGGGCACATGTTCAACATGGACTGAGCGGTCATTACATACTTGCAGAGTGAATAAACTAGGATTATCAAGGACAAGGACTGGAAAACATTTTCTAGAAAGGATCTGTTGATAAGTATTTCAGAGTTTGTTAGGGATTCTCTCTTTTCCTTTCTATAACTCTTTAAAAATGTGAAAAACCACTCTTGGGCAGATTTTATAAAGACAGGCCATGGGGCAGTTTGGCCAATGGCTGGATTTTGCTCATGGGTCACAAGCATGGTGTCCCAATCCCAATCAACGCGGCTTGTTATACAGTAGATTCTTACTCCAGACCTTCAAATTAGTCCCTAGAGATGGGGCCCAGGAATCTGTGTCTTCCTTAAGGAATTATCACTCAGTCATGTCCAAGTCATATCTTTTTGTGACCCCATGGACTGTAGCCCACCAGGCTCCTCTGTCTGTGGGATTCTCCAGGCAAGAATATTGGAGTGGGTAGCCATTCCCTTCTCCAAGGGGTCTTCCCAACCCAGGGATCAAACTCCAGTCTCCTTTATTGCTGGCTGATTCTTTACTGTCTGAGACACCTGGGAAGACTTCTTGATACTTAGCAACTATAAATTTGAGAAAGAGGGGATTGAAGTGAACTGAATAAATGTACTAAGTAACTTAGGAAAGAAAATTATCACAATAAAATTTCATTAAAGCAATACAGTTTACAAAAAAAAAATAAAGTTCTTTTTGGTAAAGTGTTAAATAATAGCTTATTTTTTTTATAGAATTTATCACATTCACTTACTCTAAGTTCTCCACATTTAAAGAGGAACAGAATCTTATCTACTTTTAGATGCCAAGAAGTGGAATTTGTCTATTCTATTCCATTATAGAAATGGTGAAAAAAATTGAAGTTTAAACTTAAACAAAAAAAATCCCATGCTTTGTTCCACACTATTTTCAGACTTTGCAGTGGACACCAGCGCTTGCTATAAACCTTTTCATTAGTAGAAACCTAACATGGAATTGGGTCACTGAGGAGGAGAAACTTCTAAGAGTCATCAAGACAGGATGGTACTGGCACAAAGACAGAAATACAGATCAATGGAACAAGATAGAAAGCCCAGAGATAAATCCACGAACCTACGGACACCTTATCTTCGACAAAGGAGGCAAGAATATACAATGGAAAAAAGACAACCTCTTTAACAAGTGGTGCTGGTCAACCACTTGTAAAAGAATGAAACTACAGATGGCACAAAAACACATGAAAAGATGCTCAACATCACTCATTATCAGAGAAATGCAAATCAAAACCACAATGAGGTACCATTACATGCCAGTCAGGATGGCTGCTATCCAAAAGTCTACAAGCAATAAATGCTGGAGAGGGTGTGGAGAAAAGGGAACCCTCTTACACTGTTGGTGGGAATGCAAATTAGTACAGCCACTATGGAAAACAGTGTGGAGATTTCTTAAAAAGCTGGAAATAGAACTGCCATATGACCCAGCAATCCCACTTCTGGGCATACACACCAAGGAAACCAGATCTGAAAGAGACACGTGCACCCCAATGTTCATCGCAGCACTGTTTATAATAGCCAGGACATGGAAGCAACCTAGATGCCCATCAGCAGACGAATGGATGAGGAAGCTGTGGTACATATACACCATGGAATATTACTCAGCCATTAAAAAGAATTCATTTGAATCAGTTCTAATGAGATGGATGAAACTGGAGCCCATTATACAGAGTGAAGTAAGCCAGAAAGATAAGAACTAGAACACTCTCTAACACCATACACAAAAATAAACTCAAAATGGATTAAAGATCTAAATGTAAGACCAGAAACTATAAAACTCCTAGAGAAGAACATAGGCAAAACACTCTCCAACATAAATCACAGCAAGATCCTCTATGACCCACCTCCCAGAATATTGGAAATAAAAGCAAAAATAAACAAATGTGACCTCATGAAACTTAAAAGCTTTCGCACAACAAAGGAAACAATAAGCAAGCTGAAAAGACAGCCTTCAGAATGGGAGAAAATAATAGCAAATGAAGAAACAGACAAAGGATTAATCTCAAAAATATACAAGCAACTCCTGCAGCTCAATTCCAGAAAAATAAGAGGACTTTCTTCGAAGGAAAAATGTAGTAGCATTTCAGTGAAATGGAAAGTATAACTGTGACTATTCTCACTTTCAATGTAGCAATCTTTCAGCACAGTCTTGAAAAAGTTTTGCTTCTATAGATTTTAGTGTCAAATTGATTTATCATTTACCAGATGCTAGGAACAATGTGAAAAGTAGAAATAAAAATAATTATAAGTAACAACTACAATCTACTTGTAATTGTTCAGTGCCCTTTCTGTTTGTTTGTTGTCTGTTTTTCTCAGTTATATAGAAACTTGCACTGTATTTTCTCTGATCTGACTTTGAACATGTCTAGTCCAAAGATGTGTGATTAATATAACCTCTCAATTTATTATGTCTATACTTTTATTTATTACCAGTATCTATGCCAGGCTTCTCTTATGGTTCAGCTGTTAAAGAATCTGCCTGCAATGCAGGAGACCTGGATTCTATCCCTGGGTTGGGAAGATCCCCTGGAGAAGTGAACAGCTACCCACTCCAGTTTTTTGGCCTCGAGAATTCCATGGACTGTATAGTCCATGGGGTCGCAAAGAGTCAGAGATGACTGAACGACTTTCACTTTCTTTTCATGCCTTTATTCCTTACTGATAATGCTTGTTTTCAACATTGAGTGTGCTTCAGGCACTGCACTATACACTACCCAAGCATGATCTGCTCTAATCTTCTCTCTCTGCCCTACCTCCTCATTTTGTGAATGAGGAAGCCTAGGCTGAAAAAGTATTAGAAAGTCAACCAAGGCCACACCCATGGGAAGTGGTGGAGTTGGAAGGACTATCAGTGGGCAGGCCTAAAATATTCCAATAGAAGAAGAAAAGGAGAGAAACCAAGGATCTGGACCCATGCAAAGGAGGAAAGAGGATAAACAGGTGGGAAAGGTGGAGAAACAAAGAGTTGTCTTGGGTCCATATCACCTGACAAGATTTCTTGACAATGTCCAGCAATGGAGAATAGTGTTTTCAATTTCTTCTTCCATTTAGTGTCTTTTAACTTCTGTGTGAGAAATAAGTTTTATGATGCTACTTAAAATGAAATACATCTTGTCATTTTTCCTAAATTTCGTGTGTTTTAAAGAAAAAAAACCTTTCCCTAAACAGAACAGAAACCAACCCTACCCAAATCACATTTACTAAATTTCTTCCATTGAACATATTTTTTACCCTAGAAGACCTACAACTAAATGTCAGATAGATAATAACTAATCTAGGCCAAAATTCATATTTAATTGTGAGGGACGTGGATTGAACATTCCTTATTGGAATGTTTTTTCAGGAAATAAGTCACTTCATAAAAGATTCCAAAACATGGGGTCATGACAACTAAGAGGCCAGAATACAATGCGGAAAGTTGATTAAAATATGCAGAATCACATACACATAGCTGGTTCTGCACATAAGTGCATTTACACACAAACACACCTAGCTTTCTTTCCAGAAAATGTTTTAAGTGTTTATTGTTCCGTTACCATATAAAAGGATACAAGCATATTCCTATGATTATGTCAGTGTTTCAAAAAGCTATTATTTTATATTAATGCCAATTTTCTAAAATCATGAGGTACTTATTATAAGATATAAATGATCTCAAAAAATTAAATTCTACACTGCTAGGATGTGTTTATTTCAATTAGGAGGATCATTTATGTGCTAAAGAGATGATGACAGAAAGCTAAAACAATGGCCCACAATTATGAAGATAAGGTATTTTGTCATGTAATAATCTGACATATTAGTATCTCCTTAAAAGCTATACAAACTGAACATTTCTTTGCAAAGCACAATGTAGTGCCATGATGATTTTCTTGCATGCCCTTGTGATATCTAGTAAGTACCAAAGCTACATCTTATCAAAATGTCGTGAAACAACCAAGGATCAGAAAGTAACAATGGTGATTCAACCACAGTGTGGTCATATTGTTCAATAGATTGGAATGGAACAAATGACCTTGTTTCACTTGGTGAGGAAGAGTGGTTACTGAGAGAAAAGGAAACTTAGATTGCAAAAATAATTTCACAACAGCTATTCTTCGACTTCCATACAAATTTATTATTATTATTACTACTACTACTACTACTATCCCTAGAACTGTAAACTATTTTAATTAACATGTCCATATGTGAATGATACTCAATTGATAAAATGATTTAGAACAAGCATACAGGCCTGCATTTCTGATAATATGAACGTGTTATTCACTCAGTTGTGCCCGACTCTTTGCAACCTCATGAACTGCAGCCCACCAGACTCCTCTGTCCATAGGATTTTCCAGGCAAGGATATTGGAGTGGGTTGCCATGTCCTTCTCAAGGGGATCTTCCTGACCCAGGGATGGGACCCAGGTCTCCTGCACTGCAAGTAGATTCTTTACTGACTGAGTTACCAGAGAAGCCCCTTCTGATGATATACTAGACTACAAATCTGGAAATTTTTATCCCCACAAAAATTTCAAAGTATTAAAATATCTTTTAAAAACAGATAACCAAGATTACAAGAAAGTAAAGAGAATCTTCAGAAGGGAATAATGAAGTGAGAATACAAATACACAGTGACTTTTAAAATGTCCAAATACAGAAGCTTGCCCTGTGGACATTTTCTGATCCCTGAGGAGATGGCTTCTCCGGTGGCTCAGATGGTGAAGAGTCTGCCTGCAATGCAGGAGACCTGGATCTGATCCCTGGGTCAGAAGATCCCCTGGAGAAGGGAATGGCTACCCACTCCAGTATTCTTGCCTGGAGAATTTCATGGACAGGGGAGCTTGGCTGCCTATAGCCCATAAGGTCGCAAAGACTCAGATAAGACTGAGAGACTAATAGTTTCACTTTCAAGGAACTGTAAGCCTTAATGGAGCATGCAAGCAACACAAGACAAGGACTTAAAAGTGGGGAGTCCAGCTAGGGATCCTTTGTATAAGCCAGAGTCCCATGGAAGCACTATCTCAGGAAAAGTAAAAAGCTAGGCCAAATTGTCCCATGAGTGGAAATAACAAGGAAGCTGATCTGACAAAATTTTACTCTCTGGTAAAAGGTGAGTATGGGAGGGAATCCAGAAGCTAGTCTTCTTTTAGTACCTGGGTTAAAATTTACAATGACTTCAAGGTACCAAAAAAACCCTACACAGCTTTAAATAATTAATTATTTTATGGTCTCCCAGGAGCCATACCTAGCTACATAACAACAACAACAATAAAGGAATTATTCTCTCTTGCAGAGAAAAAAAAAAAAAAAAAGAAAAGATGGAAAGAAGTTTTTTTCAATTCAGATCTCATCGAGCTCTCACAGATAAGTTAACAGGTCAGACACACAAAATATACAACGTGAGAGAAGGTACCAAGATGAAGAATGAAAGTGAAAGTCGCTCAGTTGAGTCCAACTCTTTGCCACCCCATGGAATTGGGAATAGAGAGAAGAATAAATGAATTAGAAAAAGATCCTTAACCAGTGAATTGGTGGTGCAAGATCCTGGATCATTGATACAGTCCATGAAATTCTGTAGGCCAGAATATGGAGTGGGTAGACTTTCCCTCTTCCAGGAGATCTTCCCAACCCAGGGATTGAACCCAGGTCTCCTGCATTGCAGATAGATTCTTTAACAGCTGAGCCACAAGGGAAGCCCAACAATACTGGAGTGGGTAGCCTATCCCTTCTCCAGTTGATCTTCCCAACCCAGGAATCAAACTGGGGTCTCCTGCTTTGCAGGCAGATTCTTTACCAAATAAACTATCAGGGAAGACTAAGGTGAAAAGTAAGCAGAGGCAATAAATAGAAGAATAATACTTTTGAAGACTTAAAATATTGGAATTGTTCTTTGAATGTAAAATTAGTATGACAGATATGCTTACAGAAATACATCTGAGCCACTGGGGAAGGCCATAAAAATGCAGTTTAGTTCAGTTCAGTCTCTCAGTCGTGTTCAACTCTTTGCAACCCCATAGACCGTACCAGGCCAGGCTTCCCTGTCCATCAACAACTCCCAGAGCTTGCTCAAATTCATGTTCATTGAGTCAGTGATGCAATCCAACCATCTCATCCTCTGTCGTCCCCTTCTCATCCAGCCTTCAATCTTTCCTAGCATCCAGGTCTTTTCTAATGAGTCAGTCTTCATATCAGGTGGCCAGTGTATTAAAGCTTCAGCTTCAGCATCAGTCCTTCCACAAATATTCAGGACTTATTTCCTTTAGGATTGACTGGTTTGATCTCCTTGCACTCCAAGGGACTCTCAAGAGTCTTCTCCAACACCACAGGTCAAAAGCATCAATTCTTCTGTGCTCAGCTTTCTTTATGGTCCAAATCTCACATCATACAATACTACTAGAAAAATCACAGCTTTGACTATACAGATCTTTGTGGGCAAAGTAATGTCTCTGCTTTTTAATACACTGTCTACATTTGTCATAACTTTTCTTCCAAGGAGCAAGTGTCTTTTAACTTCATGATTGCAGTCACCATCTACAGTGATTTTGGAGTCCGTAAATATAAAGTCTGTCACTGTTTCCACTGTTTCCCCATATATTTGCCATGAAGTGATGGGACTGGATGCCATGATGTGAGCTTTTTGAATGTTGAGTTTTAAGCCAGCTTTTTCACTCTCCTTTTTCACTTTCATCAAGAGGCTGTTTGGTTCCTCTTCACTTTCTGCCATAAGGGTGGTGTCATCTGCATATCTGAGGTTATTGATATTTCTCCTGGAAATCTTGATTCCAGCTTTTGCTTCATCCAGTCTGGCATTTTGCATGATGTACTCTGCATATAAGTTAAAAAAAAAGCAGGGTGACAATATACAGCCTTGACGTACTCCTTTTCCAATTTTGAACCAGTCCATTGTTCCATGTCTGGTTCTAACTGTTGCTTCTCGACCTGCATACAAATTTCTCAGGAGTCAAGTAAGGTGGTCTGGAACTCCCATCTCTTTAAGAATCTTCCACAGTTTACTGTGATCCACACAGTCAAAAACATGACTAAGGAATAAAAGACTACCATAAATCCTGTTCAGTCACTAAGTCACCTCTGACTCCTTATGATCCCATGAACTCCAGCATGCCAGGCTTTCCTGTCCTTCACTATCTCCCAGAGTTTGCTCAAATTCATGTCCATTGAGTCAGTGATGGCATCCAACCATCTCATCCTCTGTCTCCTCCTTCTCCTCTTGCCCTCAATCTTTCCTAGCATCAGGGTCTTTTTCAGTGAGTCTGCTCTGCACATCAGGTGTCCAAAGTATTGAAACTTCAGCATCACTCCTTTCCAACAAATATTCAGGTTTGATTTCCTATAGGATTGACTTGTTTGATATCCTTGCTGATCAAGGAACTCTGGAGTCTTTTCCAGAACAACAGTTCAAAAGCATCGAGTCTTTGGTGCTCAGCCTTCTTTATGATACAGTTCTCACATCTGTACATGACTCCTGGAAATGGAAAAATCATAGCCTTGATGATACAGATCTTTGTCAGCAAAGTGATGTCTCTGCTTTTCAATACACTGTCTAGGTTAGTCATAGCTTTTCTTCCAGGGATCAAGCATCTTTTAATTTCATGGCTATAGTTATCATACTCAGTGATGTTGGAGCCCAAGAGAAAAAAAAATCTATCCCTGTTTGCATCTTTTCCCCATCTCTTTGCCATGAAATGATGGGATCTGATGCCATGATCTCATTTTTTTGAATGTTGAGTTAAACCAGCTTTTTCCTCCTCCTCTTTCACATTCATTAAGAGGCTCTTTAGTTCCTCTTCACTTTCTGCCATTAAAGTGGTATCATCTGCATATCTGAGGTTGTTGATATTTCCCCCAGCAATCTTGATTCCAGCTTGTGAGTCATCCAGCCTGGGATTTCACATGATGTACTCTGCATGGAAGTCAAATAAGGGTGACCATATGCAGCCTTGATGTACTCCTTCCCCAATATTGAACCAGTCTGTTATTCCATGTATGGTTCTAACTGTTGCTCTTGGCCTGCACACAGATTTCTCAGGAGGCAGGTCAGGTGGTCTGGGTTTTCCATCTCTTTAAGAATTTTCCAAAGTTTATTGTGATTCACACAAGCAAAGGCTTTAGCATACTCAGTGAAGCAGAAATAGATATGTGTTTTCTTTGGAATTTCCCTGCTTATTCTATGATACAACAGATGTTGACAATTTAATCTCTGGTTCCTTTTTTTTTTTAATCCATCTTGTACATCTGGAAGCTCTTGGTTCACATACTGCTGAATCCTAACTTGAAGGATTTTGAGCATTACTTTCCTAGCATGTGAAATGAGTACACTAGTTTGAACATTCTTTGGCATTGCCTTTCTCTGAGATTTGAATGAAAACTGACCTATCCAGTCCTGTGGCCACTGCTGATTTTTCCAAATTTTATAGATTAGACAATGTAAAAAATAACAAAAATAAGGAATTTTTAAAATGTAAAGTATAATAATTTAAAAAATAAAGATACTTGCTGGAAGAGACAAACAGCAGGTTGAAATTTTCTCAAGATATTTAAAAATTGAAAAAACTCTGAAAAATTATTCAGAATTCATCAAGGAGAAACAAAAATTTGATAGAAATTATAAACATAAAGTGAGAAGCTCTATAACATATTTAATCAAAATTTCTAAAGGAGATAATAGAGAAAATTATGGAGAGATTTAAAGATACAATAGTAGAGAATTTTCCAAAATTGACCAAAGATGCGTTTTCAGATTTAAAAGTACACATTTAATAATATTAAACAACATGAGCTTCCCAGATGGCTCAGTGGTAAAGAATCCATCTGTCAATGCAGGAAACTAGAAACATGGGTTTGATCCCGGGGTTAGAAAGATACACCTGGACAAGGAGATGGCAACCCACTCTAGGATTCTTGCCTGGGAAATTTGATGGACAGAAGAGCTTGGTGGGCTCATGGGGGTCCCAAAAAATTGGACAAAACTTTAGCTATTGAACAACAATCAAACAGTGTAAATAAAATGGAATACAAAGTTAGTCATTTTATGATGAAATGGTAGAACCAAACACAAATAAATGTTAGAAGCATCTAAATAAGAAAAACAGATTAACTGCAAAATAATAGGCAGCCAACTCTCAAAATTAAAAAATTGATACCAGAAAGAATAAAGTAACATATTTTAAAGCTTTAAGAAATAATATGCTGACATATAATTGTATACCTAGCAAATGAGAGTGAAAAAGTCACCTTCAGGCAATCAAAAAGGAGAGTTTATCATGAAAATATATCTAATAAAATAAATTTTTAAATATGTCCTTGAAGAGGAAGAAAAATGATTCAAATGGCAGGTTAGAAATGAAGAAGAAATTAATGAAGAAAGAAAAAGACAAATATGTAGATAATTCTGCATAAACATTGACTTGTAAAATAGTAATAATAGAGGGTTAATGAGAGGGTTGAAATACAGAATTGAAGAGCCAACTCACTGGAAAAGACACTGATGCTGGGATAGATTGAAGGCAGGAGGAAGAGGAGACAGCAGATAATGAGATGTTTGGGTGGCATCACCAACTCAGTGGACCTGAATTGGAGAAAACTCTGGGAGATAGTTAAGGACAGGAAAGTCTGGTGTGCTGCAGTCCATGCAGTCACAAACAGTTGGACACGACTTAGCACAGAACAACAAAAGACCGTTCAACAACTTGAAAATGCCAGCTGACAGAGGAAGTTTGGGTGTTTTCAAGAATTAAAAGATATAAGGTATGGTACTATTCAGTAGAAGAAAAGAGAGATAGAATTTCAACTTAAGCAAATCAATTAAAACTTCAAAGCAATCACTAAAATAACAAATGAAATAAAAGTTATAAATTTGAACCAACAGAAAGAAATTGGTAGCATGAGAAAGAAAAAAAATGGAATAGAAGGGATGCAAATGGGAAAAAAAGGGGGTGTAGCAAAAAGAAAAAGGTAAACATAGCATGATTGAAATAAGTCCTAGTATATTAATACTCATAATAAATCTGAATGGCTAAAATTCATCCTGTAAAAGGTAACAGTAATCAAACTGAATTGAAAAAGAACACAGATACTTTCTAGAAGAGACAAAGAGAAACACTGAAAGTATTAGAAAAAAGACTGAAAGTGAGACACACACCCAAGTATGTAGAAAAAGTCACATGAAAATATTTGGAGTAGGAAAGATCATGGCACATGGAACCCAAAGCTGGAGCAAAACAACTGGGTTTCCGTCTGTGGAGGTGAAAGTTGACATTAGAGATGCAGGGTGGGGGGGAGGGGGGTAATTCTGATCTTAATGAACCTTGTAGGCAAGATAGGATTTTATTCTGAAAGGGAATGAGAACTAAATGCTTTTAAACTGAGAAATAGTGTAATTTGTATAACAGATTGAGTTGGGAGAAATCAAGAATCCAATTTTGAGAGACAGTCAGTGGAGGTGTCAGGTAAGCAGTTGGGTCTATATATCTGAGCTTAAGATGCAAGGTCTAAACTGGAGCTCTAGGTTTGGAAATTCTCTGCAAGAGTAGTATAAAAAGATACATGAAAGCATATGGACTCTTTAAAGAATGTTGGCTGAAAATAAAATTAAAATATCAAGCCTTAATAATTCAACATTTAGAGGGGTACAAAAGGGTACAACTATCAGAAGAGTCTGGGAAGGAATTCCAAAGAAACAGCAGGAAGACAGGAAGAGTGACTGTTAATTTCAACTAACCATAATGCAAGCACTCATAAATTCATCTCTCAGTCATGTTAGTTCATTTGCCAACTCTCTGAATTTTGATCAATAAATAACTTGCAGCAGAGATTAAAATATTAGTATATTTTCCCTACAATTTCATCCAAAATATGCCTTTCATTAGATACAGAGCACTAATAATTCTGTGTTATGAAAACTTAAATGTATTTATACAATTGAAGATATATTTGGGGAAAATTCCCTCCCATTCATAGCAAGGACTGCCTCTTTCCTCCCATAACTATCTTCTTTCTCTTCTTCAATAATGAAACCTTCAGAATTTTAGATGGGCCCAAGGTCTAGCAGAAGATTCCATTTCCTATCCCCCTTATAACTCAGTATAGCCATCTGGGTAATATTTGACAAGAGTATAAAAAAATGTGTGTAATTTCAGGATGCTTCTTTGGACAGATGGATTTTTTTTCTCCTGGAAAGAGGGCATGATGGTAGAAAGAGGTGCCATCTTGTAGTACAAGATGGAACCCTAATTTTGAGTGAAATAGTAACAAGATAAAAGAAATATTTTTGGTACTGTTAAGTCACTAACAAAACCTTGGTCTAACTAACTAGATCTTAATTAAGGATAAATAAATTCCTATCTACTTTCAGTCACTGTAGTTTTGCCTCTCTTTGTCACAGCAGGCTAATGTGTATATGATGCCCATATAGTTCTTTCTACTGAAATATTTTGCCTATATTTTTTAATGTGATAATAATCTCAGAACAGGTGACACTCGCACTAAAGAACCTGCCCATCAATGCAAGAGACATAAGAGACATGGGTTTGATCCCTGGGTTGGGAAGATCCCCTGGAGAAGGGAATGGACACTCCCATATTCTTGCCTGGAGAATCCCATGGACAGAGAAGCCTGGTGGGCTAGAGTCCACAGGGTCACAAAGAGTCGGACATGACTGAGTGACTAACATTTCACTTCAATCCCCGAACAGTCACAGTATATATATATATATATATATATATATATATTTTTTTTTTTTTTTTTGACCGTGTGTCTTGTTGAATCTCAGTTCCCCAACCAGGGATGGAACCCAGGCCTTGGCAGTGAAAGTGCCAAATCCTAAACATTAGACTACAAGGGAACACCTTTTTGCCCACTTCTATCACCTAGAGAGTTTCTACTTACCTCAAGTACTCCCCCAGCTCAAGGCCCATTTTGAAAAGCCTATGCCAACAAGCTCATCCCCTTTTTAGTATCTCAAAAATGACTTTTAATTTGTTTAACTTCCTATATGATTTTATATAGTCATGACATTAGTCAGTTTGTTGTTGTTACTGGACCATCACTTCCTTTTGAAATACATTCTGTCCAAGGATAGGAACTTTTAAACTTTTTTCATTATTGAAGTTTAATTGATTTACAATATTATATTAGTTTCAGGTATACCACAAAGTGGTTCAAAATTTTTATACTGTTTAAGGTTATTTTAACCACCTTATGTAATATAACCTTGTAGTTTATTTATTTTATATCTTTTTTTCCCACCCCACTTCTGTTTCCTCATTGGAAACCACTAGTTTGTTGTCTAGATCCATGAGTCTGTTTCTGTTTTATTTTATTGATTTATTCACATATAATAAATTTTTTTTTTTTTAGATTCCACATATAAGTGATAACATTATCACTTAAAAAGTATTAGTCTTTCTCTGTCTGGTTCATTTTGCTAAGCAAAATACCCTTCAAGTCCATCCATGTTACAGCAAATGACAAAAATTTTCTTCTTTTTTATGACTGAGCAGTATTCCATTGCATACCTATAACAAATATTCTTTATCCATTCATCTCTTGATGAACTTAAGTTACTCCCTTATCTTAGCTACCATAAATAATGCTTTTATGAACATTGGGATGCATGCATGTTTTTGAATTAATATTTTTATTTTCTTTGGATATATACTCAGGAGTAGAAATGCTGGATAATATGATATTTCTATTTTTTGTGTTTTGAGGAAACTTTTTAATCAGTGGATACACCAATTTACATGCCAACTAACTGGACAAGGGTTCCCTTTTCTCCATATCCTCAACAACATTGGTTATTTGTGATCTCTTTAATGATAACCACTCTGACAGGTCTGAGGAGTTATCACATTGTGGTTTTGATTTGCATTTCCCTGATGGTTAGTGATGATGAGCATCTTTTCATGTGCCCATTAGCCAACTGTGTGTCTTCTTCAGAAAATATGCATTCAGGTCTTCTGCCCACTTTTTAAATTGGTTGTTTGTGTCTTATATATATATAGAGAGAGAGTTGTATAAGCCATTTTTATATTTTAGATATTAATTTCTTATCAATTATATAATTGGCAAATATTTTCTCCTGATCAGTAGTTTGCCTTTTGTGTTGCCCATAGTTTGGTTTGCTGTGCAAAACATTTTAAGGTTAAGTAGTTCCTATTTACTTTTGTTTTTGTTCCCTATGCTGTATGAGCCAGATCCAAAAAATATTGCTGCAGTTTATGTCAAAATTGTTCTGCTTATGTTTTCCTTTAGGAGTTTATGTTTTCTAGTCTTACATTTAGGTCATTAATCAATTGTGAGTATATTTTCTATATGGTGTGAGAAAATGTTCTATTTCATTCTTTTACATGAAATTGTATATTCTTGCATCCTTTGTCAATGATTAATTGATCACAAGTTTGTGAATATGGGCTTCCCTGGTGGCTCAGATGGTGAAGACTTTGCCTGCAATGCAGGAGACCCAGGTTTGATCCCTGGGTTTGGAAGATCCCCTGGAGAAGGGAATGGCTAATCCATTCAAGTATTCTTGCCTGGAGAATTCCATGGACAGAGGATCCTAGTGGGCTACAGTCCACGCGGTTACAAACAGACATGACTGAGCAGCTAATACACACACACATACAGACACACACATGGATATATTTCTGAGTTCCCTATTGTGCTCCTTTGATTTATGTGTCTGGTTTTGTGCCAGTACCATGCTATTTTAATGACTGTTGATTTGTAGTATAGTCTGATATTAGGCAGTGTGATACCTCCAATTTTGTTCCTTTTCTTTCAAGATTGCTTTAGTTATTGTATATGTTCCCATACAAAGGTTAAGTCAATGCTATTTTGATAGGAATTGCATTGAATTGGCAGGTTATCTTGGATAGTATAGCCATTTCAACAATATTAATTTTTCCAATGCATGAATATGGCATAGCTTTCCATTTGTACTGTTTTCAGTATCTTTCATCAGTGTCTTAAATCATTTTTATTATAGGCCTTTTACCTTCTTAGTTAAATTTATTCCTAGGCATATTAATCTTTATGACAGGATTATAAATGAGATTGGCTCCTTAACTTCTCTTTTGGATAGTTCATTGTTAGCGTCTAGAAATGCAACCGATTTCTGTACATTTTTATATCCTACAGCTTTACTGAGTTCATTGATGAGCTTTGGTAGTTTTTTTAGTAGCATCTTTAGTATTTGCTAGGTAGCATCTACAAAGAGGGTCAGTTTATTTCTTCCTTTTCAATTTGAATTACTTTTACTCCTTTTTCTTGTCTGATTTCTGTGGCTAGGTCTTCCAATATTATGCTGTATAAAAATGACAAGAGTGGCAAACTTGTTTTATTCCTGACCTCAGAAGAAATGCTTTCATCTTTTCTCCATTGAATATGATGTTAACTGTGGGCTTTTAATATGTGGCCTTTCAAAACTCCTAGAGGAGAACATAGGCAAAACACTCTCCGACATAAATCACAGCAAGATCTTCTATGACCCACCTCTCAGAATATTAGAAACAAAAGCAAAAATAAACAAATGAGACCTAATGAAACTTAAAAGCTTTTGCACAACAAAGGAAACAATAAGCAAGGTGAAAAGACAGCCCTCAGATTGGCAGAAAATAATAGCAAACGAAGAAACAGACAAAGGATTAATCTCAAAAATATACAGCAACTCCTTCAGCTCAATTCCAGAAAAATAAATGACCCAATCAAAAAATGGGCCAAAGATCTAAACAGACATTCCTCCAAAGAAGACATACAGATGGCTAACAGATACATGAAAAGATGCTCAACATCACTCATTATCAGAGAAATGCAAATCAAAACCACATTGAGGTACCATTACATGCCAGTCAGGATGGCTGCTATCCAAAAGTCTACAAGCAATAAATGCTGGAGAGGGTGTGGAGAAAAGGGAACCCTCTTACACTGTTGGTGGGAATGCAAACTAGAACAGCTGCTATGGAGAATAGTGTGGAGATTTCTTAAAAAACTGGAAATAGAACTGCCATATGACCCAGCAATCCCACTTCTGGGCATACACACCAAGGAAACCAGATCTGAAAGAGACACATGCACCCCAATGTTCATCGCAGCACTGTTTATAATAGCCAGGGCATGGAAGCAACCTAGATGCCCATCAGCAGACAAATGGATAAGGAAGCTGTGATATATATACACCATGGAATATTACTCAGCCATTAAAAGGAATTCATTTGAATCAGTTCTAATGAGATGGATGAAACTGGAGCCCATTATACAGAGTGCAGTAAACCAGAAAGATAAAGACCAATACAGTATACTAACGCATATATATGGAATTTTTAAAAATGGTAATGATAACCCTTTATGCAAAACAGAAAAAGAGACACAGATGTACAGAACAGACTTTGGGACTCTGTGGGAGAAGGCGAGGGTGGAATGTTCTGAGAGAACAGCATTGAAACAAGTATACTATCAAGGGTGAAACAGACCACCAGCCCAGGTTGGATGCATGAGACAAGTGCTCAGGGCTGGTGCACTGGGAAGACCCAGAGGGATGGGATGGGGAGGGAGGCCGGAGTGGGGATCGGGAAGGGGAACACATGTAAATCCATGGCTGATTCATGTCAATGTATGGCAAAAACCACTACAATATTGTAAAGTAACTAGCCTCCAACTAATAAAAATAAATGGAAGAAAAAAAAAACACACTTTGGTAAAACTATTTGCAGCATACAAATGGTTAACATCCTATATATACATCAATTGTATGTAAAGAACACAACTTAGGGAGTTTCCTGGCAGTTCAGTGGTTAAGACTTGGTGCTTCCACTGTAAGGGGCATAGATTTCATACCTAGTTGGAGAACTATGATCTCGTATATCACGTGGCATGGCCAAAATGTTTAAAAATTGAAGAAAAATATTTAAAAATAAAGTAATGCATTAAAAAGAAGAAACACAAGCTATTCAAGAAAAAAATCCAGGCAAAGATAAATACAAATAGGCATAAACAAATAACTAATAAAATACAGATAAATAACACTAATCCTAAGGAAAGCAAGGGGTGGGTGAGTTCTTAGCTGGCCAGGTGATGGCAGGCTCTCTGGAGCCTGAAGATGTTTATGCTGATTCTTGAGGGTTATTTTTCTGCATTCTTAAGAGAATTTCACTGTAGCAGATACTTCCTCCTCTGGTAGATGTGGTCAGGCTGATGCACCACTCTTCTAGATGTCCTCCTGTAACTCTTTCTAAAGTTACTAGTGAAATTGAATAGTCAGTTCAATCCTCTACCAGTGGTCCCCAACCCTTTTGGCACCAGAGACTGGTTTCATGGAAGACATTTTTTCCTTGGAGTTGGGTGAGAGGGGTATGGTTTTGGGATGATTCAAGCACATTAGATTTATTGTGCACCTTATTTCTATTACAATTACATCAGCTCCACCTCAGATCATCAGGCATTAGATCCTGGAGGTTGGGGATCCCTGCCTTAAACCATAACTTACTTAATAGTATCCTGTATCCTGCCTTCATCAATCAAACTTGTTTTAATCTTTCTTGCAAATTGCATATCCTCTGAGCTTCACATAGCTTAGATGATATATCCAAGACTCCTTTGAGCACCCCTGATAGATAACACTTTTGATGTTTGGGTCTCTATAGCAAAGGTTGGTTAAATTGCTTTTTAGGAGCATGGAGCTAGTCTTGCCTTGATCAAACTGGTCAGACCACTGACCATTCAACAAGCCTGCACCCATGTCTGATGGGTGACCTTTTGATGTCAGAGGGCCAAAAACTCTACCCTTAGATTATGCTAACGCTATCATTTTCAGAACATTCATTCCATGAAGTACTTAACTCAGATATACCACACAGAACACTAATTGCTTCACCTTTTTCTCACCTCCAATCATCTTTATCCACAGCTCAGACCACCCTACTTCCTTATCCCATAAATATCCTAGCCCCAAGCCTTTGGGGAAGTCGATTTGAGATGTATTCTCTTATTTCCTTGACTGCTCTTAAATAAGCCATTTTGCTACTGAAAACCTCAGCAGCTCTGCCTTTGGCTTGCTGCATATCACACAAAAAAACCTGGCTTGGTGATACTAGGAATATAGCAGTTACTTCTGGCCTCTTTTTATTGGAATCTCTTGATTTATCTAAGTGATCTTCTGGTTAGAACCTAAAATGACCTCAGGCTAGTAGAGTTTCCTTCACAGGCTGTGTACATCTGGTCAGTGGCAAACAGCCACACATCAGAAGCTTTGATGGCTTTAGGCTATGGCCAGTAAGTTCAACCACCTCATTCTGCTGCACCAGCTCCATCATCATCCTCAAACATGCACTACACAGCTGTCGTTCCAGCATAGGGAACATGCTTCAAGATCTGCTGCATTCCTCCACAAGTCCCCCTTCCTAAGTTTAAGGTGAAGATAGAGGATACCTTTCTCCACTCTCTGACCTAATTGCATTTCTCAGCCTAGCTGAGGTTTCCAGATTAACAACATCTGCTTGGTTTCTAAAACACTTGATTTGTAAATTCTTCACAAAAGATCTGTCTGAAGCTCATTTTCATACCTGATGTTAGTTTAACATCTCCTTACACATAGTTATTGAACTTTGCATTAACAAACATTAAAAAATTGTATAAAAACTGACAAATTGGTTGGTCATAAGAAAAATGTTAATTGAAAAAAATTATATAAGCCATGTTCTCTGACCATAATGTAATATGATTCAAAATTAAGTATAGCTATTGTTATTTATTTGTTTATAAAAGTCAGTCTGGAGTTTCATAAAAAATGGTGGTTACTCCTGAGGTGAATGAGAAGTGATAAAGGATTTTGCATTTTCTTTTGCTTATTTCTTCACCTTGCTATTTTTAATGTTTACATTTGCAATTTAGAAATTAATGCAAATAAACAATGGCAACAGAAAGGAAAGTGAAATCTGTCAGCAGCACCTAATACCACAGACAAATCAATAAGATAAATACTAAACAGAATTCATTGCATTCTGCATTGAGCAGTTCCTAGAGATCTCTATCAGAGCTGTTTCATTGGAACATCAGATTTTAGTAAGGAAAAAATGCTTTTAAATAAAAACTTATTTCATAAAATAACAATAGAGTGACAGCTTTAGAAAACTGCTTGAACATTTATATAGCTACACAATAAAAAAACAATTTTATTTAAAAAATTTTTTTATATGGACCATTTTCAAAGTCTTTATTGAATTTGTTACAGTATTGCTTCTGTTTTACATTTTGGTTTTTTGGTCATGAGACATATGGGATCTTAGCTTCCTGACAGGGTTTGAACACACTACCCATGCTTTGGAAGTCTTAACCACTAGAACACCAAGGAAGTTGCAAAAACACTTTTCAGAAGACTTTCTTCTCTAGTTGATTAAAATCATTAGAAGTCTGGGTGGGGAAAAAAATGACTTCACACGCAGATGGTATTTGATTAATTTTAAATCTCAATATGACTGAATTCTCATTTTAAACGAAACTTTAACTAATGTCACATATTTATAAAGCAACTAATTGCTTTGGAATTAAAACTGTAGGAAAGAGAAAATCATAATAATCAATCTTTCATATGTAGAACTTGAAGATTCTTTGCCAATGGTACCTCTTAAAACCAATTGAGCTAAACCATCACAGTATGAGTATAATGCTTATTTTTGATGCAAAAAATAGTTTTATCTATGCGTGAACATGTCTATCCAAAGAATAAAATGTTCAACATAACAAAAATTATTTTAACACTAAATTTTAAGTGACAGATATTAGATTATTTTGCATTTCATATGACTTCATATTTGCATTCATGATGAATGTTTAATATAAAAGAAAATTCATGTATATAATCAACTGTACCTTTTAAACATGGTGTTGTGTAATATGATGATAGGAATAAAATGAAGTTATGCTACTGCTACTGCTAAGTCACTTCAGTCGTGTCCGACTCTGCACAACCCCATAGACGGCAGCCCACCAGGCTCCCCTGTCCCTGGGATTCTCCAGGCAAGAATACCGGAGTGGCTTGCCATTTCCTTCTCCAATGCATGAAAGTGAAAAATGAAACTGAATTCGCTCAGTCGTATCCGACTCTTAGCGAACTCATGGACTGCAGCCTACCAGGCTCCCCCATCCATGGGATTTTCCAGGCAAGAGTACTCGAGTGGGGTGCCATTTCCTTCTCCAAAAATGAAGCTATAAGTAAATACTAAGATATATAGTATCAAGTAGTTTGAAAGTCCAGTATAACATCTACAAATAGCAAAAATAAAGGTTAAAGCTAAACAACCAAATTGCATGAATTGCAATAGTATAAAGAGATGGTATTCAATCTTTATCATTTAATTATTAATAGTAAACAATTTTTCTGAAATCAATAAGATTTGTTAAAGACCTATTGCACCATAGTTAAATGGATTCAGTTCAGTTCAGTTCAGTCACTCAGTCGTGTCCGACTCTTTGTGACCCCATGAATGCAGCACGCCAGGCCTCCCTGTCCATCACCAACTCCCAGAGTTTACCCAAACTCATGCCCATCGAGTCGGTGATGCCATCCATCCTCTGTAGCCCCCTTCTCCTCCTGCCTCCAATCCCTCCCAGCATCAGGGTATTTTTCCAATGAGTCCGCTCTTCGCATGATTAGGAAGATTTTATTCAAGACTATTGCAACAGAGGGTAGAGATTGAACTCAACTCCATAGAACAAAGGGCAGGAGATTTTCTAAGTGCTGGGATGAGCTAGTAGAAAAGTACTGGAGGAAGCTGAGTGAGAGGTTGGTAAATTTAATTAGGCCGTCTGTGCTTACTAACTGATGCTTCCTCAACTTGAGTCAAGAGGTAAGGTTATGGAAAGATACTCCACAGCATGTATCAAGAGGAAAGAAAATTTAAAAAACAATGAGATGCCACCACACATCTACTAAAATGACCAAAGTCCACAACACTGAACACCAAATTCTGACAAGGACACGAAGCATAAAGAGCTGTGATTTACTGCTTGTGGGAATGGAAAATGATACAGCCGTTTTTAAGACAGTTTAGTGATTGCTTAAAAAACTAAACATACGTCAACCATAGAATCTAGCAATCACAAACCTTAGTATTTGCACAAAATAACTGGAAATTTGTGTCTGTACAAAAATCTGCACACAAATTTTTACAGCAGCTTTGTTCATAATTTCCAAATCTTGGAAGCAACCAAGATGTCCTTCAGTAGGTGAATGGATAAATAAACTGTGGTGCATCCAAACAATTGATTATACAATGCTGCACAGAAATGAGATATCAAGCCATTAAAACACAGAGAGATAGCTTACGTGCATATTACTAAGTGAAAGAAGGCAATATGAAAAGGCTATATACTGTATGATTCCAGCTCTATGACATTCTAAAAAAGATAAAGCTATAGTGAAAGTAAAAAGATCAGTGGTTGCCACAGGTTATGGGGAAGGGAAAGATGAATACATGGAACACAGAGGATTTTTAGGGTAGTAAAAATACTCTGTATGATACTTTAATGGTGGATACATTTGTCCAAACCCATAGACTATACAACACTAAGAGTGAACCCTAATGCAAACTGCAAATTTGGGGGACAATGATGTGTCAGTATAGATTTAGCAATTGTAACAAATGTACCACCCAAATTGGTGGTGTTGATAATGGGCAGAGTCTTTGCATCTCTGGGGGCAGGAGGTATTTTGTTATCTCTGTGTATTTTTACTTTTGCTATAAGTCTAAAAATAATGTTATTCATTCAGTCATGTCCAACTCATTGTATCCCCTGGGGCTGCAGCCCGCCAGGCTTCTCTTTCCATGGAATTCTCCAGGCAAGAATACTGCAGTGGGTAGCCATTCCCTTCTCCATGGAAACTTCCCAACCCAGGGATCAAACCCAGGTTATCTTTATATTTTCTTACTTTTGCTGTGAACCTAAAACCCCTCTTAAAAAGCTGTCTTTAAAATTTTATTTTAATCAAAAACAACTAAGATCTTTATTAACTGAGGTTTAAAATTGTGAAACTTTATAAAAACTTACCATTTGAGTTTACTCAAATAGTTTTAAAACTAATAATAATATTGGAATGTATAATTTTTTCAAATGCATAATTTGATAAACACTATCCCAGTGTTTATCATCAGTGAAATAAAGAAGAAAAGGATAATGTTCTCATTCTATGAATCTACTTTACATGTTCTTTTAAAAAATCCAACAGAGAAATCTATTTTTAAATAAGCTATTCAGTCTCTTTTCCAGATTCTATACATCTACCAAATAGAAGTTTTGGTAACATAGTTCATGTTTTTGGAATCTATTCTGTTATTAAACTGACTTATCTTAAACTCACTGATTATAGTATTTTTACATATTATTAAATATTTGGCCCAATAAATAATTTACAGCCGAGTAGGTGAAGTTTCATAAATATTGTATCTTGGTCAATAAACTATTCTATGATAACATAAATAAAGAATATACCTTTGCCTCATTCCTCAGATTAAATATGTGGCACATATTTCCAAACACTATAGAAAAAGAGTCATCTTTGGTTTTTACTTCCAGACAGTGAAAAGACAGCCAATTTTGTTGAAAAAGGGAAAATGTATTATAAATATAATGTGTTTCCAGTCCATGGCATCCAGAAAAATATTTTTCTCATTTGTACTATTTTAATGTTTTAGCCTTTACTACCTTAGAGTTCCTGGAGAAGGGCATGGAACCCACTCCAGTATCTTTGCCTGGAGAATCCCATGGACAGAGGAGCATGGCGGGCTACAGTCAGTCCATAGGGTCACAAAGAATCAGACACAACTGAAGTAACTGGGCATGCACTCATGGACCTTATAACTAAGAAATGTGTATATGTATAAATCAAATGTCCTATTGAAATAAGCATTTTATATAATAATTGAAATATCAGGAAAATAGAAGTTGTTTTTAATCATACTCGGTTACTTTCTAAAAACCTTGACTTAATTTAAGTAAGATTTTAACTTTTCTTAACACACTATGATAATGGATACTTTCATTTTCTTGGAATTGTCACAGTTTCAATACAGTTTCTTATAGATATTCTATCTGAGCACTCTTACATGAATACTATAAAAAAGTGTAAATATGGATAATTAAAGAAGACTGTGAAAATACTGCTGTGCCTAATTACCAATATGCTTTTACTAATGTTGTGACATAATTTTATTCTGAATTATAATTCATTTTTGAATATATCTTCTAATTTTCTTAAAGAGTGTTCTGATAAGTTGTGAATTATGCCTTATCCATAAGAAAATATTATTTTGTAGCTTCCCAGTTAATATATATGAAAACAGGTGTGCCATGTAGCAATTATTAAAAGAAAGAGTTTTTTCAATTAGCAAATTGTTGAAATCAAACTTGTCAAAAACCTTATAGTGTATTTCTCAGTAATAAAAACCTGAGAAAATGTGTGATCCCACACAGTTTGGTTCCAACTGTCAGTGAAAGTTTTCTCATGCAGTGGTATGGCAAATTCTTTATTTGAGAACAAGGCTGTGTCTCATATATATATTTTACAACACAGTGCTTTAATTCAACAAATAGTTTTTGAGTATCTGCTATGTGACAATCATTCTGTAGAGTGAGCGGGAAATTAGACTGCTATAACATCTCCAGACAAACTGTGCCCCATTATTTTTAATGTTTAACTCAGCATGATACATTCAATTTGGCTGTTGAATTGAAAATTGCAAAATTTGGTCAATTTACTTATACATCAACTACTTTAAATAATTCAATGTGTAGTTTGCTCTGTAGTTAAATCAAAGACTATGAGATTAATATGTATCTCATAAAGTTGTTGTATGGTCTAATGAAACAAAATAAACAAAGAATTCTTAGGCATTAGATATTATCCAGATATGAGGATATTTGGATCAGAGTAAGTGTCCTTTATATATAAGCCATGATTATTACTGATACAGTTAATACTATAACATTATTTTATATCTTTTAATTGAGGAATAATAAGAAATGTATACATACATTTTCTTTCAATATTTAAAAACATGTCGCTTTTATTACCTCAAGAATTTAAATACATATGACTTTTTGTAGCAAAGTTTATAATTTGTAGCAAAATTATACAATTTAAATTTTAAAAATCAGAAAAGGAAATTGGAAGTATCTCAGGTAAAAAGTCTTACTATGTCTTCTTTCCCCACTCATATACAAATTGGGAGTTCTGACATGTTCCATTTCAAATATAGTATACATATTTACACATACATCAATATTCTCAGAAATAATCTTGGCAAGGACACTTCAGTTCAAAGAATAGGTTCTAAAGCAAATATCATATCTGGGTAACTAGACGAATTATATACTTCATGAAGAACCAAAAAAGCTCTTTTAAGAAATATTCTCTGCCATTTTTAAATGACAAGTATTTTACTCTAAGTTTTTGACAGTCCAGGTCCACATGTTCTTATATACAATTCCAAAATGACCTATATTCAGTCAGTGACAAAACAAACATGCCACTTTATTAAATCAAACAAAATCCTGGGGGCAGTTGGGGGGGGGGGGGCTGCCCAGGATGTGGGTTCTATCTCTGGGTCTGGAAGATCCCCTGAAGAAGGATATAGCAACCCACTTCTGTATTCTTGCCTGTGAAATCCCATGGAAAGAGGAGCCTGGCAGGCTACAGTCCATGGGGTTGCAAAGAGTGGGACATGACTAAGCACACACACAAACACACGGATATAGATATAGACATAGACATAAATATAGATATAGATATAGCTTGCTTTTTCTTAATCCACTCACCTGTCAATAGACATTTTGTTGTTACTCAGTCGCTCAGTCATGCCTGACTCTTTAAGACCCCATGGACTACAGCACACCAGGCTTCCCTGTCCTTCACCATCTCCCAGAGTTTACTCAAACTCATATCCATTGAGTCAGTGATGCCATCCAACCATCTCATCCTCTGTCGTCCCCTTCTCCTGCCTTCAATCTTTGCCAATATCAGGGTCTTTTCCAATGAGTCCACACTTCACATCAAGTGGCCAAAGTATTGGAGCTTCACCTTCAGTATCAGTCCTTCCAATGAATATTCAGGGTTGATTTCCTTTAGAATTGATTTGACCTGGTTTGATCTCCCTGCAGTCCAAGGGACTCTCAAGAGTCTTCTCTCACACCACAGTTCAAAAGCATCAACTCTTCAGCACTCAGACATTTTTTATTGTCCAGATCTCACATCTGTACATGACTACCTGAAAAACCATAGCTTTTACTATGCAGGCCTTTGTATTCATAGTAATGTCTCTGCGTTTTAATATGCTTTCTAGGTTGGTCATAGCTTTTCTTCCAAGGAACATGTATCTTTTAATTTCATGACTGCAGTCACCATCTGCAGTGATTTTGGAGCCCAAGACAATAAAGTCTGTCACTGTTTCCATTGTTTCCCCATCTATTTGTTATGAAGTGATGGGACCAGATGCCATGATCTTTGTTTTCTGAGTGCTGAGTTTTAAGCCAGCTTTTTCACTCCTCTTTCACTTTCATCAAGAGACCCTTTAGTTCTTCTTTGCTTTCTGCCATAAGGGTGGTATCATCTGTATATCTGAGGTTATTGATGCTTCTTCCTGCAATCATGATCCCAGCTTGTGCTTCATCCAGCCTGGCATTTCACATGATGTATTCTGCATATAAGTTAAATAAGCAGTGAATATTTAGGTTGCTTCTATACCTTGACTATTATAAGTAATACTGCTATGAATATTGGAGTGCATGCATATTTTCAAATTTTTGAAAAATTAAAACAAAACCTGTGAGACACAAGAAAAGCAGTTCTAAGAGAAACATTTATAGTGATACAAGCTTATTTCAGGAAACAAGAAAAGTTAAAACAACCTAACTACACCTAAAGCAACTATAGAAAGAAGAAACAAAATCCAAAGTTAGTAGAAGGAAAGAAATCCTAAATATCAAAGCAGAAATCAATCAAACAGAGACTTAAAAAAAAAGTAGAAAAGACTAATGAAAATAAAAACTGGTTCTTTGAAGATATAAAATTGTTAAACCTTTAACTAGACTCATTTAAAAACAGGGAGAGGGCCAAATTAACAAAATCAGGAATAAAAAGTATGTTATAACTTACACCACAAAAGTAACAAGGGATTATATGCTATTTCTGTGAATAACTATATGCCAATAAAATGGACAACCTGGAAGAAATGAACAAATTCTTAGAAAAGTACAATCTCCCTAAGAAGAACTAGAAAATATGAACAGACCAATTACCAGTAATTAAATAGAACCAATAATTTAAAAACTCCCAACAAATAAATGAGGGTTTTCCTGGTAGCTCAGACAATAAAGAATCTGCCTGCAATACAGGAGAGACCCAGGTTCAATCTCTGCGTCAGAAATGTCCTCTGGAGAAGGAAATGGCAATCCACTCCAGTGTTCTTGCCTGGAGAATGCCATGGACAGAGGAGCCCGGTGGACTACAGTCCATGGGGTTGCAAAGAGTTGGACACAACTATGTGACTTTCACTTTCAACAAATAAAAGCCCAAGAGCAGATGGCTTCATGGGTGAATTCTATCAAACATTTAGAGAAAAGTTAACACTTATCCTTCTTAAACTACTCCAGAAAATTTCAGAGGAAGAAACACTTGAACTCATTCTATGTGGTCACCATCACCCTGTTACCAAAACCAGACAAATATCACAAAAAAAGAAAATTACAGGTCAATATCACTGGTGAATATAGATACAGAAATTCTCAACAAGTATTAGCAAACCAAATCCAACTACTTTAAAAGGATCATATACCATGATAGAATGAGGCTTTTCCCAGGGATGCAAGAATTTTTCAACATTTATAAGTAAATCAAAATGATACAGTACATTAACAAGTTAAATAATAAATAACTATGATTATCTCAATAGATGCAGAAAAAACTATTGATAAATTTCAAAATATATTTATGATAAAAAAGAAAAGCCTTCAGAATGTGGACATAGAAGGAACTGATCACAACATAATCACAACAAGGCCATGTATGACAAATACTGTTCTTGTCTGACAGCTTCATTCTCCTAGATCTTTCCAGAATTTCAAAAGGCAGGCTCAAGCAATTAATAGGACAATAAAGTCACAGGACTCCTGGTTTCTCTTGAAGGAATATAGATAAGAATCTGATATATAGATAATAGTCTCAAAAAAAAAAAAATAGATAATAGTCTCTGAGTTCTTATACAGAAACCAAGACACCCCTCACCCCCGCACCTACTTGGAAGGTGGTGACTACATGCTGACCACAAACACCCAGACTGCTTGAATCTAGAAGGTTGAGATTCCAGAGACATCACCTTATTACCTCACCACCAACCAATCAGAAGAAAATCACATACACTGCAGCCCTCACCCCAGATTTTGCCTTTAAAAACTCATTCCTGAAAACCTTTGAGTAGTTCAGATCTTTTAAGCATGAACTGCCCATTCTCCTTGCTGGGTGTCCAGCAGTAAATCTTTCTCTGCTCCAAATACCAACATTTCCCTTTGTTTGGCCTCTCTGTGCATCAGGCACATGAACTTGGGTTTGACAACAATGATAACTAATCAATCAGTCTGACAGTGCAAAAAAATCTCAACTAGTCTTGTTCCTGTTGATATGAACACCTGATGGACCAGGTACAGACTGTGGATGAAGGACAGGTATAGTATCCAAGACAAGAAAGCATCACACTGCCTCTTTTTTGGTGAGTTATCTGGGCTCTGGTAAAACTATACAGAAGCTCAAGGAATATCTCTTAACCAGATAAAGATAATAGGTGGAAAATTTTCCCCTTGCATTGAAAACATGACAAAGGACCATTTCTGGGTGACATACCAGGATGATATTGTAATCAAATTCTGGTTTGATTCCACAAGTCACATAGGCAAACCTCTCAAGGAAATTGTAAGTGACTCTAGAAATATCCTTTTTTTGGCATAACATCTGCCAAATCACCAAATATTCTGGATGGCTCACAAGCCACCCTTGTACAACTTGGGGTGTTAGAGCTTCCCCCATGATGAAGCTTCCTAATGCTGTGAACTCTATATGGGTAGATATAAATTCTGGACTTACTTGGTTAGGTGACAGAATCAAGCTTTAATGCTGTGAGGAGCAGACTATAGGCCTCCTATATCAGCCTTTTTACAATCAGCTTTGCTCTCAGAGGCTGACAGAAACGCAAAGGAACTGGAGGTGTTTGGATACTAACAGTACCAATGGTCAAGGTCATGAAACACTCCAGATCTTAGGAATTTCAGGTTCCATTCTTGTCTTGTCTGTAAACCACCCTGGCCTTTTAATTTTATGTGGCAACAAAGTCTAAAAAAGATTCCCAATTAAATGGTAAGGAAGATGTGGACTTGAGTACCTGGCTCCTTCTGTCACTGAATATTCCACCCTAAATGCCAGCCAAGTTACAATCCTGGGCTCTTTTGTTCATAAATTTGTGTCACATAAATGTGTCAGTTGATAAATCATGGAGAATCCTCTTATGCATCACAACTCCATATTCTTTTCAGCCTGAGGGTCTTCTTCTCAAGTTTTGGAGACTATGAATTGGAAAAATCGATCTTGAATCTCTCCATGGTAATGGAACAAAAGTTCAATACCACTATGCAAACTTTGAAAATATTCCAGTCAGACATTAAAAGCTTTGGCTCCGGGGTGCTCCAAAATCATTGTGTCCTAAATATACCAATGGCTCAGCAAAGAGGAGTTTGTGCAATCATTACTGAAAAATGTTGGTTTTATGTTGGTCAAATGGAGCAAGTAATATCTAACATCTATCTAATGAAAGAAAAGATTAGCCTTTTCCCTCTGATAAATGGAGCTTATACATTTTATTGAACTGAACTATTCTCAGTATTAGGGAACTGGTATAATGGGACATGGTGACATATACACTGTGTTCCTTCCTGTTTGTTCATCCTCCTTCTAAACTACATCCTTTATTTCCTTGGTAGATTTCTTACTGCTATTTACTAACTTATTTTCTCTCTCCACTGTCTTCAGCTCAGTTTTTTGTATGTCAGATTTCCAAGGAAATTTCAGAAGAGGGAACTAAATGGGCCCAGGGCCGGCCACCCCAAGATGTGTCATTGTGGCATGTGAATTATTTTGAGTTGAAAACAAGCAAAGCCCAAAAGATTTAAAAAGAACCTTTGAACTTCCCTCTAACTGCCTAAAAGAATTTAAGATAGAAGGCCTGTTCCAGTAAGGAGCTATCCCCATGGATAGTAAATTATGAACTAGGTGTGGTAGAACCTAGCAAGGCCATTTGATCAAAGTTCTCTCTGTGTCTCCAGATGACCCGGCAAACATTTGCTTATGGATCATTAACTGGTTTTCATTTTTCTGAGTTACCTTACTTCCTTTTGAAGTCCCTGACTGTTTCCTACTTCTCCTTAGTCCATAGTGACATATAAACCTCATTTTGCTTTACTGTTTTGCAAAAGCTTCATGCCTATATGAATTCCCCATTCATACTGTCAATGTAAATTAATCAATGAAAAAAATAAGAAATTTTATTCAAACCAAATTTGAAGATTATAACCCAGGAATAGTGTCTCAGAAAGTTCTGATAACTGTTTCACTTGTTAGAAGTCAAGACATAGTTATATATAAATTTTTTGAGACAGAGGGCTGTACATATATAATGTTTTGTTGACAGTTTACACAATCCAGACCTAAGCATTATCATGGCCCCTCACAAGATCAAAGGGGAATGTTATCTTTAAGGTGTTGTCTTGTTGGTGCTAAGAGAGTGTTGCTCTTCATGATTGAGTGGATATTTTGGCTGATGGAGGAGGTCTGATTGATGCATATCAGGGCATATTGTACACAATGTACAATAAGAGGGAGAGAGAAAGCCAAAGGGCAGAGAAAATTTGTTTCAGTTTTCCTTGTCTTGTGATAAAATATGATTTTTATTTCACAGTACATAAAAAAAATTTGATTATCTTTTGCAGAGTACTAAAGCAGAGTACTGCTTTATGTCATTTAAATCACCAGCCAAAAAAAAAAAAACAAAAAGAGAGAAATGGGGAATATTTTTCTTAGCCCAATATATAAAATGAGTTTCATGACCTAGCATTTAAAGTTCTTATTATTAATAACACTAACAATACATATCTTAAAATCTATCATCATATTGTGAGTTAATAAATTAAAACAATTTTGTATATTCCAGGTCAGATGTTTATCAAAAATAATGTCTCACATTAACACATCTACAATAATAAGTCAAGTATAGAAGATTTTTTTGGGGGGTTTACAGTGGTACTTAAAATTTGATTATATTAAAGCAGGATCTGTATAGATTGTCTTAATTTTTGTATTTTATTCTTAAATGTATTAATGAAATATTTGCTTATTGTATAAAAACAATACTGAAAATTTCATCACTATTTTTAGCTGTCTCTTATTCCTAATTTATCCTACCCATGTTACCAAACCAGATCTGTTTGCCTGACACACAGTAAGTCAAATGCTGAGGTGTCAAGGTTTACAGTCAAGAAAGGGTTTATTCCCAAGGCCATTAAGGGAGAAAATGGTAGAACAAGTCTCAGATCTGCCTCCTTAAAGTCAAGGGGCTCAGGATATTTATGGAAAAAAATAGAGTAGTCTTAGGCCTAAGTAAAGGTGATTTGGAGTCAGGGGAAAAGTATTCTGCATAGGTACAGCTGTGTTACATGCTTCTGCTTATTCATAATAGAGGTCCTCAGCATGATTGATGAGTAGAGTTTTCCGGTCATCTGAGGTCAACAGGCCATTCATCAGACACAGGCCTAGTTTTAGAGTTGGTGTCCAAATCAACCTTAACTGGGCAGGAGGTGACACCAAGTTCCTATAGAACAGCAAGTTTGCCTGAAGCCGGGAATAAGCAGTGAAGGAGAGGAGGAAAAAAAAAAACCTAAAGTGAACTTAATCAATGAAGGGAATTTTACTAGCAAAGCCATTTTAAACAAGCTATTTGCTCATCTATTATTCTGTCTGACTGACTTAAGAAATTCTGTTAGTTGTCAGCTTCTGTCAGCCCTTTGGGGCACAGTTTCACTCCCCATTCATTTGGTCTCCAGAAATGATTTGCAGCATTTTCTTCTCTGGTTGTTTCTGATTACAGGAAAACAATTATACACGTAAAATCTCTATCTATCTATTGTCTTATTTTTGTGTAGCAAATCATATGCATGCATACATACTTACATATAATTTTTCCTTATTTTAAATTTTTTCAGAATAGTATTTGTTCATAATATAAAAATAGAAGAGATCACTCCTGAGTCAAGTGGTATACCCTGATTCTGAATCATCTTTCATACAACTTATGTTGATTTTCCTTGAATAATTTCTTTATTATTTTCTTAGATTTCTCTCTATGTCTTGAGTTCAAATTCAGCAGTTTGAAGCATTACACCCCTTTTTCCTAGGTTCCGTGTCTTCTTCCTGTTTCTTTTTTCAATCTTTGGACATAGAAGATAGCATTTGAAATCTTTGTATTTAGAAGTGTTTTTATTCTACCTTTACACTTGACTCATAATTTGACAGAGCATAGGATTCTGGGTTTCAGGACATTATCAGAGTTTTGAGGGCACTACTTCCATATGCTAGCATTTTGTAACTCAAAGTATAGTCAAGGAACCAGCAACACCATCATCTGAAAGCTTGTTAGAATCAACTGCAGACCTAATGAGTCAAAATTTGCATTTTAGCAAGATGTTCAGTGATTTGTATACACATAAATATTTGAGATCCAACCAGTCCATCCTAAAGGAGATCAGTCCTGGGTGTTCATTAGAAGGACTGATGCTGAAGCTGAAATTCCAATATTTTGACCACCTCATGTGAAGAGTTGACTCATTGGAAAAGACCCTGATGCTGGGAGGGATTAGGGGCAGAAGAAGGGGACGACTGAGGATGAGATGGCTGGATGGCATCAGCAACTCGATGGGCATGAGTTTGAGTAAACTCCGGGAGTTGGTGATGGACAGACGTGCTGCGATTCATGGGGTCGCAAAGAGTTGGACACGACTGAGCAACTGATCTGAACTGAACTGAAATATTTGAGAAGCACTAATCTAACCTGAAGTTTTGCTATTCATTTTTGGTTTTGTTTCATTTGTTGGACTGAAGATGTGATGAGTCATTTACAACTTGAGAATCATGTCCTTTGTTTCTGGGCAGTGTCCTTGTACAATTTCTTGCTAATTTCTTCTTTGCCATTTTGTCTTATACTTAGAATGTCTCCTAAATGGATGTGGAATCTCCTGGACTAATCCTCTAAGTCTTCATCTTTTCTCCCCTTTTCCACTCTTTTCATCTTTTTTCTTTCTAAAAAAAAAAAATGTATTACATTGTAATCTTCCAACTCCACTGAACTGTGTATCAGCTATCAGAGCTGTAGGGCTTCCCTGGTGGCTCAGATGATAAAAAGTCTACCTGCAATGTGGGAGGCCTGGATTTGATTCCTGGGTTGGGAAGATTCCCTGGAAAAGGGAATGGACACCAACTCCAGAATTCTTGCCTGGAGAATCTCATGGACAGAGTAGCCTGACAGGCTACAATCCATGTGGTCGCAAAGAGTCAGACAAGACTGAGCAACGTACACATCATAGTTGTAACTTCAGTGAGCTCTTTATTTTTTCTTATTAGGCATCTCCTTGTCTAGATCCTGGTCATAAGATACACCTACTTGCATGGGATGCTGAGAAATTTATTTTTTCATTCAAGAAGAAATATTGTTTACCAAACTCATGTTTGTCTATGAGACACTTGAAAGCCAGTACACCAGTGCTCAAGAGACGAATGCTCACAGGGAAGGAAAGGTTGCTTTATTCAGGAGGCCAGTAAGCTGGGGAGAAGGTGGGCTCATGTCTAAAAACCAACTCTGAAGATCTGCTTGACCATAAAAGTTTAAAAAATCATTTGGAGAGGGAGTCAGAGTCTTCCACTGTGTGTAGACTTCTTCCGATTGCTTGGTGGTGAGGTAACAGGGATTCTGTGCTCAGCCTGAAGTTACCATCTTCCACCTCAATGGGGGCCTTATTTCCTACAGAAGAATTCCAAAGTTACTGTTAAGTATAGTCCTTGAAGAAGAACAAGAACTCTGTCCCCAGAGCTAAACTATTGTTTCTTGACTGCTCCTATTTAATTTCTGCATTCCTTATATTCTTTGATAAGCAACTATTTGACTCTGTCCTTTGGAATTCAGGGAATTTCAAAGAGACTAAATAAAGCCTATTTCCTAAGACAGAGGGAACACAAAAAGGACTTGTACCCAAGAGGACTCACAGGGTCCTGCTCCATTTCAATGTGACTTACTAAAAATCATTATTCTGTTGCTAAGGAAAGGGAGAAAGTATAATATGGTTGGCAATTACAAGTTTCTGTCACAAGTTCCAAATAACTAACTTATTTCATAGGAAATAATACTGTGTTGTATGTTATTTGTTTGATTTACATTTATCTATAAATCTTCTTGTCTTGAAGGAGACTAAATGATAACTAGTAAACATTGGAGAAAATTACATTGAATAGGATAATTATTTGAAAACAAAAACATTGGAACCAAATACCATTTTGATTTTTATATTCAAACTAATGTATGTGTGAAAACACTAGTCACTCAGTCATGTTGAATTCTTTGGGATCCCATGGACTGTAGTCCACCAGGTCCTCTGTCCTTGGAATTCTCCAGGCAAGAATACTAAAGGGGTAGCCATTCCCTCCTCCAGGGGACCTTCCCAACCCAGGGATCAAACTCCAGCTGCCTGCATGCAGGCAGTTTCTTTACCATCTGGGCCACCAGGGAAGCCATCTAAAATGTATAAGATCTGAGTCAGATTTTACAAATTGCAGTCAGAGAACTGATTTTCATAAAGGTTATAGTAAACCAGATACTTGTATTCCCTGCAACAAAATCTGACTCCTTTATTACTGACAGAATTGTACCCCTTGACTGTTCAGACTTGGGAAAGACAGGTGTGTAGCAGGAAGGGAGGAAAGAAAAATTGCCTAGTAAGTTTATCAATAAAACCAACCACCCTAACTGTAGTATAAGCCCTGATGTTTGTTGTTGTTGTTCAGTTGCTAAGTCATGTCTGACTCCTTGTGACCCCATAAACTGCAGCACACCAGACTTCCTGGTCCTTCACTACCTCTTGGAGTGTGCTCAAACTCATATCTATCTGGCCAGTGATGCCATCCAACCATCTCATCCTCTGTGGCCGCCTTCTCCTCTTGCCCTCAATCTTTCCCAGCATCAGAGTCTTTTCCAATGAGTCAACTCTGCATCAGGTGGCCAAAGAACTGGAGGTTCATCATCAGCCCTTCCAATAAGCCCTAATGATTAGCTTTTCTTTTTGTAACATAAGTGCCTAACTTAAGGTTTGACTGCCAAGGCATACACCTCAAAGAGACATCCATTTCAGAAATGCATTCAGTGAGACTATCTGGAAGAAATACTTTGCCAGATAAAGAACTAAGTCTGCCTTCCCCAACTGAAGCTCCTTTTTTTAGAGATCTTGGTTGATTTTGATAATTGACTATTTGGGCCACTTTTTTCTCTTCAAGCTTCAAAGCTTCAAATTCCTATTCTTGTATTTAACGTTCACCAAGAAAGAGTGCCCCAGGAAATACAACCTCAATAAAAGCAGAACCCCAGGCCTAGGCAATCTCAATCTCTCTTTCTCCTGGAGCCCTCACTGTGTGCCCCTTGACATGTCTTGTAAATTCCAGGGCTTATAAGTAATAAACTCTGTTTTTCTTCAAAGCTTCCCAAATGTTTATCCCTAAAGGGCATCTTGCAATCATAATAAGAATCATAAGGGTCCTGCAGTGTAACCTTGGCTTGGAAGGGGGAGATGTCTGTGAGATGTGATCTGGGGTCCAGGTGAGTCCCTCCAGGCATGTCTAGACAATTGTAGTACTGAAATCAGTACAAAGCATGTGGAGATGGATGGATATGGGTGCCACAACCCCACATCATCCATGAAGTCATTCAGATTACATTTCTACACTTCCATTTGGTCAGCTCTTAACTAAAACAACAGAAATCCTAGACTATCTTGTATCTACATACAAAAATCTGTCATGTGATAGTGGAACAGTTCTACAATCCTGAAAATTAAACTTCTCAGAGAAGAGAAAAGATCAGTGGAGGATGCAAAAATCAAACCATCATTTGAAATCTCTTGTATCATTCCTGATGCAAAACCCTCATTGGATTAACTAGAGAATATTTTTTAATTTTTAGAGTTACTTCAATCATATTGATTTAATATTGATATTTCTAGCTATTAAAATATTTGTTAGAAAAGAGTTGTTGATAGCAAACATAAAATAATTTGACATGGAAAGAAATTTAAATAGAAATTGATTAGTATATGTTCTCATTATGTTTATTTATATCTGTCCTTGTTATATTTAAAACTTGTATGTTCTTTCTCAAAATTTGCATAAACTCAAAAGTTTAGAGATTCTATTCATAAAGTTTAGCTTTATTTTATAGCATAATATACTTTGCTTATGTTTCTGTACAATAGGTGTCTATTTTATATTCTAACATCTATTTTGTTGCCACTCGAATGATCCAAATATACAGGCTTATTAATACACAGATCTTTAGTCCTGTCTAGTCTTTCTGAGACAGAAACAAAAGCAGAAAGCCTAAGAGAAGCAGCAAAATTTAGCTAGGTTCATTCATATTACTGGAAACTATTGCTTCTGGCATAGCAGTTAAAACTTATGTTTGTGACTGCCAGAAATAATAAAGTTTTGGATTTATGATGAGGGCTTTAGAATTATGCCCCTATTTTATTTTTAAAGGTGGAAGATGTACAGTCAATGAGGCTTGAACTGGTGTGGCTCATTCATTTCAGAAATGTGGGAGTGAAAGAATGTGAGTACAAGGCCCAAAGATGATATTGTGTGACAGAAATTGGACAACAGAAAGGAACCTACTAATTGAGCAGTTTATTTTTAAGTACTTTGTGTAAAATGCATACAACCCTCAGAATTTCAGCAACAAAATCAGAAAACTTGAGAGTTACAAATATACCTCCTTACAGTCTTCAACTTTATTTTCCCTACAGATATTAAATCTCACATTAAAGTGTTCTTTATTAATCACTAGAAAATTCTGTTTCCCAGTGAAGCCAATGTATATTAAAAATAACATTCAGAAAAAACACAGTACCTGCTTTCTCTTCTTTTTTCACCCCTATTATTTTCCTACCATTCATTGTTGAACATTTTTATCTGCAGCATAATCTCTACTTTAACATTCTATATCCCAATAACCCTGCCTCTTCCTCTGAGGAAAAAAAAAGATCAACTAGACAGCTGTAATAATCATGATTTAGTTATTTCTTTTTCTCACATGTTTCCCAACTTTTGCTTTCAATTTCTTTTGCATGGAGGAAAAAATATGAATTATTTTCCACCTCACTCGAAAATCATCAGGAACTATTTTCTTCTTCTGTCTCAGGTGCGGCCTGGGACTTCTGAGATTGTCACAATTATGGTCCCATAATTCTGGAATCAAGGAATTTGAGGACACAGTAATGTGCTTGTTCCACACAAAGCTTTTGTAGAGAAAAGATTCTTCTTTATTTTTACATTTTATAAGTACGCAAATGAGTCTATAATGAAGTTCCTCTTAAGCCAAATATAGGTTAATTATTTATAGACTCACATACATTAATTTATAGAGGTAAATAGATAATATTTTGAACCAGTAGACAGAAATGCACTAAAAACTGGCATATTATTTCTTCAATGAAAGATTAATTCAAGATTTCAAAGAAATCCAATATATTCCTATCAAATCAAATGTTTACATCATTATTAATAAAATTTTCCTGCTGCTTTTTTCATTTTAAATCTATTAATTTTATCATTTTAAATAAACTTAAAATGAATTTGTTATTTAGGGGTTCCCTGTCGGCTCAGTGGTAAAGAATATGCCTGCTAATGCAGAAGATAGGGGTTTGATCGCTCAGTCAGGAAAATCCCCTGGAAGAGTGCATGATAATCCACTCCAATAATCTTGCCTGGGGAATTCCATGGACAGAGGAGCCTGGCAGGTTACAGTCCATGGGGTTGCAAAATTTATTTATTTTATTAGTTTAAATTGAACTTTAAATGAATAGCTGAAGTTAATATATGTGTGTATATATATATATATCATAAACATATATAAATATACTAATGTGCTTTTCTCTGGGGCACTTTTTTGTTTCTGAGGTTCAATCTTGTCAATTACATGTGTCCTCCACAAACATAGAAAGCTCTGGAAGGAGAGAAGGGTGAGCAGAAACTCAGAGAGGAGACAGCAGAGCTTGTGCTCCCCTCCTTTCCTGCCAGTGGTGGAGAACTGTGGGAGACTGAAGCAGACCTATTTCTGGGAGATTTGAGACACCGTTGAAAGTCTACTTGGGCTCAAGGACTCCTGATGGCTTTGCCGAATCTTCCTGGCACTGCATATAAATCTAGTCTCCACTCAACCTCCCTTGCCCTCTCCTTCACTTGGGGTCAGTTTGCATATTGGTGTGCTATCTGTCCAGCCTTTTCCAGCTCCCTTGCTGTTTCCTTTAAGTAAGTATTTCCTCTCATAATATCATTGCACATTTAATCATGCCTTGATGTCTACTTCTCAGCTGTTGTTCAGTCACAAAGTCGTGTCTGACTCTGCAACCCCAATGACGGCAGCGCAACAGGCTTTCCTGTCCTTCACTATCTCCCAGAGTTTGCTCAAACTCATGCCCATTGAGTCAGTGATGCCATCCAACCATCTTATCCTCTGTTGCCCCTTTCTCTTCTTGCCCTCAATCTTGCCCAGCATCAGGGTATTTTTCAATGAGTCTGCTCTTCACATCAGGTGGCCAAAGTATTGGAGCTTCAACATTAGTCACCCCAATGAATATCCAAGGTTGATTTCCTTCAGGGTTGACTGGTTTGATCTCCTTGCTGTTCAAGAGACTCTTAAGAGTCTTCTCCAACACCACAGCCCAAAAGAATCAATTCTTTGGCCCTCAGCCTCTGTTATAATCCGACTCTCACATTCATGCATGAATGCTAGAAAAACCATGTAGCTTTGACTACATAGACTTTTGTTGGTTAATTGATGTCTCTGCTTTTTAATATGCTGTCTAAGTTTGTCATAGCTTTTCTTCAAAGGGGCAAGCATCTTTTAATTTTATGACTGCAGTCACTGTCAACAGTGATTTTGGAGCCCAAGAAAGTAAAAAGAGTTTACTGTGTGCAACCACCAGATGGCTTGATTCCCCCCTGGGTCACTGGCTTCTGGGGAGCTTGAGATGGACCTGTTATGTTTGGTACTGATGTGGGAGGCCACGCCTATATGCACTTGTCAAATATCCTAGAGCTATAAAGAATAAACTGTAATGTATGTAATTGAAAAATCAATTGAAATGTTCAGGATTCAGGATGAAATTCAGACTGTGGCAAATGAATCTGTGTTATAAATGTATATTCACATTCCCTCACAGAGGGGGTGGGGGAAAAGAGCTTGCAAATAACTTTGGATAAATGTGCTTTGACCAGATAAAAGCAAAAGGAAATGGGTATGAACACTACACTCTGACTGGCAAGTTTGCTTCTGACTGGTGTTTCTGTTAACAATTCCGAACCTGCTTTACATATATACTGGATTGAACAAGTGTTTTGATGGTGGATAGGATGATGGATGGTGGATGGTGGGAGCTAGGTCTCTCATTGTTGGAGAGACAAGTATTGGTTTGCCAAAATGTTCATTTGTGTTTCTGTGTGCTGCCCTAGGGAAAAACCCAAATGAACTTTTTGGCCAATGCAATAATAAATGAGCCAGGTGGAAAGAAACGTTAGACTAAAGATTATGCAAGTGAACTGGGGTGGATGCATTCATTACAACTCCTTCCAAGCTGTGTTGGCTCTTTAGAGCTATCCTGAGAAATCTTGTCCCCAGAAACCTGATTTTTGGGGTGTTCATTAGAATGGCACTCATTTGTAGTCCTGAATCAGTATTTGAGATTTCCCTGGGGCTCACAAGTGTATTGAGTGCCCACTTCTGTTTTCTTCCACGGCTTGACTCGTGAGTAGTGAATCCAGGAGTTATGTCCTGGTACCTTGACTGCTGTAGGGGCAGAAAGTATTACAGGGTAGGGGCCCTTCCATGTGGGCTGGAGTTGAGCCTTTGGGGACCCATCTTTCCAGGCTTTAATTGGGACTTGAGTCCCTGGAGCATATAGTGGTGGCTCTTTAGAATCTTTTGGGTCCTGGTTGACACCCCAGAAGTGTATATCCTGTTGGAATTGCCCAATGGTCATGGTATAAGACCAGAGTGTCTAAGCCTCTGGATCTAGGAAGAGGTCATTGACATAAACAAAATGTCTCCCACAAAACATCTCATAAGGACTAAAACCAACCTGTTCCTTAGGGGTAATACGGGTGTGGAGGAGTGCTATTGGTAAAGCCTCCTTCCATCCCATGGAGGTCTCCTGGGTTATCATCTTTTTTATTGCTGATTTCAAGAATTGGTTGGCTCTTTCTACTTTTCCTGAAGACTGAGGCCTCCAGGCACAATGGAGATAATTAGTAATTCCCAATGCTTTAGAGACCACTTGGGTGACCTTAGAAGTAAATGATGTCCCATTGTCACTTTGTAATGACCTAGGCAGACCATATCTCAGAATGATTTCATGAAGTAGTTATTTTACCACCTCCTCAGCCTTCTCAGTCTGGGTGGGAAAGACTTCAATCCATCCTGTGAATGTAACTATCATGACTAATAGGTATTAATATAGGTAGGTATTAATATTAATAAATTATTATTAATAAATTAATATTAATAAAAATAGGTATTAATATCCTTGAGAAACTGGCATCTGGGTGAAGTCCATCTTCCAGTCCTCTCCTGGGTAGGTCTCACACCGTTGGATGGGCTGGGCCAGCTAAGGTCTTTGAGGCCCTTGGGGGTTGTTTAACTGGCAAGTGGGACAAGAGGAAACCACTTGCCTTATAGTTGTATGGAGGCCTGTTCCTCTGAGGGACCTTCTCCTTCAGAGGGTCTCCTCTTTTAGGGCCTTCTCCCCTAAAATAGTAATGGCATGTAAGGAGTTAACCAACTTAATTTGGAGGTTCCCAGGCAGAAAAAGGAGTTCCTCCTTTTGGAACCACACCATATGATCTTGAAAGCCCTCACTCTTAGCTTTAATAGTCTCATCTTCAGTGAGAAGGAGTTTCTGGAAAATTAGTCTGTGGAACTAAGGTGGCCACCCTTATTAGGTCATGGTTCTGTAATGCTGCTCTCTTAGCTGCCCTATCAGCTGCTTGCTTCCCTCGTGCCACTTCCGTGCTCCCTTGTTGATGTCCGTTACAATGGGAGACTGAAATCTTAGTGGGCAGATGGACTGCCTCCAAGAGCCTAAGGATGATCACCATACTTGACTAGGGACCCTAGGGTGGTCAAGTGGCCTCTTTCTTTCTAAATAGCAGCATGTGCATGTAGAACCAGAAAGACATACTTGGAGTCAGTGTAAAGGGCTACTCTTTTTCCTTTTCCCAACTCTAAAGCTTGAGTCAGGGCTATGAGCTCAGCCAATTGGGCTGAAGTACCTGGTGTCAAATGTTTAGCCTCTATGGTCCCAAAATTGGAGACTACTGCATATCTGGCTCTTCTTTTTCCATCCAAGACAAAGCTGCTTCCATCAGTGTGCCAGATTTCCTCAGGATTGGTCAGAGAATCTTCTGATGATCCCTCTCGGGGTTTTGTCCAGTGGTCCAGCATTTCTAGGCAAGAGCGAAAGGGGAGAGAGCCCTCAGGGATAGGCAGGAGGGTCATTGGGTTAAGAACTTCACAAGCGGATATAGTCAGGCCTGGATTTTCCAACGGCACTACTTGATATCTGAGAATCCTTTGATCAGACATCCATAAATGGTCTCTCCCATTCAGGAGTTGTTTCACTCAGTGGCTGGTAAAAAATAGTTAGTTTACCCCCAAAAGAGAATTTTAAAGTATCTTTTATCAGGACTGCAATAGCTTCAAGATTTCAAAGGCAGGGAGAGAGCTCTTCCCAATAAGGGAGTAGGACATTCAGGGACCACCAGAAACTGGTGGGGAAATATTTGCACATCACAGCAACAAAGAAGTGCTCAGGTGAATCTTTTTGTAATTGTTTTCTTGTAGCACCCAAAATGGTACAGGTTTGGGAGGAGAAGGCTCTGAAGTAGGAGGTCAGGACAGAGTAGGTAGCCCCTGTGTCAACCAAGAAATTCTTGGACCTACCTGACACATCCAGTTGCACCCTTGGCTCCAGCCCCATGATGGTTATCTGTGACAGGCGGGCTGACTGGAGCAGGGCGCTTCAGTCCTCTTAAACCATCTTGAGGGAAGGCTTGGCACTTGACCTTGAAGCTCTTGGGTCCTGAGGACAGATTGCCGCCCAGTGTCCCAACTGATGGCATTTGTAGCATGCTGTTTTAGGAGACTTGTCACGGTTTGGACACTCTTTGACCCAACGTCCCACCTGTCTACAGCTTAGGCATTTGCCTCATACCTTGTCCTTTAAGGGCTCAGGGTTTGCCATAGGGCTTTCCTAGAGGATGGCCAGCATCTGGGCATGCCTTGTCTCTTTCCTTCCCTCCCTTTCCTGGGCCTTGGCCTCCCTCTCCTGTTTTCTGTTTTAAAAGGTACTGGTAGCTCTTTGGACCATCTCATCTAAAGAGGCAGTAGGGTCCTGCTGCTATAGCTGTTGGACCTTTATCCTGATGTCTGATGCATACTGAGACAGGAATTAGTCCTTTAAAATCACTTGTCCCTCATAAGAGTCTAAGTCCAGATTGGTAAACTTTGGGAGGGCCTCTTCTATCCTTTCCAGAAAAGCAACGGTATTCTCATTGGACTCCTATTATTGCTGAGACTGGGCACAGTCCCACAACTAATAGGCTTCCTTCTGTTTCCATGGGTGAACTTTCTTAGGGGTGAGTCTTTCTGAAGCTTATCCTACCCAGTACTGTTGCAACCTGAGAGCCAGGCATCCCCAGGTCAGGGTGCAGATCTCCAGGCAGGCTGAGGTATGACCACCTCCTGGAGATCGAATCCCCAGGTAGGTCAAGGCATGTCAGTCTCCTGAGAATTGGGTTCCTGTGTAGGTTGAGGCATGTCGACCTGGGACCCCTGGACTGGCAGATACCCAAGCAGGTTGAAACATGACAACCTTCTGAGGACCAGATCCCTAGGCAGGTTGAGGCAGGTCAACCTCCTGGGACCCCGGACTGGCGGATCCCTGAGCAGGTTGAGGCATGACAACCTCCCAGGCACCAGATCCCTAGGCATGTCAAGGCAGGTCGACCTCCAGGGACCTCAGGCTGGAGTTGGGCATCCCCAAGGTCTCCAGCATGACTAGTGGTGAGTAGGATTAAGGGGTTGTAATCTTAACTTGTTGCTCCTTTGTCCACTGCAGATGGGAATAGATATCATGATGTAAAGCAATCCAAGCCTGTGCCCTGAGACTGGGAGCCTGGGAAAACAGTCATAAGCCTTATCCTTTTATTTCTCCGAAGGAATGTAAGTCACTGATTTCTTCTCATAGTCCTCCATAAGAATAGCTTAGGTTGTTTCCATTAGTAAACATTTTATTGTCATAGACACACTTTGGGTAATAACAGAAGTAATGACAAATGAGTGGGTTATCTGGTCATGTTAGGGGCATTAAGAGTATTTTAATAATAAGCTGGGTGGAGCAATGTTGTCTAAAGACGGACAGGATCCTGGTAGTAGGAGTTAATAAGTGGCTTAAGGACAAATTGATAAGAGGCAACAGATCAGATGTTCCATAGAAGTGGAGTGGAGATTTGATCCTGGGGTATGTTTATAACTTTAGGAGAAAGATGGTAAGGGTTTGGGCCCAAACGGCCTGAAGGGCTAACTCCCAAAGTGGCAAACACTATCCCCAGAAGCCCAACTGCTTGTGAAGGGATGCCAACAGATGGACTTCTCGAAGGCATTGTGTGCCTATCACCCGCTCTAGCAATTTCACTTAGAGATGCTATTGTTGCACATGTTGTAGGAAACATGGAAGGTGAAGGCCTGAATATCTAGAGGGATTGGATGTTATACAGTATTTCCCTCCCAAGGGCAAGCTATTTTCTGGTTGTCCCTTCAGAAGATTGTAGAGGCAAGATTGTGGGCCTGGATGAGGCTCAGGAAAACAGCATGAAACAGGAGCAGGGCACAACTTTTGAAAGAATGACATAGCCCAAGGGCATAACATAAATGAATTAAAATCAAATGGGTCCAAGATGACAGACAAGTCAAATTCAACTAAACCTTGATTCTCAATCTGCAAGCTAAATGGCACTCCCAAAGGTGCCATGACAGTTCCAAGGCACTATCAAAAGACCAAGGAGTGAGTGATTCCCCAATTGTTGGAATGATCCTCCAACTCATTAGCATATGAAATCACCCAGCTCACAAAAACTAACCACACAATTCATGGCCACCACATTCACCCTCTGCAAAGACATACACTCTGTGGATACTGCTTCTCTCTGAATCTGAACAAATCTACCTCTTACTGTGTCTTTCATTGAACATTTTGCAATAAGACATCAAGAACCTGAGCTTCATTATGTCCTAAAACCAGGCATTGTGGGTTTTGGTCAGGTTCAAGTCCCAGGCAGATATGACTGAGTAGCTGAGCATAGCACAGAGTTCCTGCCATGGGAGTTTGAGGCCCAATCTTAGGTAAACAGTTTCAAACACAACTTTCAGAAATGGAAAGATGATGACCTGCCCAATACTTTATAAGCAGTGGCATAGATGGAGACAGGAGCTGAAGGACAGGAGGAAAAAACAGTGGGGAAAATATGCTGAAGATTCCCCTTCATAACCTGCTGGAAAATCTGCTGAACACCTGACCTGTGCTCGCAGTTTTCACTGGCCTGATCCTTGGCACAAAGAAGATTAAGGACAGAGAACCCTCAACCACTTGGACAACAGCTACTGGGGCGCAGCATATAGTGGAGCCTTTGGGACACCCTGGGGTGTAGCCCCTGCCAGAGACCCTCAGTTTCATCCACTGCTGCTCGCCTGTTCACAGGGGGTTCAAGGAAACAAGAAATGAGAGATTGTAAAGGAGTTAAGATTTTGTTAACCATATGTCCTTCCAGCCATAGGAGTGAGGACCTCCTACCTTAACCGGAGGTCTTCTGGAATCTGACACTGAGCCATACGAGCTTTCTGCTGAGTTTGTTTTTGCTGTCGCAGTTTCCAGCATGCTAGGTTTCTTGTCACTTCCGTTGCACTGCATTTTCTTTCCACTGAGCTTACACTGCGTGAGCTTTTGCAGAGTTGGGCTTCTGCTGTGCTTGGCCTCTGCCTCTCAGGGGCCAACCTAAGGTTGTTTTGCCCAAGTTAAATCAAAGAAATGGCACTAGATATGTCGGGAGAGTGTGTAATTTCCTTGGTTCTGTATCGCTGCAGCAAAAATTTGAAATGGTGAACCAGTGTTACAGCTCTGTCACAGTTCAGCTTTATTTGGCAAGCAAAGGAAAATACATACTTGAGGTGTGAGGGTGGGCTGACCCAAAAGAGGCGAGCAGCTCAATTTTGGCTCCTCTTTTTATATATTTTTTCTCCTCCCCCTGAGCCTGCCCTATGTAAACTGGGTTAGCCAAGAGTACTGTTTGTTTCACCTGAGGTTCTCACTCTGGTCCTCGGACCTTCCTTTGTTCTATTTTCGTGGGCTTTTTCCTTTCTTTGTCTTTTAGCCACTGCTAATTGGGATTCCTTTTTCCTATGCTAACAGAAGGAGTATAAATATTACAGTCAAGTTTCATCAAGTCTAATAATGTCTTTGGGCTCGAAACTGACCCAGAAATAATGAAATTATTTATTCTAATGGAGAGTGAATGAAAGTCACTCAGTCATGTCCAACTTTTTGTGACTCTGTGGACTGTAGCCCACCAGTCTCCTCTGTCCATGGAATTCTCTGGGTAAGAATACTGGAGTGGGTTGCCATTCCCTTCTCCAGGGGAATCTTCCCAATCCAGGGATGGAACCCCAGTCTCCTCCACTGCAGGTAGGCTCTATCATCTGAGCCACCACTCTGGAGAATATATGAAACATTTAGTTACCTTGTTGCATACATTGAGTTAATGGCTACAAGACAGAAACAAATGTAATGTAAAGCTTAGGCTCTATTTGGTTAGACTCATATTCCCAAAAGGGAGCTGGCAGAGACTGCTTATGGCTGGCTCTGAGGCCCTGGAGGGTAGTAAGAGTGATTGTATTCCTACAAATTTGGATGGATAAACCACCATTAAAAAGAATCAGGAGCACTAGAAGTGTAATGATGGGCTAAAGGCTGTATGCACAGACAAATCCAGTTTCTCAGGGAAAATCTTGTGACTAGAGGTAACAGTTGTATTATGATGCAAATTCCGGATCCTCAAAGCCTAATCTATGACATCCCATTGCACTCTTACTCCAATTAAACTGTAAATACAAGCCATACCTTTCTAATGAATAGATTTTTTCATCCACAGTAAAGAAATATCAATAGAAAACTGTGTATTCTTTTACAGACTTCTACCAAATTCTGTGTTTATGTCTTCTAATTATTAAAGATTATGGTTACAGAGGGCTTCCCAGGTGGCTCAAATGGTAAAGAATCTGCCTGCAATTCAGGAGACCCAGATTTGACGCCTGAATTGGAAAAGTCCCCTGGAGAAGGGCATGATAACCCACTCCAGTATTCTTACCTGGAGAATTCCATGGACAAAGGCGCCTGGCATGCTGAAGTCCATAGGGTTGCAAAGAGTCAGACATGACTGAGTGACTAACATGTGTACACTTGGATGGTTGGAGAAAGAAAAGACTAAAAATACCATCCTACTGAAAAAAAAATGTATTTCCACAGATAATAATTTAATCTTGAAGTAAGATCAAGACTTTCCTAAATGACCATATTGGAAACTGAACTAGAGATCAAAAAAGTGATCTAGAAGGAAATGTTAAAGTTCTAGAATTGTCAAATCTCCAAGACTGCACAAGAAATGGATGTATTTTTGCCTGTTTCAAAGATTTTTATTCAAAAAGCATTCTTCAACATAATATTAAGCAATTCCTTTGAGTGTGGGAGGCCAGGGGGTAGATGTTGTAGTGTGGGCAACTTTCCTAAAATGAAATAAGGGGTTTTAATGGTTTATATTTTCCTTCTTCCTCCCCTTTGTTTCTACTAATAAAATTGTGCTTTGAATGAGATTGTTACATCACTGATAGTTTTTAAAGGTTATCTGTTTCTCCTGCAGAAAGTTGCTCCAAACTTAATCCTTTTGTTTTAAGCATTTTCTGTCAATATCTACCCATTATCGATATTAAGATATTGTAAATAAAAGCCTCAACTGGCAAATTGTTTAAATTTGCATATATAGATAGAAGTTAAATTTAGAAGTTCTTATAGCTGCTACATTTTATCTATTCATTTGTCTCTTAAGACTTTAGAATGGTATAAATTAGGAAGCTATAAAGTACTTATGAAGGAAAAACTATAACTGATTTTGTGCTGGAGATTTCAGGATGTTTTAAATGTAGCTGATCTGCTTTCATAAATAACCCTGTTAATTTTCCTTTGTAAGTATGATAACTCATGCAAACTTCACTTATTTCTTTTTGTTTATGCTAAATGCTTTTAAAATCATAAATGATTCATGCATGAAATAATCATTTCCAAGCAAACAGAAATAATTCCTAGAATATGTACCATGCAGTAACTATTTACTCATAGCATTTCCTTTCTTATTGCATTTAATTCATTTTCCTCTTTCTACCTCCATACATTTTATGTTTTATCAGATGTACAGTTCTTGAATGAGAAAATTATGTTTACATAATTAAGGAAATATGAATCAACTTATCAGATCTAATTTTCCTGAGTTTAAAATTAGGAGCAGAAGATGGCAAAATCTGACTATATCTTACAATGCTCTGAATTATCTTGCCAACTCTTTTTACTAATTATTCTAAAATTAGATTTGATTTTATAACTAACTTCATGATTCCCTTTTATTTTTTTTTTCCTACTCCCAGCTAGAAAAATACCAGAGTCTAAAATAAAATATTTTAGGCAATTTCACATCTAAAACTGCATTTGAGTAGTGGCCAAGTAAGACATTGAAAAAAAGTGCTAGGAAATTAAAGAACATGATGCGGGGATGTTTTCCTTCTGGAGGACCCTTCTTCCATAGCTGTTGAATAAGGTGTAATTTTCACTGGAGGTGTTCTGTACTATTTCTGCCACCAACATCATGAAAGTGCTATTTCTTTTTCAAATCTATGACAAGCTGAAAGTTTTCTTGGAAGAAAAGATGTCTTATTGATTCTGAGAATGATTTAGAGAACACGAACTATGATACAAAATGAGAATGTAAATTTTTCCAAATATAAGTATCTCTTTTTTTCTGGGTCCATGAAAACAAAGACAAGTTAATGCAAAGACAGCTGCATTTAACAGAGGGCGAGGTAAGTCATGGGAATCAGTCTGAAACCCTGGAGCTTCAGACTCCCTTCACTGAGACCTGAGAGGTCTCCTTGGAAAGGCGGTGGTGGGGGGGAAGAGTCCACTGGGAAGGCAGGCCAATTTGGGATCCTGGCCCTGTCACTTACTAGGCCTCAACAAGGACAAGTTTTCAGCCTTTTTCTGGACTTTGATTTCCTTCCTTGTAAAATAGACAGAATAAAAACAATCTTATATGGTTATTTTTACTATCAAGTAAAACAATGAAGGTTAAGCATGAAATCGTTGTTCATGTTCATGGGTCTACTTAGAAAGTTGTTCTCAGCAGCTTTGAAGTATCAGATGTTCCATCACCTTGCTCTGGCTGAAGAATCAGATTACATAACTTGAGATAGCCTGTACATTTCTGGTAGATTATACTTTAAGGGAATTGAAGGAGAGTAAAAGGAAGATTATACATTCATCTAGTCCCTGACAAGTGACAGACACTATTTCCACAAATATAACTAATTTAATCCTGAGACATACCCTATGAGATAGATACTATTCTAGCCCCCATTATCTTAGCATAAGGAAGCTAAGAAATGTGCTTGATGACATTTTAATAAGAAGATTAAAACTGAATTTAAAATCAGGAATTTCATCCATTTTCTCAAGAAGCATTATTTATTTTAGTATGAAATAGGATTTACAGTCCATAATTAAAGCAACTTGCTTTTTTAAGCTCTTTTATTCTTTGGATATATAAGTGCATAGTCAAATTATCATATTTTAAAATCACTCGAAATATTATCTTATCATATGATTATATGACTGGGTGAATATACATCTTTAGGTTCATTTTAAAAAATTTATTCTTAAGGATTTTTCTTTTATTTTTAAAATTATAAAATTATGTAAAAGATCTCTATAGTACCTAAATGAAAAAAGCTATATTTTTAAAAATCTCACCTCTATCTTCCCCCTCAACCTATTTCACTTCATTGCTTATAGGCAACCTTTTTAAATTTGTATTTATTTATTTTATTTTTGGTTGCACTGAGTCTTCATTGGCGCCCCAGGGCTTTCTCTAGTTGCGGCAAGTGGGGGCCGGCTACTTTCTAGTTGCAGTGCATGAGCTTCTCGTTGCTGTGGCTTCTCTTGCTGCAGAGCCTGGGCTCTAAGGCACAAGGGCTCAGTAGTTGTGGTGTATGGGCTTAGTTGCTCCATGGAATGTGGGATCTTCCTGAACCGGGGATCAAACAAGTGTCCCCTTCATTGGCAGGCAGATTTTTAACCACTGAATGACCAGGGAAGCCCCTTAGTAACATTTTTGAGAGTTTTCTTTTTTTGAAGCAATTAATGTTTTGTTTTTAGTTAAAATCTGTCATTTAATATTTAAATGTAAAATATAAACTAATGAATAATTAGATGTTGTAGAGTGATTTATTATGAGTTTTTTTTCTATCATGCATTTTTCTAGGCTTCACATTTAGATAAATCACACATCTATCTAAAATTTGCTAGGCTATCAATAAACTACAGCACAGTGTTCATTCTTATAGATTGACCCAAAATCCACAAATTAAAACTTAAAGGACTGATAGATTGTACATCCTTGGTTTAAGGATTTTCTTAAACACAGTACTAAGATCTCAAACATCCTGAACGTAGATGTTTAAAGATTATCAACTATTTAAAGATTGTCCTAAAGATTATCAACTACTCCCCTCCTGTGCTGTGTACTAAATCGCTTCAGTTGTGTCTGACTCTCTGTGACTCTATGGACCACAGCCCACCAGCCTCCTCTGTCCATGGGATTCTCCAGGCAAGAGTACTGGAGTGAGTTGCCCATACCCTTCTCCAGGGGATCATTCAGATCCAGGGATCAAACCCAAGTCTCTACGTCTCCTGCATTGGCAAGCAGGTTCTTTACCACTAGCACCACCTGGGAAGCCCTACTCTCCTCTTAAATGAAAATAAAAATAATGAAGACATCACAGCTTAGTTTTTCACAAAGTCAGTACAAAGATTTGACATTTTAGATTTTCATTGTCTATTTTTACTTTTAATGCAAGCAAATGTATTTCTTTCATTTTTAGTTAAACAATAACAAACTGAAAACCATTTTTCTGCCTTGTTTCCCATTCCCACCCTTTGGATGGGTGTATTAACACTTCTCTAGCTAGTTCCCTATTGCAGTCTCCACCTAGTCCCCAGTTAGCCCTTAACTAGTCCCTAGTTGCTATGCTTTGAATAGCCTTGTAGAAATATAGAAATAAGCTAGTTATTTTGGTAGCATATTTTTGATAATGGATTACTAGAAAGAACTCTACTAAGTCAAGAGGTAAATAGATATGTAATTTTTCCAGATACTTCTAAATTTCCCATTACGGCAGTCATATCATGAATCATTTTTATTCTCATTAACACTGTTTAAGATTGCTAGCCTCTTCAACAAGATATGTTGTAAAGCTTTGTATTTTTAACTTTTACTTATGATAAGAAATAGTATCTTAGTGGGATTTTCCTACTTCTTAAAGTAAATTTGATCATCTTTTCCAAATGATTCAGAGATGTGCATTTTTATTTTCATGAAATGTCTATTTTTTCTTTTTGCAATTTTATGTATTATTTGTATGGGTTTTTATTCTCTATTTTTAGAAACAAAATATACTATGAGTTTTTTATTTACTTTCATTAAAAGTTCATAAAGAAATTGATAGAAATTCACCTTACATAAATTAAGCTTGAATTCTTATAAAAGGTTGTGTGTTTGTCCAGATAGGCTAAGCTATGTTCTAGTAACAAACAAGTCCCATCCCTGGTGTCTCAGATGTTAAAGAATCTGCCTGCAATGCAGGAGACCTGGGTTCGATCCCTAGGTTGGAAAGATCCCCTGGAGGAGAGCATGTCAACCCACTCCAGTACTCTTGCCTAGAGAATCCCCATGGACAGAGGAGCCTAGCAGGCTATAGTCCATGGGATTGCAAAGAGTCAGACACCACTGAATGACTAAGCACACACATGCCAATGCTAAGGCAATATGGCATGTAGAATTGCTCTCCTTGGTGATTATCTCCAAGTGGCAACTCAAGGACTGAGTTTTCTTCCATGTTGAGACACAATTCTTAAATTTGCCACAAGAGTATGTGAAGAAGGTTTATGGCCAGGTCTAGAAGGGCTGCATCACTTTTGCCCACATCCTATTGGCCAGAACTGAGTCAAGGAGAGTCAGAAATAGTCTTCCTATGTGTCCAGAAAGAAGAAAATTAACTGAGATGTTTGTGACTTCATAGTGCTGGCTCTGCCAATAAGTACTGTTTGATTAGAACAAGATTTCTATCTGTTTGATCATTACTACATTACTTCCTTTAACTATCACTACTTGAAAGACAAATGGACAAGCATGAAACATTTAAAAGTTCTTATTGTCAGCTTCCACAGCTTATTACATCTTCTGTCTTTTGAAGGGGTGATCATCTAACCATTCTCTATTACTCAGCTGTGACATGAAGCTTCCAGTTCCAAATGTCTGTGTGTTGTAATATATCCAACTGGTATATTATGACAGGCATTATGAATTTGAGTTATCCTTGCTTCAGTCATCTCCACCTGTTTAAGGATACTGCTAAAGTCTATCTTTATTTTGAAATCATAATTTCCATTTTGTGGAAATATCTGAATCACTTGCTTCTTGTTTATCGCTATGCTCTTCTGAGAGTGTATGACTGGTTATTAAAAAAAAAAAAACATTAAGAGTTACAATGTTTAGATGCAGTGTTTAAATGTTTAGTTTTTTACCAGAACAGAGACTATCCTTATGGGCTTCCTGTTTAAGAAGTGATTGCCTTGGAGGTAGCAAGATGATCATCATTTCTTAAATTCTTGCTTCTTAAACTCACATTTTACAAGTTTCTCTGTACATAATTTTTATATCAGTCAAGTTCACTAAAAAGTTTCCTAAAGCTTACATTGAGTATTTTACTTTGTCCAGAATTGAGTTGAAAACTCATTTATGACATAGCAAATCATAAGGACACTAATACACTTTTGCATATTTATTTAACTTTCTCTAAATTGAAAATATGCCATGCATCTTAGTGTATTGTGTTGAACTGAGCACACTTCCTTGTGCTCTGAGAGTATCCTGTGTTTACTTCTATCATAGTGATTTGTCACTGTGCATTGCAACTGCCTTCTTGTTGAAATTTCCTCCACTAGAATCAAGGGCTTGGGTCGTGTCTTTCTTGCCAACACCGAAAACCTTTTATGCCTGGCTCCTAGAAGTGTCACAGGAAAGAGCTAAATCTGACTAAATCTGGATCTCTTTCTTTTACTTTGTTTCCCATCGCTTTTGTTCAGTAAAAGAATATTGTCTATACATAATGGCCTACCTCAAGGAACTCTGCTCCTCTGTCTGAATGTTAAACCAAAGTGTCTTTGTTAAGAGAAACATCCTCACCCTGTCCACCTGTAAATGGCTACAGGAAGGAAGAAAGAACACACCCCTTTCCCAATGCTGGCCATTCTAGGAGATATTGGCAAAACTTATGACCTTTTGACTTACTTCCTCATCCCCTCCCTGTTCTGTTCTATAGAAGAACCCAGCATCCAAACCTAAAGAAGATGGCTATTTTGAGACATTAGCTTTCTATCTTCTCAGTCTGCTGGCTTTCCAAATAAAGTCATTATTCCTTGCCTCAACACAGTGTTTTCAATTTATTTGCCTATTGTGAGGCGAGAAGAGCAAGCTTGTACTCAGTAACAGAAATTGATCAATAAAAGCTTGTGGATATGAATAAATTAATAAATAATAAAAATACTTCAAGAAAATGATGCTTCTTAATGATTAGTTTATTGTGATGAATTCAGGAATGATTGCTGAATTGGAGAACTTAGAATTTTATATATTTTCAAATGACTTTTTAGTCCTTAATGATGCTGTCCTAACCTTTGCACTGACTGTAAGGAAAAAAGTGTCGATCAAACTGTCCACAGAGAATGTAGTCAATTTATTCTATTGTCTCAAATATGTAGCTCTTTGTAAAGATGCATTTTTTTTTCTTTCTTTTTTTTTTTTCTTCCATTTATTTTTATTTGTTGGAGGCTAATTACTTTACAACATTGCAGTGGTTTTTGTCATATATTGAAATGAATTAGCCATGAATTTACATGTATTCCCCATCCCGGTCCCCCCTCCCACCTCCCCCTCCACCCCATCCCTCTGGGTCTTCCCAGTGCACCAGGCCTGAGCACTTGTCTCATGCATCCAACCTGGGCTGGTGATCTGTTTCACCCTAGATATACATGTTTCGATGCTGTTCTCTTGAAACATCCCGCCCTCGCCTTCTCCCACAGAGTCCACAAGTCTGTTCTATACATCTGAGTCTCTTTTTCTTTTTTTGCATATAAGGTTATCGTTACCATCTTTCTAAATTCCATATATATGTGTTAGTATACTGTAATGGTCTTTATCTTTCTGGCTTACTTCGCTCTGTATAATGGGTTCCAGTTTCACCCATCTCATTAGAACTGATTCAAATGAATTCTTTTTGATGGCTGAGTAATATTCCATGGTGTATATGTACCACAGCTTCCTCATCCATTCGTCTGCTGATGGGCATCTAGGTTGCTTCCATGACCTGGCTATTATAAACAGTGCTGCGATGAACATTGGGGTGCACGTGTCTCTTTCGGATCTGGTTTCCTCAGTGTGTATGCCTAGAAGTGGTATTGCTGGGTCATATGGCAGATCTATTTCCAGCTTTTTAAGGAATCTCCACACTGTTTTCCATAGTGGCTGTACTAATTTGCATTCCCACCAACAGTGTAAGAGGGTTCCCTTTTCTCCACACCCTCTCCAACATTTATTGCTTGTAGACTTTTGGATAGCAGCCATCCTGACTGGTGTATAATGGTACCTCATTGTGGTTTTGATTTGCATTTCTCTGATAATGAGTGATGTTGAGCATCTTTTCATGTGTTTTTTTGCCATCCGTATGTCTTCCTTGGAGAAATGTCTGTTTAGTTCTTTGGCCCATTTTTTGATTGGGTCATTTATTTTTCTGGAGTTGAGCTGGAGGAGTTGCTTGTATATTTTTGAGATTAATCCTTTGTCTGTTGCTTCATTTGCTATTATTTTCTCCCAATCTGAGGGCTGTCTTTTCACCTTACTTATAGTATCCTTTGTTGTGCAAAAGCTTTTAAGTTTCATTAGGTCCCATTTGTTTATTTTTGCTTTTGTTTCTAAAATTCTGGGCATGAGTTAAGCTAATCTCCCTCTTCTCTCCTCTATCTCTATTTCTTCTGTGGGTATAAAACCAGGCTAGTATTACATGATCCTAATTCCAACATCCTGACAATATGTGATTTAATCAACAGTGGGCACATTTCCAGTGGAACAATCAGATTCTTTGGGGAACTCTAGAACTAAAAACATTAGTCTCTGCTGTCACTTACATTGCAGTGAAGTAGATTTGTAACAAGGAAGTGCAAATCTGACTCCATATTCAATCTATTTCTTTTACTTTAATATTTGTGTTCTACTGCTTTCACTACAAGTTACTAAAATGGTGCTGCCTATAGCTTAAAGTATATATGACAACCCATCTCCAGGAATTCTGCTTCCCAGCCCTGAAAATTAAGCTAAAATATCTTTGTTTAACTCACAGAAAACATCCTGACCAGGCTCACCTGTGAATGACTTCAAGAAAGAAGAAATTAATATATCCCATCTGGAGTCTATCTAGCTGGAACCAGGAAATATTCGACAACTTATTGCCTTTTTTACGTTGCTCTTGACCTCCCACTCTTTGTTCTATTAAAAAAGAAAGAAAGAAAAGAAAAGAAACCTAGCATCCAAACCCAGGCAAGATGGCTCTTTGGAACACTAGTCCACCATCTTTTCAGTCTGCTGACTTTCCAAATAAAGTCAAAATTCCTTGCACCAATACCTTTTCTGTTGGTTTATCAGCCTGTCCTATGGTGAGCAGTACAAAGCTTGGACTTGGTATTTATGAAAGATGCAGAGACTGAAAAAGTTATTCCAATGCAGCCATGTTTGACCTACATGCAAAAACAGCAGAGGAAATTGGTTTCTTTAAAAAGATGAAGAAATCAAAAGTGAAGAGAGTAGCAGGAAAAAAAAAAATTCAAGTGCCCTTAGGAGAATGGACCCTGACTTTCTAGTTGGTGCAATGGTAGGGAATCTGCCTGCCAATCCAGGAGATGCAGGTTTGATCCCTGGGTCTGAAAGATCCCCTGGTATAGGAAATGACTACCCATTCCTGCATTCTTGCCTGGAAAATTCCATGGACAGAGAAGACTGGCGGACTGCAGTCCATGGAGTCACAAAGAGTCTGGCACAACTGGGCCACTGAGCATGGAGGTGAATGGAAGGAGTCATTTTTATACAATTTTACAAGCAAAACTCAATGTTCAAGAATATGACTTCCATCATTTTTCCTCAATCAAATGCAATTTTAATCTTGAACTCTCCATTTTACTGATATTAGAAAATGTCACCTAGTCACTACTTAGTAAACTCAGCAGAGATTATTTAATTTATTCAGGTTTAAATTTTCATCATCTTGGGAGTTAAACTCAGTGGGTTGAGGAGTCAAAATCAGTAAATTTAGTTTCCTCTTTCTGATTCCTGATGTTTTGGGGAGGATGTAATAACTCACAGCATTGTTAGCAAGAGACACCTGATCCTTGACCATGTCTTTACACCAGCCTCCACTGAGACACAATGCTTCCTATTTTGATTATTGTCAATACATGCTTGTCTGTGGTGTTACTGAGCTCCCTGGATTCACGAAGATGCCTGATGTTCACCTTCACAGAGCTCCTCCACTGGTCTACCTAAACACTTGCAGTCTTTTCATCACCATCTTCCACACTTCCCTGATACCCTGTGAGACTTCCTCTAGGATGGTCAGCCTAAATCCTCTGCCCTTGCTGCCCCTACAATTGTGCAATTTTCTGGAGGCAAGTCTCCTTTGCAAGGACAATGATCCCCTGGACTGTATCTGGAAACAAGGCAAAAGCATTCTGGCTCTAGGATCCCCTCAAATTTACCTTTTGTATTTTCAGTCCTCCCCTGAGGCAAGTCTCAAGTTTCATTAGAAATCTAGGAGGTTCTGTTTCACAACAGTAGTCAACACCCCTGCCCTCTTATCCAAACTTGGGAAAATATTGCTTGGCCCAGCCCCAGAAAGACACATTTCCTTTCTGTGTGTAAGGAAAACTAACTAACCACATCTTTCCAAGGAAGCCACTTATGTAGGTCATTCAGGCAAAGAATCATTAGACTGTTTCTCTCAATTCCTTTTCTCCCTCTCTGAAGGAAAGAACAAACAGGCCCTGTAAGCTGAAAGGGTGTTTCATGTACACATTAGTCATCAAAGCAATCAAGTCCAATCTATGAATGTAAGTGATACAGACTGTTTACCCAGATGCTCCACATTTATTTCAACTCCTAAACTGGGGAAAATTCTACAATGTTTTTAAGCTTTGGGACAGCTGGATCTTGTACTTTAAAAAAAATGTACAAAAATTAAAAATGGGATGGCTGGTTGTGATTAAACAGGAAAAGGAAAATTCAGGTTGACTTTTTTGTTTTGGGTGTGTCAGGCTCATGGCAGGCACATGAAACCTCTCATTTAAGTTTCATGACCACTGTGAAGTAGATGTTAGTAGCTTCATTTCAGAGAGGGAAACAAGATTAAATGAGTTATTCAAGTTACAAGATCCATACTATCAATTGAAGTGTGCTTTCCAAAAAGATGTGTTGAAATCTTAACTCTAGGTACCTGTAAATGTGAACTTATTTGGAAATAGGGCCTTAGCAGATGTAATCAAGTTTAGATGAGGCCATCCTCAATTAGAATGGGCCCTGAGTCCTATGACTTCTGTTCAGTGCAGTCACTCAGTCGTGTTCGACTCTTTGCAACCCACGGATGGGCAGCACGCCAGGCCTCCCTGTCCATCACCAACTCTCGGAGCTTGCTCAAACTCATGTACATCGAGTCAGTGATGCCATCCAACCATCTCATCCTCTGTCATCCCCTTCTCCTCCAGCCCTCAATCTTTCCCATCATCAGGGTCTTTTCAAATGAGTCAGTTCTTTGCATCAGGTAGCCAAAGTATTAGAGTTTCAGCTGCAGCATCAGTCCTTTTAGACTTTCAGAATGAAGTCCTTTCAGAATGAAGACATTCAGACACATACAAAGGAAGACAGTCTTGTGAAGACAGAGGCAGAGAGTAGAGAGATACAGTTATATTAAAGGAAGGCCAAGGGCTCAGGAAACCTCCAGAAACTAGAAAGAGACCAGGAAGGATTCTTCCCTAGAGTCTTCAAAGGGACCATGGTCTAGAAACACCTTTGGACGTCTCGCTTCCAGATCTGTGAGATAATAAATTTCTAGTTGTTCTAAGGTAGAGGCTGCCATGTTTTTGACACCAGGAGCCAGTTTCATGGAAGACAATTGTTCTGGTGATGGAGAATAAAGCTTCCCTTTCTGGCCGCTGCTCACCTCCTGCTGTGTGGCCCAGTTCCTAACAGGTCATGAACCAACACCAGTCTGCAGCGCAGGGGTTGGGGATCCCTGTTCTAAGGTATCTAAGTACCTTTTAGATAATGTTTTTGTTAATTTTCTATGGCCCTAGAAAACTAATATAAAACCCCTCTCATTGAAAGCCTACTAGGTTGCATGCATTCTCTTGGCCATCTACTATATGCTAGTTAATTTAACCTAAAATTTACAGAGAGGATACCAAGGTTCAGAAAGTTAAGCAACACATCAATGTTACATTGTTTTCAAGTAATAGGGACTTTAGGGACATTCTAAAGTTCAGATGCAACAAGTCTGCCAGACCATAAATGCCTTTCTAAGTTCACATAGCCAGAAAGTCAATACAATGCTGAAGGAAATAAAAAGAAGTGTAGGATATCATTGTAAGGTTCTATCTATGAAATGTTAGTGATTTATAAAGGAAGATTACAATGGCGAAATTACAAGTGATATAATGAATTGAATTATCTTAAATAAATAAATTTACTGCAATTTTCTTGCATTAAATACTGTTCATTACCAAAAGTCTAAGACAAAAGAGAAATTTTGCCCAACAGACATTTTAATGGTAACTCTATTTGCTGTAATTAGGTGAGATTTTATGACCCTAGAAGACTTTTTGAGACTGTTTCAAGGTACCTTCCAACTTACTCAGAGTTAAGATGTTCCTATGAACTTGCCAGGACTCACATGATCTGGCCTCCCTTTCCTGAAGTACTCAGTCCCATCTCCCCACTTGATCATTCCTATCCAGCCACACAGACACTTCCCAATTTCTAGTATATATCCAGCTTTCTGTTATCTCAGACAGAGCCTTTGAGCTTACAGTTCTCTGTCTGAACTCTCCTCCCAGAGTTCTGCCTACCTCCTTCTCATTTCCTACAAGTTTTAACTTGACTGTCCCCTTTTCAGTCCAATCATCTCTGACTGCCCTAGTTAAACTTGAAGGCCTCCTTGACACTATCTGTCAACCTCCTTTATAATAATTCATATCATCTAATATACTATATCTTCACTTCTAAAGTCATTTTTATTGATGCCCTCATAAATAGAAACTCCATGAAGACAAAAGTATTTGTTTTGTTTGTTACTATATCTTCAATTGCTAAACAGTTCCTGGCACATAGTAAGGCTTCAAATGCCTGCTGAATGAATAAATGAATGAATGAGTGAACTCACAGATAAATTATTTTACAGTTCTTGAGTTCTATAAAAGAACTTCAAAGGAGTCCATGAACACCTGGAATGACATGGAAAATAATGTATGTGTGCAAAGTTCTCTCCAAAGAGGAAATTTTACTAACCTCTGCATTTATTTAATAGTAAAGAAGATTGTGGAATATTTATTGTGAAACATAAAGGTAAAACTTCTATACGTTAGGCTAAAATATTATTATTAACCACAATTCCTGTTAAGTTCTGTATTAGTACCTCTGCATATATACCTCATTTTCTATAGGAAAAATGAGTGTAACTCATGCATCCTCTCAGATTTCCACTTTCTTTTCTCACTTATATTTTCACATTTACTCTCCACAGCAACGTCTTGGTTTTTTCTTTATTTGTTCTCCATATTCTTATTAACCTTTCCTATTTTGCCCTTTATTTTCTTTTTTCCCCTCTTTTTTTTTTTTTTTTTTTGTTTCTACCAAGTTTCTTTTTTAAAAATTGTTTTTCTGGGCTTCCCTGGTGGGTCATTGATCAAGTGGTAAAGAATGATAAAGTGGTAAAGAATCCACTTGCCAATGCAGGAGACACAGGTTACATAAAACATATTACATTTATAACATGCTATTTTAAACTGATAACAGCTTAACTTCAAGTTTAATACAGAGTTTTACATTTTTGCACTCCCACCCTCCTTTCTCGGTTTCCATGTTGCAATTTGTATCCTTTTATATTGCATGTGTGCTCAGCTGCTTTAGTTGTTTCCGACTCTTTGCACTCTTTGTTTCCGACCGTAGTCCACCAGGCTCCTCTGTCCATGGGATTTCCCAGCAAAAATACTGGAATGGGTTGCCATGCCCTCCTCCAGGGAATCTTCCCTACCAAGGAACAGAGCCCGAGTCTCCTGCATCTCCTGCATTGGCATGTGGATTCTCTATTGCTGAGCCATCAGGAAAGCCCCTCTTTTTATACTGTGTATCCATTAATGAATTATTATAGTTATACTTTAATACTTCATCCCTCATATAAAAGTTATAAGTGATTTGCCCATGAGCATTCTAATATTAGGGTGCTCTGAATTTAACTGTATATTTATCTTTGCCAGTGAATTTTATATCACAGACAACATAAGTTGCCTGCCACTCCAGTGAATAATGAATGTTGCCCACCATCAAGCCATCAGCCATTGGACCTGCTCCCAGGTGGTAAGCCCTGAGGGGAATGAAGGATGGAGAAAAACAGGATACTGGCCCTAGAAATTAATAGTTAAGATGCATTTCAGAAGAATAATTTCAACGAGCTCAAACTCCCGTGTCTTCACATATGTAGAAAAACACTAAAATCAGCAATTTTAAATGTCTGGTTTTTGTGATTAGTAATAATATTTTGATCTTCAGCACATTTGTTTATTTTCAGCAAAAGCTCCTGCATATCCTGGCTCTTCTCTTACTTCTCTGTAGCAGTGCATCAGAGCTACCTGAGAGACTGTCTCCTGGGTTATAATCTCACTAGAACTCCCGAACAAAACTTAACTCATAATTTTCAGGTCATGCGTTTTTTGTTTTGTTTTTTTTTTCAGTCAACAATATTTATGTATGCTTTCCTGTTACTAATTAGCTTCCTTTAGTTTCAACTTGAAGAACCCCTTTTAACATTTCTTGTAAGGCTAGTCTAGTGGTTGTGAACATCTCTTAGAGCATTTGTTTGTCTAGAAAAGTCTCTTTTAAATCCTTTCTTCAGTATCGAAGGACAATCTTGCTTGTTTTTCCTGGGTAGCTTTTAAAGTGTGCAGATAAATCTGTTTTCAGGGAAGCATTGGGAAATGAGTGAGTTCTACCTGCTCACTCTGTACTAAACCCTGCAGTACAGCCACAGGGAGTTCTCACATCAGGAACTGCTTCTTTTTTTGGTATAGTTTTGTGAGTATGATGGATTCAAGACCCATTGACTTTCAGAGGTGGTTGTTTTGAGTCCATCACTTAGGTGAGAGTCTTAAATTTGGTGTGCTAATCATGGGGTTCAAATCCTTAGCTCCTAAGGGAGAAACTGGGAATTCAGGGCTCCTTTCAGATTGTATGACCCTGGGCCAGAGACAGATTTATGGCCAAATGGTGTCTCAGCTTTTCCTACCGAATTTGATGTGTACCTTCTTAGTAGCCCAATGTGGAGGAGTCACTCAGCTAGTTTCTGGATCTCTTTTATTAGACGGTGCAATGGGTATAACTATAGAGTTGGTGCATCCAATAAATCAGGGGAACTCAGAAGCTTCTTATGTCACCATCTCGGTCCTCTCTCTCAAATTTATCCTTCAGTTGTTAATTCAGAGAAACTTATTAAACACTACTACAAGAATGCAATCAGCAAAATCCAGAATGTAGAAAACTCTAAAGGGAAAATAAATGGTTTCTTTAACAAATAACTTGTGAAAAAAAGAAGGAAATCTATAAAAAGTTATATTAATCAACTGCAATATATGGAGTTTATAAGCACTTTCCCCCTGTGGCTCAGCTGGTAAAGAATCCACCTGCAATGTGGGAGACCTGGGTGTGATCCATGGGTTGGGAAGATCCCCTGGAGAAAGGAATGGCTACCCACTCCAGTATTCTGGCCTGGAGAAATCCATGGACTATATAGTCCATGGGGGTCACAAAGAGTCAACATGACTGAGTGACCTTCACTTTTACTTTTCTTTCTTTTGAAGTAGTTAAAAATAGACTCAGAGAAATTTGAACATTGATCATATAATTTATGACATTAAGGATTATTGATATTTTGGGTGTAATGTTTTAAAATGTATCTTTTAGAGACACATTCTCAAATATATGTATAAAATATAAAATGCTTCTCAATTTTTCCAATAATGTGTGTGTGTGTGTGTGTGTGTGTGTGTATGCACCCTTCTATGTGCTTACCAGGTGGCACAATGGTAAAAAATCTGCTTGCCAGTGCAGGAGACGGTTTGATCCCTGAGTTGGGAAGATCCCCTGAAGTAGAAAAGGGCAACCCACTCCAGTATTCTTGCTTGGAAAGTTCCATGGACCGAGGAGCCTGGCAGCCTATAGCCCATGGGGTAGCAAAGACAGACATGACTGAATGACTAAGCATGCATGCACATACATACAAACATACATATATACTCATATGTGAAATGAATAACTGATTTGGAGATGATGGCAATGAGCGTACATAAGAGAAGACTGGCCAAGAGTTGATCATTCCTAAAGCAACATGTTACATATTTGGGTATCTGATATTCTTTTTTGGTATATGTTTGAAATGTTCCATAGCAAAAATAACATTGAAAATTTTAAGAAGAATACATTTAACCTTTACTATTTAACATTCTGTGGACATTTGCTCTTGGAGAAAACATCCGGTTACACTGGAGATTGACAGAGATTGTAACTGATACACATAATCAGGTAATTCTCCATATAGGACTACTGTGGGAAAAAGAGGGAGACAGGAGAAGGAGATTAAGTGACAAGTAAATTACACCACCTGCCTTCTATACCAGCCCAACCAAGAACTCAACCTCCTTTCTGCTTCTCCCTTCCTACTTGGAGTCTAAAAACCAGGCTGCCTTGCCTGATCTTATTCCACCATAAATAAGATAATTCTAACCAAACTGAAAAGAACTGTGTTCTTATATTCAGTTTAAATTATCTTGCAACTTCCAAAGCCTGGTGGTTTGGGCAACTTGTCTGTAGAAGTCTCTGGAACACTGGGCTTTGGTCATCCCTTGCAAGAGAAGGAAAGTCAGCATTTACCTCTACCAATTTCTCCCAACTTTCCTAATAATTAGAGTCCTCTTGGATTTCAATAAAAAATTCAGGTTTGTTCTCTGCATATGGGCAGATTTAGAGAAACATAGAAATGTAATTATTCATTATATATGTGAAATAAAATTTAGGAATACAATTAGTTATCATTATGAAATTCAAATTTAACTGTATCCTATATTTCTGGCCTCCCTACTGGGATGATGTTCAGGAATTGTTTGCACTTCAGGTTTGTTTTTTTTTTTTTTTTTAACAATGTCTTGAGTAGAAGCTCAGAGAAGCTTCCCTTTTCATTTGAGCCTATCAATCACCTTTTTAAGTGATTTTAAAATAATAAAATCAGTTGTATAAGTGTCACCAATTTCATTGCTAGTTTCTATGTATGATAACCATATTTTTTAGTCATAATTATGTAGATTTGTCAGCATGTGTTAGATATATTTAGTTCTAACTTTTTTTTATTTCAACACTAAACTCTTGACTTACAGTTGGTCTTCAAATTTTGTAGTTCATAATCATTGTCTCAATTTTAAAAATTAGAAGGAAAATTTCACAAGATACCCTAAAAACTGTAAAAGTGGATCTCTGGAATTGGAATTTATTGGTTATTTTTTACCTTAAACTTATGACATCATTTGAGTCAAGCTGATTAATGATACAATGTAGTGAACCTTGACTCACAGTTTTGTCCTCAGAGGAGCCTCATTCTGGAATTTGCTTCTTCTCTTAGTCCAATGAAAAATGAGCTTCTTGGCTCCAAGGATACCTTCAAGGGGTAATTGTTTACAAAAACATCTGCCGGAGGGCTTAATAATAAGGATTAAATGATAGATGGTATTTTAAATGCATTTTCCACGTATGAATCCCAAGAGGATCAGTAATGAGAACAGTTCAAAATGTAATACTAGTAATTAGGCATACTGATTTATAAAAAAGTATCCTCATATACTTTGAAAGCTTGACATGCCAATGATTCCCAGATTTCTAAACTCAAGGTGTGAGAAACTGATTGCCAAAAATATCGAGATTTATTTAATAAACATCACTCAATCCAGATTCAATAGCCCAGAAGCCGAAGAAAAATTCAGGACTTGATTTCTCAGAACTTCTATGACCTTTGGGAGCATTCTATTAAAGAAAAATGAAGCAGATTTGCTTTAAGTAATTCCAGTCTTCAGTGATAAACAGAAAGAATCCTTCACAAACATCAGAGATCTTTTAAAGTTTTTATTTCAAAAGGCTCAAATGCTTTATTGGGGTTTTTAATTATTTTCATAGATTTGGAGAAGGTTTTGTTTCCTCAGGGCTAATATTTTTGGAACAATGAGAGACATCATACTGTGAGACCTGCCCTTTTGCAGAGTCTATGTTAAAAAGAAATACAACTTAAGACTGAGATGGTTTCCTTGTTTTAGTCTGACTAGAACTCGAAATCTACCCAGATTCCACAAGATTGTGTAGAATGACTGGCCCTTGAAATCCTCATTAAACTTTTTAAACTGAAGACTTTAAATTTTGGACTAATCTCTCCCCTACTCGGGTTCAAATGTTTTAACTCCAAAAAGAAAAAAAACACTATTACTCTCCTAGAAAAAGTACTCAATATTTTCATCCTTTACAAAATACTAGGGATCTGAATTCTCCAATATGCATTCGAACACAAGAATTCTGAGCTGAAGCATCATTACAGTATTCTTAAGGAGTAAAATGACAAATTTCTGAGAGGGAGTATTATGTTATCTTGGGAAAACTTTCTAATATCATTGGGCTTCTTTGATAAATGTTTGTTCTGCATAACCTCTAAAATTAATTCCAGGTCTAATTTTTTCTCATTCCTTAACAGTTAAGAGTTGCACCACAGCCTTAGTGGCTTTTTACCTGGAAAGCTCAATTGAAATTGTCTTTAAAAACAGGCTTTTGCAAAAAGAAAAAAAAATTAATAAAATAATGAGATGAATACAAAACACTAAAGAAATTAATACAAGATAAACTTGATTCTAAGATATATATGTATGCTGGCAAGTAGCCAGAGGAAATAGTTTTCTTGTTACAGTCCCAGAAGATGCACTGCATCTTCATGCAAAGTAGAGGGAGAAATGAGCTCAGTGCTTCCATTTCTAACTGTTCATGTGATGAATTTTTACTGCTATAGGCATAATTTCAATTTACCATCTCTTCTAAAATCAAGTTGCTATTAGGATTTTCAATCTACCATGCACAAGACTTTTGGAAACCAAAATTGTGGATAATAGACTAACAAACACAAACCTTAGACCACCACCTATTAGTAATATGAGCTTGGGAAAATCATATAAGCTTCAACAGACATAATTCCTTCATCTTCAACAGAGGAACAATTCATGACAACCTGGTTTCAATCTATGTGATGTGTGTGTGTGTAGCTCTTAATAAGTATTTGTGGAAATATTTATTGACAATAAAGTACCCTACCAACGTAACATATTTCTATTGTAGGATCCATACAATACAAGACGTTTAATCAAAGACTGAAGAATGAATACATTTTATCTATTTATCCGAATGACAGAGAATCTATTGTAAGCAATAGGTTGATCAACTTGCATGACAATAATCTTGCTTTGGAAAGAGAAAAACGCATGTATATCAAGTCAGTTCTGCAAGATGTGAAGATAACATCAATATTCACAAGACACAAAGTTCAGTTCTTCTTTGAAAGGGTGAAGGTATTTTAAAAGGTGGGCTTTATTATTTTTCAGAGATGGTGAGGCCAACAGGTCAGGAGATGACTGGCACTGAAAAGGTAGTTTGTTACTCACAGTTCCCAAGAAAAGGGGGCATGATGTGTCACACAGAGCCACACAAGAAGGTGCCAGAACTCATCAGGAGGGAGAAAGTAAGGGAAAGACATGAGCAAGAGACTCTGTTGTGCTCTCTGTGGGCAGGAAACAGCATGGTAGGCAAGCTTAGAATTTGTCTGTGTGAATACTTTCAGTGGAGTCTGGGACATAGGGACTGTCCCTAGTTCCCTAGTGCCTGATCTTGGAGTGACTAATGTGAGGAATTATGGTCCCAAGTATGAGATCCCAACAGAGAAGTTGGAGGGGCTGTGGGTTCTGGATCAGTTAACTTGCATATGAAAGGTGTACTCAGCTAGTCATCCGTTTACTGTCTCTAGAAATTGTCCATCCCTGGGAAGACTAGTCTCTCCATGGTCAGGAAGGCCCCAGATGCCAAAGCATCAGAAATTACAGAAAATAGCAGATAGCAATACAAGCCTTACCTCAAGAAAGAAGAAAACATCAAATAAATGACCTAACTTTACACCTAAACAATTAGAAAAAGAAGAACCTGGAAAATGAAAGTCAATAGAAAGAAAGTGAAAGTGAAAGAAATCATGAAAATCAGAACAGAAATAATTGAAAATGAAGCGAGGGAGACTATAGCAAAGATCAACAAAACTAAAAGATAAACAAAGCAAACAAACTGTTAGACAAGACTCATTGAGAAAAAAGGAAGAAGAATCAAATCAATAAAATTATAAGCGAAAATGGAGAAATTACAACAGACAACACAGAAATACAAAAGATCATAAGAGACTACTATGAACAACTAGATGCCAATAAAATGGACAACTTGGAAGAAATGGACAAATTCTTAGAAAAGTATAACCTTCTGAACCAGAAAGAAATAGAACTGAGCCAAGAAGAAATAGGAAATCTGAACAGACTCATCAAAAGCATGGAAATCAAAACTGTAAGAAAAAATCTTCCAACAAACAAAAGCCCAGGACCAGATGGCTTCACAGGTGAGTTCTACCAAAAATTTAGAGAAGACCTAACACCTATCCTGCTCAAATGCTTCCAGAAATTTGCAGAGGAAGGTAAACTCCCAAACTCATTCTATGAAGCCACCCTCACTATGATACCAAAACCAAAGATGCCACACACAAAAAAGAAGAAAACTACAGGCCAGTATCACTGATGAACATAGATTCAAAAATCTTCAACAAAATTCTAGCAAACAGAATCCAACAACATAGTAAAAAGATCATGCATTCATGCATCATGACCAAGTGGGCTTTATTCCAGGTATGCAAGGATTCTTCAATATTGGGAAATCAATGTGATACACCACATTAACTAAATGAAAGGTAAAAACCATATTGTTATTGCAATAGATGCAGAGAAAGCCTTTGACAAAATTCAACACCCATTTAATATAAAAACTCACCAGAAAGTAGGGATAGAAGGGAAACACCTCATCATAATAGAAGTCATATACAGTACAACCACAGCAAACATTATCCTAAATGGCAAGAAATTGAAAGCACTTTCTCTAAATTCAGGAATAAGACAAGGGTGCCCACTCTCACCATTTCTATTCCTCTTGGAAGTTCAAGCCACAGCAATCAGAGAAGTAAAAGAAATAAAAGTAGTTCAGATTGGAAAAACAGCAAAACTGTCAATGTCTGAAGATGACATAATCCATCCTCTACATAGAAAACCCTAAAGCTACCACCAGAATATTACTAGAGCTAAGCAATGAATATAGCAATGTTGTAGGATATAAAATTAATACACTGAAATCCATTGCATTCCTAACAGTAACAATGAGTAAACAGAAAGAGAAATTAAAGAAAAAATCCCATTCACTATTGCAACGAAAAGAATAAAATACTTTGGAATAAATTTACCTAAAGAAACAAAAGATCTATATATAGAAAACTATAAAACACTGATGAAAGAAATCAAAGATGACACAAACAGATGGAGAAATATACCGTGTTCATAGATTGGAAGAATCATTATAGTGGAAATGAGGATACTATTCAAAGCAATCTATAGATATAACACAATTCCTATCAACATACCAATGGTATTTTTCACGGAACTAGAACAAACAACTTCACAATTTGCATGGAAACATGAAAAGACTCAAATAACCAAAGAAATCTTGAGAGAGAAGAATGGAACTGGAGGAATCAACCTTCCTGACTTCAAACTATACTACAAAGCAATAAGAATTAAGACAATATTGTACTGGCACAAAGACAGAAAAATAGATCAATGGAACAAAATAGGAAAACCAAAGATGAATCCACACACCTATGGACACCTTATCTTTAACAAAGGAGACAAAAATATACAATGGAGAATGTTTGCAAAAATGTACAATATTAAAGGGAATTTAATTAACAAATGGTTCTAGGAAAACTGGTCAACCACTCATAAAAGAATGAAACTAGAACACTTTCTAATACCATACACAAAAATAAACTCAAAATGGACTAACTATCTAAATGTAAGACCAGAAACTATAAAACTCTTAGGGGAAAACATAAGCAGAACACTCTCTGACATAAATCACAGCAAGATCCTCTATGACTTACCTCCCAGAGTAATGGAAATAAAAACAAAGATAAATACAAACACAACTGACAAACAATTAATCTCCAAAATGTACAAGCTGCTCATGCAGCCCAATACCAGAAAAATGAACAATCCAATCAAAAAGTGGGCCAAATAACTAAACAGACATTTCTCCAAAGACATACAGATGGATAATAAACATATAAAAAATGCTCAACAACACTCATTATTCAGTTCATTTCACTTCAGTCATTCAGTCGTGTCCATATATTTGTTTCCGCATGGACTGCAGCACACCAGGCTTCCCTGTCCATCACCAACTCCCAGAGTTCACTCAAACTCATGTCCATTGAGTCAGTGATGCCATCCAACCATCTCATCCTCTGTTGTCCCCCTCTCCTGCCCTCAGTCTTTCCCAGCATCAGGGTCTTTTCAAATGAGTCTGCTCTTCACATCAGGGGGCCAAAGTATTGGAGTTTCAGCTTCAACATCAGTCCTTCCCATGAATATTCAGGATTGATTTCCTTTAGGATGGACTGGATGGATCTCCCTACAATCGAAGTGACTCTCAAGAGTCTTCTCCAACACCATAGTTCAAAAGCATCAATACTTTGGCACTCAGCTTTTTTTATAGTCCAACTCTCACATCCACACATGACTACTGGAAAAACCATAGCCTTGACTAGACGGACATTTGTTGGCAAAATAACGTCTCTGCTTTTTAATATGCTGTCTAGGATGGTCATAACTTCTCTCCCAAGGAGTAAGCAACTTTTAACTCATTATTAGAGAAATGCAAATCAAAACCACAATGAGGTATTATTCATGCTAGTCAGAAAGTTCACCATCAAAAAGTCTAGAAGAAAACATGCTGGAGAGGGTGTGGAGAAAAGGAAACCCTCTTACACTGTTGGTGGGAATGCAAACTAGTACATCCACTATGGAGAACAGTATGGAGGTTCCTTAAGAGCTGGAAATAGAACTGCCATACAAACCAGCAATCCTACTGCTGAGCATACACACCGAGGAATCCAGAATTGAAAAAGACACATGTGGGCCCATGTTGACTGCAGCACTGTTTACAATAGCTAGGATATGGAAACAAACTAGATATCCATTGTCAGATGACTGGATAAGAAAGTTGTGGTACGTATACACAAAGGAACATTCAGTTCAGTTCAGTTCAGTTCAGTCACTCAGTAGTGTCCAATTCTCCACGGCCCCATGAATCTCAGCACGCCAGGCCTCCCTGTCCATCACAAACTCCCGGAGTCCACCCAAACCCATGTCCATCAAGTCAGTGATGCCATCCAGCCATCTCATCCTCTGTTGTCCCCTTCTTCTCCTGCCCTCAATCTTTCCCAGCATCAGGGTCTTTTCAAATGAGTCGGCTCTTCACATCAGATGGCCAAAGTATTGGAGTTTCAACTTCAACATCAGTCCTTCCAATGAACACCCAGGACTGATCTCCTTTAGGACGGACTGGTTGGATCTCTCCAAAGTCCAAGGGACTCTCAAGAGTCCTTTCCAACACCACAGTTCAAAAGCATCAATTCTTTGGCGCTCAGCTTTCTTTATAGTCCAACTTTCACATACATACGTGACCATTGGAAAAACCATAGCCTTGACTAGACGGACCTTTGTTGACAAAGTAATGTCTCTGCTTTTTAATATGCTGTCTAGGTTGGTCATAACTTTCCTTCCAAAGAGTAAGCGTCTTTTTGTTGTTGTTGTTGTTGTTGTTTTCATTTACTTTTATTAGTTGGAAGCTAATTACTTTACAATATTGTAGTGGTTTTTGTCATACATTGACATGAATCATCCATGGATTTACATGTGTTCCCCATCCCGATCCCCCCTCCCACCTCCCTCTCATGTACAGAACAGACTTTTGGACTCTGTGGGAGAAGGCGAGGGTGGGATGTTAAGAGAGAACAGCATTGAAACATGTATATTATCTAGGGTGAAACATATCATCAGCCCAGGTTGGATGCATGAGACAAGTGCTTGAGCCTGGTGCACTGGGAAGACCCAAAGAGTAAGCGTCTTTTAATTTCATGGCTGCAATCACCATCTGCAGTGATTTTGGAGCCCAGAAAAATAAAGTCTGCCACTGTTTCCATTGTTTCCCCATTTATTTGCCATGAAGTGATGGGACTGGATGCCATGATCTTAGTTTTCTGAATGTTGAGCTTTAAGCCAACTTTTTCACTCTCCTCTTTCACTTTTATCAAGAGGCTCTTTAGTTCTTCACTTTCTGCCATAAGGGTGGTGTCATCTGCATATCTGAGGTCATAGATACTTCTGGCAATCGTGATTCCAGCTTGTGCTTCCTCCAGCCCAGCTTTTCTCATGATGTACTCTGCATATAATTTATATGCAGAGTAATATAATAATAATAATATAATAATAAATATAATATAAATTATATTTATAATTTAAATAAGCAGGGTGACAATATACAGCCTTAATATACTCCTTTTCCTATTTGGAACCAGTCTGTTTTTCCATGTCCAGTTCTAACTGTTGCTTCCTAACCTGCATACAAATTTCTCAAAGGCAGATCAGGTGGTCTGGTATTCCCATCTCTTTCAGAATTTTCCACAGTTTATTGTGATCCACACAGTCAAAGGCTTTGGCATAAGCAATAAAGCAGAAATAGATGTTTTCCTGAAATTATCTTGCTTTTTCAATGATCCAGCTGATGTTGGCAATTTGATCTCTGGTTTCTCTGACTTTTCTAAAACCAGCTTGAACATCTGGATGTTCATGGTTCACATATTGCTGAAGTCTGGCTTGGAGGATTTTAAGCATCACGTTACTAGCCTGTGAGAAGAGTGCAACTGTGTGGTAGTTTGAGCATTCTTTGGCATTGCTTTTCTTTGGGATTGGAATGAAAACTGACATTTTCCAGTCCTGTGGCCACTGCTGAGTTTTCCAAATTTGCTGGCATACTGAGTGTAGCATTTTCACCATGAACAGTATGAAAAGGCAAAAAGATAGGACACTGAAAGATGAACTCCCCAGGTCGGTAGGTGCCCAGTATGCTATTGGAGATCACTGAAGAGATAACTCCAGAAAAAATGAAGGGATGGAGCCAAAGCAAAAACAACACCCAGTTGTGGATAGGACTGGTGATAGAAGCAAAGTTCAATGCTGTAAAGAGCAATATCGCATAGGAACCTGGAATGTTAGGTCCATGAATCAAGGCAAATTGGAAGTGGTCAAACAGGAAATGACAAGAGTGAACATCAACATTCTAGGAATCAGCGACCTAAGATCAACTGGAATGAGTGAATTTAACTCAGATGACCATTATATCTACTACTGTGGGCAGGAATCCCTTAGAAGAAATGGAGAAGCCATCATAGTCAACAAAAGAGTCTGAAATGCAGTACTTGGATGCAATCTCAAAAACGACAGAATGATCTCTGTTCATTTCCAAGGCAAACCATTCAATATCATGGTAATCCAAGCCTATGCCCTGACCAGTAACGCTGAAGAAGCTGAACTTGAACAGTTTTATGAAGACCTACAAGACCTTCTAGAACTAACACCCAAAAAAGATGTCCTTTTCATTATAGGGGACTGGAATGCAAAAGTAGGAAATCAAGAATCACCTGGAGTAACAGGCCAATTTGACCTTGGAGTATGGAATGGAGCAGGGCAAAGGCTAACAGAGTTCTGCCAAGAGAACGCACTGGTCATAGCAAACACCTTCTTCCAACAACACAAGAGAAGACTCTACACATGGACATCACCAGATGGTCGACACTGAAATCAGATTGATTCAGCCAAAGATGGAGAAGCTCTATAGAATCAGCAAAAACAAGACTGGGAGCTGACTGTGGCTCAGATCATGAAATCCTTATTGCCAAATTCAGATTTAAATTGAAGAAAGTGGAGAAAACCACTAGACCATTCAGGTATGACTAAATCAAATCCCTTATGACTATACAGTGGAAGTGAGAAACAGATTTAAGGGACTAGATCTGATAGACAGAGTGCCTAATGAACTATGGGCGGAGGTTCATGACATTGTATAGGATACAGGGATCAAGACCATCCCAAGAAAAAGAAATGCAAAAAAGCAAAATGGCTGCCTGAGGAGGCTTTACAAATAACTTTGAAAAGAAGGTAAGCAAAAAGCAAAGGAGAAAAGGAAAGATATTCCCATTTGAATGCAGAGTTCCAAAGAATAGCCATGAGAGATAAGAAAGCCTTCCTCAGAGATCAATGCAAAGAAATAGAGGAAAAAAATAGAATGGGAAAGGCTAGAGATCTCTTCAAGAAAATTAGAGATACCAAGGGAACATTTCATGCAAAGATGAGCTCAATAAAGGACAGAAATGTTATGGACCTAACAGAAGGAGAAGATATTCAGAAGAGGTGACAAAGGAAAATTACTCAGCTCTAAAAAGGAATGCATTTGAGTCAGTTCTAATGAGGTGGTTGAAACTGGAGTCTATTACACAGAGTGAAGTAAGTCAGAAAGAGAAACATCAATACAGTGTACTAACACATATATATGGAATTTAGAAAATGCTTAGATGCTCACAATGATCCTATATGCAAGGCATCAAAAGAGACTCAGATGTAAAAACAGAATTTTGGACTATGTGGGAGAAAGCAAGGGTGGGATGATGTGAGAGAATAGCATTGAAAATGTTTATTTTCATAAGTAAAATAGATGATCAGTACAAATTCAATGCATGAAGCAGGCACTCACAGCTGGTGCTCCAGGACAACCCAGAAGGATCAGGTGGAAAGGGAGGTGGAAGAGGGGCTCAGGATGGGGGGATACATGTGCACCCATGGCTGATTCATGTGATGTATGACAAAAACCACCAACATATTGTAAAGTAACTATTCTCCAAATAAAATTAATTAATTAATTATAAAAAGAAATTGCAGAAAATAAAAAGCATAGATAATACAAAGAACATCAGTTGATGAAAAGTCAAAGAGAAAATTGTATCTATCATGCTAGTGTTCATGGTTCTACATAAGAAAATGTAAGCATAATTTGGCAAATAAACCATACTGAAAGGAAATCATTCAGAATTTCTCACTGACTTTGTAACTATCAAAGAATTCCAGTGACTATCATCATCCTTTGGGTGATTTTCCGAGTGTGTATGTCCTCTACATCTATTGTACATATTTGACACAGGTCTGATTCTGGTAACATGGGCCAGTGTTACTGTGAATAAACTGGAAAAGAGTTAAAAAAATAATCAAAGAACGGATTTGCAGAGGAGCTCCCCCAGGCCAGTAATCTCCCATTTTTAACCACCCTTTTGTCCCATGGTATCTTTTTTTTTTTTTGGAGTATAGTTGATTTGGGCATCCCTGGTGGCTCAGTGGTAAAGAACCCACATGTCAATTTAGATGTACTAGACGTGGATTCCATCTCTTGGCTGAGGATCACTTGGAGAAGAAAAGGGCAACCCACTCCAGTACTTTCGCCTGGGAAAACACATAGACAGAGTAGCCTGGCAGACTACAATCCATGGGGCGTCAAAAGAGTCAGACCAACTTGGTGACTGAAACAGCAACAGTAGTTGCTTTACAATGTTCTATTAGTTTTTGCTGTACAATGCAGTGAATCAGCTGTAAGTATACATATATCCTCTCCCCCTTGGACCTCCCTCTCTCACCCTTTCCCATTCATCCGAATTTTCACAGAGGACCCAACTGAACTCCCTGGCTTATACAATAGGTTCCTGCTAGCTATCTGTTTTACACATGGAAGTACACATAAGTCAATCCACATCTCCCAGATCATCTCCCCATCCCCATGTCCACTTATCCACAGCCAAGCACAGTGTCTCAACTCAGCAGGATAGAAACAGCTTTCTGGAGTGCTACAGTGCATAACCCACTCGAGGCAAATGGCACCCAGAGCACTGCACAGGCATAGCACGGGTTCCATAAAAGTGTCTGAATAAAAGTAAGGAGGCAATAAAAGTAATTAAAAAGGAGAAAGGGGAGAAATATTTTCACTGGAAAACTGTTTAATAATAGACTTCATTGTTTTTTTTTCCCAAAAAGCATAGGCAAAGCATATCTTACAGTGAAATGTATTCAGGTTCTCTTTCTTCCTTTAGGTGAATGCAACCCTTCCTTTTCTGGGAAGAAAATGATGTCACTGCTACGGTTTAAAGAGAAAACAATTCTTATATGAAAAAATAAAAAAACAATTGTATGAAAATAAAGAAAGGAAGAGTATGGCTACTTTTTAATCAAGTCACACAGCTTGTTAGAGATTAAATTAAAATAAAAACCTTAAAATGCGTTCCTCAAATGAAAGCTATATTAATAAAAAGACACAAAGAGTAGTGGAATGCCCATGAGGGAGAGAAAGTATTTCTTCATGGGTAAGCAATATCTATTTTTAACATTAACCCATTCAAATAATATATTCAGATTGTGGCAATACAAATTTTTCAGTTGCCCATCTCCTTTGTCACTGCTTACTTATTCCCTCCTATTTATATATGGTAATGTACCTATATGTAGCCTTTACTTGCTAATGAAAGACTTTTGTCACTTTGACTTTTCTTAAAAATATTTTTTTATCAAGACTCAACCACTCATCTCCAACTCTGTTATTAATATATCTTAAGTACATTAATTTTGTCCTTTTCCAAATTTTTGCTCAGATATGCTTGCTATCAAATTTCTATTTGAATTTCATATTCTCTAAGCCTCCAACACCATAATACATTATTTCACAGCACCCTATAAAAAAAAATTACTAATCAAGCATATTCATGTGGTTTTTTACTTGCAAGTTTGTCTCTTCCACTAGACTGAGTATCTAATATCAAAGCTCTACATAATTTCCTTATCGTGTCCCCAGTGCTTAGCAGAATATCTGGTACAAAGACGATACTCAATAGATCTTAAGTGAACTTACTAAAGAAAAAAAAATGAATCAATGGACAGATGAATGGATGGATACATGACTCTCGAGTAAAAGTTCAGCCAGTTGATTGTGGATGAAATCACTGATACAGGTTTCTCACTTCACAAGCATGCAATCAGCATTAAGAAAGATGGTGTTGAAAGTAACATATTTTCCTAACTGCTTTAGTTGCTGTGTAAGAACAGCAAACAATTCTTAAGAAAACACTCTGAGCAAATAGTTTGGTTGTCCAAAATGGTGAGGAGCTGCCAATCAGAGTGTTCCAAAATGAGACTGATGACCGTCTTTTTTCCACGGGGAGCATGCCAACTATGAGAAAACTTATGAGTAGTGTCATTAATTTTATGTAATTCTTGCTCTTGTTATTTTATTATCACTGTAAGTGTCCAATACTATACAAATCAAACGGGGGCAAAAATCCAAACATCCCAATAATAGACTCAAAACCATATATCTAATTTTTAAACCTAGTTTATTTAAATATTGCAAAAACCTTTGCTTTCTTAATACACTAAAGTAGTGTTTATCTCTTTTTGCCAGTTTCACTGCATTTCAGCTTGCTTGGTGCTATTTCAAGGCTTTCTTTGAATGTGAGCAGATTTCTGTTTGATGTTAAGTCAAGAAGCTTTATTTACCACAAGCAATTGTTTGCTATTGATTTTTACTACCAGGTTGTTTCTCTTTTAAGAACAGTGAACTTTAAATTTGGTCAAGTTGTCTCAAATCTTAGACGCTTGCTCTACCCCCAAATTTGTTCTTCTTATTTTCACTCAGTTTATTGAGGTAACATTAACATATAATACAATAAAATTCTCCAATTTAAGTTTAAAATTCAACTAGTTTTGAATTTATATATACTGGTCTAGTCAAGGCTATGGTTTTTCCAGTGGTCATGTATGGATGTGAGAGTTGGACTGTGAAGAAAGCTGAGCTCCAAAAAATGGATGCTTTTGAACTGTGGTGTTGGAGAAGACTCTTGAGAGTCCCTTGGACTGCAAGGAGATCCAACCAGTCCATCCTAAAGGAGATCAGTCCTGGGTGTTCATTGGAAGGACTGATGCTGAAGCTGAAACTCCAATACTTTGGCCACCTGATGCAAACAGCTGACTCATTGGAAAAGACCCTGATGCTGGGAGGGATTGGGGGCAGGAGGAGAAGGGGACAACAGAGGATGAGATGGCTGGATGGCATCACCCACTCGATGGACATGAATTTGAGTAAACTCCGGGAGTTGGTGATGCACAGGGAGGCCTGGCGTGCTGTGATTCATGGGGTCACAAAGAATCAGACACAACTGAGTGACTGAACTGAACTGAATACATATATTAGAAATGTTATGTAAATATATAGTATAATATAAATATACATAATATATACTATAAAATATAAATATATATTTATATATAAATATACAGGTATATACATAAACATATGTACATACTCCTTTATGGTGCTTTATAGTCAATTTCCTTCCTTCTGCTTCAGTATCTAACAAACTCAGATTTGCTTTCAGTCCCTGAGGCTGTGATGTTTTCTAGTAGTGTTTTATAAATGTCTGTATTTGACTTTTTTCACTTCACATAATGAATTTGAGACTCATTCACTTTTATAGGGGTACATCAAAATTTTCTTTTTCACTTGCTGATGGACAATTGGGTACTGTTAATGATTTGGCTATTATGAACATTTATGTACAAATATATGTTGAACACATGTTTTGACTTTGCTTGAGTAAATATCAAAGGGAAACTAGCTCCCTAACTGGATCTTTTGGTAAGTGTAGCTTTATAGACAACCTCCAAAAAGTTTTCTAAAGTGACTGTGGCATTTTTAATTCCCACTAACAATGTATTCAACAATTATACCAACAAGAATAAAATAAAATTGTATTGAGTAGAGTCTTCACAAAGAGAAACAAATCCATCAATTAGGAATAACTTAGAAACCAGCAAACTGTGAAAGTTATGGATCTCTTTCAATTGGTTGTTTTGTGTCCTGATTATGGATCATATTTTCATGCTTATTAGAATGTATGATTGAATCAAATTATATGGTAAGCAATTTGAATTTCACTTTTTTCCTTGCTAGACTTTGTTGTATTTCATAAAAGAACACTAGAGTTTGTGAGACTTTTGACCCCTTTGTGAGAGTGAGTTCAGATTAGACTTTAGGGTAAGGCTAACTTAACTCCTTTACCATGGCAATATGCTTATGAGGATTCACCTGTTTGTTGGGTTTCTCAGTATAGCACTATTATGAAAATTCATTTCTGTTGCAACATTTTGTCATCATAGGCATCCTTCTCTAACCTTAATTTATTTTCAGATGCCAATAATTGATTAAGTTTAGATAATTATAATTTTGATATTCAATTATTATCAAGTTTATCTTAAGTTTTAGCACCTAAAAGTAGAATTTAGCCTTATGAGAAAAACAGGACCTCGTTTATTCTGATCCTTCTTTTCTCCACTAATTCCATTAACTTTTGCTCCAAAATCATTCTTTATCTACTTGTTATTTTATTTATTTATTTTTCTTTAGACTCTCCTCATATTTGCTATAGTGCTGTCATAGGACTCTGTCAAATAAATTGAAGTAGAACTGCTTCAGCTGCCTCTCAAGGTTTTTAAGTAGACTTCCTTCAAGTAGGAAAAGTGTTCTCAGTGCTTCATTAAGTTTTCCTCACTGTATATGATAAAAGTAATCCGCTAAATTGAAGTTCTAGTTATTGGGGAATGTGATTTTCTTTAGCTCAACACATGCATATCCCAAGAATGAGGTAAATAAGATGTTTAGGAGAAAGAGGAGTGGAAACTATATCCTATGACACTAGTTTTGTCAACAGGAGTCTTAGAAACAATCAATAAGCAACTTATGCTGTTTAGGATTCTCTGCGTTTCTTGGACTTGGGTGGGTATTTCCTTCCCCATTTTAGGGACGTTTTCAACTATTATCTCCTCAGGTATTTTCTCATGCCTTTTCTTTTTGTTTTCTTCTTCTAGGACACCTATGATTTGAATGTTGGGGTCTTTAACATTGTCCCAGAGGTCTCTGAGGTTGTCCTCATTTCTTTTAATTCTTTTTTCTTTTTCCATCTCTGCTTCATTTATTTCCACCATTCTATCTTCCACCTCACTTATCCTCTCTTCTGCCTCAGTTACTTTACTGTTGGTTTGCTCCAGAGTGCTTTTGATCTCAGTTATTGCATTATTCATTATTGATTGACTCTTTTTTATTTCTTCTAGGTCCTTGTTAAACATTTTAAGAAACGTTCTTAAAATATGGATAAAAGTCATATGATTATCTCAATAGATGCAGAGAAAGCCTTTGACAAAATTCAACACCCTTCTTCTCAATCCTTGTCTCTAGTCTATTTATCTGTAACTCCATTTTGTTTTCAAGATTTTGGATATCTTTACTATCATTACTATGAATTCTTTTTCAGGTAGACTCCCTATCTACTCCTCTTTGGTTTGGTTTGTTGGGAATTTACCATGTTCCTTTACCTGCTGAACATTTCTATGCCTTTTCATTTTGTTTAGATTGCTGTGTTTGGGGTGCCCTTTCAGTAGGCTGGAAATTTGTGGTTCCTCTTTATTATAGAGTCTGCTCCCTGTGGGTGGGGTAAGCCCAGAACCAGATGGCTTCACAGGCGAATTCTACCAAAAATGTAGAGAAGACCTAACATTTATCCTACTCAAATTCTTCCAGAAAATTGCAGAGGAAGGCAAACTCCCAAACTCATTCTATAAGGCCACCATCACCCTAATACCAAAACCAGACGAAGATGCCACACACACACACACACACACAACACCACAGGCTAATATCACTGATGAAGATAGAAATCCTCAACAAAATTCTAGCAAACAGAATCCAACAACATATTAAAAAGATCATCCATCATGACCAAGCAGGCTTTATCCCAGGGATGAAGGATTCTTCAATATTCACAAATAAACCAATGTAATACACCACATTAACAAATTGAAAGATAAAAATGGTATGATTATCTCAATAGATGCAGAGAAAGCCTTTGACAAAATTCAACACCCATTTATGATAAAAACTCTCTGGAAAGCAGGCATAGAAGGAACATAACTCAACATAATAAAAGCCATCTACAATAAACCCACAGCCAACATTATCCTCAATGGTGAAAAATTGGAAGCATTTCCTCTAAAGTCAGGAACAAGATAAGGGCGCCACAGATTGGAAAAGAAAAAGTAAAACTCTCACAGTTTGCAGATGACATGATCCTCTACATAGAAAACCCTAAAGAAACCACTGGGAAGTTACTAGAGCTAATCAATGAATATAGAAAAGTTGCAGGATATAAAATTAATACATGGAAATCTCTTGCATCCCTATACACTAACAAGAAAACAGAGAAATTAAGGAAACAATCACATTCACTATTGCAATGAAAAGAATAAAATACTTTGAAATAAATTTACCTAAAGAAATGAAAGACATATATTAGAGAACTATAAAAAGAAATCAAAGATGACACAAAGAGATGGAGAAATACACCATGTTTATGGATCAGAAGAATCAATATAGTGAAAAGGAGTATACTACCCAAAGCAATCTATAGATTCAATGCAATTCCTACCAAGCTACCAACGGTATTTAGCACAGAAGTAAAACAAATAATTTCACAATTCATATGGAAACATAAAAAACCTCAAATATCCAAAGCAATCTTGAGAAAGAAGAATGGAACTGAAGGAATCAACCTTCCTGACCTTAGACTATACTACAAACTACAGTCATCAAGACAGTATGGTACTGGCACAAATACAGAAATATAGATCAGTGGAACAAAATAGAAAGCCCAGAGACAAATCCATGCACCTATGGACACCTTATCTTTGACAAAGGAGGCAAAAATATGCAATGGGGAAAAGACAATCTCTTTAACAAGTGATGCTGAGAAAACTGGTCAACCACCTATAAAAGAATGAAACTAGAACTTTTTTTTAACACCATACACAAAAATAAACTCAAAATGGATTAAAGATCTAAATGTGAGATCAGAAACCATAAACCTCCCAGAGGAAAGCATAGGCATCTGACATAAATCACAGTAAGATCCTTTATGACCCACTTCCCAGAGTAATGGAAATAAAAACAAAATAAACAAATGGGACTTAATTAAACTTGAAAGCTTTTGCACAATGAAGGAAACTATAAGCAATGTGAAAAGGCAGCCTTCAGAATGGGAGAAAATAATAGCAAACAAAACAACAGACAAAGATTAATCTCCAAAATATGCAAGTAGCTCGTGCAGCTCAATACCAGAAAAATAAACAAACCAATAAAAAAAAAATGGGCCAAAAAACTAAACAGACACTTCTCCAAAGAAGACATACAGATGGCTAACAAATACATGAAAAGATGTTCAACATCACTCATTATCAGAGAAACGCAAATCAAAACCACAATGAGGTACCATCTTATACCAGTCAGAATGCCTGCTATCAAAAGACCTACAAACAATAAATTCTGGAGAGGGTGTGGAGTAAAGAGAATCCTCTTGCACTGTTGATGGAAATGCAAACTATTACAGCCACTATAGAGAACAGAGTGGAGATTTCTTAAAAAAACCTGGAAATAGAACTGCCATATGGCCCAGTAATCCCACTAATGATCATACACACTGAGGAAACCAAAATTGAAAGAGACGTGTGTACCTCATTGTTTACAATATCTAGGACATGGAAGCAACCTAGATGTCCATTTTCAGATGAATGGGTAAGAAAGTTGTGGTTCATATACATAATGGAATATTACTCAGCTATTAAAAAGAATGCATTTGAGTCAGTTCTAATGAGGTGGATGAAACTGGAGCCTATTATACAGAGTGAAGTAAGTCAGAAAGGAAAACATCAATACAATATATTAATGCATATATATAGAATTTAGAAAGATGGTAACGATAACCCTAAATGCAAAACAGCAAAGAGACACAGATATAAAGAATAGACCTTTGGATTCTGTGGGAGAAGGTGAGGGTGGGATGATTTTAGAGAATAGCATTGAAGCATGCATATTACCATATGTGAAATAGCTGACCAGTGCAAGTTTGACGCATAAAACAGGCAAAGTCAGTGCACTGGGACAACTCAGAGGGATGTGATGGGAGGGAGGCGGAAGGAGGTTCAGAATGGGGGGTAATATGTACACCCATGGCTGATTCATGTCAATGTATGGCAAAAACCACCACAATATTGTAATGCAATTAGCCTCCAATTAAAATAAATTAATTAATTAGAAAATTAAAACATCAAAAAAATAAGTAAACTTTTGTCCAGATTTTAGTTTCTAATAATACTCTCTTAAAAAAAAAAGAAACCAAATCTTCCTGGAGAAATGGCTAACTGTAGGACTGGGGGAGGAAAAATACCAGATGTGTATCATCTTGAAGTGCCAGGAAATAAGGAAGTGCTTAAAACACAAAACAGTGGGAGTAGGACAAAGTAACACAGGAGCCCCGAGATGAGAGCTGAATGGCTAAAGCTGGCTCAACTTAATTGGCAAAATATAGTGTTGGATTATATTCTGAAGTACAAAATAAATACCCATGAGTCCATACTGATATAAATAAATGATTAAACAAATAAATAGGGAGAAAGATAAAAATATGCACAGAATTTCAAATAATTTGAGTAGCTCTTCATCTTCAAGGAGATGGAGGTTAACACTACCCCTTTGAGTTTAGAATACACTGAGTATGGGGGGGAGAGGGAAGGGACATCCTTACGATTGAAAAATTTGACAAATACAGCCTCAGTGAAATAATCAACATTTACATCATCAGTGACGAATCATGTTCACAGCAGGTACCCTTGATATGATATCATGAAAATGGCTTTTTACCTCTGTGTTTGCCCTCTCAAAATCACACAATCCCAATCTAACCACAAGCAAAGCATCCAATAAACTCATTAAACTAAAGAAAGGAAGAGAAAGAAAGAAAAGAAAGAAGAAAGAAAGAAGAAAGAAAGAAAGCCTGGGAAATTGTTACAGTCAAGAAGAACCTGGGGAGACATGATGATTAAATATAGTGTGATATCATAGATGGAATTTTGGAGCAGATAAGACATTAAGCTAGTGATTTAAATAAATTATAAAGTTTAGTTAGCAATGTGTCAATATTGGTTAATTAGTTGTGACAAATCACAACTGGAAAATGTTAGCAAAATGGGAACTAGATGCAGAGTTCATGGGGACTGTTGGTACTATCTTCACAAATTTTCTGCAAATATTATCTTCTAAAATAAGTTTATTAAAACAAAAGGACATTTTGAGCTTTGTGTTTAGCCCAAATAAAGCTGTCTCCTATATTCAAACAGAATAATGTCTTAACTATTAGGAAGTGATTCACACTGTCATTAAATATTGATTATGCCTGGAGATGGAGAAGGAAATGGCAATCCACTCCAGTATTCTTGCCTGGACAACGTCATATACAGAGGAGCCTGGCAGACTACAACCCATGGGGTCACAAAGAGCCAGACACACTTAGTGACTGAACAACAGCAGCGTCCAGAGAATACATCAAATTTCTTCTAAAAACTCTTTTAAGGAGTTCCACTGTCATTGAAAGGACTAAGGGAAATTTACTAAATTATAATTATCTGATAATTAGATATCAACAAATAAATATAAAGGAAGCCAAGAAGGTGTGTTGCAAAGTAAACATCTAAACCAAAGGCTAAGACATTCTCAACAACTTTTGAATAAAGGAAGTAGGCCATACAGAATTTCTTTTTCTCTAGCCTGTGTAGCATAGCCATTTTAATCACATTTTAAACATTCCAAACTGTCTTGAAATAGCAAATAAATGGCAGGTATAGATTGAGGAAGGGGACAAGAAAAATCAAGTAAGATTCAATAGTAATACAGGATGAAAATATTTCAGTTCACAGGACATGACTAGGGAACTCAGATAAATTGAAAAGATGACCCATTTTCTAGGGGAACGATTTATAAGAACAAAGAGCTAACAGAGTCAGAAGGGTAAGCCATTTTCCTTTCTTTGCAGCATCTAAAATAGAGCACTGACATGGTGTAGAGATTAGCAGAACCATCCTGGACTGTCTGCTGCCTATGAGTGGTGAGCTGTAAATTGCTGCCACTTCCAGCAGATCTGATGGAATCAACTTCCACCTCTGCCGGAATTTGATCTTGCTTAGTTCAGTATTAAGCATTATGATGTGTATTTAAAGGGTCTTAAAAGAAAAAAAAACAGAAAATGTGCCAACACTAAGTAAAATTTATAACCTTTCCTAAAATGATCCTGCTGACCTGGTCTACCTAGTGCTATCTTTAATTAATATCCTTCCATTTTAATCAGCCAACTGAAAAAATGAATTAATTATTTCCTATGTCATGACCTGACACATGAAATTAATGACTGGCTGGTGGTATTTTTTTAAACTTTTAATTACATGTCTTGCCAAGGACAGAATTTATTATGTTTTCCATGAAAACTAATGTTTTCATAATGTGTTCTTCTTGCACTTAGTATAAATATTGAGAATTTTATGATACATTATTGTCTAAACTTACCCTTTCAGAATGGAATTCTATTCATCTTAGAATTTATAGGGAAAGGGTAAGAATTTTATCTCTATACTGGCAATGTTTTGCCTTAGAATGAGCCAAATGGTGTAACAATATAAATGAGATGCAGTATAACTTTTCATGGAGTGCTACACACTGCATAACTTATTTTTGTCTATTCTTTATTTTGGTTGATGATTCAACTAAGAACACAAATCAAGTATAATGCAAACTTTCTGCTGAATTTTTAAAGCAGTTTTATTGAAGTATAATAGACATGCAATAAACTGTATATATTCAAAGTATACAATTTAAGAGTGGGCATATGCATAAACCCATAAAACCATTATTACAAACAAGATAATGAATATGTCCATCACCTTCAAATATTTCTCTGTATAATTTAATTCTACTATAATTCTTCCCATTTCCTAATCCCTCTTCCCAGGTAACCAGTTATCTGTTTTCTTTCACTATAGATTAGTTTGCATTTTCTACTATTTTATATAAATGGAATCATAAAGTGCATACACTTTTCTCCTGGCTTCTTCCACTCAGTATATTTATTTTGAGGATCATTCACTTTATCACACATATCAATAGTTCATTCCTTCATATTGTTGAATACTATTTTGTGTTTGGACACCACAATTTGTTTATCCTCTTACAAGCTGACGTATATTTGAATTTTTTCCAGATTTTGACTTTCACAAATAAATCTCTGAACATTTGTGTCCAAGTCTTTAAAATAAAAGAGAATGAAAAGGCATGACACAGACTGGAGAAAATATTTGCAAGTCATATATTAAAGAACTTGTATCCTGAATATATATTTTTAAAAATCTCAAAAATCAATGATAAGAAAACAGACAACCCAATAAAAGCAACAAGCAAAAGATTTTAAAAAACTTTTTAACTAACTTTAAAAATTTAAAATAATAAAGAAAATATAAAGATAAACTTAAGGAAAGATGCTCAATATTATTAGTCATGACGGAATGCAAATTAAAACCATTATTAGGTACCACTACGCCCCACTTCTCAGTGATATCAAGGATGTGGAGGAACTGGAACTTACATAGGTTTCATACATTGCCAGTAGGAATGCAAAACAGTACAACCACTTTGGAAGACAGCTTGACAGTTTCTGAAACATATGTACCAGATGACTCAGACTGTCCACTTCTAGATATTTACTGAAGAAATATAAAATCACATACTTTTCTTGATGAGTTTAGTTGTTCTGACTTTTGTTCTTCTGATCACTGCTCAGTTTGACTCATACCTATCTGTACTTATGGAGAAGGAAATGGCAACCCACTCCAGTGTTCCTCCCTGGAAAATCCCATGGATGGAGCAGCCTGGCAGGCTACAGTTCATGGGGTCACAAAGAATCGGACACAACTGAGCCACTTCACTTTCACTTTATCTGTACTTATCACTTTACTTTTAGTTATATTAAGCTGCTGTATATTTTATAATACTAGGCTGAATATTTTTAAATATTGCAATAAAATTCAAAAACTATTTTGAGAAGTGAAAATCGCTCAGTCGTGTCTGACTCTTTGCAACCCCAGGGACAATAGCCCACAAGGCTCTCTGTCTATGGGGTTTCCCAGGCAAGAATACTGGAGTGGGTTGCCATTTCCTTCATCCAGAGGATCTCCCTGACCCAGGCATCAAACCCAGGACTCCTGCATTGCAGGCAGATTCTTTACTGTCTGAGCCACCAGGGGAGCCCTAACACTACTTTACCACATGGTTAATTCCTACTCACATCATTTATGCATAGTACAAATGGTAGATTTTCATAAATTTGTTTCAACTAATGTCTAACCTTAACCCTGAAGATGAAGTTAGTACATTTTCCAATAGCCAAGGAGTAGATTTTTTTTTAATCATTGGTACAATAAATATCCTCTAAGGAAAGTAGTAAAATGTACCTGAAAAAGATCATTTGAAACCCCAATCTTAATGAGTTAGACTCTTACATTAGTTCTACATTAGAGCCTGGCTACTTTAGACATAGCAAGGAAGAAACATAAGTATATTTGGAAATTAGATTGTCTCTAATCTTATGGAAATTCTATCAATTCCATTTCCAAGCCTCAGTTTTTCATCAGTAGCATCAGGGTGGTAGTAGTTCCAGCTCACAGCAGCTCACAGGGTTGTTTGAAGTTACATGAGATGAGGGATTCCTGGCTCATGGCCACTGCTCACCAAATGTTCTTCATGTCTACTGCCAAGCGTTCTTTGTTTGTGTCATTTACACAAATAAGTTTAACTCAGTTAATGCTTTTGCAGGTGTGAATGAGAAATCTGAATTCTGGTAGATTTGCATAAGCTGCAGAAACATTTTTATTTGGGCACAAATATCAAGAAACATTCCTAACTCTAAGGGATATCATTTAAATACTCTCTCCAGCAGATACACATAAGGGCCATGTAACATGAATTTGTTAATTAACAGTTCTGTCTTCAATTTAATTATTAGCTATGACATTGTAGATCAATATTTTAAAAAAATCTAACATTGTATTTTTAGTGCATTTGCAGTTTTAAATCTGTGGATTTATGTTCTAAATTTCTATAACTTTACTAGTGAAAATCGTCAGTTTTTCTACAGGGCAAAAGCACATTTTATAAGATATATATTATACAAGTATAGATAAATATTTTAATTCTATTGTACTGGTCTGTATCATCACTGTTTTAGTCTAAAATTTATGCTGAATGACATAAAAGAAAACAATTTTACTATTAAAAGAAACAGTCAGTTTCACTTAAAATTGTCTTATTTTATCATTTATAGTTTTATCTTCCCACAACATTTCTGTCCCTTGCAATTATTGTATTGCATTGTGAATAACAGATCATATTTCTTAAAATTGATTTCTGTTTCTAAAATAGAATGTTGCTGTAGTATCCAGACTTTTAATGTTTTCTACAGATGCGTGCTGTATCTATGAAGTGGTATAATATTTCCTAGGAGTATTTTTAGGAATGCCTAGCTAATGCTTTTTTTTAAATACCCTAGTGATTAGAGGGCAACAGTTACCTAATGGATACCTAGATTCCAATGTGACTGAAAGAAAAATCTTCTATTATTATTAATAGTGCTACTGTTACAAAGATTAAATTATAACCACCAACAACCAGTATTTCTAAAAATCAAAATTCTGAGAAATAGTCATTTTTATTTAAGTTTGTATTTTTGATTGATATGTAAATAGTTCAAATTATAATTTATTCAAGATGAAAGAGGGTAAAATATGTTCATAATTTTAAGATATATGTTCATTGAAGAATATACAAGTCATAGAGTTCAAGTATGAGCTATTTTTAAAAACTTATTTCTACATGTAATCAAGGATTACGTTCAATCTCTCATCCCTTTCTTAAGAACTGTTTATACAGTAAATAATTTCACTTAAGTTTACTTCCATTTGCTTAATTATACTGTATTTAAAACTTGTAATTGTTAGGAATTCTTACAGCAGTACTCCTCTCCCCTTTATACACCAGAATGATACAGAACTGTCATCTTCTGTGTAGTTTTCTGAGAAATCAGGTAACCCACACCAAGCTTGAATACTTTTAAATGCCTGAAAGTCCCCAAGAATTCAAAAACATACTTACAAGTTAATTCAGAAATTAGAGGGTTAACTGGTATCAGCCACTAATGTAGAATCAGGGATAGCCCCTCAGCAAATCACTGTTGCTGACACCCCCACTTTCTGTACACAAGCCTTCCTTTTCATAGTATTCTGATCTTCATGTTATTTGAAATTGATAAGCTGGCTGTGGATACTGGAAATATATTACAGAAACTAGACTGAAATTATAAGTGTGTGTTAAGTTGCTTCAGTCATGTCCAACTCTATACAACCCTATGGACTTCAGCCTGCCAGGCTCCTCTGTCCATAGGATTCTCCAGGGAAGAATATTGGAGTGGGTTGCCATGCCCTTCTCCAGGGAATCTTCCTGACCCAGGGATCGAGTTTGCGTCTCTCATGTCTCCTGCATTAACAGGTTCTTTACCACTGGTTCCACCTGGAGAGCCCGAGATCAGAAAGGCCGTGTCCCAATTTTGGCTCCAACACTATTGTGTGATCTTGGACAAGATTCTTAACTTTCTGAACTTCTCTGAGCCTTATTTATCTGTAAATTCAGAGTATCAATACCAGTATCACAGGGTTATTGTAAAGCTTAAGAGAAAAAATTCTTCTATAAAACTTCTATAAAGGCATTGTCCTATTTTAAAGCATTATTAATTCTATTATTTTTTTGGAGTTTTTCTGAGTAGGCACAAGATACTTTTTTGGAAACACATTTATAAGAACTTTCTTTTGCTAAAGTAATTGATCTGTGATTCTGTATGAGCAATACTGTTCATTCAATAAACATTTGCTGAGTGCCTATTGTATGCTAGGTACTGTACTATGTGGGCTTCCCAGGTGGTACTAGAGTGGTTAAAAAAAAAAAAAAAAAAACCTGCCTGTCAATGCAGGAGACATAAGAGAGGCAGATTTGATCCCTGGGTCAGGAAGATCCCCTGGAGGAGGGCATGACAACCCACTCCTTGCCTGGAAACTCCTATGGACAGAGGAGCTTGGCAGGCTACAATCCACAGAGAAAAGTGTCTGACATGACTGAAGCAACTTAGCATGCACACACACACCACAGTATATGATTTTTGAGATGTGTTTCAACAGCAAAACATGAAATTACCTTTTAATTAAAATGATATCTAAAAGTACAAGCAGACCAAAAAGAGTGACTGAGAAGGTACCTTTGCTTGCACTTTGAAGAGGAAAATAGGTTTTTGTTTTTGTTTTGTTTGTTTTTGTTTTCTCATTGGAGAAGACATCTACAGAGATGAATGCTCTCAAAGGAAGCTTAGAATTTGATGCCAGGTCAGAGGTTTATAAGACTGAGCATCCAACATGGGATCTAGAAGGTCAGTTTTGAGTGGTCAAAATGGAAATGATGAATAAAGATAAAACAGGACACAATGTCAGGTGAAAAAAGACCAGAGCACAGAAGTGTCTCTTCTTTGGTTACAACAATGCTTATGTATGGACAAACTAAAAAACTGAAAAAGGATCACAATTAATATGTCAACGTGAGGACATCATGAGTAAATTTTTGTACTATTTGATATCCTTTATTGTTTCAATAATATTGCTTAGACAATAAATACGAGTTAAGAGAAAGCAAAAATAAAGGCAAAAAAAATGTAAAACTAACATGGACAAATAGAAAATATCAAGTTGAAATAAAACATTACTTATTTAAAGCATTATCTTGAAATACCATCCAAAATAATCCTTTACCATTGGAAACTCAACCTATAGATCAAAGCAGCATTAATTAATTAAACAGAATCTATCCTTTACCATATAGTTCAGATGGTAAAGAATCTTCCTGCAATGTGGGGGACCTGGGTTCAATCCCTGGGTTGGGAAGATTCCCTGGAGAAGGCAGTGGCTACCCACTCCAGTATTTTTGCCTGGAGAATCCCACAGACAGAGGAGCCTGGCAGACTACAGTTCATGGGATCACAAAGAGTTGGACATGACTGAACAACTAACACACACACACACACACACACACACACACACATCCTTTACTACTCACCTTTGCTTCTCCCCACTGTAGAACTTTTTTCTATGTAGCAAGATTCTGGGTGTCCAAAGTTCTGTATCTTTTCTCTTCTCTTCCTGAAGCCCTTCCTTGCCACTGGTAGGTACCACTTCTGAAACCTACATATCAGAGCTTAGTCAAACCATTGATGTAAAGTTAGTTCTAGTGACAGAACTAGAGCCTGACAGGCCAGAGTCCATGGGGCCACAAAGAGTCAGACACAACTGAGAACACAGCACACACAGATATCTGTGCCCTAGACTGGGACTACCTCTCATTTGCAAGTTTATTTTATGAAAAATTGTACTTAGCAGGCAAATTTTCCTATAAACTTTTTAACTTTCAAAGGAACTTTAGGAAAAAAATCTATTCTGGCCTATGTTTGAAAAACAGATTTTGAAAGTTTGGTTCCAGACAATCTCAGTAAAACAAGTCACACAAAATTTTTTATTTTCTGTTGCATAAAAAAGTTGTGCTTACACTTTGTTGTAGTCTATTAAGCTTGTAATAGCATTATGTCTAAAAAAACAATGTACAAACCATAATTTTAAACTAATTTATTGCCAAAAATATTGCCAACCTTTACCTGAGTCCTTGGCATGTTGTAATCTTTTTGCTGATGGAGCATCTTACCTGGATATTGATGTCTGCTGACTGACCATGGTGGTGGTTGCTAAAGGCTGGAGTGACTATGGCAATTTCTTAAAATAAGACCACAAAAAAGTTTGTGACATTGATTGACTCTTCTTTTCATGAATGATTTCTTTGTAGCATGCTGTTTGATTGTATTTACCCACAGCAGAACTTCCTTCAAAATTGGAGTCAATCATCTCAAACCCTGCTGGGGCTTTATCAATTAAATTCATGTAATATTCTAAATCCTTTGCTGTCATTTCAGCAATCACAGTATCTTCACCAGAGGTAGATTTCACCTCATAAAACTCCTTTCTTTGCTCACCTGTAAGAACAATTCCTCATTCATTTAAGTTCTATCATGAGATTGCAATAAGTCAGTCACATCTTCAAGCTTTGCCTTGTATTCTACTTCTTTGCTATTTCTACCACATCTGCAGTAACTTCCTCCACTGAAGTCTTGACCCACTCAAAGTCACCTTTGAGGGTTTAAATCAACTTCTTCCAAATTCCTGTTAATGTTGATATTTTATTCTCTTCCTACGAATGTTTTTAGGGGAACCTAGAACATCAAATTCTGTCCAGGAGGTTTTCAGTTGACTGTGCTCGGATCCATCAGAAGAATCGCTATCTCTGGCAGCTGTAACTTTACAAAACGTATTTCTTAAATAAAAGACTTGAATGTTATGATTACTCCTTGCTTCATGGGCTGCAGAAAGGATGTAGTGTTAACACGCATGGAAACAACACAAAACTTGTTGGATACCTCCACCAGAGCTCTTGGGTGACCAGGTGCATTGTCAATGAGCAGTAACATTTCAAACTAAAGATTTTTTTTCTTGAGCACTAGGTCCCAACAGTGGGCTTAAAATGTTGAGTAAGTCATGTTGTAAACCTATGTGCTGTCATCTAGGTTTTGTTGTTCCATTTATAGAGCACAGGCAGAGAAAATTTAGCATAACTGTTGAGTCCTAGGATTTCCAAAATGATAAATGATCATTGGCTTGAATTTCAAGTTACCAGCTATATCAACCTCTAACAAGAGAGGCAATCTGTGCTTTGACACTTTGAAGTCAGGCATAGACGTCTCCTCTCTAGCTATAAGAGTTATAGATGGCACCATCTTTCAGTATAAGGCTATTCCATCTACACTGAAAATCTGTTGTTTGGTGTAGCCACCTACATTAATGATCTTGGCTATATGTTCTGGATAACTTGCTGCGGCTTCTACACCAGCTGTTTCACCTTACATGATGATGCCGTGGAGATGGATTTCTTTGCTTAAATATGATAAGCCAAACTCTCTGGCTTCAGACTTTTCTTCTGATGCTCTGTCATCTCTCTCAGTCCACACATTTTCACCAGAATCCTGAGTTCTCATGGAACAGAATGACTCTGTTCTCATATAAACACAAGAAAAATATCTTTGCTTTATGTCTCTTGAGTTATAGGAAAGGGAGGATTATATGGGGAAATGACTTAACCTAGATTGTTACCAAAATCATCATATTGCAAGATTCTTTATACAATGTTTTAGTGGACTAAAACATTTTGGAAAATAATTCATCTATTTGTTCAATTCTTTGTTTTATAACTTTTGATAACCTTGTAACCCTCTGGACCATAGCATGCCAGGCTGCTCTGTCCATGGGATTTTTCTGATCCTTCCAAAAATTCATAAATACCGTTCAACAAAATGAAACATAGGTTCCTTATAAAAATGCAAAAAAAAAAAAAAAAAAGAATACTGGACTGAGTTGCCATTTCCTCCTCAAGGAGATCTTCCAAACCCAGGGATAGAATCCATGTCTCTTACATCTTCTGCATTGGCAGGCATGTTCTTTACCACTAATGCCACCTGAGTAGCCCCGTGATAAACTGAGTACTTACAAAAATAAGTTAGTGTATAAGGTAACAATAACTACCTTTTACTTGCCAAAAAATGATTTGTGGGGAAAAACTATAAAAGAAAAAAATTCAACTGGTGCTTTTATTAATGATATTTCTCCACTAATACACATACTGATAAATTCTGGAAACTTCTCTAATCTGTTTCATCAACATTTTATTCCTAGAACAGTATTATACATTTCCTTATGCAAGGTTATATAATTGTTCCCTAAATGTTCTATATCTGTGTATGTCATCTGTCAAATTATATTATATATATTATATTTCCTCTCAGGCAATGGGCATGACTTTTCTTTTGCACATCTCCTTTGAACTGATTCTTAACTGGCTTAACTGTTTAAACTAAAGAATAGGAAAAAGTAGTCATACAGTTTATAGAATATTACTATTACAAATATATTTCTGAAGAAACCAAATTGCATTATTTGGATAGTTTGATGAAATGAGTGGCTATTTGATGTATTAATAACCTGTGGGCCATTACACCTGCTCTGTGCCATCCAACATAAGCTTCATGCACAGGCTGGATGCAGGCATGGTTGGTGAGCTGCCCAGAATCCCTCTCTAGGCCTGAGGTCCTCATGATGCCTACTGACAGTGCAGACCTGAAGCCCTCTCTAGAAATTTGTCCTAGACCATGAGGAACTACATGACTATAAGCTACTATTTCCTTCCCAGTAGCATCCCTTCTTACCTCCCTCCTCAAAGAAGGACAACTGTGAAGAGCCATCCCTGCTCACATGAGATCAGAAAAATCAGCTAAGGGCTCTTTTGTATCTTTCTGCATCACAGCTCAACTCTCCCTCTGCCCACGCCTGACTCCTCTTGCCCTTAGAGGAGTGTTCCCAAGGCACTGCTCCATAACCTCTACACTGAAACCCTCATCTCATGTCTGCTGCCTGAGAACTCAACCTGGGACCTTCCTGCCTCCTGAACCAAGAAACAGTATAAGAAGGGAAAGAAAAATAATTTGTTCATGGGCACACTTTACTTCCAAAATATTTGCATCTGGTATTCTGTGTTTCCTTAAGTGAAAAAGAACAGCAACTAGGAGATATTAATCCTTTTATTTCTCCTGTTGGTGGCTCAGTTCAGGCACTCCTTTGTCAGGAATTAAAACTATGTGAATCCATTAAACAGGACTTTAGAAACTCCTTACCCAGGAGGTATGTGCCAAAGCAAATGTACTGCTATCCATCAAGCAGAGCTAATGAATATCTAATAAGACATTTAAAGCACTATTACATGATGAAAAAGAAAAATGTATAGTAAGAGAAATTGTAATACTTCCCTTTGTCCTTTATGCAGCATAACCCAGAGTCTAGTATGAAAATAGAGTACTATCCATTTATTTTTTTCCAATTAAATTCTCAAATTTCAAATTGCCCTTATTAGCAGGAAGCCCAACATCTCAATTCTGGTACAGGAAGTAATTCAAAGAAAAGTTTAACTCTAGTGTTTTATACTTTTAACAAAAATCTAAAAAAAGTAGGATAAGATGATGACATGATAAGTTGCTAAGTCATGTTTAATTCTTTGTGACCCCCATGGGCTATAACACACCAGGCTCCTCTGTCCTATCTCACTGTCTAACTCACTATCTCTCAGAGTTTACTCAAAATATTTGTATTACTTTTAGTACTTTTCTATATTTATGAAATCTTCACAGAAGATAGACAAATAGTGTTGTGGACAATAGAATAAATAAAAATCTTGATCCACTAGGTACCCAGGAAATATGCAGAAGACAATTTTATTGATCTCAAATTGATTTGAGAATAAATTCAATCTCCCGTCCCCCACCCCCAAAGCAGTAGTTGCCCAAATTCAGGCATTGCCAATGTGTCAATGCTGTGTTCCAGACAATGACTATGTCCCCTCTCTCTGACCTGTGACTGAGACATAGCTTTTCTAGATTTGCCCATCATCCCAAGTACCTTTTCTTATTCACCTGAGCTATGACTTCTCACAGGATTCACTCCTGGACACGAGAATCTCTTGCTGAGAATAAGTCCTAGATTTTGTTCACATCTACCCTCTTTCCTTGCTTCCTCTCTACCTAGTTTTTCAGCAGTTCTGTTTGTACATCAAGGCCAAAGTATCCTTATTTTATCAACTCAAATCTCTCTAGGGCACCAATCAACAAGTTTAGAAGTGCGTGAATGTCCTAATAATGAAAAAGAAATGTTAACGTGTTTTTATGAAAATCAGTCAAGGAAACACCAAGTGGAACAGGTAGAGGCGTGCTTTCTTTATCCAGAACTTGGGGATCTGGCATTTAAATTTGTATGGACTATGTCCCACACATAAAAATAGAGACAAAAAATAAAATTAAAAAGCTGCTGAAAGGTGAAGAGCAGCAGTCCCCAACCCTTTTGGCACCAGAGATTGGTTTCCTGGAAGGCAATTTTTCCATGGATGGGGATAGGGAAAGGTGGGATGGTTTCAGGATCATTCTCACAAGGAGCACAAGACCTAGATCCCCTGCATGAACAGTTCACAGTAGAGCTCATGATCCTATGAGATCCTATGAGAATCTAACGCCTCCACCAGTCTGATAGGAAGCAGAGCTCAGGAGGTAAGGCGAGTGATGGGGAGCAGCTATAAATACAGAGGAAGCTTCACTCACTCTCCTTCCTCTCACCTCCTGCTGTGTGGCCTTACAGGCCATGGACCAGTACAGGACTGTAGCCTAGGGCTTAGGGACTCATGGTGTTGGGAATATCAAGTTCACAAATTAAGCCACATATTAAGTTTGCTTAGAGGAGCATCCCTCAGGCCCGAACTCAGAAAGTATTTGCATTCTTTTAGACATAATTCTACTAATCCTGGTAATCTCGATTTCATGCCCTTTGAATATAAATTAAATTGGATTAGTCAAGACTTAATAACTAGACAAAGAAGAAGAGGCTAAAGTTTTCTGAAAATCAATAATAAGAATTTCAAAAGAATAATAACATGGGGCCATTTAATATAGAGACTCATGATTTTAAAAAATTTAATAGTATTATTATTCTATATGTCATAAAGAAAAAATTAAGTTCTGTTAAGGTAGTGATTAATAAATCAAAAAACTCTAAAGTATACATTACAAAGCTTTTTATCCATCCAAAATGATAGAATTAAAATATAATTGTAAAGTTATCTAGGAAACTGGGCAACTGAGCAGTTTTTCAAACTCAGGTCTAAACATGTCACTTCTGGGCTTCAAGCTTTTCTTTTGTTTTTATTTCCACAACCATCTCTCAAGTGGAGACCATAACCAGTTGGCCTCCAAGTGGGAGTATGTGGAACTCAAGGGGAAAAAGACAGCCTTTGGAGTAAAGGAAGAAAATATTGAATTATTTGTATTCATTACACTGTACTATAATAAAAAGAAACTCATTACACTCTATTGATATGTAATATACAGAAAGGCCTTGATGCCCTTCTTCAGTTTCACTGATAATAAATGGTCTTAAAGAATTCAGAGGCAAGAGTTGATGTACACCAGTGCAGTTTGGTGATGACACCTTCATTTTTCATTTACTTTCAATGCATTGCAATATACTACTGTTTATATGAATCAGCAAGTGAATGTATCATTCATAGAACCAGTCTTGACTAAATCTCAGAAAATGAGCAGGTTGTTTAAGAACACATTCCTGAAGAAAACATTGAATGAAGATAATACAATAAGATTTTTTTAAAAGAACAGTTAAAAAATTATAGAACTGAACTGTCTTCTTCTTCCCTTCATACAAACTTTCTCCCAGTAACACCAAAAGATAAAGAGAAAGATGACCTGGTAAGATTTGAGAAGATGGTTGACAAAAAAGTTTAAAATTATCAAGAAGACTATTAAAAATACTGATTAACATTTGCTGTTATTATACATGAGCCTCAAAGTATGCTTTATACTTTGAGATATTAGCTAATGATAACATAAAGCTATGCCAATTAGTAAAGCACTTCAAACTCCATTTTACTTCATCTTTAGCACATCTTCTTAAAAATTCTGTTTTTATTTGTGTTTAGTAATTTAGTAATGTGCTTCATTCACTGAAGAGCTATTTATTGAGTCCGCTTGTGCCAGGTACTGTTACGGAAACTTAAAAAATATCAATAAATAAGACACTTTTTTTTTAACTGCCCTTATGGAGTTCACTGACAATTAAATAGGCACACTGATATTGAAGGAGTGCTTTAAAAAAAAAAATTCTGTGTGTAAAAACAAAAATGTTTGTATACCACTGGTATCCAAAAGATGCCTTACATGACATGCAAGGACCTTCCTACATAGGTGACTTTAATCGTGGCATTTATAATATCAAACTTAACTCCTCTGTAATTGTGATGTATTTGCATTTCTTCAAACATTTCATTGTACTATTAATACTCATCTCCTCGAGGCTTTGTGTCTCTCCTCACTCTCCCTGAAGTACTGTGTCTACCAGTTATTTCCTGGTCATCTTGTTTCTCACATCTCCTTTATATCCTCCTACACTGACCTCAGCCCCCCTTCTCTGTGTAACCTCATGTGGTAATTTTCCTGAACGAATCAATTCCTTTCCTATGCCCTCTAGTAATGCCCTGCAACTAAGTCCATTATTGCAGTTACCACATTGTTCTGACACAATTTGTTGATATACCAATGATCCTTCCTCAAAGGAGAGATTACATCTTATCTTTTGCTTTGTCTGTAGTTCTAGTACAACATCTAGATAGCACACTTGTAGTTCTGCTGTGTGTTCAGTTGTGTCTGACTCTTTGCAATCCCATAGACTGTATAGCCCACCAGGTTCTCTGTCCATGGGATTGTCCAGTCAAGAATAGTAGAGTGGGTTGCCATTTCTTCCTCTAGAGGATCTTCCTGGCCCAGGGAGCGAACCCACATCTCCTGCATCTTCTGCATTGCAGATGGATTCTTTACCACCAGGCCACCTGGGAAGCTGCAGCTAGCACACAGTTACTCCTAATTAAAAAAAAAAAAAAAAGAAAAAATTTAAAGAGAATAATATTAAACTAATCTCAGAATAGTTTTCAGATAAGTGAAGTTTCACTTTTTTGCTTCCTCAAAAAAAAAATTTAGCTAAATGATAAACTTTGGTTTTCCAGATGTGACTGGTCAGCTTGAAGTTAATAACAGTTACTTTTTTCATATGCTGTCTTGATTGTACAATATCTAAAAGCATTATCCTGTTTCTTGTTTGGCAATTTTTGTTCTACAAACAAAACAGTTATAAATCTGTGAGACAGACTAATATGCTAACATTGTTTGAACAAAACTGCTAGTAGAGTTGCCTGGAATTTTTTTCACTTCCAGGAAGCAAAGTGAATTAGGGAGACAATATGCCCCTAGGAGGATCTCACTTCCTTATCACTGTTATTGAAAAGCTACTTTGAAAAATAAAGAACACACTAAACGTTAAATAATAAACCTTTTTTTTTTTGCTATTTTTTTCATTTATTTTTATTAGTTGGAGGCTAATTACTTAACAATATTGTAGTGGGTTTTGTCATACATTGACATGAATCAACATTTTATGGCCATGAATACTGATGATGTAAAGTAGAATTGCAGGAACACTTCAAAACACTGAAAATATTTCAATTACCCACATTTTCATCTGAAATTTTAATGAGCTGTTCCTTGTCTCTGTCCATTTTATAGCTTTGCTATTGCAGGTCATCTTGTGCTACATGCAAAATGGATTTTAAAAGATTCCGACAATCTATGTACCAAGGAATAAAACACTGTGGGTGGGCCATTAAAGAATTTAGGGATGAACTTCACCTGGTAATTTTAGCCACTTAATGCCACATCCACAAGTGAGAGTGACAGAAAGAGAAAATTAATAAGGTTCAGCTACAACTATGATTGCAAAAAAAAAAAAAAAAATGCAGAAAGCAGCAGGAAATGCCCAACAGAAAATATGCAAGGGCACAACCCTTTTTGCTCTCATTACTTTGACAATAAATCTTAATATTTTCCAGAAATTTGGATGGATATGATAAGCAACTATGTTTATAGCAATGCAATTACATTTGTTAAATTAAAAACAGCAAGAAGTTCACATATCCTCTACTATTTGAGGAAACAATACCTAAAAAGACTGGAATCTATATAAATTCCAAACTGCTGATGGTCACATTAATTTTTATTATAGATGAAACAAGGGAAATCTTACATATTCTATGAAATCATTTTGTCTAAGCTACCTTACTTATTTTCTTACTGGTACTGAATAGGTTTCATTGCTTTCTTAAACCCTTGCTAATGCAACATTTGTTGTGTTGTATCCATATATAAAATATGAATCTTCTACTTGTGACTTAGTGTTAGTTTAATCAGACATAGTATTGTAATCATTTATCATCTCATTTATTAACTATATGATAAACCTTATGAAAAATTTTTTTCCTGAAGTTGACTTTTTATTGTGATCCAAGTACAGAGTTGCCAAACATTTTTTATTAAATGTACAAAAACAAAATTGAAGCCAATATTATCAGGGATGATATAAATAAATCTACATGTACTTTGTGGCTTCCCAGGTGGCTCAGTGGGTAAGGAACCTGTCTGCAGGAGGTGCCAGAGATATGGATTCAATTCCTGAGTCAAGAAGGTCCCCTGGAGGAGGGGAAGGCAACCCACTCCAGTATTCTTGCCTAGAGAATCCCATGGACAGAGGAACCTGGCCGGCTACTGTCCATAGGTCACAAAGAGTGAGACAAGACTGAAGTGACTGACCACAACATGTGTGCTTTTGTAGTGAATTAAGTGGATATGAAAGAAAAACACAAGTGGTAGCCACCATAATAATTTAAATCAGTGGTTTTTATGCATTTTCCCTTTGACAGAATTCTTTCATTATATGACATCTGATGTCAAAAGCCACTGAATAAGGAAATTCATTTGTATCATTTCTTTTTAGATTCCATATATAAAAGATGTCATGATATATTTCTCCTTCTCTCTCTGACTTACTTCACTCAGTAGGACAATCTCTAAGTCTATCCATCTTGCTGCAAATGGCATTATTTCATTCTTTTTAATGGCCGAGTAATATTCCATTGTATATATGTACCACATCTTCTTTATCCATTCCTTTGTCGATGGATAGTTAGGTTGCTCACATGCTTTAGCTACTGTAAACAGTGCCACAATGAAGAGTGGTGCATGTGTCTTTGCAGAAACAAACTCAAAGACAGAGAACTTATGGCTGCCGGGGGGAGAAGAATGGGGAGAAGGGGTAGTTAAGGAGTTTGGGACCGACATGTACACACTGCTGTATTTAAAATGGGTAATTAACAAGGACCTACTATATACCACCAAAGAAAGAGCCATTGAATAAAATAGATCAAAGGGGAGCTCCTCTGGTGGAACCTGATTTTATGGGGACAGAGCTCTTTCTCCTGGCACCTCCTACCTGTCCCAGCCATGTCTCGCAAGGCACTGCCACAGAAGCTCTACGATTCTAGAAATTCTCAGTGTGAAAACTGTGCTTTTAAAGTATAAGATATTTTAGGGGAAGGGGACAATATTTCTAGAAAAGCTATGTACCAGCTATTCCATACATACGTTCTTATTTAACGCTTGAATTAACTCTGTAGACGTAGATCAACTCTGTAGATTTATATCCATATTATATCTCAGGAAGCTGAAATTCAGTAGATGAAGCCATTTATCTGAGCATTTATGCTGCCTGTGTAGAACTGAGAGTTCCGTTCACATCTGTCCATTTCAAAAACTCACTTTCTTTCAGTTTGTTGTTTTCATTTCCAAAATAAAAATAAATGAGTGGGAAAGAGACAGTAGTGCTGTGATTAAGCCCTCTTAAAATAATTTGTCATTATATATATTAAAAAACAAAAGCATTGCTCTTCTCTAAAGGCACCATGTCACTCACATGAGAGTTGGGAGTTGAGTAGTTTACTCTTTTAGGATCAACAGAATGGTCACAGGATAAATGGTTTATTTTGAGCCAAAACCCATATGTGCCCAGAAGTGTTCTTGGCTTTGACCATGGGTAGGATGGTCAAGAACAATTTTTTCACAGATTTACTGGGAGGGAAATGTTGAGTAACGGATTCACAAGCCTGGTTACCTTTTAAAGTCCCCTGGAAGGTTTCTAAACAAAAGGATGCCTTTATCCCATCCACAGATTCTGATAATTGGTGGGATGGGGATCTGGCTTCAGTGTTTTTAAAAGTGATTTATTAGGAAGTCAGAGTTGATGTCAAGAAATCGCTCAGTTAGGACAAATAGAAGGGAAAAGAAAAGTGGGGCAACGACAGATTTTATCTTATTGGGCTCCAAAATCACTGCAGTTGGCAACTGCAGCCATAAAATTAAAATATGCTCGCTCCTTGCAAGGAAAGCTATGACAAACCTAGACAGAGTATTAAAAAGCAGAGACATCACTTTGCCAACAAAGGTTTGTATAGTCAAAGCTACATGGTTTTTCCAGTAGTCATGTATGGATGTGAGAGTTGGACCATAAAGAAGGCTGAGTACCAAAGAACTGGTGCTTTCAAATTGTGGTGCTGGAGAAGACTCTTGAGAGTCCCTTGGACTGCAAGGAGATCAAACCAGTCAATCCAAAAGAAAGCAATCCTGAATTTTCATTGGAAGGACTGACACTGAAGCTGAAGCTCCAATACTTTGACCACCTGATGTGAAGGGCCGAGTCACTGGAAAAGACCTTGATGCTGGGAAAGACTGAAGCAAAAAGGAGAAGGGGGCAGCAGAGGATGAGATGGTTGGATAGCATCACTGACTCAATGGACATGAATCTGAGCAAACTTCAGGTGATAGTGGAGGACAGAGGAGCCTGGCATGCTGCTGTCCACGGGGTCGCAAAGAGTTGGACACGACTTAGTGACTGAACAGCAACAAAGTGAAAGTGAAGTCGCTCAGTCGTGTCCGACTGTTTGCAACCCCATGGACTGTAGCCTACCAGGCTCTCAGTCCATGGGATTTTCCAGGCAAGAGTACTGGAGTGGGTTGCCATTGCCTTCTCCAGGGGATCTTCCTGACCCAGGGATCAAACCTAGGTCTCCCGCACTGTAGGCAGACGCTTTACCCTCTGAGCCACCAGGGAAGCCCCAAACAGCAACAAAGAGGTACAATATTATCTGGACTGCGATGATGGCAAGCCTGAAGGGCAGGCATGTGGGAATAAGGAGTGTAAGAGAAGTTTAAAGGCATCTCTATTTCTTTGTTGAAAAAAGAATACTCATTAAAGATTTTTAGATCATTTCCCAAATGAGATCTATATATAAAATGTTGACAAACTTCTGAATTGCTGAAGTTTCTGTGTTATGTTAAATGTCTACACGCTCAAAATTTTTAAACAGAACAAGGAAAATTAGGAAATTTGTATAATTCAAATTCAAAGCAATTGAATTATAAATTCATGTATGGGTTTCATCCTGATTTCAATCAAGTTTTAAGTTTTCTAATGAGAAAATACTTCCAAACATGAATAATCTTTTAGTACTCAGTTTAAGTGCTCAATAATAAGATTAAACAATCTATTCTTATAGGAAAAATTGTCTAATGGTTTAAAAATTGTCATTAGCTGCTCTTAACAGATATTATTTTACATCATAAAAAGAATGAACTGTTCTGACCTTATTCATCCAACAGTAACATTGGATAACAATAAAACATTTCTTTTCATTGGAAATGTCTAAATAGTCAAAGATTAATGAAGATAATGAGCAACTAATGGATTATTTGTGAGACTTAGAACATTATCCCATCCAAACAAAAACTACCTGAATAGCTTTTACTCAAACACAAGATTTAGGAAACTTGAGAAGAGTTTGTAGAAATATCTCCTATTTAAGTAACTTTCTGAATCTACTAGTGATTAGTCTCTGAAAAATTAACATGGAATGCAAAGAAGTGGTATAAACACTTAGTCAAGAAAAACCTAAAGCCCTACTTTGATAAATATTTAAGTCTGTGAGGAAGACAACTAGCAAAGAATAGACTAGTCAGACTACACTTTCTGACCAGAATTTCTGAGTCTATTGTTGTGCCCACTGACATAGAGTAATAATTCCTGGGTTTCAAAATACACATGCCTGTGTATGTACACCAAAGATAAACATAATGTCCCAGTGAGTTTTCTTTCTTTGATTCCTCCTCAGCCTCAATCTCTCCTCACTTTGTCGTACATTCAAAACTGCTCAGCCATCTGTGAAGAAGAAACTTGCTTCCCCTGATGTCACCACCTCTGACAGGAAAACCCTAGAACAGAGCCATTACTCTGCCCCTTGTTATCTTTTTCTGAACCTCTTCTTAAGAACATGCCATCCCTTGTACTATGCATGTGACAGAGCTAATTTTCTTCTCAGATAATCAGATATTTGCTCTATAGAAACTCTCCAGATAGGTTCAACTGTGCTGAAAACTCAGTGATGTATTCATTTTATAGAATTTAGTCCATCATTTTATGCCTTTCTCATTGTTATCAATAATATGATTAAATGATATATAACAATTAAAGATTTGGAAAGCTACAGTGGCCAAATAAACCTAAAATATTTGTTCTCTGTTTCTTTATAATATGATTCATTTTATGCTTATTGTCATTTTTCTAAGGCCTTAAAACCGAGCTAACTTAAACACTAGAAAATTATAGTCACAACAAAAGTCATGTTCACATTTAGGCTCTCCCATTTACTAACTGTTGCCTTGGACAAGCCGCAACTTCTCTGAGGCTCACTTTCTTTATCAGTAAGATGAATGAAATGGTATACCTGGCTCTCCTATGACAAGGCATTATTGCAAGAATAAAACAAAATCATTTTACATAATGATGACTAGCTCATAACAGTGTATTGTATAAGTATTATTGTTAGCAGGTTATGTAGGTCATTTTCCTTTGGCATTGAACTTTAATGGACACACGTTAGGCATCGTAAGTGTCCAATTGCCCATATAACTGTTCTCGCAGTATTAACATCATAAATGCCAAGAAGCAGGGGAAGCAGAGCTCCTAAAATGATAGATTATATACTCAATAAATATAATTTAAGGAATGCCACATTTTAAACTAATTTTCAAAGATTCTCATTTAGAATTCCCCAAAAACTAAGCCTGAATTTTAATGTATAAGGGCAGGCAGTTATGTTTATCATGCTGGGTTAGATACATTCATTCAGTGTTTGAGCTCTTTTGTGATGTTTTGAAAACCCCTAAACATATAAGGCTTGTAAGTTCCTACCCATTTTATGGGTGAGCAGATTGAGAATCAGAGAACTAAATGACCCTCACCCCCATAATAGATGGCTATGGGAAAGAAAGCATGTTTGGGGTACTGTTATGGGCACCCCCAAGTTGCCTTCACAGACCAGTAGATGAGCAGTGCCTCCCAGTTTGGTGCATTCCTCACCTGATCCTTAACCAACATGCACCTTCCTTACTTACCCAGCAAACACATGTGTTTTGTGTTTGTAGTTGGATGTTATTTCACATATTACTGGAATATTTTGTCTACTGTTATATAATTAAGCTGGAAGGAACATTGGTGGAATGTGAACTAGCAATATGACCCAAAGATCATCAAAGAAGCACAAGTCTTTTAATGATCATGTATAATTGATTAATCACACAAAATAGTCTTGATTTTGCTTATATTAAAATTAATAATATTTGAAAACAGTATCTGTGCCTTATTCTCTTTTTGTCTGTTTGTCTGCGGCATCCCAGTAACTACAAGGCTATATACAAGGATGTGTTGTCTCATGAGGACAATTTCTGCATCACAGAACAAAAGTGATCATCCTCATTGTGGATGTATTGTTGTAATCAAGGTATTGGCTGAAAATCGATTTGTATATTTTATAAGGTCATTTTGTTTTAGGTCAAATAATCCCAACTGCAATTTGTCACTCTGAATAGCAGTGACACTTCTGGTCAGAGTCAGAAGAGTTTAAATGGGGTAAGATTCTCCAGAAATTTTTTTTCTCCTTTAATTTTAAAACTTCGTCAGAATGCTCTCTTTACATTCCACCTACTCATGAGATTTTCAGTAAAACAGCAGTGAAAGGGAAAATGGGGGAAATATTGAGTTTGCAAAGAATAGTCATGAATTTTTTGTCTTAAACTTATAAATTTTTTAGTTCAGCTATACAGATCCTTACTTTTTGGAGTTATTTCTCCACTGATCTACAGTAGCATATTGGGCACCTACCGACCTGGGGAGTTCCTCTTTCAGTGTCCTATCTTTTTGCCTTTTCATACTGTTCATGGGGTTCTCAAGACAAGAATACTGACATGGTTTGCCATTCCCTTCTCCAGTGGACCACATTCTGTCAGACCTCTCCACCGTGGCCCGTCCATCTTGGGTGATCCCACACAGCATGGCTTACTTTCATTGAGTTAGAGAAGGCTGTGGTCCTGTGATCAGACTGGCTAGTTGTCTGTGATTGTGGTTTAAGTCTGTCTGCCCTCTCCTGCCCTCTCTCAGTGCCTACTGTCTTACTTGGCTTTAGAAAAGGCAGAGGAACCAGAGATCAAATTGCCAACATCTGCTGGATCATCAAAAAAACAAGAGAGTTCCAGAATTGACTATGCTAAAGCCTTTGACTGTGTGGATCACAATAAACTGTGGAAAATTCTGAAAGAGATGGGAATACCAGACCACCTGCCCTGCCTCCTGAGAAATCTGTATGTGGGTCAGGAAGCAACAGTTAGAACTGGACATGGAACAACAGACTGGTTCCAAATAGGAAAAGGAGTAAGTCAAGGCTCTATATTGTCACCCTACTTATTTAGCTTATATGCAGAGTACATCATGAGAAACACTGGGCTGGAAGAAGCACAAGCTGAAATAAAGATTGCCGGGAAAAATATCAATAACCTCAGATATGCAGATGACAACACCCTTATGGCAGAAAGTGAAGAAGAACAAAAGAACCTCTTGATGAAAGTGAAAGAGGAGAGTGGAAAAGTTGGCTTAAAGCTCAACATTCAGAAAACTAAGATCATGGCATCTGGTCCCATCACTTCATGGCAAATAGATGGGGAAACAGTGGAAACAGTGGCTGACTTTATTTTTCTGGGCTCCAAAATCACTGCAGATGGTGATTGCAGTCATGAAATTAAAAAATGCTTACTCCTTGGAAGGAAAGTTATGACCAATCTAGACAGCATATTAAAAAGCAGAGACATTAATTTGCCAGCAAAGGTCCGTCTAGTCAAGGCTATGGTTTTTCCAGTGATCATGTATTGATGTGAGAGTTGGACTATAAAGAAAGCTGATCACAGAAGAATTGATGCTTTTGAACTGTGTGTTGCAGAAGACCCTTGAGAGTCCCATGGACTGCAAGGAGATCAAACCAGTCCATCTTAAAGGAAATCAGTCCTGAATATTCATTAGAAGGACTGATGCTTTAGCTGAAATTCCAATACTTTGGCCACCTGATGCGAAGAACTGACTCATTGGAAAAGACCCTGATGCTGGAAAAGATTGAGGGCAGGAGAAAAAGGGGACAACAGAGGATGAGACAGTTTATGGCATCACCGACTAAATGGACATGGGTTTGAGTGGACTCCAGAAGTTGGTGATGGACAGGGAGGCCTGGCATGCTGCCGTTCATGGGGTTGCAAAGAGTTGGACATGAGTGAGCAACTGAACTGAACTGACTGATACAGATCCTTTTTATTTTACAAGAAAGAATTTTTTCATAGTTAATCCGGTCACATTCATTCTGACAAAACAGAGCTCAATATTGAAAGTTACCCTAGGACAAACAAAAAACCTGTCAAAAATGGTAGATTCATGATATATGTTTAATTATCCCGCAACTTCGACTTTGCTGGTTTTCACACATATTCTGTATTGCAGGATCCGCTTGCCTGTATCTGGTTAAAAGTCCTAGTTTGGAATTGCTGTTTATTCCAAGAGTTTTTCTCCTTGCTTTTGTATCATTTTTCTTAAATGCACTCTAATGAAAGACAGTTTTACATTAATTTGTAAAAAGCATGGGTATACAGTGTTCTGAAATTCCTGAAGAATTTTATTTTCCACCAGGGATTATGTACCATACAGACAATCAAAGTCAAACAAGCTAAACAAAACACAACAAACAAAAAAACAATTGACTTGAATAGTAAGAAGGGATCTGTGACCTTTGTCCCACCGTGGATTACAGCCCAGATCTTTCAGGCTGAGCCTATATTATATAGTATAGCATTGTATTGCATTGCATTGCATTGAGAGACTAAAAATATGCCAGTCTTTGATTTCGACTTGATAGAACATGTATTTCTGAGTGTTGGCTCCCTTCTAGTGCTTCTAATCACAGCATGTGCCAGTCCATACACCACATGGTATAACATTATGTTTGATGATACTCAAAATCTGTTTCTCAGCTTCACCCTCAGTGTTTTGTATTATTGCTTGAGTGCTAGATTTATAGTCTTGACTTTCCTAGATGGATATGAGGACAGATCAGAACATTTTTTTTCCAAACATGTAATTAACCATAGGGTCATATTATTTACGTGTAATTTCTTCAAAGAGCTTTGATTTTACAAATTTAAATTTATTTTAATCAACATTTTGGAGAATGTACTATATTGACACAAAATGAGTAATCTAGGCAATAATAAAAATGCTCACTTGGTCCTCATTATAGTTCATGGTTCAGAAATAAGATAGACATAGTAATAACTACAATAAAAAGCACAATGTGAATGGTTTCAATCAGGGGAATATGCCTTTATTTTCCCTTCCTCATGTGACAACCAACTTTAACTTTTCCTGACCACTTCTTCTTCATATGTTTATAATGTATGCTGCAGCCTTTGACGTTTATGTATGCCTGAAGCAATCTAGGTTGTTATTTCTTCAAAGCAAAATGTTTGTTTATACTTTCCAATAGTTTGACATTTGAAGTGTTGAATTTTCTCTACTAAAAAAGTAAATAAAGTGTACCGGCTTACAAGACAGTGCGATTACATCTCAGTTTCATTAAAACAGACTCCTTTGCCTTTAGTAATTGAAAGAAAGTAAAATGTTTATAGATGATGATAACTACCAAGATGGATTTTGTTTCTATTTTTCCTATATGACCTTGTTCTATGATGGTTTCATTTCAAGCCAGAGATTCTGACCTTCCCCAATTTCAGAAAAGTTTTCTCCATGATTGCTTCATTTTAGAACTGTAGTTCTTTCAGCACATGTTTCCATCTGGAAATGAATCACTCTGTGATCCACATGTGCCATACCAGCTAAAGTCAAACTGGGGCCTGTCTCTGAAGGTTCTGCCAAATACAAGGATATTCCAAGCCACGAGATGTTGGCTTTCCTATTTGATTAATGAGGACAATATTTAAATTTGATATATTTTAAGGTCAATCTTTTGCTTCAAAGCAAAAGGCCTTAATTCATCTTATTCTTAATAAAATGTTCAAGTGTAAATGTAGATGAAAGTTGAAACCTGTTTCATTTTGGAAAATGAATTGTTTTTGTCTAATTTCCTCTTTTTTCCTGATGACAAAGAATTTTATTTATTGAATTTCATTTATTTCTCATTTATGTTTTCTGATGATGAGGAATTTTTATTAAATTTCATTTCTTTTTCTTTTATGATATAAAATTTCTCTTTTATTTCTTAAATTTTGAAAATCAGTTGATAAATCAAAATAACCTAAGTGCCTTCATGTCTCAACAAATGTACCTGCTAAAGGACACAGCGAGTTTAAGAAGAAAATTAAAAGACTTTATACCACATAGACACACCAATTATATTATCAGCAATATCACAATTCTTGTCATCCATGCAATTATTTTTTGATTGTAACATTTATATCTTGTTTAACAAAGGTCTTATTAAATAAAGGTAGAAATGATAGTTATAATTCCACTTATAAGTCAAAATCACAAAACGTTGAAATAAGGTGGGCTCATATTAAAGATGAAAAAAACTTCTTTATTCTTCCCTCCCTATCAGATGTAGAATGTGAATTTTGTTTCATACACAGTTCCTCAAAGCTTGTGTTGCTGTTGTTCAGTCGCTAAGTCATGTCTGATTCTGCAACCCCATCAAATGCAATACACCAGGCTCCACTGTTCTTCACTATCTCCTGGAGTTTGCTCAAGCTCATATCCATGAGCTTGGAGATATCTAACCATCTCATCCTTTGCTGCCCGCTTCTCCTTTTGACTTCAATCTTTCCCAGGATCAAGATCTTTTCCAATGAGTTAGCTCTTCACATCAGGTGGCCAAAGTACTGGAGCTTCAAATTACAAGTATTAGAGCTTTGTGTATTAAGTTCAAAAGCTAAAAAGCAGAAGATTTATTATCTACATTATTATATTCCATATAGAGTATATAGCATATATTATTGTTGTTCAGTCACTCAGTCGTGTCTGACTGTTTGTGAACCCATGCACGCCAGGTCTTCCCTGTCCTTCACCATCTCCCAGAACTTTCTCAAACTCATATCCATCGAGTCAGTGATTTCATCCAACCATGTTGAACTCTGTCATCTCCTTCTCCTCCTGACTTTAATCTTTCCCAGCATCAGGGTCTTTTCCAATATGTTGGCTCTTCACATCAGGTGGCCAACGTATTCAGCTTCAGTTGAATACTTCAGAGTTTCCGCTTTAGCATCAGTTCTTTCAGTGAATATTCAGGACTGATTTCCTTTAGGATTGATTGGTTGGATCCCCTTACAGTCCAAGGGACTCTCAAGAATCTTCTCCAACACCACAGTTCAAAGCATCAATTCTTTGGTGCTCAGCCTTTTTTATGATCCAACTCTCACATCCACACATGACTACCGAAGAAACCATAGCTTTGACTATATGAACTTTTGTCAGCAAACTATGTCCTCATATCAGGCTATATGTTAATCCTCAGATTAGATTCTCTAAAAGTCAGATTCTGAGACAAAAGTTTGTATATAGGCAGGTCTTTTGATAAGTAATCTCATTTACAGTAGTGAAGGACTTGAGAGGGTGAAAGAAGAAAAGAGGGAGCAAAAAAGAAAAGTGGTTAAGCACCACTATGGGTAAAAAGGTGTTCCTAGGAACTTCATACTGTTCATGAGTTCTCAAGGCAAGAATACTGAAGTGGTTTGCCATTCCCTTCTCCAGTGGACCACATTCTGTCAGACCAAGGGAAGAGGATTTAGAACATCAGGAAATAAGACCACCTACCTTCTCTCTGGGTTGAAAATTGCCCTATGGCAATAGCTACCCCATATTTCAAGGTTGTCCATGTGTGATTACTAACTGAATTTCTGTGAGCATCTCACCCTGTGCATTAGGAAATGCCCAGGGAAAAAGCATTATGTGATTGAGGTAAGACTTTCTGCATAAAGCAGGCTGAAGTTCATGCAGACACATTACTACAGTATACAAATCAGATGAGCGCTTAGATGGCCAGCAGAGTCTATTGTATCATCCAAGTTTATGACCTGTACATCCTTACTAAATCAGTTCAGTTATTAATTCCTTCAGAGCAACAATGCCCAAAATGAGCTCCTTAGAATTCATAATGATAATGTTTGTAAGTGGCTCCCCAAGTTTTACCTTCAAGTAAATATGAGAAATATTTAAGCAAAATGGAATAGATTTCTATGCTCAGCACTTTTGGAATACTTAGCATATTGATGAGTTTCTGAATCTAAAATTTATAAATGATCTTTTTCTAAATTCTTTTTTTCTATTTCAACTATCGTAATTGTCTCAATTGTATTTTCTCTTTCTCAATTTTATTTAACTTTTAATATATTCTTTAAAAATGAATCTTTTCAATTAAAATTTCCTACTATTAGAAAGCACTTTTACTATTTCAATGTTATCCATCATGTCCCCACCCTTAATTCTCTATATTAGTAGTATTTATGTCTTCTCTTACTTACAAAGAATTGTTACTTTTATAAAAGAAATAATCTCTGTATTTACATTGCAATTTGATTTTTTTCTTCTTCTGAATTAATTTTTTATCTTTTCCATTCTGTTTTCTATATACTAATTTTTTACTTGTTTTTCTTTTACTAGTTTATTTTTTATTTCAAATTCTGAAATTTTATTTTTAGTGAATTACAATTGATTTAAAATATTATATTAGTTTCAGGTATATAAAATACTAAGCAGTAAAGAATCTGCCTGCCATGAAGGGGAAGCAGGTTTGATCCCTGTGTCAGGAAGATCCCCTGGGGAAGGAAATGGCAACCCACTCCAATATTCTTGGCTGGGAAATCCCATGGACAAAGGGGCCTCGTGGGCTATAGTCCACAGAGTTGGAAAAGTCAGACTTAACAGCTAAACCACAGCCACCACATAAAATATGGATCCTCTATTTCTACACATTATTTACAGATCACTACAATAAGTCCAGTTGCCATCCATCATCATACAAAGACATTAAGTTATATTGAGTATATTCCTTACAATGTACGTTTCATCCTGTGACTTTTATTTTCTAACTGGAAGTTTGTACCTCTTAATTTCCCTTACCTTTCACTCATGTCCCCATCCCCATTCCCTTTGGCAACCACCTATTTATTCTCTGTATCTATGACCCTGTTTCTGTTTTGATGTATTTGTTCATGTTTTCTTTTTTAGTTCCACATCTGCTTGATCTATTCATCTGTTGACAGGCATTTAGTTTACAATCATATCTTAGGTATTGTTAATAATGCCAGGAGTGAAATTTCTGTGTTGTATGCTAGCTCTATTTTAAAACTTTTGAGGAACCTCCATATTGTTTTCTTTAGTGATTGTCCCATTATGCATTCCCAGCAGCAATCTACAAGTGTTCCTTATTCTCCACATCCTCATCAACACTTGTTATTTCTTGACTTTTTGATGGTAGTCATTCTAAACAGTGTTAGGTGATATCTCATTGTGGTTTTGATTTGCATTTCCCTGATGTTGGACATCTTTTCATGTGCCTGTTGGCCATCTATATGTCTTCTTTGGAAAAGAATTTTTGAATATCAACACCTTACTGAAAACATCCTTTTGAAATATATTCCCCCAATCTTTTGGTTTTGTTGATGATTTCTTCTGCTGTGCAAACCTTTTTCAGTTTGATGTAGTCCCATTTGTCTATTCTTGCTTTTGTTTCCCTTGCCTATCTTGCTAGGAGATGTGTTCAAAAATGCTAAGACTGATGTCAAAATCCATAATGCTTATGTTTTTTCCTAAGCTTTTACAGTTTTAGGTCTTACATCCAAGTCTTTAATTCACTTTGTGTTTGTTTTTAATATATTGCTTGAGGGAGTGATACCATTTCATTCTTTTGCATGTATATGTTCAGTTTTCGCAACACCATTTATTGAAAAGACTGTCTTTTCCACGACTGTATAGTCCTGTTTCCTTTGTCATAGACAAACTGATACCAGTGTGGGTTTATTTATAAATTCTTTTTTTCTCAATGATCTATTTGTCTATTTTTGTTCCAGTACCACACTGTTTTCATGACTGGGGCTTTGCAGTATAATTTTAATTCAAGGAGCACAATATTTTTAATATTGTTCTTTCTCAAGATTGTTTTAATTATTCAGGCTCTTTTATGCTTTTATAAAAATTTTAGAATTATTTGTTCTAGTTCTGTGAAAAATAGTATGGATATTTTGATAGAAACTGCATTGAATCTGTACATTGCTTTGGGTGATATGGACATTTTAATAACATTAATTCTTCTAATCCAGGGGCATGCAATATCTTTCTGTTTATTTGCATCATCTTCAGATTTTTTCATCAATGTCTATAGTTTTCATAGCACAGGTATTGCAATTCCTAAGTTAAATTTATTCCTAAGTACACTATCATTTTGATGCAACTATAAAGGAGTTTGTTTTCTTAATTCCTCTTTCTGAGAATTTGTTATTAGTGTTCAGTTCAGTTCAGTCACTCAGTCATGTATGACTCTTTTCGGCCCCAAGGACTGCAGCGTGCCAGGCTTCCCTGTCCATCACCAACTCTTGGAGCTTTTCCAATGAGTCCATTCTTTGCATCAGGTGGTCAAAGTATTGGAATTTCAGCTTCAGCATCAGTCCTTCCAATGAATATTCAGGACTTATTTCCTTGAGGATTGACTTGTTTGATCTCTTTGCACTCCAAGGGACTCTCAAGAGTCTTCTCCAACACCACAGTTCAAAAGTATCAATTCTTAAGCACTCAGCTTTCTGTATAGTCCAACTCTCACATACATAACTACTGTAAAAACCATAGCTTTGAGTAGAAGGACTTTTGTCAGCAAAGGAATGTCTGCTTTTTAATATGCTGTCTAGGTTGGTCATAGCTTTTCTATCAAGGAGCAAGTGTCTTTTAAGTTCATGGCTGCAGTCATCATCTGCAGTGATTTTGGAGCCCCCAAAAATAAAGTCTGTCACTGTTATCATTGTTTCCGCATCTATTTGCCATGAAGTGATGGGACTAGATATCATGATCTTTGTTTTTTGAATGTTGAATTTTAAGCCAGCTTTTTCACTCTCCTCTTTCAGTCTCATCAAGCGGCTCTTTAGTTCTTTCCTTTCTGCCATAAGGATGGTGTCATCTCAATATCTGAGGTTATTGATATTTCTCCCAGCAATCTTGATTTCAGCTTGTGCTTCATCCAGACCAGCATTTTGCATGATGTACTCTGCAAGTAAGTTAGATAGGTTGGTGACAATATACAGCCTTGACATACTCCTTTCCCAATTTGGAACCAGTCTGTTGTTCCATGTCAAGTTCTGACTGTTGCTTCTTGACCTGCATAGAGATTTCTCAAGAGGCAGGTAAGGTGGTCTGGTATTCCCACTTCTTTAAGAAGTTTCCACATTTTGTTGTGATCCACACAGTAAAAGACTTTGGTGTAGTCAATAAACAGAAGAAGATATTTTTCTGGAATGCTCTTGCTTTTACTATGATCCAACAGATATTGGCAATTTGGTCTCTGGTTCCTCTGTTATACAGAAGTATATTGCATTTGTGTTATTAGTGTACAGAGATACAATATATTTCTGAATATTAATTTTGTATCTTGCAAGCCTTCTGAATTCATTTATTAGTTCTAATAGTTTTTTGGTGGAAACTTTAGAATTTTCTATATATTGTATCATGTCATCTACAAATAATGACAATTTTACTTCTTTCTTTCCAGTTTTGATGACTTTTATTTTTTTCTTGCCTGATTTCTGTGGTTAGGACTTCCAATATGTTGAGGAAAAGTGGTGAGTGTAAGCATTCTTGTTCCTTAGCTTAGAGGATAAATCTTCAGCTTTTCACCATTGAATATGATGCTATCTGTGGGTTTGACATATATGGTCTTTATTATGTTGATGCACATTCCCTAGAGATGTTCAATCATAAATAGTTGTTGAAATTTTTTCAAATGCTTTTTCTGCATATATTGAAATGGTCTTATGATTTTTATTCTACATTTTGTTAATATGGTGTATGACATTGATTGACTTATAAGTGGTGGTTGATTCATCTTTGCATTCTTGAAATAGTTCTCACTTGATTATGGTGCGTGATCTTTTTAATGTATTGTTGAATGTTGTTCACTAATATTTTGTTGAGGGATTTTGCATTTGTATTTATCATTGGCCTGTGATTTTCTTATTTTGTAGTATCTGTTTTTCTTTTCTTTTTTTTAATGTAGGTAATGTTGGCCTCTAATAATATTTGGAAACTTACATTCCTCTTCAATATTTTGGAATATTTTGAGAAGAAAACTTTGCTTTAAATGTTTGAAATAATTCATTTGTGAAGCCATCTGGTCCTGGGATTTTGTTTGTTGTGAGTTTTCCTATTACTGATTCAATTCCATTGCTAGTAATTGGTCTACTTAAAATTTTTTGTTTCTTCATGGTCAGTTTGAGAAGATATTATGCTCCTAGGAATTTGCCCATTTATTCTATGCTGTCCAATTTGTTGACATATAACTGTTTATACTTGTTTCTTATTATCTTTCATATTTCTGTGTTGGTTGTAACTTTTTCAGTTTTGTTTATGGTTATTTGGTCCTTGTTTTTTTATAATGAGTCAGGCTAGGTTTATCAATTTTATTTGTCTTTTCAAAGAACTAGCTCTTAGTTTAACTGATCTTTTTCATTGCTTTTTAGTCTATTTCATTGATTAATAATCTGATCTTTATTGTTTTCTTCCTCCTACTTACTTGTTTTTGTTGGTTCTTGTTCTAGTTTCATTAAGTTTAAACCTTTTTTTTTTTTTAATTTGAGATTTTTCTTGTTTCTTGAGTATATGAATTGCTATAAACTTTCCTCTTAGAACTGCTTTTCTTTCAATATCATTTTATACCATGTGGTTAGAAAAGATTCTTGATATACTTTCAATCTTCTTAAATGTATTAATATTTGTTTTGTGACCTAACATGTGATCTATCCTAGGGAACATTTTATGTGCATTTGAAAAGAATATTAATTGTTCTTTGGGAATGGAATATTCTGTATATATCTATTAAATCTATTGGTCAAGTGTGTCATTTAAGGCCAATATTTTTTTATTTTCTTTCTAGATAATTTATTCACTGATATAAGAAGGGTGCTAAAGTCCCATATTATTATTATTATTTTTTGCTGCTAATTTCTTTCTTTATATTTCTCATTATTTGGTTTATTTATTTAAGTTCTTCTATTCTCAGTGCATAAATGTTTACAAACATTATATTCTTTTGAATTTATTCCTTATCGTTATGTAATGCCTTTCTCTGTCTTTTGTTACAGTCTGTTTTTTAAAGTTTATTTTGTCTGATATAGGGTTTCCTTCATGACTCAGACAGTAAAGAATCTGCCTGAAATGCAGGAGGCCTGGGTTCAATCACTGGGTTGGGAAGAGCCCTGCTTTTTTGTTGTTGCTGTATCCATGTGCATAGAAAATCTTTTCTATCCCTATTTTCCATCTGTGTGTCTCTTTAGATCTGAAGTGTGTCTCTTATGGGGCACAACTTTGCACAGCAAGGAAGATTCTTTTCTCCATTTTACATAAATAAAAATTGAGACACATAATAAGCCAGGAAATTTGCCAATGAGTTTTAAAGATGATCCAGGACAGATCTTTTGAGCAAGTAATGCAAGTGGATTTGAAAAATGCATCAATATTTTTATTTTCCAGTTGTGTTCAGTGTTTGGTGTATCTACTATTTTGGCCACCTTATGTGAAGAACTGACTCATTGGAAAAGACCCTGATGGTGAGAAAGATTGAAAGCAGGAGGAGAAGGGGATGATAGAGAATTAAATGGTTGGATGGCATCACCAAATTGATGGATATGAATTTAAGCAACCTCTAGAAGTTGGTGATGGACAGGGAGGCATGGTGTGCTGCAGTCCACGGGGTCACAGAGAGTCAGACGTGACTGAGCAACTGAACAGAACTGAATGCATCTATAGTTAAATTTCAAATGTATTTTAAACATCATAAATATGTTATTATATTAAAATATATTTTTAAATATATCAATAAATATCTCATTAAAACATCTATGATAGGCATTTTATTTTTATCTCAATAACTGTCTTTTGGTCTTTCTGAAAGCATCTTATTTCTAATTCTAGGGATGAGTTTCTTAATACTACTTACTTTTAAAAAATATTTTATTTTCATACCTAACTCCTTTAGCTTCTCTCTGAGTTTGAATATAGTTATGAATATAGTAAACTAAGTCAGGGTTGAATCCATGAAATTTTCAGAGCATGGTATTGGGGGAAATAATGATATTTTGGAAATTTTAATAAATCAAAGTCTCTCAGACAAGACTGAACAAATGTTTCAGGAGACTGGACTGAATATCTCATTGATGTCAGTTTATATTTCTTGTTTTGGTAAAATACAGTTATATGTCACTTCTCTCTAAGCTTTGTCTTCTAGCTTCTGCTATTCTGTTACCAGGATAATCTCATTCACACTTATGTCTATGCTAATAATGTTTCAGACAATTATGCAAAAATAAAAAAGCAGCTCTTTCACAAACATGTAACAATTAATGAAATTTTATGTCTTGTTATAATATATATTTCAAATTCTGTCCGTCAAATCTATTCTCCATATATTCACCAAATATTTATTTAGTACCTCCTTCCAAACACTGTTTCTGAATTAATGTCTACCTAAGTGCTACTAACAAGGCAGAAGACTAAGAAAGAAACAAATAAACTGGAATGAAATTTGTAATCTTGCCACGTTAGGGCATATCTTCCCAGTCAAATGTGGCACTGGTTCCTTTATTAATGTTACTGAGTCAAAATCATCCCAAGTAGTAAAGTTACAGTTTGAAGTGCAGTAATAAAAGAGCTTAAATTCACCTTTTTATTTCTACAATGAAGAAATAGGGAGCAACATCTCAGATGGTAAGATTTACCTGCTCTCTGGATAAAAGAAAGAAAGAAATTGGTCTTAGTTGGCTAAAGGTTAAGTAAAAAGGTGCCATAATGCCAAACTTCTGCTTGGGTAGTTAGCCATCCTACCCTTGGACAGGACTCAGAAGACCTTCCTTGAAAGATAATTGATGACAACAAAACTTCGAGCGACTCTGGGAACCCTATGGAGTAGAATAAATCCCATGCATCCCAAGCCCTACCTGGGACCACCAAGCTCTTCTCTGTCTTGCCTTGCTGCTCTTCCGCTGAGATGTTTGGGAATAAAATCATTAGTGAAAGTCTTCATTTCATCCTTAATGTACTCACAACTGGTCACAAAAAGGCATCGTCTTCAGTTTTCTTTCACAAGTTTTCCTGAATCTGTTAAATCTATCTCAGTAAATTTTCAATTATATAGAGCTTTATTTAATCTAAAGAAGTAAATTTCTATCATCAGATGCCACGCACATAGTGGAATCTGTATGAAAAACCTGTGAAGTTTTATATCTAATCATGAAAGAATTTTTTGGCAATGGATTTAATTCATTCACTCAACCCCACCCTCCTTCATAAGCAATGCCTAATCATCAAGTGGCTTTCTTTCTTTATTTTGCCACTTAAAAATGTAACATCTACCAAGTATCTGCTTTCAATTATTTAAGGGACCAGAGTTTTTCCTCTTTGAATATTTTCAAACTAGTTAAATAAAACAATGTGGAAAATGACTTTAAATAGAAATGTAGAGTGGTTTTACTACTCAAGTAAGATACCCATGTATTCATAATACATGTATGCTTATCCTTAGAGACTCTCAAATACTTTGGAAAACAATAACTCCCTATACATTTCTATTTAAATTTGAATACCCTTCCAATTCCTGACACCATGAGTGATAGTACACTGACTTTGTTCTAAGCCATGAAATGTTAAGGTAATTTATTTCACAGCAATAGATAACTGGAATGCACAGGTGAACCTATGCTTTTCATTACCTCTAGCTGGACAAGATCCTTTGGGTCCAGGACACTCCTTTAACCTTCAGGCCCTGGTGGCAGTGATTCCTGGCAATAATAAATATCTTGAGGAAGAGATTTAATTAGAGTCATGCAGAAGGTTGACAACACCTTCTTCTCAACCTCCCCAATGTCTTTTTTTTTCATGGATTTACTCATAGACCAGTCCATGGGATTTTCCAGGCAAGAATACTGGAGTAGGTTGTCATTTCCTTCTCCAGGGAATCCTCCCGACCCAGGGATTAAACCCCAGGTCTCTCACATTGTAGGCAGATATTTTACCATCTGAGCTACCAGGGAAGCCCTAGTAAAACTGGAGACAGAGCTAAATCAAGATCTCCATCTACCATAGCCAAAAAAAAAAAAAAAGTTGTTGACTTATAATTGTGGTTGAATCAGATCCAGGTGAACTGATTCAATTTTCTCAGACTTTTGATTAGTTTGGGTTCAAATTCTGGCACAAGTACGTGTTAGTTATTTGACCATGAATATGTTTTCTAAGAGAGTAATTTCAATCAAGTTCTCAAAATGAAGTTTGAATAACCAGGAGCAAATGCCCAGTCACGAGTTTTAGAAGAGTCATAAATATGATGATAGAGGTTGGAAGCTGGTTTGGAGCATTTGATGGGCTTACGGTTAGGCTTAGGGTTAGAAATGGGGATGAGGCAGTGAAGAAAGTTAATGGGTAATTTACATTAAGCAATTAGGTTACTGTTAGTAGAGGTATCAATTATTGTTGTTATTACTCTAATTTGTATATGATTGCTTACATTAAAATATTTAGTAAACATTTACATTGGTTATTTTAGTAACTATGAAACTGAGCAGGACCCTTTGGGGCCCTCCTGGGTACAAAGTTTTTCTGTGCACCTTGTTTCTCATTTGTAGAAAAAAGGCTTCCATCTCCTAGACCTTTCCTGAGTTCCAAAGGGCAGAGTCAAACAGTTACTAATTAGGGAGGGGAAGGGAATGCTGAAACTATGGGGGAATGGTCAAGAAACAATAGTGGAGGGGTAAAGCAGTATTCTGTTCCTCCTCAGGCGATATACATAACAATATATCTCCGAGTTCTTCTACAGGAACTAAGGCCCCCACCCAGGCAGAGGATGGTAACTTCAGAATGAGCAGAAGCAAGTGGGGCCCAGACTGGTTGGAACCAGAAGGCTGCTGATGGAAATTCCTGAAACATCAACTTGTTACCTCACCACCAAACAGTCAACTTGTTACCTCAACCACCAACTTGTTATCTAACCACGAAGCACAAAGTTAAAGACCCTGCAGCCCTCCCCCTAAACTTTGTCTATAAAAGATTCTTCCCTCAAAACCACTGGGGAGTTCTAGACTTTTGAGCACTAGCCACCCCTTCTTGCTCATTCTTTGCAATAAAGTTTCTCAGCTCCAAACTCCAACATTTTGGTTTGTTTGGCCTCACTGTGCATTGGGCACACAAAGTTGGGTTCAAAAACAGTTATAGTGCTATAAATTAGGGTAGATTGTAAATGCCTTTCGCATCTGGGGAAATCTCATTGGTTGGTTGTCAATACCATAAACCCTGTCCAAAGTGCTGTTTGTGTGTTGAATCACCAAATAGTTGTTGGCTAGTTGTTTAACTAGTGTTTATAAAAGCTTAGCCTCAGCACCGCCTTAAGCTTATTAAAAATTGAGGTTCCTGGGCCTCACCACTGATGTGCCACAACTCTAAGAAGGAGGCACTAATATCTGCATTTCAGAAGCAATCTGAGCAGCTATGAGAAACACTGTTGGAAAACTATCATGTAGGCCAAAGTGATGAGCAACTGTTCCTGGAAAAATATTGGTCTTCTCAGTTTTACCTTAGGCTTTCACTATTTTTTGTTATTTTATATTCACATTTCCATGGTACACTAAGTTTTATAAAATCCCCCTTTCTCCTTAAATCTTCAACTTCTTTTCCTACTTATCTTCATTGTACCTACCACAGGCCTTTCCTCTTACTTTATGGAGAAAGTAGGAGTCGTTGAAACAAACTGTCTTTGTATTTCTGTTTCAATGTATTCTCAGTCAGGCTGATGATTGAATGTATGTTTCCTTCATGTGATTCTGCTAATGGATGTGTATGGCTGAGAACACATCCATTGGCATGTGCTTACTTTCTCACCAGTTTTCATCTTTTCTACTATAAAAGGGGGGATTCTCCTACAGTTCTTATAATCAGTCAGAATTATTTATTTTTTCATAAAAGGCTCTTAATGATTCATCCCCATGTTCTATTTTCAGTTTTATTTCTTTACAAGGTTCTACCACAACCCGCTCCCATTCCTAGACCTGAAGTGCAGACTTTCATATTTAATTGCTGATGATAGATTGTGAATGCCATACGTTTGCTTCTTCTCTATTTAGAACACCTTCCCCCATCCTGTTTAGAGAAATCATACCACCTGCAACTCCTCAACACAAAAAGTTCTATATATAAGTCTTCTAGTGTGCTTACCATGTTATATTTTATCTGCCTAAAAAATCTGTCTCCATAAAACAGATATTAGGATCCTTCACCCAAGTATCCACCCTACCTAGGGTAGACAATCTTACCCAGCTCCAAAGTATTATAAATTTTGACCAGCTATCAGATGTCTAAGTTGTACATATCCTAAGCCTCTAGGCTGCAATCATATAAATCCTAAATTCTAAGTGTTAATGATTGTCTCTCTGTGCACGCTGTTCATTGAACCCATGGTAGGCAAGGCATGAGCGGGGAAACTGGAAGAAAACTCAAGGAGTCATAGAACTGCAGACACATTTCTTCTCTCTTGGATGATGCAGCAGTCATAGCAGCAGACATAACACAACAACCCAACAAGGCACAGCCCCCAGGCCTTTCCAGGTGGAGCTTATATATGCTTATAGAGCAAAAGTAGCCCGTGGCCAAGCAAGTACCTCATGATGCACATGAGCAGTGCTATAATTGATCTCTGCTGTTACATAATCATTATTTACAAAACATGGGGTGAGAGCAAGAGGGCGTGGGGTGAGAGAGCCTGATCACCGTTATCTTGGCTAATTTGTTCTTTCCCTACAATGACCATCACATGTGGTGTCATTTGAGTCCCAGTTCAAATCTGGATTTGAATCCCAGCTCTCTGCTGCTGCTGCTAAGTTGCTTCAGTCATGTCCAACTCTGTGCGACCCCATACACAGCAGCCCACCAGGCTCCCCCATCCCTGGGATTCTCCAGGCAAGAACACTGGAGTGGGTTGCCATTTCCTTCTCCAATGCATGAAAGTGAAAAGTGAAAGTGAAGTCGCTCAGTCGTGTCCGACTCTTAGCAACCCCATGGACCTCAGCCTATCAGGCTCCTCCGTCCATGGCATTTTCCAGGTAAGAGTACTGGAATAGGGAGCCATTGCCTTCTCTGGAATCTCAGCTCTACCATTGCCAAACTCTAAGATCTTGGGCAGGATGCTTAAAGAGTATAAGCCTCAATTCCCTTATCTTTAAAGTGAATCTTAGGAATAGTCCTTACCCTATAAGAAAAGATGCATCAAATACCTAGAACAATGTCCAACAAATGGCTGTCACATGTCATTGCAACTAATGTACCATCAATTTTTAGTCATTTAGGATTTTTATTTTATACACACATTGCTGGTTAATTGTATCAGCTTGACTGGGCCCTGGGGTACACAGATATTTGGTGAGTGGACTTAGCTAAGGAGCCAATAGGGTAAAACTACTATCTGTGGGACTGGAACTATAAGTCTGAATCCTACCCAGGTGGAATCATAAAGGAACTTGAAGTTAGAAAAAGCCAAATTTATTGATATGGACTCACTAAGCAGTGAGTCTGCCTTTAATGTTGCATCTTGAGGATTTAGAAAGGATTCTAACAGCTTGGTTGGTTGGATGAAATATGGAGACCAAAACAGGAAATCCTAGCTCTGCCTTGATTTAATGTGGGGAAAGAGATTCAAATGCTTAGAATAATTGGAATATTAGTGTGAATGTAGACCTAAAATCAGTAGTGTCATTTTAGACTTAGCCACCACACTAGGAGGGTCCAAGAAAACATAACTTTCACCACAACTGAAAGAAATAAATTTGTGTGGGGAGCTCTGGCATCTTTGTAGAACTCTTATAACAACAACAACAATTTTGTTGTTCTCTGTAGGTCAAACCTGCAGTAAGGACTGTTAGGCACTCAATTGGGAAACCTAAATACAATGAGAGTAATTGGACCTCGGTGGCAAGGATCAAATGAAAACACTCAACAGACAAAAGCAAGGTGGGCAGAGTTACCTTAATGAGCATCAGAGTCAACGTAACAATCAGAATAGTCTGACTCACACAGACCCGTGTGGTTGTCTAATTAAGCTTGTACTCCAAGAAGTAAAACAAATAAGTAACCTACTAAATTCTGCTTGATCTGCATCAGCTGAAAAGTTCTAGGTAAAGTACACAGTAGTCTAACCTGAATCATAAAAACAGAAATTCATAGACTCTCAATCAATTCCCAGTTTAAAGTGGGTTTGTAAAATCAGAACCCTTTCATTGTAGGGGATGCGGTAAGGTTCCCTTGACGAAAGGCCTCAGTTCACTACCATAAATTTATACTCTTAACAATTATCCTAACTGTTCACCAAAGGACACAGGGCCTTTTATCAGAGTAATTGCTATGAGGAAAATGTCATAATCAAGCCTTTCAGAGACTACTGGATAAGGACTCTGAACTGATATTAATTCCAGAACTTAAAATGTTCCACCAGTCAGAATAAACACTTACGGATGTCAGGTAATCATCAGAGTTTTAGCTCAGGTCTGTCCCACAGTGGGCCCAGAGGGTCTCTGAACCCATCCTGTGGATCTTTTCCAGCTCCAGAATTCATCCTTGGTATAGATCTACTCATCAGCTAGCAGAACCCCCACAGTGATTTTTTACCTGCAGCTATCATGATGGGAAAGGTCAGGTGGGAGCCACTAGAACTACCTGTTCACATGATGATTGCAATTATACCTAGTGTATCAAATGTGCTTACATCACTTGAGCAAATAACACATTCACTAGGACCTGATGTGCAGCTACTTATCTCCATCTTTGTCCAAAATCCACCAAAAGCAAGCAAGCAAGATGAACAACACACCTTCCCTGTCCTACTTCAGGTAAGTATCAACTCTCTGGCCCTATGTGATAATTTAGTTTGTAGGGATCTTGATCACCTTTTCCTTCCACAAGATAACACACTAGTCCATTACGTATTCTAATTGGAACTAGTGAGCAAGAAGACATGACTACCTTAGTTAGACTTCCTGGCAAGACTTACTTGTATGTCATTGGATAAAAAATAAATCTGTTCTACCATTTGGGACATACAATCCAGCAGATCAAGTGGTGCTTGCAGGGCTAGTGGCAGATAGGGGTGCTGTTAAGAGACTTTTGTAGACCCCATATATAAATCTCAGCACAGGCCCACAGGATTTTAGAGTAAAACACTGCCATCCTCTACAGATAATTACTCCTCTTATAAAAACAAGCCCTTGACCTGCTACTGGGCCTTAGTAGAGACTGAATACTTAACCAAGTATCACCAAGAAGCAACCCGAGCTACCTGTCATGAACTGGGTGATATCTGACCCAGAAAACTATAAGGTTGGACATGCACAACAGTATATGAAATGAAAGTGGTTTATGTGAGATCAAGTCTAAGCAGGTCCTGAGGGCACAGGTAAGTTACAGGAAGAAGTAGCCCAAATACTCATGGTTCAAGCTGCTGCTATACTGCCTTCTCTCTCCCAGACCATACCTATGGTCTCCTGGGGAGTTAATCTCCTAAGATTAACTGACAGAGGAGAAGTCTTGAGTCTGATTTAGATATGGTTCAAACAATATGCAGACTACACCCAAATGTGGACAGCCGCAGCACTACAAACCTTAGTGGGACATCTCTGAAGGACAGCGTTGAATGCAAATTCTCCCAGTAGGCAGAACTTCAAGCAATGCACCTGGTTGCTCATTTTACATGAAAGGAAAAATGGCCAGATTCATGATCATATAGCAATTATATGTGATTATATAGCAGTTCATGGGCTGTGACCAACAGTTTGGTTGAATGGTTAGGAATTTGGAAAGAAAATGATTGAGAAATTAGTTGGAAGGAAATTTGGGGAAGAGGTATAATATAAATAAAAGTCTTAGAATAGGGCCAAAAAAGTGAAGATATTTATGTCCCCTGTGAATACTCACCATAGGGTGATCTCTACATAAAGGGATTTTAATAATCAAAGAATGGGATGATGACCCATTTTGTAAATATCAGTTAGTTTCTTTGCTTAGCCATCCCTGTAATCACCAAAGAGGTTCATGAATGTAGTGGCTATGGTGGCAGGGATAGAATTTATGCACAGCCACAGAAACAAGGACTTCATTCACCAAAGTCAACCTGGCTATGGTCATCACTGAGTGCTCAATCTACCAGCCGCAGAGACAAACACTGAGTCCCTGATATGGTACCATTCTACCAATCAGCCATTTACCTAGTAGTAGATTGATTATGTTGGGTTGCTTCCATCACGGAAGAGACAGTGTTTTGTTCTTACTGGAATAGTTACTCTGGATGTGGATTTGCCTTCCCTTCACACTATGACTTTTGCCAAAACTATCATCCATAGACATACAGACTGTCTTATCCACCCTCATGGATTTCCATACAATATTGCTTCTGATTAAGGAATTCTTCATAGGAAAAGAAGTGTGTCAGCTGGTCCACGCTCGTAGAATTCATTGATCTTACCATATTACCCACCATTCTGAAGCAGCTGTCTCAATAGAATTATGGAATGGCCTTTTTAAGCCAATTACAGCACTAGCTAGATGGCAATACCTGGTAAGGCTAAGACAAGGTTATCCAGAAGGCTATCTGGACTCTCAACCAGTAACCAATATATGGTGCTGTTTCTTCCATAGCTAGAATCCATGATCTAGGAATCAAGTAATAGAAATGGGAGTGAAACAACCTGCTAATACTCCTAGTGATCCACTAGCAACAATTTTGCTTCCTCTTTCCAAGACTTTATGCTCTATTGGCCTGGAGGTCTTATTTCCAAACGGAGGAATGCTCCCACTGGAAGACACAGTAACGATGTCATTTAACTGAAAGTTAAAACTGCCACTGACCTTTAGGAGCAACTCTTTATGCTTCAGAATCAAAGAAGGGAGTTACTGTGCTGTCTGGGGTGACTGAGTCTGACTACCATGAGAAAACTGGACCATTTGACTACATAGAGGTGAGTAACAGTATGTCTGGATACAGGAGATCCTGTAGGGTGTCTCTTAGAATCACCATACTCTGAGATTAAGGTCAGTGGGAAACCACAACAACCTGATTCAGGCAAAACTACTAACGGCCTGCACACTTCAAGCATAAAAGTTTGGGTCAACCCACCAAGAAAAGAATAAAAAACAGTTGAAGAGTTTGTTGAAGCAAAGAGAATACAGACTGGGTAGTGGAAGAAGATTGTTATAAATACCAGCTATGACAATCAATGTGACCAGTAACAGAAGTCAAGATTATAAATTTCATGAGTATTTCCTCCTTGTGTGTATACACATAAAATACACTTGTGTGTATTTTATGTATAATATATTATAATAAAATTTAATAATAGCTATACATATATCTGTGATACCATATTGTTTTAAGTTCTGTTAATCTTACATCATAGTATTTAAGTTCCAGGACGTCAAAGAGAAGAGTAGACATCACTCAAGGGCTTTAGCTCCTCTTCTGGGCAAAGAGTGCATTTTCAGTTGTATGCAAGAGAGTTGTATCACGTTATTGGAATTTAGACCTTATTATTGCCTATATTTGGAGACTGAGTATGGTTTAAAGAGATGCATATAGGTGCCAAGTTGACAAGTGGAGGACTTGTGATATTTGATTTTATGTGTCAACTCACTGAGCCATGGCTTACACAGATACTTATCAAACATTATTCTGGGTATCTTTATGAGGGTGTTGGGAATGAGATTAACATTTGAATTGGTAAACTAAGCAGATTGATTGTCCTTCCTAATGTGAGTCGTCCTCCTTTAAACAGCTGAGTGCTTGAATAGAACAAAAATGCTGATGCCCCTATGAATGAGAGGGAACCATCCCCCTGCCTGACTGAGCTGGAACAATTTTTAAAATTTATTTATTTTTATTGGAGGAACAGCTTCCCTGGTAGCTCAGCTGGTAAGGAATCCATTTGCAATGCAGGAGGCCCTGGGTCAGGAAGATCAGTTGGAGAAGGGATAGGCTACCCACTCCAGTATTCTTGGGCTTCCCTGGTGGGTCAGCTGGTAAAGAATCCGCCTGCAATGGGGGAAACCCAGGTTCAATCCCTGGGTTGAGAAGATCCTCTGGAGAAGGGAATGGCTACCCACTCCAGTATTCTGGCTTGGAGAATTCCATGGACCATGGGGTCGCAAAGAATCAGACACAACTGAATGACTGTCACTTTAATTGGAGGATAATTACAATATTTTGTTGGCTTCTGATATACATCAACATGAATCTGTCATGTGTATACAGATGTCCCCTCCCTCTTTAACCTCCTTCCCAGCTCCTACCCCACGCCACCTCTCTAGGTTGTCACGGAACATGGGATTTGAGGTCAGTGGGTCATACAGCAAATTCCCACTGGCTATGTAATGTACATGTTTCAAAGCTATGCTCAATTCATCCCACCCTCTCCTTCCCCCACTGTGTCTGTAGGTCTATTCTTTATGTCTCCTTTGCTGCCCTGCAGATTGGTTCATCAGTATCATCTTTCTAGATTCCATATACATGCATTAGTATATGATATTTGTCTTTCTTTCTGACTTACTTCACTCCATATAATAAGCTCTAGGTTCCTCTACCTCATTAGAACTGAGTCAAATGTGTTCCTTTTTATAGCTGAGTAATATTTCAGTGTATATATGTACCAAATCTTCTTTATCCATTCATTTGTTGATGGACATCTAGGTTGCTTCCATGTCCTAGCTATTGTAAATAGTGCTGCAATGAACATTGGGGAACATGTGTATTTTTAAATTATGATTTCCTCAGGGTATATGCCCAGTTGTGAAATTGTTGAGTCATATGGTAGCTTTAGTCCTAGCTTTTTAAGGAATCTCCATACTTTTCTCCATAGTGGCTCTTTCAATTTACATTCTGACCAACAGTGCAAGAGGATTCCCTTTTCTCCATACCCTCTCTAAGATTTATTGTTTGTAGAATTTTTGATGATGGCCATTCTAACCAGTGTGAGGTAACACCTCATTGTAGGTTTGATTTGCATTTCTCTAACAATGGAGAAGAAAATGGCAATCCACTCCAGTATTCTTGCCTGGAGAATTATATGGACCAATGAACCTGGTGACTACAGTCCATGGGGTCACAAAGAGTCAGACACAACTGAGTGACTTTTTTTTTTATACATATTTAGATATTATTTTTTGGAGAACAAAATAGCAACCCACTCCAGTATTCTTGCCTAGAGAATCCTGTGGACAGAGGAGCCTGGTGGGCTGCTGTTCATAGGGTCGCACAAAGTTGGAGACGACTAAAGTGACTTAGCATGCTTGCATGCATGCATGCAAATAATGAGTGATGTTGAGCACCTTTTCATGTGTTTATTAGCCATCTGGGTGTCTTCTTTGGAGAAACGTCTATTTAGGTCTTCTGCCCACTTTTTGATTAGATTGTTTGTTTTTCTGGTATTGAGCTGCATGAGCTGCTTGTGTGTTGTGGAGATTAATCTTTTGTCAGTTGTTTCATTTGCTACTATTTTCTCCCATTCTGAGGGCTGTCTTTTCACCTTGCTTACAGTTCCCTTTGCTGTGCAATAACATTTAAGTTTAGTTAGGTCCCATTTGTTTACTTTTGTTTTTATTTCCATCACTGTAGGATGTGGGTCAAAGAAAATCTTGCTCTTTGATGTAAATCACAGCAAGATTCTTTCTGAGCTGGAACATTTTTGTTTTCCAACTTTCCAGGATTCAGACTGAACCAATAGCCCTTCTTGGGTATTGAGCCTGCTGCTGGCTTTCAGACTAGAACTTATATCATTAGTTCCCTTGGTTCTTAAATCTTAAAACTAGAGCTCAGTCTAGAAATATATATCCACTATTCTGGATGTTCAATTTACTGACTGCAAATCTTGGAACATCTTGGTCTCAATAATTATGTGAACTAATACCTTATTTATATCATATATATCACTTTTTACATAAATGAAAAGGTTAATACAAATAAGATAGCTTTGTTAAAGCATTAAAATCATTTTGAATTTACAGTTAAACTCATTGAGTTTGATATTTTTCCACAAAATATTCTTTTCACTGTCTTCATGCTCATGATTCTTGATCTGTTATGTTTCCTAAAAGACTTCATCATTGTACCCAAAGTATTAACTCAAGATGATGAAACTCATTGTACAAATTTTCATAATGACCCTTTCTTAATATTTCCAAATATGTAAAGTAAAACAACTATGCTATATTTATCATTTGACTGATAACAATTTTAAGACATTGAAAAGCACATTCTGACACTAGAGATATTAAAATATGAAAAAAATTGTGCATCTTAGAATTGATGAAATGTTGACAGTCCTCAATAAATAAATAAATATTCTTATCAATGATGATGAGATTATGATGATGATGAATATCAGCTGGAAGAAATGCCTTTGTGCCTGATGAAGTGTGTTTATATTTGGGAACGGGTGCCTGATATTTGGTGCATTTATCGAGAGGCTAAAAGACTTGTGCAAAATGAATATGAAAACCAATTGTTGGAAGTGTCATCTGATTGCAATTTTAGTTCTACATGTGATAGTGACCAACTTTTCAGGCTATCACTGGTACTTCTAAAGCTGGATGTTCCAATACCACACAAGTTAAGCCTTTCACTCTCAACACTAATATTGAACTTATTATCACTGTTTTTCAGTTGCTTGTGGCGGAATTCTTATGGGTAAAATTCTTCATGGAAAAAAATTATTCTTCTGATTCTAGGATTCCTTTATCCAGGGCTCCCTCCCTCTGGATATGTTCTTTTGCATTGTACACGTACTCATTGTTTTTCTCTATACTTCTTACATTGAAAAATAAGTAAATTCTCCTCTAACAATAAAAACAGACTGGAAAGGATGCTTTGCCTTGGAAAGGAACAGAGATCATTCTGTTGTTTCTGAGATTGCATCCGAGTACTGCACTTCGGACCCTTTTGTTGACTATGATGGCTACTCCATTTCTCCTAAGGGATTCTTGCCCACAGTGGTAGATAAAATGGTCATCTGAGTTAAATTCACCCATTCGAGTCCATTTTAGTTTTCTGACTCTTAAAATGTCAATGTTCACTCTTGCAATCTTCTGTTGACCACTTACATTTGCCTTGATTCCTGGACCTAACATCCAAGGTTTCTACACAATACTGCTCTTTACAGCATTGGACTTTAGTTTCATCACCAGTCGCATTCATAATCGGGTATTGTTTTTGTTTTGGCTCCATCTCTTCATTCTGTCTGGAGTTATTTCTTCACTGATCTCCAGTAGCATAGTGGGCACCTACCAACCTGGGGAGTTCATCTTTCAGCATCCAGTCCTATCTTTTTGCCTTTTCATACTGTTCATAGGGCTCTCAAGGCAAGAATACTGAAGTGGTTTGCCATTCCTTTCTCCACAGGACCACGTTTTGTCAGAACACAGACATGACAAGATGGTCAATACTGACATCAGATTGATTATATTCTTTGCAGCCAAAGATGGAGAATCTATACAGTCAGCAAAAACAAGATCAGGAGCTGACTTTCCCTCAGATCATGAACTCCTTATTGCCAATTTCAGACTTAACTTGAAGAAAGTAGGGAAAACCACTAGACCATTCAGGTATGACCTAAATTAAATCCCTTACAATTATACAGTGGAACTGAGAAATATATTCAAGGGATTAGATCTGATAGACAGAGTGCCTGAAGCATGATGGACAGAGGCTTGTGACATTGTACAGGAGGCTGGAATCAAGACCATCCCCAAGAAACAGAAAAGTAAAAAGCAAAATGGTTGTCTGAGGAGGCCTTAAAAATAGCTGTGAAAAGAAGAGAAGTGAAAGGCAAAGGAGAAAGGAAAGATATACCCTTCTGAATGCAGAGTTCCAAAGAATAGCAAGGAGAGATAAGAAAGTCTTTCTCAGTGATCAGTGTAAAGAAATAGGGGGAAACAATAGAATGGGAAAGACTAGAGACCTCTTCAAGAAAATTAGAGGTACCAAAGAAATATTTCATGCAAAGATGGGCTCAATAAAGGACAGAAATGGTATGGACCTAACAGAAGCAAAAGATATTAAGAAGAGGTGGCAAGAGCAACAGACAAAGGATTAATCTCAAAAATATACAAGCAACTCCTCCAGCTCAACTCCAGAAAAATAAATGACCCAATCAAAAAATGGGCCAAAGAACTAAACAGACATTTCTCCAAGGAAGACATACAGATGGCTAACAAACACATGAAAAGATGCTCAACATCACTCATTATCAGAGAAATGCAAATCAAAACCACAATGAGGTACCATTATACGCCAGTCAGGATGGCTGCTATCCAAAAGTCTACAAGCAATAAATGCTGGAGAGGGTGTGGAGAAAAGGGAACCCTCTTACACTGTTGGTGGGAATGCAAATTAGTACAGCCACTATGGAAAACAGTGTGGAGATTTCTTAAAAAGCTGGAAATAGAACTCCCATATGACCCAGCAATCCCACTTCTGGGCATACACACCAAGGAAACCAGATCTGAAAGAGCCACATGCACCCCAATGTTCATCGCAGCACTGTTTATAATAGCCAGGACATGGAAGCAACCCAGATGCCCATCAGCAGACGAATGGATGAGGAAGCTGTGGTACATATACACCATGGAATACTACTCAGCCATTAAAAAGAATTCATTTGAATCACTTCTAATGAGATGGATGAAACTGGAGCCCATTATACAGAGCGAAGTAAGCCAGAAAGATAAAGACCATTACAGTATACTAACACATATATATGGAATTTAGAAAGATGGTAACGATAACCCTATATGCAAAACAGAAAAAGAGACTCAGATGTATAGAACAGACTTGTGGACTCTGGGAGAAGGCAAGGGTGGGATGTTTCAGGAGAACAGCATTGAAACATGTGTATTATCTAGGGTGAAGCGGATAACCAGCTCAGGTTGGGTGCATGAGACGGGTGCTCGGGCCTGGTGCACTGGGAAGACCCAGAGGGATCGGGTGGAGAGGGAGGTGGGAGGGGGGACTGGGATGGGGAATACATGTAAATCCATGGCTAATTCATATCAATGTATAACAAAAACTACTGTAATGATGTAAAGTAATTAGCCTCCAACTAATAAAAATTAAAAAAAAAAAAAAAAAAAAAAAAAAAAAAGAAGAGGTGGCAAGAATACACAGAAGAACTGTACAAAAAAGACCTTCATGACCCAGATAATCACGATGGTGTGATCACTCATCTAGAGCCAGACATCGTAGAATGTGAAGTCAAGTGGGCCTTAGGAAGCATCACTATGAACAAAGCTAGTGGAGGTGATGGAATTCCTGTTGAGCTATTTCAAATCCTAAAAGATGTTTCTGTCGAAGTGCTGCACTCGATATGCCAGCAAATTTGGAAAACTCAGCAGTGACCACAGGACTGGAGAAAGGAAATGCCAAAGAATGCTCAAACTACTTGCACAATTGCACTCATCTCACATGCTAGCAAAGTAATGCTTAAAATTCTCCAAGCTGGGCTTCAACAGTACATGAACCATGAACTTCCAGATGTTCAAGCTGGTTTTAGAAAAGGCAGAGGAACCAGAGATCAAAAAACTAACATCCACTGGATCATCAAAAAAGCAAGAGTGTTCCAGAAAAACATCTACTTCTGCTTTATTGGCTATGCCAATGCCTTTGACAGGGTGGATCACAATAAACTGTGGAAAATTCTTAGAGAGATGGGAATACCAGATCAACTGACCTGCCTCTTGAGAAATCTGTATGCAGGTCACAGTTAGAACTGAACATGGAAAAACAGACTGGTTCCGAATAGGAAAAGGAGTACGTCAAGGCTTTATATTGTCACTCTGTTTATTTAACTTATATGCAGAGTATATCATGAGAAACACTGGGTTGGATGAAGCACAAGCTAGAATCAAGACTTCTGGGAGAAATATCAATAACCTCAGATATGCAGATGACACCACCCTTATGGCAGAAAGTGAAGAACTAAAGAGCCTCTTGATGAAAGTGAAAGAGGAGAGTGGAAAAGTTGGCTTAAAGCTCAACATTCAGAAAACAGATCATGACATCCGGCCCCATCATTTCATGACAAATAGATGGGGAAACAATGGTAACAATGACAGGCTTTATTTTGGGGGGCTCCAAAATCACTGCAGATGGTGACTGCAGCCATGAAATTAAAAGATCCTTGCCCCTTGGAAGAAAAGTTATGACCAACCTAGACAGTATATTAAAAAGTAGAGACATTACTTTGCCAACAAAGATCTATTTAGTCAAAGCTATGGTTTTTCCAGTAGTCATGTATGGATGTGAGAGTTGGACTATAAAGAAAGCTGAGCACCAAAGAATTGATGCTTTTAAACTGTGGTGTTGGAGAAGACTCTTGAGATCCCTTGGACTGCAAGGAGATCCAACCAGTCCATCCTAAAGGAAATCAGTCCTCAATGTTCATTGGAAGGACTGATGCTGAAGCTGAAACTCCAATACCGTCGCCACCTGATGCGAAGAACTGACTCATTTGAAAAGACCCTGATGCTGGGAAAGATTGAAGGCAGGAGGAGAAGGGGATGAGAAAGGATGAGATGATTGGATGGTATTACTGACTCAATGGACATGAGTTTGAATAAACTCTGGAGTTGGTGATGGACAGGGAGGCCTGGTGTGCTGCAGTCCACGGGGTTGCAAAGAGTCATATGACTAAGCAACTGAACTAAACTGAACCGAAAAGGATAGTACAGAACATCAAAAGAAAGCCATTTAGACCTATTTACTTTTCAGCAAACTGTTAGCATTCCTATTCAAGTGGTCCATATTTATTTTGAAGCTTGTTCAGTTAATGTCATTGTTCTTCTGTTTCCTGCATATGATGTACTTGTGCCAGTGAAGCTGAATCATGCATTTTCCAGATGGCAAAATGTTCTGAAGAGAGCATTGTGGTGACAGACCTGGCCAGCAGACTTCACCAACTCTTCCTTGTTCAGCTCTACTGGGAATAAATTAGATTAGGCATGGCCTCCAGGAACATATTCAAGGTCAAATTTCTTTAATTCTGCAAAACAACAATTCTGAAGAGAAGGAGTACACTGCATAAGTTCTGCATTGCTTTTCATTGGAAGTTTCAAATCACCTAGAGAATCGGATATGGCTAATAGCAACCCAGAAGAAAATTTTTATTTTTACTTTGTTTCAAATTCTCTAGCAGTTTTGTAAATTGTTTTATTGGAACTACATCATCTTTTATTTCTAACCATCACTTCCAGCTTGGGATCTCTCCCCTTTCTTTTGTTTGCTACCTACATACACAGTCATGTATCCAGAGTGAGCATTGTGTTTATTTTTTGTCAGTCCATGTTTATATGAAAGGGAGAATTTCTTCAATCATCATAGGAATTCAAAAATAAGAAGATCTAATTTTTTCCCCTTGAAAAGTGAAGGTGAAAGTTGCTCTTGGTCATGTCTGACTCTTTGTGACCCCATGGACTATACAGTCCATGGAATTCTTCAGGCCAGAATATTGGAGTGGGTAACCTTTCCCTTCTCCAGGAGATCTTCCCAACCCAGGGACTGAATCCAGGTCTCCCCCCACTGCAGGTGGATTCTTTACAAGCTGAGCCACAAGGGAAACCCAAGAATATTGGGGTGGGTAGCCTATCCTTTCTCCTGCGGATCTTCCTGATCCAGGAATCGAACCTGGGTCTCCAGTCTTGCAGGTAGATTCTTTATCAACTGAGCTACAAGGGAATCTGTACTTTTCCCCCTTAGACTACCTACAGTCTTCACATCTGGGGGTTTAAGATTACCTTGGTCTCTGAGAAAAGGAAACCAACATGGGAACCAAAGTCATAGTTCTGAGTATTTCCTGGTAGATAGGCAGCTCCAGTGATGAATGGGTTACACCCCAAAGGGGAATTGCAGGCTTGCTGCTTCTTTCACTGAAGGATCTACACATGCATTCACTCATTCATCTATTTGGGGGGAAGAATTTACTTTGATAGTTCCTGAGATTGCAGAACAAATATACAATTGTTTGTGCTAAGGAATGTACCCTCTGTTAGCTCAGATGGTAAAGAATCTGCCTGCGATGCAGGAGGGCCAGTTTCAATCCCTGGGCTGGAAAAGATCCCTGGAGAAGGGAATGGCTACCCACGCCAGTATTCTTACCTGGAGAATTCCATGGACAGAGGAGCCTGGTGGGCTGCAGTTAATGGGGACAGGACTGAGCGACTAACATTTGCACTTTTCTTTTTTTCAGGGGGAGAAAAATATGAAAACAGGGAAATGGAATACAGAGAAGAGCAAAGAAATATTTCAGATACGACAAGGGAAGAAACAGGATATGTAGGCGTGTGATGGAGAGAATAGCCAAATGGTGTTGGGGGACTCATAAAAGACTGAAAAATGAGCTGCTGTCTCTTAAAAAGTGAGACACTGTTTCCCAATCACCTAGTCTAGGATATTCACCCAAAGTTGGGTTGAAGGAATGGGTGGGAGTGAAAGCAGGGGCTGGAAGATTTGAGCAGATCACAAAGACATGAGATTTCCTTACATGTTTCCAGAACTACAATCATTTTATCTGATTAACGGTAATGAGAGAGTGCAGATTTATCTTAAAATAAGGGTAGATCATGAAGTATCAATTATGTGCCATTCTCAGGCATTTTCTGATGAGAACTCTAAAAAGAGTTTGGTTTGGAGAATTTAAAATGCACATACAATAATGATTAGATTCCCATTCTCCTCATCAAAGGACTTTTTCCTTTTAGCATTAAAACAGCTGAAACATAGTGAGACTATTAATATAATATGCATAATATCTGAGAGCCAAGAATGAGTAATTTAGGAGTATAGAGGAAAATTTCAAAACCCTTTTCAGTTCCTTTGAACTCTATTTTCTTTCTCTACCCTGGATGTCACTCATGCCCTCCATGCATGCCTGACAAGTCGCTCAGTTGTGTCTATTTGCTGCCTCATGAACTGCAGCCCACCAGGCTCCTCTGTCCATGAGATTCTCCAGGCAAGAATACTGTAGTGGGTTGCCATGCCCTCATCCAGGGGATCTTCCAGACCCAGTGATTGAACCCATGGGCTGCCCTGATAAGGCATTCTTGGTAAAGAATCCGCCTGCAATGCAAAAGATCCTAGTTTGATTCCTGGGTCCAGAAGATCCTCTGGAGAAGGGATAAGCCACCCACTCCAGTATTCTTGGGCTCTCCTTGTGGCTCAGTTGGTATAAAGAATCCGCCTGCAGTGTGGGAGACTTGGGTTCAATCCCTGGGTTGGGAAGATCCCCTGGAGAAGGGAAAGGCTACCCCCTCCAGTATTCTGGCCTGGAGAAGGGTCTCAAAGAGTCGGACACAACTAAGAGACTTTCACTTTCACTTTTTCACTCTTATGTCTCCTGTATTTACAGGCAGGTTCTTTATCACTAGTCCCACCTGGGAAGCCCCACTCATGCCCTACCCACCTCCAATTTCTGTACTTCCCTAAACCTTGGCAGCTGGACTTCTGCTTCTGCCACAGATTTCCCAGCCTCAGAATGAAGACCTTTAAGCTTCCTGCTGGTCCCCACGCCCCTTCCTTTCTGCAGAGCCTTTCGAGTGTTCCGTCCTACCGCTGCATGCCTTCTTGCTGAGGGAACCCTGTGGAGTCACGCCACAGCTTTCTGCACCAACTCCCAGTCCCTGAGTGGAATCTGACCAGCTTCTAGCGAAAAGTCAATCTGATTGAGCTAATTTCTCTAACACTCCATACATTTCTGCAATGTATTTATATGTATAACTCAAATGGATTGCTGGAAGTCTAAGCAATAATGTAAACTGAAGGGAATATATTCAGGCCTTAGGAAGAAGCACCCTTAGGAAATGGTGAGCTGTCAGCCTTCAGGCTCACTGGTTGTGCCTCAAACACTGCCCAGTATGTTTCCCAAAACTGTCGCAGCTCTTCCAAACTCCACTTCACCTAACACATGGAACCCTCAGATTCTTTATATGTATTTTACAGAACCATCTGTGAGAACAGCAGCAGTAGCTGAAGAGCAATTTAAAAAGCAGAGGCCTTGAGACTTTGTTGGTGGTCCAGTGGTTAAGACTCTGTGTTTCCAATGGAAGGGGCATGGGGATCAATCCCTGGGAAGGGAACTAAGATCCCACATGCCTTGAAACATGGCCAAAAAAGAAAAAAGACCATTAAAAAAGCAGTGACCTCATACAGGTAAAAGTAAGAAGGAGGTTACAGGGACTTTATTTTCAATAATGGTAAAATCTTATCCCCAGAAATAGTAATACTTGTACCACATTCACATTAACATTAACTTTTCTGGAACTTGACATTGATGAATACTGGAGTCTGTGGAGAATATAAAAAAATTGTGTATGAATTCATTTATTTGTTTAATGTTTTTCCTGTATTGTTATTGAATTACATAGTGGTTATAGCCTCCGAGACTCAAATAAAGATTTTCATAAAGCTTTAAAAAGCAAAATATCAGTGAGCTCTCTTCTTTTAAAAAGTGATTTATACTTCTTGCCAACACTGTTTATTTGTGTTGTACTATAACAATTTACATAAATTTTCAAAAACCTAATTCATACTTCTAAACAATCACTTCCCAAAACATAGTATTAAAAGTTATTTGCATTCACTAAATTATTCCAAAAGCTTTATAAAAATTACCACATAGTGAATATTAAAATCATACTATATTTTAAAAATCAGATCATAGCATATGAGAGGTCTAAAAATATTATTTGCTGCAAGAGCCTAAATATATTTGCCATGAAAAATTATTTACCAAATATTTACCAATATTTACTAAATATCTGCTATGTATAGTATTTTCCTTCAACAATAAGATCTCATTTCACTTGATTTCATTTTTGAGTCAGGAAGGAATATCTTTTAAAGTCTTTCACTGCACACTTTTAACTGCTGTTTCCATTCTTCTCTTTAACCAGAAGAACTATGTTGGCTAGAGTTAAAAATATAGCGTTCCAACCTATCTCTTTCTTCCCATCATCTTTATCCTAAGACCATGAATGAAGTTACTTTTCACAATGAGGGGTTTCACAGATTCACACATAATACATGAACACAATGAACTTCAAATGCTTTAATTTTGATATAATTGGAGTTGTCAGGGATTTGAGAAAGAAATATGAAAGAGCTCTTGGTTATATAGAAAAATCATTAGTTAGAAAAGTGTCAGCTGCACAAGCTGAACTGTGATTGTCCACTTTACGGACATAAAGTGGAAAATCACTTTTCATAAATTAATGTCCTTTGGAACTTCAGTAGACCCTTATTTCCATTAAACCTGAGATAATTCTCTATGGATTGGAATGATTCTTAGTGAACTCCAGTGAACTTTTCATCTCTTGATATCTCCTTAGAGGGCAGTATGTACTTAACACCTAATCTCCAAACTGAGCTTCTCATTCTAAATAACCCACAGGTAAACTAGAGTCTGAGAAAGGACAACATGTCCTGTACCAAAAAAGGCACTTCTTGTCTTCCAAATAGCCAGGTCAATCCCAGCAGACACACCTATATTTTCCAGATTCTGTATTACAGAGTCTTAGTTTCTTGGCAATTTCCTAGGTAAATACAGTAATTATGTTCTTAGCAGACTAGAAAGAATCCAAGACTTGGAATTGAGGAGGCCTGGGTTTAAATCCAGGCCCTGATATTTAATAGCAGATTGTTGTTGTTTAGTCACTAAGTCATATCCAGCTCCTTGGAACCACATGAGCCCACCAGCCTCCTCTGTCCATGGGATTTCCCAGGCAAGAATATTGGAGTGGCTTGCCATTTCCTTCCCCAGGGGATCTTCCTGACCCAGGGACTGAACCCGTGTCTCCTGAACTAGCAGGTGGATTCTTTACCACTAAGCCATCTGTGAAGCCGGAGGAAGCAGTAGTAGCTGGCTATAGTGATGGCAGTAGAAGATTTCATAGTAGGTGGTGGTGAGAGAGCAGTAATAGTAACTGGTATCAGGCTTAAAAATAGTAGAGGTGGAAGAGAAAAAAACACAGTTGGCCATTTTCTTATGCTGGAACAGAGTAAGAGTCTCTTAGCTATCTTAAAAAGGGGGACACAAAGTCCTACAGAGTTATTATGGTCCATGTCTTGAGAAGACATCATAATTGGGAAAATGAATATGGATTGAGCTTGTCAGGGATTCAAGAAAGAAATCTGAAAGAACTCTTGGTTATATGGAAAAGTCATTAGTTAGAAAAGTGTCAGCTGGGCAAGCTGAACTGTGAGATGTTTGCTTTGAGTGATCTTAGATTGTGGACCTCTGGGTGTTGGTAAATTTGATCTGCTGGGACTCATGCCTATCTTGCTGACATTTTGATATCCCTTAGGTAGATGAGTAAAAGGACACAGTAGACCAGCCTTTTCAAGCATTAATCAGTAGTCAAAGAAAACCAGGTGAAACAAAATGAGGAACTCTGAAGTGTTCAACCAGCCTTGATTGACACTGAGAACCCCTATTTATCACTGAAGTACATCATATAAAAGTATACCTACCTCCATCCTTAAAAGATTCCATCAGACAAAAAAATGCCTTATTCAGCCACTCTTCCTTGGCTCATTAAGAATGCTAGAAAACTCTAATGAGTATGATTGAGTTTAAAGGCACTCTTAAAGACACACTTGCATAAATTGTATTCCTATAACCTAATTGAAAATTGTTGTCTGTGATTTCAAGGAGTTTGACTGGAAAATTCAGGAAGCAGGATTTGATTTTGGTAGGTTATTGATTGGTTTAATTTGTTATTGGTTAACTTTATTGATTTAACTCAGTTATTGGTTGATTTAACTTGATTATTAGTTGGTTTAACTTACCACAAATAAGCATTTCTCTTCAGATATAACATCTCACTCCTTTTTCTTATTGCAAACTTATCTGTTTGAGCAGTATCAAGTAGTCAATAAATTGGAAGCTTTGCATCTTAATCATATCTTCATGTAATACTGGATAGTTCATTTTCAAGTTGTTTTGCTATCTTTTTAATTGCTATTCTCTTTGTTCTAACTTGAGAGGAAAACAGGAAGTTTTGTAAATGCGTGGTCCTTACCCTCTCAGTTACCCCATACCACTTATGTTTTCAGCCTTCTCTCTACCCTCGTTGTCTCCTTTCACACACGTGAACACTCATACCCACTTCCATGCAGACCCCTCTATTTGCCTCTCCTTATCTCTGCCTCTCTCTGTTCCTGGTATCCTTACTCTCCATTTCTTCTTATGCTCTCATGTGCTGAAATCACAACCATGTCCTCACTTCCATTTTGTTTATAAATCCACCTCAATATTATCTTGACTCTAGTATTTCTCTGTATCTACTTTTATTGAAGTTACCACCAATCATTGAATCATTCATTGCATATGCTGATTGTAATTTGTGGTAGGTACAGTGGATGTAAAAAATGAATTTATATTGCTTTTTACCTCAGTGAATTTGTAGTGCAATAAGTAAAATTGCCTTCTCTTCAGTTCTGTCTGGTCCACCACCTATGCCCAAGTTCTGTCCTTGATGTTTTATATTATAATTCCTTGAACAGACATAAGCTGAGGGTCTACTGTGAGTCTAAGCATGTTAAAAAATAAATGGGTTGTATCTTACTCCTCATACTCCTGCTCTGAGCCTAGTCTGGCTTCCTACTTGCTGTTCCCTGATTTCTCTGTTTTTCTGAGCAGATTGCTCAGAGCATGACTGGGCTGCCTGATGCTGCTTTTATGATTTCTGAGGAACATATTTCTCATACTTGTCAAGGGTGCTAGGGCTTCTGTTGACAAGCAAACATTGTGAAACAAATTAAAAAGCAGGTGGAAGGGGTTGTTATGCTGTATATTTACTTCAGAGCACAAACAACCACAAGTTTGAGCAGAAATTTTTGTTATAAATAATGTGTGGAGTCTCAACCTGCTACCAATTTGGAAGCACTAGAGGGCAAGAAACAGAAGGATTAAAAATATGGCTGGGTGTATAAAATAATTTAAAGAAAATTAGAGAATGATGCATAATTAGCTTTTTTACTCCTTTCACATCAGATTTTAAACCTAAGACAGTAAAGCTGTTCCTGACATAACGATGTTGTAAGTCCCTTAAAGATTGGTTCTGGTTACTACTCTGCTTTTTGAAGACTTGCCATGTCCACATAATCAATTGATTTCAGTGGAAATGTAAGAAGATAGTGAATAATAATAAATTTTTTCCTCATAGCTTTATATTATTTTGAAACAAATTAACTGCATATTTTTTAATTTATAGGTTAGTCTAATTTTTGTGCAAAGATTTTAGAGCAAAATTACCTAGCTCAAGTCTTTCTACCTCCAGCCTAGAATATCAATTCTAGGACCCAAGCTTCCCAGAAGCCATTAGGTTACACCTTTCCACTACATTGGTTTAGTAAATAATGAATTACAGTGTGGTGAATTTTTGCCAAGCCACCAAATTGCAGTGCTTAGATATTGAGGTTACTGGTGAGAATTTTGAATTTATAGCTTAACATTGCTATTAAATAGTGATGATAGTATAGTAAAATCTGTTTTATGATTTTGCTGTTGTTTAGTCGCTAAGGCATGTCCAACTTTTTGCCACCCCATGAACTGCAGGACACCAGGCTTCCCTGTCCTTAACCATCTCCCGGAGTTTGTTTAAACTCATCTCCATTGAGTTAGTGATGTCATCCAAACATCTCACCTTCTGTGCCCCTTCTCCTCTTGCCATCAGTGTTTCGTAGCAACAAGGTTTTTCCCAATGAGTTGGCTCTTTGCATCAGGTGGCCAAAGGACTTGTGCTTCAGCTTCAGCGTCAGTCCTTCCAATGAATACTCAGGGTTGGTTTCCTTTAGGATTGACTGACTTGATCTCCTAGCTGTCCAAGGGACTCTCAAGCATCTTCTCCAGTGCCACAATTCAAAAACATCAATTTTTCAGTGTTCAGCCTTCCTTATGGTCCAACTCCCACATTTGTACATGACTACTGGAAAAACCATAGCTTTGACTATATGGATCTTTGCTGGCAAAGTGATGTCTCTGCTTTTTAACATGCTGTCTAGTTTTGACAGCTTTTCTTCCAAGGTGCAAGCATCTTTTCTCAGTTGCAGTGACCATCCACAGTGATTTTGGATTACTGAATAGTAATTCTAGGATTATGTCTCAGGCTTTTAAGCTTTACTTCTCTTGTCTAAAAACTGAAAGGTGAAGTCCCGTGGTGGCTCCGTGGTGAAGAGTCCACCGCCAAGGCAGGGAACACTGGTTCGATCCCTGGTCTGGGAAGAGCCCACATGCTGCAGAGAAACTAGGCCTGGGAACCACAATTATTGAGACTGTGCTTTAGAGCCCACACACTACTGACCCTCCTCACACTGCTGAACCCTGCATGCCCCACAGTCCATTCTCCACAAAAAGGGGAGCCACAGCAGTGAGAAGCCTGTACACCGCATCTGGAGAGTAGCCCCCACTCACTGCAACCAGAGAAAAGTCTGTCCACAGCAATGAAGACCCACTGCAGCCATTAATAAATATGTAATAAAACTCAAACGAGCGACTATCTGTTAATAGGTCTATTTCTATTTATGTTTAATTACCCTGTATGTCATAAACTAATAATCTGGAAAAAGACAATGAAAGTAGATGAGTTAGAGAAATGAAGAAAAGAATAACAAATTATGTCACTTACAAAAATTGTTAAAGGATCAGGCATATGAATCAAATTTCTATAAAAGTATCTGAACGCTTGTTCTTAATTTTTATATTTAACTGACAAAAAAGAGTGATGAATAGACCATGAGCTGGCACTGATCTTCACCACACTTTGAAAAGCTGACATTAATATGGTCAGTTTTAATGTTCCCTCAGCGTTAACATTTTATAATATTATTACATTAGTGAGCAAACATGGATTTAAAAGACCTATAAGCAATTTTTAAATTTTGAAGCAATATTTTTTGTTTTAAAATGTTTTTCCTGGAAGATTGATTTTATAGTAAATGGAGGGAAAGACATCCTTTGTAAAAAGAGAAAGGAAAGAAACTATAGCAAGGGACTACTATCAGTTTAACCAATATCTTACCTTAACACTTCTTACTTTCTTTAGTAGCACAAACATATTTTTCTTCAAGGTGGTAGTGAACCTCATTGCAGTTAGATGTGATTGATAATAACAAAGTAAAAGTCACTCAGTAAGGCCCCTGAAATCTTTAAAGAGATTTCAAAGAAACTTACTCAACTAGAAGTGCTTTTTCCCCCATTCCTCTTCCCCTAAATTCTTCCTGAAAAATGAACAAGATGTCTAGAGTTCTAGCAGCCATCTTGTACCCTCAAAGGTGAAATACATAAAGAACAGCAAGGCAAACAGTCAGAGGAAACCTGGCACATTAATGGGTTCAGGAGAGCCTTCTTTTTGACATTTTTCCCCACAAGAGAATGAACCCCTAAACTGTTAAAGTGCTGTAGTTGGCTGTGACAAGTAACCAAATGCAATTCTAAATGGCTGCAGGAACTAACATTTATTTCCCAACTTTTACTCTTGCTCCAAGAATTGTTTAAACTCATAGAATTTCTATGGGTTTAGCTTTACTTGAAAATAAAATTGAGGCTGGTCATCTTGGAGGGAATTGTTCTTACGGAAGTTGTATTTTAGGTTGAAAATGACAGTATTTGCTGAAGAACGGAATATTCAAGAATGCTGAGATATTTTATTTGAGGAATTCAGTGGATAAGTGTACCTTGACTGAGGGAAGTCTGTGAGATCAATTTGAGTTGGCTAACATGAGTTTGATTGTGGCCACATTACCCTCAAGATACATGTTAAAATATCCAAGAGATGTCACGAAAGTGGAGTTCTGGGGTAGACCAGGACAATGAGTTTTGAGAGATATTTTACATAGATGATATCAAAATCATGTGATTGTGCAAAATCACACAGGAACAGTATATAAATACACAAAGAAGAAAATTAAGGAGTGCTCATAAGATCAAAGGAAAACTATGAAATATCATGTCATACATGCCAATGGGGAAAATAAAAGAGGAAGTGGGTAGTTAAACCAAGAAATCTAAGAGCAGAAAAGTGACCATTTAGATGAATCTAACTGCCATTTCTAACTTTGTTTTGTCTTCATAAGATGGCTGCCAAGTTTCTTGTCTTTTTTTCCTTTTTTTAAGATATAATTGATGTGAACCATTGGAAAAATTTAAGGTGCACAAGATGTTGATTTGATAAACATGTATTGCGATGACCATATGCATGTGTGCTCAGTCATGTCTAACACTTTGTGACCTCATGGACTGTAGCCTGACAGGCTCCTCTGTCCATAGAATTTTCCAGCAAGAGTACTGAAGTTGGTTGCCATTGCCTACTCCAAATAGCGTTAGTGAACATTTCCATTACATCACATAATTATCTTTTCATGTTGTGAGGAGGACATTTAAATGTGGTCTCTTAGCAACTTTCAGTATGTTAATATAATGTGCCATAGTGTTAACTATAGTCACAATGTTGTGCATTAGATCCCTAGAACTTATTCATCTTCTGAGTACAAGTTTGTGCTCTTTGAGCAACATTTCCCCATATCTCCCAGCCCCCAGGTCCTAATAAACACCATTTCACTCTGTTTTGTTTTGTTTTTTTCTTTTTAAGATTCCACATATAATTGATAATTTTGTCAATGAGGTCTTAGAGTAATGGTGACAGAAACCTGAATGGAAAAGATGAAGGAAATAATATTAGGTAAGATATTTACCCTTTCAAAAAGAATGCCAGCATGAGGCACAGACAAAGGGGACAGTGTCTAGAATAGAAAATGATTTTCCCATTGCAATTAGAAAAATCCCACATCTCTCATGTAGTCCTATCAGGCCTTACATGGTCCACTGTCCCTACCTTTCTGAATCATCTCCTAATAATAGCCTCTGTCTCTGCCTTTTTTTCAAGCAAATAAAAAAGACCTTCTCATTATCCTTTGAAATCTTCAGAAAACATTTTCTTTCTTCCTACCATAGAGTCTGTGTACTTACTATTCTTCTGTTTCTTTTGCCTGGAATGCTTTCCAATTGATTCCATAAGACTGGTTCTTTTTGTCATTACTACTTCAACTCAAATGTCATCTCCAGGGAGGGACTACCTAATTATCACCCTTAAAGGGGCACAGACATTATCCTGTCACCCTGCTTTTCTTCCCTTATAAATATAAAATTCATGCATTTGCCTGTCTTGCTACTCACAATGAATTGTGAACTTCATAAGAGCAAGGAGCTTTGGCTCTGTTGTATGCACACTCCTGTTCAGTATGTCTTCAGTACCTGGCACATAGTAGAAATTCAATTAACAATGTTGAGCAAATGGATAAATGGAAGCAAATGCCAACCAACTGGTAAATTTAGTTAAGTTCTCTTCAACTGTGAAGAAGACAGAAAAACATTCAGAAGCTTTCAAGAACTCAGGGAAAGTAGCACTCATGAGTAGTTCTTTGGAACATGAAAGCAAACAAACAAAACTGACAATGAAAGAAAACCAAATAAAAGATAAATCTAATAAAAAATATTCTGAAATGGAGAAGCCATAGCAAAATGGATTCATAGTATATTTTAGATTAGTACAAAACTAAACAACTGTGGGTATTATGGTTACACAGGAGAATGTAAAATTTAAAACACATCAATGTCAAAGAGAATAGGAGGTGTGGGGAAGGAAAATTAGAAGAGGCTTAAATGGGGCATTTTCTCATCTTTTTAGCAGGGTAGTCAACTGATTCTTTCATTGAAATGCACAGGTTAGAAGAGCCAGCAGCATTTATGCTTTTCATAATCTTTCAGTTGACTTTAGAAGGATATTTTAGGGTTTACTGACTTTTTTCAGAAGGAAAATATCATTTGAAGTTTAGCAATTCCTTTCTTAACTTTTCTTTGCTTAAATTCAAGGAAAAATTAAAAGAATATAACTTATGATTCTGTTTTTCTTAAAATATATTTTACATGGTCTATTATATCATGCTGCATGTTTGTGTAGATATATAGATAGATAAGTTGAGTGTGAGAGTGGTGAGAGCGAGTTTCTGAATGAAATCACATTATCACCCATTTCTATTTCTAGGTTATAAAATGTGGAGTGGTTTTTAAAAATCATTCTTATCACTTTGTATGGGCTTCCCTCATAGCTAAGTTGGTAAAGAATCCACCTGCAATTCAGGAGACCCCAGTTTGATTCCTGGGTTGGGAAGATCTGCTGGAGAAGGGAAAGGCTACCCACTCTAGTATTCTGGCCTGGAGAATTCCATGGACTGTATAGTCTACGGGGTTGTAAAGAATGGAGACAACTGAGTGACTTCCACTGATCACTGTATATATTTCTTAAATATTTATTATAAGCATACCTAATTTTTATAAAATAATAAAACCACTAATCTAAAAAAATAAAACTTATGAGCACAATTTTTCTGAAAGTATAAAAATAGTTGGAGATATTGGTTCTTCAGATTTCGTAAGCAACCAGATCAAATATATCTTTCAAAAACCAAATGTTTTTATACTTAGGTAAAGAATCCCACAAGCATTTTCATTATTTCTAGTGGTATTTAACTGATTTGATGACAGTCTAAAAATACTACCTAGTTATTTAGAAATATGTAAAAGTGTTTACATAATCATCTTTACCGTTAATATTTTGAGCTCTATGGAATAGGAACATGACAGTAGTAAATAACATTTTAATCTGTTTTATTTCTTCCAAAATGAAGTGAAATAACTGCCCTATCAATTGTTTCTTTTTTAACTTCTTGCAAAAGAAGAGAATTTATCACCTATTGAAAGATCATTGAAAGAGAAGAAAATTGAAAGAGATAGAAATATAACTTCAGCTTTTTCTCACGTGTTTAGTTTTTATTACAAACTACTTGACTAACGACTGAGAAGAAATGTGTTATTAAATGTCTTTTTCAGCAATGGTACAAACTCTATTGATTAAACAAAATACTAAGTCAAAAAAAAAAAAAAAAGAATGCTATTGGGGAGAGAGATTGCACTTTTTCTACTCTCTGTCATGTGGATGAGGGAACATTTTGTTCCTGATATGCATTTTTAAATCCCTTTGGCAATCATCCTGTTGTAGGCAACCTACCAAAATTCAAACATTTTATGGCCTTCAATACTCCAAAAGAAATAGATTCCTTTAAACTATTATGTTTTTCAAAAGAGGTTGCCTTTCCACCGTCTCCTGCTTGACTCTGGATGAAGTTAAAACAAAATAAAGGGGAAGAGAATTTAGGACGACTGATGTGATGCACCTATTAAAACCAAACCAGACGGTCCCCTGCCGGCTTTCTAGTCCACGTGGTTCATCATCAGATTATTTTGCTCTCCAGCCTAAAATCTTCCTATTGCTCCTCCTGACTTTTACAATATAGTCAAATCTTACCAGAACCTACAGAGCGCTATGCCATTTGGCCCCGACTAATTTTCCTACATCGCCTTTTACAGCCTGTTTCACTAGAGCCCAACTGCTTAGTTTTCTTCCTCTTCCTCAAATGGTCAATCTGTTTCTGCCCCTAGCTTTTCACACCCAGGATCCCCTCTGTTTGGAGCAGGTTCCCTCAATCTCCACATGCCTAACTGCTTTGCATATTTCAGGTTTTGGAATAGATATGCCTCTTCAAGGATGACTTTTCTATCTCTATACCTAAAATACTGCATTCTCCAGTCATTCTTCCCACATTCCACTACCTGTCTTTATTTTCTTCACAAATCTGAAAGCCATTTGAAATGTTACCATTTTTAACATTTGTCTACATGTTTTCATGCTGCCTTCCCCCAGTAGAAAAGAAGTTCCAGGATAATAAGGACTCTGCTTATATTGTTTACTTAGCACCTGGTATGTGCTCAGCAAATAAATGAATGGGAAAAAATCCAGAAAAATCAAACAACTTTTCTATAAATCTTAACTTGAAAATACTCTCTGAAAGTCCAAGGAGTTATCACCCTAAGGTGTTATATATGTGAATTTATATATTGGCTTTTAGCTAATTTTATGAAACATATATGTGTTAAGATAAAGTTTTTCAGTCTACTGTTACTTATATCTAATGCCCTTTGATTACTGTCAACATTTTTTATTTGCTATATACATGTCATTGATTGAACATATTTAACTATAAATTCTATGTACCATTTTTACAATTACTTAACATGTCAATGATATTAAAGAAAATATAAATACTGCCCCAAGGTACATTGGCTATTAACAAATAATATGATTAAAAGCAAAGGTTGAAATGGAAAGCACAAGAGGAAAAGGACACACATAGTAAAGTTTCTATTTTGTCTTACTATGCATACGTGTACATGAGTGCTAAGTTGCCTCAGTTGTATACGAATCTATGTGACCATATGGACTGTAGCCTGCCAGGCTCCTCTGCCCATGGTATTCTTGAGGCAAGAGTACTGGAGTGGGTTGCCATGCCCTCCTCCAGGTACTATGCATATACTTTCAGATAAATAAACATATATCTATACACACACACACACACATATATACATATATACAGACCTATGGACATTACATGAGAGCATCATCAAATGTAATCAAGTGATTTAAGAAAAAAAATACTAACATTTTTGTTATCTAGTCTGGGTTTTTTAATGTTTTATCTTTAAATATCTAGATAATTTTAAATTACACCAAAAGCAGTGTTATAGGAGAAAGAATAAATCAGCTCCTTTTCTGACATAGAGATGTTCTGTATATCAGTTACAAAAGTCATCATTAAGTATCTTTTAAGGAGAAGGCAGAGTCACCCCACTCCAGTACTCTTGCCTGGAAAATCCCATGGGTGGAGGAGCCTGGTAGGCTGCAGTCTATGGGGTCGCTAAGAGTCAGACATGACTGAGTGATTTCACTTTCACTTTTCACTTTCATGCATTGGAGAAGGAAATGGCAACCCACTCCAGTATTCTTGTCTGGAGAATCCCAGGGATGGGGTAGCCTGGTGGACTGCCATCTATGGGGTCGCACAGAGTCGGACACGACTGATGCAACTTAGCAGTAGCAGCAACAATGTTGAGTTAGTAGTGTGATAGTGACACTCAATGGTATCAGTAATTGAGATATAAAATGGAAGAGATAAGCATTTAACTTGACCCTATTTGCAGTAATCTACAGAGCACAAGATTGCTTCTTATTTTTTCCCTCTATCCTCTAATACCTTGAGGAACTCAGAAGATTAAACCAAAGGAAGATACTAGGGAACCAAACTGAAATCAGATATAGTCTCTGCAGGAGTGAGCTAAAAGAATATGTTGTGGCCTCTCAAAGCAGGTCTTAATGGTTTTCTTATCCTTTTTAATATGAATGATGGAGTTTATCATTTATAATTCTGTCTTTCTGTGTCTTCGCTTCTAATGTCAACTCCACTAGTTCCCAATCCAACCAGTCTTTGCAAAAATGGGGCCTATGGTCCAGATGGAGGCATGGCTCCTTCCTTTTACCCAGAATTTGAGTAGACAGGAGTAGACAGGTTTGCCTCTGCTCCCCCAGGTTGCTTCTTGAGAGGGACTGGTCATCTGCCTCTTGAGCTCTGCATTGCCCTCACACACATCTTTACATCAAGACTGATTCCATGCCCTGAAGTCTCAGGCCAAGTTCAGCTGACAAGCCCAGCAAGAGTTCACCATTATTCAGGGAAGAAAAATTCTAGTCCTAGTCAAACTCTTCACTAAGGTGATTAAATCAGAAAATTTAAAACTAAGCAATTATTGCTACTATTTAGGAAAACAGTAGCATTCCCCTGCAATGATCCTGCTGATCAATGTAGATTAGATTAATTAAGTGTCATTAAATGAAGAGGTGAAACCTGAGCTGGGCTTAAGGAGGGACAAGATGAAATCAAGCATAAAGGAAGAATAATCTGTGTCAGATGGAGGTGAATAAATCAGCCAAGGCATGAGCGAAACACATTCAAGAGACAATCTTGGGAGAGCCACAGCTTCCAAGATTGCAAAGGTAGACCTGGCCAACTTATGAGGGATTTGATGCCAGTTTTTTGATCCTCTTGTGAATTGGCTTCTGTTTTCACAAATTATTGTCTGAAGACAATCTCCATCATAACTACCAACTTGCTTCATTGAAAATAGTTGGGACCCACATAAGTCTACCATATAAGAATCTCTGTGGCTTAAGGTAGGGAATATGGCTTTGCATCAAATTCATCTGTTCATTCTTGTTTGAGAAAAAGTACCATAGAGTTATTATTTTTAAGCTTTTTTTCTGTCAGTTCAGTTTAGTCCCTCAGTTCTGTCCGACTCATTGTGACACCATGGACCATAGCACACCAGGCCTCCCTGTTCGTCACCAGCTACCAGAGTTTACTCAAACTCATGTCCATTGAGTCGGTGATGCCATCCAACCATCTCATACTGTCATCCCCTTCTCCTCCTGCCCTCAATCTTTCCCAGAATCAGGGTCTTTTCAGATGAGTCAACTCTTTGCATGAGGTGGCCAAAGTATTGGAGTTTCAGCTTCAGCATCAGTCCTTCCAATGAACACACAGCAGTGATCTCCTTTAGGATGAACTGGTTGGATATCCTTGGTGTCCAAGGAAGATCTCCTTGGAAGAAAAGCTATGAAAAACCTAGACAGCATATTAAAAAGAAGAAGCATTACTTTGCCAACAGAAGTCTGTATAGTCAAAGCTATTGTTTGTCTAGTAGTCATGTATGGATGTGAGAATTGAAACATAAGGAAGTCTGAGTGCCTAAGAACTGATGCTTATGAACTGTGGTGTTGAAAAAGACTCTTGAGAGTCCCTTGGACTGCAAGGAGACAAAACCAGTCAATCATAAAGGAAATCAACCCAGAATATTCATATGAAGAACTGATGCTGAAGCTGAACTTCAATACTTTGGCCACCTGATGTAAAGAGCCAAATTGTTAGAAAAGACCCTGAAGATGGGAAAGATTGAAGGCAGGAGGAGAAGGTGATGACAGAGGATTAGATGGTTGGATGGTATCACTGACTCAATGGACATGAGTTTGAGCAAACTCTGGGAGATGGTGATGGACAGGGAAGCCTGGTGTGCTGCAGTCCATGGGGTCACAAAGAGTCAGACACAACTGAGCAACTGAACAGCAACAATGCACCCAATATCAGAGTCCCAAAACAAATGAAGCAAAATCTGACAAAATTGAAGGGAGAAATAGAAAAATTTAGCAATAATAACTAGAGTCATCCATGTAATGTCAATAATATAACAAAACAACTAGGTAAGAAGATCAGCAAGGGAACAGATTTAAACAACACTATTCGGTTCAGTTCAGTCACTCAGTCATGTCTGACTCTTTGTGACACCATGGACTATAGCACGCCAGGCTTCCCTGTCCATCACCAACACCCAGAGCTTGCTCAAACTCATGTCCATCTAGTCAGTGTTGCCATCCAACCATCTCAACCTCTGTAATCCTCTTCTCCTACTGATTTCAATCTTTCCAAGCATCAGGGTCTTTTCAGTAAGGCAGTTCTTTCCATCAGGTGGCCAAAGTATTAGAGCTTTAGCTTCAGCATCAGTTCTTCCAATGAATATTCATGATTGATTTCCTTTAGGATTCACTGGTTTCATACCCTTTCAGGTCAAGTGACCCTCAAGAGTCTTCTTCAACACTGCAGTTCAAAAGTGTCAGTTCTTCGGCACTCAGCTCTCTTTACATCCAACTCTCACATCCATACATGACTACTGGGAAAACCATAGCTTTGTCCTTATGGACCTTTGTCAGCAAAGTAATGTCTCAATATGCCATCTAGGTTTGTCATAGCTTTTCTTCCAAGGAGCAAGTGTCTTTTAGTTTTATAGCTGCAGTCACCCTCTGCAGTTATTTTGGAGCCCAAGAAAATAAAGTCTGTCAGTATTTCCATTATTTTCCCATTTATTTGCCGTGAAGTGTTGGAACTGGATGCCATGATCTTAGATTTTTGAATGTTGAGTTTTAAGCCAGATTTCTCACTCTCCTCTTTCACTTTCATCAAGAGGCTCTTTAGCTCCTCTTCACTTTCTGCCACAAGGGTGGTGTCATCTGAATGTCTGAGGTTATTGATATTTCTCCCAGCAATCTTGATTCTGGCTTGTGCTTCATCCAGCCCAGCATTTCTCATGATGTACTCTGCACATTAGTTAAATAAGCAGGGTGACAATATACTGCCTTGACATACTCCTTTCCCAATTTGGAACCAGCCCATTGTTCCATGTCCATTTCTAACTATTGCTTCTTGATCTGCATATAGATTCCTCAGGAGGCAGGTAAGGTGGTCTGGTATTCCCATCTCTTGCAGAATTTCCCACAGATTTTTTGCGATTCACTCAGTCAAAGGCTTTAATATAGTCAGAGAAACAGAAGTAGATGTTTATCTGGAACTGTCGCTTTTTCTATGATCCAACGGATGTTGGCAATTTGATCTCTGGCAATTTCCTCTGTCTTTTCTAAATCCAGCTTGAACATCTGGAAGTTCTCGGTTCACACACTATTGAAGCCTCACTTGGAGAATTTTGAGCATTACTCTGCTAGCGTGTGAGTTGAGTGCAATTGTGCAGTAGTTTGAACATTCTTTGGCATTGCCTTTCTTTGGGATTGGAATGAAAACTGACCTTTGCCAGTTCTGTGACCACTACTGAGTTTTCCAAATTTGCTGGCATATTGAGTGCAACACTTTCACAGCATCATCTTTTAGGATTTTAGGAAAAATACTATATACTGACTAGATTAAACAGACATCTATAGAACACTGAACAAGAACAGGCTTTACATTCTTTTCAAGTGTACATTGAAAATTAATATTCTCAATATAGACTATATATATACAACCATAAAGCAAGGCTAAATAAATTAAAAAGAACTAAAATCAGACAAAGGTTTTCTGACTACAACATACATGTTAATAATAGAAATAGGAATTTTAGAACATCATAAGTATATGGAAATTAAGTAACACCTTTCTAAATAAAGATTGGATAAAATAATAAATCACAAGAGAAATTTAAAAGCACTGTGGAATCAGAATTCCCCTGGGAGTTCAGTGGTTAAGACTCCATGCTCCCAATGCATTGGGAGCATGGGTTTGATGCCCAGTTAAAGAACTAAGATCCCACATGCCACATGGTGGGGCACTTTCTTTGCCAAACTGTTTCAGTCAACTTTTTATCAGAGTGACTAATAATAGTTACCTATAGACTTCTAGCAAGTTGTTTTTACATTATTTTTTATCAGATAGGTCAAAAACACAGAAACACGTGAAGAAAAAGTAACAACCATGTGACCACCAGTCAATTTTATCAGAGCTGAATCTTTTGTCATGTTTGCTTTAGATATTGCAAGCAACTAAATGTTAGAGAAAATGCAAGATTATCATTCCAGACACCAGTGGACCCCAGACAGCATACATCCAAGGTCTAACTCAAAGACAAGAGACAACTACCATCTCCTTCTCTACTACTAAGGTCCCCTTGTTCACTTATACCCAAAACTATCTCAATGAGGAGGCAGAGGAAGATGATGATAAGAGACAAAATATTGCCCAAGTGACTACTGAAAATATCAGCTCAGACTATGTCTAAAATCAGAATATATGACTTCCTCTTTTTTCCAGCTAAATATTTTGTGAGGATTTGTGAAGCAGAGATCAGTTTTAAACCAAATATGTAACACATTTTTTGCTCTACATATCTGAATTGTAGTAAACAAACATGCACTTGCATATAAAATATATGTTGTTTTTCAGTTGCTCAGTCATGCCCAATTCTTTGTCATCCCATGGACTGCAGCACAGTCCTGAAGGACAGGCTTTCCGGTCCTTCACCATCTCCCAGAGTTTGCTCAAACTCAGGTCTATTGAGTAGGTGATACTATCTATTTCATCCTCTGCCACCCTCTTCTCCTTTTGACTTCAATCTGTCCCAGAATCAAGATCTTCTCCATTGAGCATGCTCTTCACATCAGGTGGCCAAAGCATGAGCTTCAACTCCAGCATCAGTTCTTCTGGGTTGATTTCCTTTAGGATCGACAGATTTGATGTCCTTTGTATCCAAGGAACTCCCAAGAGTCTTCTCCAGCACCACAGATTGAAAGCATCAGTTTTTGGCACTCAGCCTTCTTTGTGATCCAACTCTCACACTCGTACATGACTACTAGAAAAACCACAGCTTTGTCAGAAAAGTGATGTCTTTCCTTTTTAATATGCTGTCTATGTTTGTCATAGCTATTCTTGCAAGAAGCAAGCATCTTTTAGTTTCATGGCTGCAGTCTCTGTCTGCAGTGATTTTGGAGCCCAAGAGAATAAAATCTGTCCCTGTTTTCACTTTTTGCCCATCTATTTGCCATGAAGTGATAGGCCTGGATGCTACAATCTTAGTTTTTTGAATATTGAGCTTTAAGCCAGCTTTTTCACTCTCCTCTTTCACCTTCACCAAGAGGCTCTTTAGTTCCTCTTCACTTTCTGCCATTAGAATGGTATCATCTGCATATCTGAGGTTATTGCTATTTCTCCCAGCAATCTTGATTCCAGCTTGTGCTTCCTCCAGCCCAGCATTTCACATGATGTACTCTGCATACAAGTTAAATAAGCAGGATCACAATACACAGCCTTGTCATACTCCTTTCCAAATTTTGAACCCGTCCATTGTTCCATGTCTGGTTCTAAGTGTTGCTTCCTGACCTGCAAACCAGTTTCTCAGGAGACAGGTAAGGTGGTATGGTATTCCCATCTCTTGAAGAAATTTTCAGTTTGTTGTAACCCACACAGTCCAAGTAGCTGGTTTTCTGGAATTCCCTCGTTTTCTCTATGATCCAATGTAGGTTGGCAATTTGATTTCTGATTCCATCTTTCCTAAACTCAGCTTGTACACCTGGAGGTTCTCAGTTCACATACTGCTAAAGCCTAGTGTGAAGGATTTTGACCATAACCTTACCAGTATATGAAACAAGTGAATATATACCTAAATATTTATTCATGCACATAGGCATGCATAGATATAAGTTAATATATTAGGTACAAATATATTTTGTAGATATAAATAGATATAAATTGCATTAAGTATAACAGATTATTTAACTTTTGAGTGTCACATACTTTTCCAATTAGGGCATAGGTATGTTTTTCATTATTATATTGAATACACCACAATAAGGCAAATTTTAATACTATGAAATTGCAGTGGACTAAATACTTAATGAAATAATAATGGGAAAAGGTAATGTCAATTTGAAATGGCATACTATTCAAGTATTAAAATGATTATGAAATAAAAGGAATATTATGTTTCTGAAGAATTCTCATTTTAAAACATAGCCTCTGGGTATTTCTTTTCTTTGATTTTAATTGACTAAAACAATTTAACAAGGAGAGAAGCATGCATGAGTGTTATTTTGCTTTTTTGGAAATGCAGTCACAAATGTTCTCTGGAAAAGATAATGTTTTGCAATGGAACATGGCATTCAGGAAGCAAATATATCTTGAATGTATTTGGATTTTGCACAAAAAAAATAGATAAATGTTGATCATATTCACTTATATCAACTATCATCAATAGTACGCTTTAATGCACAAACCGATTTTCCAGAAAATAGACATGAATGTGTATTTGAATTCAGTTTTGTGTCATATTTATTCCCTAAAATAATTTCCATCTCTCATTGCTTTGATCTGCTTCTTATTGCTAAAAATCTCAACCCTGTCACCTCCAACAGTATGTATATAAGGATATTTAATATAGCATTATTTGCAGGGGCAAATATTTGAAAGCAATGTGAATGTCTGTAAATATGGAAATAGATGAAAAAATAATTATATATCTCCACTGAATATAAAACTAAATATTATAAGAATAATTAAGAATTCACTCTTACCCATGGAATATCCGAAAATACTTGTTAAATCAAAACTGTAAGTTGCAATAAAATGTGCATGATGGATATGATCTATCTCTGTTTTTTTCTTAAACATGATTTGGATGTTTTCCTTTTTTTACTATGACTTTAAATCATTCAGAAGTATTGAAAGTATCTGATAGTTAATTGATAGAATTTCCCTATGAAGCCATCTTGACCTGGTATATGTTAAATGTTTGGGAGTGAGATTTTCTCTATTTTTTCTGTTATTGATCTGCTTAGATTTTCTGTCATTACCAAGATGAATTTTGATAAGTTGTACTTTTCTGGGAAATTCTCTTTCATCTAGACTCCAATTTATTTGCAAAGTTGTGTAAATTAGTTTATTTTAAACATTTTCTCTTTTTTGATGGCTGTTTTCCTCTTGCCATTTTCTTGTTTTTCAGTTATAAGTCATGCTTGACTCTTTGCCACCCCATGGACTACAGATCACCAGACTCCTCTGTCCTTCACTAATTTCTGGAGTTTGCTCAAATTCAAGTTCATTGAGTTGGTGATGCTATCTAACCATCTCATTCTCTGCTGCCCTCTTCTTGTTTTGCCCTCAATCTTTTCCAGCATCAGAGTCTTTTCCAATGAGTTGCACTTTGCATCAGGTGACTTCAGCTTCAGCATCAGTCATTTCTAATTTTGTGTATTTGTGTCTTCTTATGTTTACAGTGATAGGATAGTTAGTGGTTTCTTTATTTTTTTGGTAGTTGCAAAGAAGACATTTCTTTCAACAAAGTATCTCCACAAACAGAATGGTATTTTTCAAATAATTTCCATTTAGATTTATTTATGTTTCATTATTTTTCTATTTCCTATTTTTATATTTACTAAATTTTCTTCTGTTTTTTAAAAAATGATCTTGTTCTACTTGAAGTTGTTATTTAAATCATTAATTTTGTTATAGTATACATAATTTGAATTTATTGCTGATTTCAGAACTGATACAGTGAAAATATAAAGTGAGCCTGCAGTATCTTATAGTGTCACAAAGGAATGAAGTATTCAAAAAGAAAATGATTGGGTCATATCAAATGGACACAAGAGCCAATCTGATGTGATTCTAATGACCAAAGAATTTGAGCAATAAAATAAATAACAATAGTTACAATGTATACATAAGTATATACTGATATAAATAAATAACTTTAATATAGAAGAAGAAAAAAGAATACTTTTTTAAAAGGGGAATTCCAAATAGTATATTAATACATGGATATCACTCCCACCAGCAGTGGAACTAAATAACCAACCCCTGGAATATGAAATGCTTAGTCACTCACTTATAAAGAACACAGGGAAAAATACTAACAATGCAGTGAAGTAACCTGCACAAATTTGGCAAACACAACCTTAAACAACTGACCAAGGTTAATATTATCAATATTATGTGGGAAACATGTACTCCTCAATATATACATACATGTATATGATGAGATGGGCATTTCTTTTCTGTGGTAATCTTCCAAAATCCACAAACCCAGTCCACTCATGAGAAAAACTTTAGATAAGCCCAAAAGGAGAAACATTATATAAAATACCTGACTAGTATTGTTCAAAAATGTCAGATCATGAAAAATAAAGGAAGACTGGGAAATTGTCAGACTGAAGGAGACTAAGGAGACATCACAGCTAAGTGAATCGTATTACCCTGGATTGGATTCTGGACATTGGTAGACAGCTGATTAAGAAATCGCTTAATAGTAATGTATCAGTCTTGAGTTCTTAAGTTGGACAGACTGTGCTCTATTACATAAGATGAATACCATAGACCCAGTAGCTTGTAAACAATAGAAACTTATTTCTCAGAGTTCTAGAGATCAGGAAGTTCAAGACCAAAGTATCAGCAGATTCTGTCACTGATAAAAGAGTTCCTTCCTGGTTCACAGACTGTAGTCTTCTCACTGTGAACTCAGATGGCAGAATGGTGAAGGAGTCGTATGAGCTTTTTTTTTTTTAATAAGACCACTAACGCCATTCATGAGAGCTTCACCCTCACTACCTAATACCCTCCTAATACCATAATTTAGGAGCTAGGATTTTAATATAATGAATTGTTCACAGATACTGTCAGTCTATCACAGATGTTAACACTAGGGGAAAGAAAAGTAAAGGGTACATGAAAACCGTCCATATTACCTCTGTAACATTTCTATATATCTAAAATTATTTCTAAATAAAAGTTTTAAATTTAGAATGCATTACAATGGCTTAAATATAGCTCTATGAACTCAGTCAATGGAAATTCAGATATTAACCCATAGCTTCTTCATGGAGTTATTTATTTATTCATAAATATGCATTGATAGGCTTCCCAGGTGACATTAATGATAAAGAATCCATCTGCCAATGCAGGAGATGGAAGACACGTGGGTTCAATCCCTGGGTCAGGAAGATCCCCTGGAGGAAAGCACGGCAACCCACTCCAGTATTCTTGCCTGGAGAATCCCTTAGACAGAGGACCCTGATGCTGGGAGGGACTGGGGGCAGGAGGAGAAGGGGACGACAGAGGATGAGATGGCTGGATAGTGTCACCGAATCGATGGACATGAGTTTGAGTAACTCCAGGAGCTGGTGATGGACAGGGAGGCCTGGCGTGCTGTAATTCATGGGGTCACAAAGAGTCAGACATGACTGAGCAACTGAACTGAACTGAACTGAGGTTAGTGATTGAAAAATGACTAAGCCGACCTGCTGCAATCCTCAAGGCATCTCGTAATCCTTAATAGATATGCTCAGAGTCTATAAAACAGGTTGTTGAAGTTTAATTAGGGGCAAGGGATCATGTTTGAAAATATGAGGGCAAAACTGCCTCTAAGAGACAGATGCAACATGAGTTTTCAGAGAAATCCAACTATTTTTATGTCTTTTAATATGAACTGTTTATTGATTAATTCAAAATACTTTAACCTTTCAAATTATTTAACAAAGCAACTTTTACTGGCAGAAACTAACTCAAATCAAAATTCCCATGTAAACAGTTAAACTCTTTGTATTTGAATATTCAATTTCTGCCAATCCATAATCTAATCATTTCAAAATAATCTGCTTTTTATTACCAATCCTAATGATTTCTCAATGGATTAAAACGTGGGAAAACATTACAATATGTTTTACCAGGTGCAACATGTTTTACTGGGTGCAACTTAGCTCTTTAAATCTGTGTTTTTCCAAACATTTACAGTGGCCTATGGGTGAGCCACAATATTTTTAAGTAGGTCTCTGTAACTATTTTGTAATGAAATAGATAGAATAGAGTACAATACAATATGAATATAATACAAAATGGGAATAACCAAATGGCATTTAATGCAATAAAAATAAATACCATTTTATGAAATTTGCTTCAATTTAGATGTATGGGAGAGGTGTGTGTGTATATATGTGTGTATTATGTCCTGGTGTAAAATATGTTTCTGATATATGGATCAAGAAAATACAGTTCAAATCTTCTACTTCTGTGAATTTTCCAGTGTTATTCCAAGACTAAAGACATAGTATGTAAGTCTTTTTTTTTTTTTCCATTTATTTTTATTAGTTGGAGGCTAATCACTTTACATCATTACAGTAGTTTTTGTCATACATTGAAACGAATCAGCCATGGATTTACATGTATTCCCCATCCCAGTCCCCCCTCCCACCTCCCTCTCCACCCCATCCCTCTGGGTCTTCCCAGTCGACCAGGCCCGAGCACTTGTCTCATGCACCCAACCTGGGCTGGTGATCTGTTTCACCCTAGATAATATACATGTTTCAATGCTGTTCTCTTGAAACATCCCACCCTCGCCTTCTCCCAGAGTCCACAAGTCTGTTCTATACATCTGAGTCTCTTTTTCTGTTTTGCATATAGGGTTCTCGTTACCATCTTTCTAAAGTCCATATATATGTGTTAGTATACTGTAATGGTCTTTATCTTTCTGGCTTACTTTGCTCTGTATAATGGGCTCCAGTTTCATCCATCTCATTAGAACTGATTCAAATGAATTCTTTTTAATGGCTGAGTAATATTCCATGGTGTATATGTACCACAGCTTCCTCATCCATTCGTCTGCTGATGGGCATCTGGGTTGCTTCCATGTCCTGGCTATTATAAACAGTGCTGCGATGAACATTGGGGTGCACGTGTCTCTTTCAGATCTGGTTTCCTTGGTGTGTATGCCCAGAAGTGGGATTGCTGGGTCATATGGCAGTTCTATCTCCAGCTTTTGAAGAAATCCCCACACTGTTTTCCATAGTGGCTGTACTAATTTGCATTTCCACCAACAGTGTAAGAGGGTTCCCTTTTCTCCACACCCTCTCCAGCATTTATTGCTTGTAGACTTTTGGATAGCAGCCATCCTGACTGGCGTGTAATGGTACCTCATTGTGGTTTTGATTTGCATTTCTCTGATAATGAGTGATGTTGAGCATCTTTTCATGTGTTTGTTAGCCATCTGTATGTCTTCCTTGGAGAAATGTCTGTTGAGTTCTTTGGCCCATTTTTTGATTGGGTCATTTATTTTTCTGGAGTTGAGCTGGAGGAGTTGCTTGTATATTTTTGAGATTAATCCTTTGTCTGTTGCTTTGTTTGCTATTATTTTCTCCCAATCTGAGGGCTGTCTTTTCACCTTGCTTATAGTTTCCTTTGTTGTGCAAAAGCTTTTAAGTTTCATTAGGTCCCATTTGTTTATTTTTGCTTTTATTTCTAAAATTCTGGGATGTGGGTCATAGAGGATCCTGCTGTGATTTATGTCAGAGAGTGTTTTGCCTATGTTCTCCTCTAGGAGTTTGATAGTTTCTGGTCTTACATTTAGATCTTTAATCCATTTTGAGTTTATTTTTGTGTATGGTGTTAGAAAGTGTTCTAGTTTCATTCTTTTACAGGTGGTTGACCAGTTTTCCCAGCACCACTTGTTAAAGAGGTTATCTTTTTTCCATTGTATATCCTTGCCTCCTTTGTCGAAGATAAGGTGACCATAGGTTCGTGGATTTATCTCTGGGCTTTCTATTCTGTTCCATTGATCTATATTTCTGTCTTTGTGCCAGTACCACACTGTCTTGATGACTGTGGCTTTATAGTAGAGTCTGAAGTCAGGCAGATTGATTCCTCCAGTTCCATTCTTTCTCAGGATTACTTTGGCTATTCGAGGTTTTTTGTATTTCCATACAAATTGCGAAATTATTTGTTCTAGTTCTGTGAAAAATACCGTTGGTAGTTTGATAGGGATTGCATTGAATCTATAGATTGCTTTGGGTAGTATAGCCATTTTGACAATATTGATTCTTCCAATCCATGAACACGGTATATTTCTCCATCTGTTTGTGTCCTCTTTGATTTCTTTCATCAGTGTTTTATAGTTTTCTATGTATAGGTCTTTTGTTTCTTTAGGTAGATATACTCCTAAGTATTTTATTCTTTTTGTTGCAATGGTGAATGGTATTGTTTCCTTAATTTCTCTTTCTGTTTTCTCATTGTTAGTGTATAGGAATGCAAGAGATTTCTGTGTGTTAATTTTATATCCTGCAACTTTACTGTATTCATTGATAGGACTCTTAACAAGCAACAAGAAGGTAAAGAAAATAAAAAACTTCATTCTTGGGGAATTGGAAAAGGCTTTTTGAAGGAGATGAGATTTGAACAGAGTTGTGAAGATTTCATAATGGTGTATAAGAATCCTAATAGGTAGATATACTAGAAAAAAGATGCTGTAGAGTGGCTAGAAAGATGAAGACAAATGCTGCATGTGAATGAGAATCATCTAGATGCTTTTCAAAATGAGGATTTCACCCAGATATTCTGGTTCAATAGATCTGAACCGTGGCCAAGAAATCTGCATTTTTTATAAGTACCTGCTCCATTCAAACACACATTAACTGGGATTCTGACTCATGAGATCCAAACACCTTGCTAGCTTAGAGAAAAGTAAACATAAAAAATTTACGAGAGGCCAGCTAGGACAATTTGACTGAAAAAAAAAAAGGTGAGGATCCATAAGGGAAAATTTTAGAATAAGGTAGAAAGCCAGATTGAATCATGTTGTAAGTTCAGTTCAGTTCAGTTCAGTCGCTCAGTCGTGTCCGACTCTTTGCGACCCCATGAATCGCAGCACGCCAGTCCTCCCTGTCCATCACCAACTCCTGGAGTTTACTCAAACTCATGCCCATCGAGTTGGTGATGCCATCCAGCCATCTCATCCTCTGTCACCCACTTCTCCTCCTGCCCCCAATCCCTCCCAGCATCAGGGTCTTTTCCAATGAGTCAACTCTTCGCATGAGGTGGCCAAAGTACTGGAGTTTCAGCTTCAGCATCAGCCCTTCCAATGAACACCCAGGACTGATCTCCTTCAGGATGGACTGGTTGGATCTCCTTGCAGTCCAAGGGACTCTCAAGAGTCTTCTCCAACACCACAGTTCAAAAGCATCAATTTTTTCGGCACTCAGCTTTCTTCACAGTCCAACTCTCACATCCATACATGACCACTGGAAAAACCATAGCCTTGAGCAGATGGACCTTTGTTGGCAAAGTAATGTCTCTGCTTTTTAATATGCTATCTAGGTTGGTTATAACTTTCCTTCCAAGGAGTAAGCGTCTTTTAATTTCATGACTGCAGTCACAATCTGCAGTGATTTTGGAGCCCAAAAAAATGAAGTCTGACACTGTTTCCACTGTCTCCCCATCTATTTCCCATGAGGTGATGGGACCAGATGCCATGATCTTAGTTTTCTGAATGTTGAGCTTTAAGCCAACTTTTTCACTCTCCTCTTTTACCTTCATCAAGAGGCTTTTTAGTTCCTCTTCACTTTCTGCCATAAGGGTGGTGTCATCTGCATATCTGAGGTTATTAATATTTCTTCTGGCAATATTGATTCCAGCTTGTGCTTCATCCAGCCCAGCGTTTCTCATGATGTACTCTGCATATAAGTTAAATAAGCAGGGTGACAATATACAGCCTTGACGTACTCCTTTTCCTATTTGGAACCAGTCTGTTGTTCCATGTCCAGTTCTAACTGTTGCTTCCTGACCTGCATACAGGTTCTCAAGAGGCAGGTCAGGTGGTCTGGTATTCCCATCTCTTTCAGAATTTTCCACAGTCATGTTGTAAAGGGCTGGTTATTTCAATTTAACAAGTGTGCACATTACCTCAAAGCCATAGAGAATGATTTTTATGGAACAAAGGAATATCACCTACAATGATTAATTTGATGTTGGTATTAAAAGACAGATAAATTGAAAATGAAAATTGGTTATAAGCATGTTGAATATCTAAATAAGATCAAAGACCTGGCTTATTGTTAAGGAAGAGAAAATTTTGCACATTGAGAGCACCTTGGTTTTTATATAAAATATCAAGTTAAGTAAAGTAATAAATTTTCAGACTATAGAATTACAATATTTAACCACACTATCAGCTGCATACATGACTATAAAAGAACTGCTAATATTTTGTTCTAATCAAAATTTAGCATATCATGTTGTTCCTGAGATTTAATAACAATGTAATCCCCTAGGAACTCTCATTCTGTCCATTAAAGAAAATAATAATCCACTGTATTTCCAATAAAGTAGAAAAATATTTGGAAATTTTTGATGCATTAAATTTCAGCAGAATTGACATTAATTTTCAAAATAAACCACCTTTGGATTAGCTAGAGAATAATAATTCATTCCTCATTATATCTATAATGTTTTCATTTTGCTTGGAGTATGGAGAAATACTATATCCCATTTCCACTTATTTTATGTTTTCAGTAACAAATTTTACTCATTCAAAAATGAAAATAAATTAGCATTCATTTTCACATCCTTAAATCCTGGTATCAATTTATAAAGTCACCATTTATTAATCTATTTAAAATATTCTCTACTCAATTGAAAGGATATAAACGTGTATCTTCTTCAGTGTGAACAACTCAAAAAAAAAGATAGATAAAAAGAACAATGGAAATGAACCCTAGGTGAACTGCAGAGTGCACTAGATATTTTTTTTATTTTAATTTTATTTTTTCACAAAGAAAACTGCATGGGGATTTCTGGAGGCCAGAGTTTGTCTTTATAAGGAAATTGAACATTAAGGAAAAACAGATTTGACCTCAAGCTACACATGCATAGTTGGAAGTTGGCAAACTTTCCCATGATCTAATGAATCTGGGAGTAAACCAGGTACACGCATCCCCACCAAATGTCATTGGTGCAGTCAGAACAGAAAAGGACTCCTCAGCCTCAGCCTTCCATGCATCAAGCTGAGTAAAACAATACATTTTCAGATTACAGATTTAATCGAAACACTTAACCACAGATGGAAGGCACACCCCTAATCACTAATACAATTGCTAATATTTTCTTCCAAACCTACACTGCTTCTCTAAAGCACACTTATTTCAATCACTGGAGTCATCAAAACTAAATCTGATCATTAGAATTTCAAAGCCACAGTTCAGATTAGAGTTTACAAAAGCAGTTCTCTAATTGTTCAAGCGCAATAACCACTGAAGTCTCAGGCTGGAAGTGACTTTAAGCTGACAGTCTTATTATTAGGAGCATTTTCTAAAATCAACTTATATACCATAAGATCTTTGCTTTTGAATTTTAAATGCTTATAGGATCTACACTAAAGGCTAAACTTACTTCTATTAGTAAACTTTGTCTATGGGGGTTGTTTAAGCTAAATGTTTATGGTAGTATTTATTAAATGTATGTGTATTAAATGCCTGGCATTGTACTAAGTGCACTCTAAGTGGTCTCCACACAAACATACCGAGAGGAGGAGTGCTATTGTTACAATGAATGAAAGCAAGGCTTAACCTGCCCACGGTAACACAGCTAGTAAATTGCATATTTGAGATGGAAAAACAGGCAGTCTAGCTCCAAAGCCAATAATCTTAACTGAAATAAATATTTATTGATAAAGATATAAGGAAATCATCAGTCAGTTTAGTCACTCAGTCTTGTCCAACTCTTTGTGACCCCATGGATGGCAGCATGACAGGCTTCCCTGTCCATCACCAACTCCTGGAGCTTTCTCAAACTCATGTCCATCCAGTCAGTGATGCTGACAACCATCTCATCCTAGGTCGTCCCCTTCTCTTCCTGTCTTCAATCTTTCTCACCAACAGGGTCTTTTCCAAGGAGTCAGTTCTTCACATCAGGTTGCCAAAATGTGAGTTTCAGCTTCAGCATCAGACCTTTCAATAAATATTCAGGACTGATCTCCTTTAGGATGGACTGGTTGGACCTCCCTGCAGTCCAAGGGACTCTCAAGAGTCTTCTCCCAACACCACAGTTCAAAAGCACCAATTCTTCGGCACTCAGCTTTCTTCACAATCTAACTCTCACATCCATACATGACCACTGGAAAAACCATAGCCTTGACCAGACGGACCTTTGTTGGCAAAGTAATATCTCTGCTTTTTAATATGCTGTCTAGGTTGGTCATAACTTTCCTTCCAAGGAATAAATGTCTTTTAATTTCATGGCTGCAATCACCACCTGCAGTGATTTTAGAGCCCCCCAAAATAAAGTCTGACAGTGTTTCCACTGTTTTCCCATCTATTTCCCATGAAGTGATGGGACCAGATGCCATGCTCTTAGTTTTCTGAATGTTGAGCTTTAAGCCAACTTTTTCACTCTCCTCTTTCACTTTCATCAAGAGGCTTTTTAGTTCCTCTTCACTTTCTGCCATAAGGGTGGTGTCATCTGCATATCTGAGGTTATTAATATTTCTTCTGGCAATCTTGATTCCAGCTTGTGCTTCTTCTAGCCCAGCGTTTCTCATGATGTACTCTACATATAAGTTATAAAAGCAGGGTGACACTATACAGCCTTGATATACTCCTTTTCCCATTTGGAACCAGTCTGTTGTTCCATGTCCAGTTCTAATTGTTGCTCCCTGACCTGCATACAGGTTTCTCAAGAGGCAGGTCAGATGGTCTGGTATTCTCATCTCTTTCAGAATTTTCCACAGTTTATTGTGATCCACACAGTCAAAGGCTTTGACATAGTCAATAAAGCCGAAATAGATGTTCTTCTGGAACTCCCTTGCTTTTTTGATGATCCAGCAAATGTTGGCAATTTGATCTCTGGTTCCTCTGCCTTTTCTAAAACCAGCTTGAACATCTGGAAGTTCACGGTTCATGTATTGCTGAAGCCTTGCTTGGAGAATTTTGAGCATTACTTTACTAGTGTATGAGATGAGTGCAATCATGTGGTAGTTTGAGCATTCTTTGGCATTGCCTTTCTTTGGGATTGGAATGAAAACTGACCTTTTCCAGTCCTGTGGCCACTGCTGAGTTTTCCAAATTTGCTGGCATATTGAGTGCAGCACTTTCACAGCATCGTCTTTCAGGGTTGGAAATAGCTCACCTAGAATTCCATCACCTCCACTAGCTTTGTTCATAGTGATGCTTTCTAAGGCCCACTTGACTTCACATTCCAGGATGTCTGGCTCTAGGTGAGTGATCACACCATCGTGATTATCTGGATCATGAAGATCTTTTTTGTACAGTTCTGTGTATTCTTGCCACCTCTTCTTAATATCTTAGGGGACTCCCAGATACACCTGGAGAGATTATGAAGTAACACAGAGATGAAACATATTTTGAATATTAAATATTAATATGACATTATATGTTATCACAGACCCTCTCCACCTTTTAAGTAAATTTCATTTTTTAGAGCAGTTATAGGTGGAATCAAAGCATTCAGTGGTATATTTCCTAAATTTATGTCTTCCTAAACTAAATGCTATGCTTCTGATTGTTATAGGTTTTAATGCAGGGTATCTATTCCCTTCTATTTAAATTCATTTTCTTGTAAAATAGTTTATACTTTCTGGAGTAAAAAACATCTTCTTTTGAGTAATAACTATTTTGAGTGGTTCATCAACCTTTCCTTTATCTCTACATTTACTTTCATTTCTGCTACCTTCTGCTTGGTTCACCACTGTTTTAGTGAAATTGGTGAAGAAACTGATTTACTTTGCGTAATATTTTTGCAAAAAAAAAAAACACTGGAGTTGCCAAAGGAAAATAAAAATCCAGTCAGAGAGAGAGAGAGAAAGCTTAACAAGCCCAAAACAAAGGCATCCATTTTCTTGCAAAGTCACCTGGTAATGGGTTGCTTCTAGTAATGGTCCCATTTTCTTTTCAGGCACGATTTCACCTTCTTTTCAGATGAAGCTTCAGTTTTGCTGTCATGAAACAAAAATGATGATTCTTATTGTAATTTGGTTGAAACAAACAGGGAGAGAGACTGTGTTTCAACCAACATTAGTTTCATTTTGATAATTATCACTGCCATTGTTCCCATGTTCAAAATTTGCTAAATAAATCTGACAGTCTTTAAAGATAGGTGTCAGATCAGTTGGGTTTGTGTCATGTGCCCCGATGCTGGGAAAGATTGAAGGCAGGAGGAGAAAAGGATAACATAGGATGAAATGGTTGGACAGCATCATTGACTCAGTGGTCATGAGTTTGAGCAAACTCTGGGAGACAGTGAAGGACAGGTATGCCTGGCATGCTGTAGTTCATGAGGTGCAAAGAGTTGGACACAACTGAGTGACTGAACAACAATTCACAATCCAATCATGAAGAGAAAGTTTAACATAGCTAACTTCTTGTTAGTCACATTTCCTTGGTATGCTTTATCTCAATAAATACAGGGTAAAGGGATATTAGTTTTGGAATTTGAACTCTCAATCTTACCATTTGAAGTAGTAGAATCAAAGGCTGTCTTGGTCCACGTCCCAGCCTTTGGACTAATGAGAGAAGAGTTACCAGTTATCACTCTTACCATTTGATAGTCCTTGTGAAGGTTGAATCTCAGTGCCATTACCAAATCCAAGAAACTCTCAGCTCCTCTGGAAGGTCCAACCAAATCTTTAAAGCCTTTAAAAAGCCTTTCCACTGTCAGATTGAAATTTAACATTTCTACATTTTGCTTTTTCTTAATGACTCAATTCCTCAAGACTTCCTCAGTGACCACAGAGAATGTGCCCACAACTTCTGGTTTGCCATCTTGATCCCAATTCCTATCTGCTTATTCCTTTTCTGTGATTCTTTGGCAGATCCAAGGTCGCCCTAGAGGAGCTCGGGTCTGAGGTAGCTGCCGGTCTCCCGGAAGAGCATTTGGTTGCTCCCAGTTAATTTCTGGGCCTTGGCTTATGCCAAAAATTTCATGATTCTTAGGCTTAGAGTTTAAAACACCATTTCCCCAGGGGCCTCAGTGTCAGTAGGAGACCCTTCCACTTGGCTAAAGACAACTTTAGTAACAGTGCCAAGCTCCGGGCTGCCACCTTGTAACTACGAGGGCATTTTGTACTTTTTATTTACTAAATCTGGCAACCCTGCACTGGGGAGTGAGATAGTCCAGGGACGGGATGAAAGACATAGTCAAGACAGCAGAACAACATCATCCGTAGGAGCTAAGAGGATTGGCTTGTTTGTATGGAAATATAACCAAGGTTCCCACACAGGGGTGGTACATGGAGCTTAGTTTCCATTGAAAGCCCCTAAATAAGGGAAAATCACCTGGGGAGGGGGGAAGTGTTTTTTATATCTGAACCAAGTATCCTGAAAGCAACTATTTTGAATCAGGATTACCTAGAGGTGGCCACACTCTTTTCCCCTGAATAAAAATAAACACTCTTTAGGAAAGCCAAAGTTATATTTCAAAAAATATGAATTTGTGACTGTAGATTTTAACCTGTGGCCATTGCTTCTTTGAGTTGCCAGTTCCCAGCTGTATTAGGAGGACTGCAGGTAGCAGTCACACCCCACACAGTGTGGGTGAGAGCCTTTGCTTCTGTGGCAGCCACCACCAGGGCAGGTCCCTGGATGCTCACCCACTTCTTCCCCAGAGGACCCAGGAATACCCAACACTAAGTTCTCTGTGACAGTTTGCGACAAAGGCCAGAGGGGTCTCAGAGACAAAGGGGCATGGAGTTGTTTTAGATAAATCATGGGTAAGGTGATGAGATCTGGGCTCTGATGGTTTCTCAGAAGGCAAGATAATGTTTGTGTCAGCAGATTCATAACTTTAAAAATGCCCAACTAGAGGGATCGGGTGGAGAGGGAGGTGGGAGGGGGGATCGGGATGGGGAAAACATGTAAATCCATGGCTGATTCATGTCAATGTATGGCAAAACCCACTACAATATTGTAAGGTAACTAGCCTCCAACGAATAAAAATAAATGGAAAAAAAATTGCCCAACTAAGGAATCAAGTATTTTCTATTTAACTGACTTTCATGAAAGGCAACACTTGTGTTTATAATTTATTTATTTTTAAAAAGTGGGTAAAGAATCTGCCTGCAATGCAGGAGTCGCAGGAGACACAGCTTTGATTCCTGGGTCAGGAAGATCCCCTGGAGTAGGAAATGGCAATCCACTCCAGTATTCTTGCCTAAGAAATCCCATGGATGGAGGAGCCTGAGAGATTCCAATCAGAAGGGTCGCAAAGAGTCAGACATTACTGAGCAACTAGGCACAAATTATCTTTTCAAAATAATATCCCTATTTTTACTGACAAAAATTCAAATAGTCATAAAAGCTTATTTTAAAGAAAGCAATAGCAATCTCTTACCTCAGTTCTTCATCCAGATCCCTAGTACCTAAAATTTAACTGAGACCTTTTCTTTTCCATTTGCTACTATTCTGACTACAAGTTTATACCTTTTCTGTTATTCTACATTCATTCAAATGGGGTTTGTGGCAGATTTTCAGAAAAATATGTATGTCTTCAATATGGAGTCTAGAAGTCTGAGTTTCTTTATAATTCTTCATGGTGGCTGGCACAGGGAACTATCCAAAAGGACAAATTAGTAAACAAAACTGAATGTTACTGAGCACATAGAAGCAAACAGCTGCTCCAAAAAACAGACGGGGAAATTCCCATTGGTAAGTCTGTTTTTAGTGATGACCAAATACCTGTGGTCTGGATCTGCTGCACATCAATGTTCCTGTAGCTCTTCAAGCCATGTGTAAACAGGCTCCGAAGTTATTTGGAGATCCACCAGAGAATCACAGTACACATATGAAATTGGTGGCCACAGCCAATTTTTTGGTGCCAGGTCTCTCTGCTTTACTAGGCAATAGAGTCAGTCACAAAGTCTTTCCTCTGTGTGCTTATGGAGAAAGTAACCTCTGATGTCCCTTTCTCTTCTTATGCGGACACAACTCTTGTGGACAAGGCCCCCTCTTTTGACCTCATTTATCCTTAAATACCTCCTTAAAATACCAAGAGATGGCTCATACCTCCTTAAAAGGCTTATCTCCAAATATGGTCAAATTAGGGGTTAGAACTTCAACATATGAAAAGGGATGAGCCATAACAAACAAAAATCATCTAAGTAAATATCCAATGGTTACATGTTATTCATACATTAAAGTGTATATTTACGGCTCAGAGGATAAGTCTGGGAAGGTGGAAAGGAGGAATTAAAGACAAAGTTTTGGTTTTCCCTCAATTTCACTTGAAACTAAAAGCATGTCTGTAAATATTGCTATTGCAAGGCAGGAAAACCAGCTCTATAAATCAGGATATTACATTACAGTTAGTAAATCTCTCTTCTAAAAGGAGGTATCCTTATCTGTTGTAATCTATCTTACAAAAATTCACTAAAAATAGATCAGAAGATTATTTGCTTCTGGAGACTATATAATCTCAGCAATCTCTACCCACAGATTAAACTTGCAACTCCGAGTGTATAGATATTGAATAAAATGTTAACAATAAGCCTACTTCCCTTAGGAATTTAGTATATTACTGGAAATTATGGAAATAGCTTTCCATAAATTATTCTAAAAAAGTCTAAAACTGAATTTACACAATTTTTCAGAGAAACTATTGACAAATTTTGTGGAATCATAATTTCCTTTAAAATCTAAATCAATTTACAACTGTATTTTCCTATTTGTGGTAGATTGTCACACTGATGAAAAGGATAAAAATAGCTATTTTGCTGTTCTCTGTACTTATTAGTAATGGTAGAAGTTTTGTCACATGCAAAGGCCCAGATTTATCACTGTCTCAAGATATTTTTAAACAGAATTCAGCCTAGAAATATTATGGGAGAAATGCCTCTTTTAAAATTATGGAGAACACCTATAAAATATTTTTATCATTATAATATAAAAATAAGAAACGTGTGCCTCATACGGAATTGTTCATAAGCAGAGAAAGGCAGTGAAGAGGGTGGCTGAGGTATCTGAAGGATGTGTGGCAGGAACAGGGTTCAGTGGTGGCTGCTGCTGATTTCCTGAGCAAAGAAGGGATCAGTCTCCACTAACAGACTCATTTAAAATGACCAAGAGAGATCCAGTTTATTTACAGTTTTGCAAGAGTCTGCACATCAGTATGTGATTTTTAATACTTGATAATATTTGGATGAATATAGTATTTTGTGAAATTTTGAATATTAACTTTGAAAAATAAGAGACTGAATGGAAGCATGGTCTGTGAATTACTTTACACAGATTTTTCTTTCAGTCACTATTAGTCACTTTTCCCTCTTTTATCATAAATACATAAAAGGATCCATCATGGAAGGAAGTTCTTGCATGATTTCAGAAAAATTATAAATTCATTGCCTGTGGATTCACCCATTTAAAAGTCTACAATGAGAGCATATTCCATGCCTTGTGCTTGGTGCTGAGACAGAGCAGAAAGGAGCCTACATTATCTTTGCCCCCAGGAATCTAGGCATATGGGTACTTCAGAGTTAGACTTGTCCACTGAGACACACAAAACTAGCTGTTTGTGATGAACTCGCATTCTAACTGGTCACTGCTCTCTTTTCACTGGTTAGAGTCTGTGCCAGAAAAGGTGCATAAATATTCTGAATCTCTCCCTGGTGATAATGTTACAGCAAGTATTCAACATAAATTTTCAAACAATCTTATTCCAGTGATATCTGTGTTTGCACATATCTTGATTTCACATTCTAGTAAAAATCTGGCATACCATTTGACAGATTTTGCAACTCCAAAGCAGACAAAATAAGCCAATGTGAAGCCAACTAACCCTATTCCTGGATGTTTGTCTGCACTACAAAGAGCACTGTCTCCTCACACTATGCAACAGACATGCCTAATCTGAGTAGCATCATTATATATGAGGCAGGGACTACAATAAAAACAGCCTTAATCCAGGTCTCAGTTCTCAGAACTTTCACATATCATAAGCTCTCTAAGTGAAAACCTCTTAACCTCTAAAATAAAACAATATAACTACATCTTTTCCAAAAGCCTACTGTGAGGGGCAGGTAAGAAGGTAACACAAATGTTAGGCCTTATTTATTATTTTGTTTCCACTGGCTTTTAAAATCCAATCCAGATCTTTTTTTACTTTTAAGAATCGTGATACTTAAAACAGTTCTCCCTTCACCTGGATTCACTGTTCATGCTGAAGAGAAAGTACCTACAGCAGAATTCTTAAGAAGTTGGCCCTGATAACTTACTGTTTCCTCATTTTCCTCCTTTAAGCCAACTTCTTGGACCATCTTCTATACTGAAGAAACCTAGAGTCCTTATACCAACCTACACTTACTCCTACATCTCTTTCAAATACACTTTCCCCAGGATATGACATGAAATGATTGGAGACACATCACTTTTCATACAAAAAAACAAACATTGGATTTTTTGAATTGTCACAATTGATGCACATTTGAGGTATGGATTTTATTATAGTCCCTGTGTCAGAAATTACTTTTACAATTAATAAGAAGGGGGATTTTTTAAGAAGTATAAAATCTGTTGGACAGCACAAACTAGAAATACAATGGCCGTGTAAATAGCTACAAATGTGAGACATGGCTGGGTGTGGAAGAGTGAGTAGTGGGGACAAAGGGTGGATGTTCTGCGTGGGAAGAAATCTGTTTTCTTATTTTTAACCTAAATTATTGTAACTTTGAATTTTTTTTAATTTACAAGCAGTTTGTCAATCTTATAATGAACCTAAAAGCATTCTTGGTCATGATAAAAATAGAAAATCACATCTGGCCACCTCCATTGTGAAGAAGTGAGGATAGCAGCCAAGAAAGGGTGATCCGTGCCAGCCCCTGTGGGTCAGAAGACTCCAGAGAGCCTGACCACACAGATATGCAACTCCGGTGTCTGCTAGACAACTGAGGAAGACAAAATATTCAGGATTAGCATGGTCTTTGCTTGAAGGTTCCAAGAGGAAGAGATAGACTACATCAAAAATAATGGCATTCTTAAAGTCACAGTTGACTTCAGAAATTCATAGCAAGCCCTATGTTCAGAGCCTTTGCCAAAATGTCAAGGCTGTGCTTTTGTTAAGAGCACTTTAGAAACCCATTATCGACAGGATCAATTAGCATGGGCAATACAGTGAAGAGAGAAAGAGAATATGGAAAAGGTTGGTCTAGAAGAGACACACCTTTCTGTCCACATTCCACTGGCGAGGGAGGGGGCCCTGGGAAATCTGGTTGCTGGTGAACAGCTGCTTTCCAGAGACAATTTCACAAGAAAGGGGAAGCACATGTTTGATGAGCATTAGTCATCTCCGCCACAGCTAAATCTCTAGATTTAAAATGTTTGGGTAAACAACTAGTACAGAATTTTCAAATTGAATTGTGTATGATCTTGAATAAAATCATTTCTTTGAGTCATTTTTATGATAAATGTAAAGTTAGTAATCTCATTTTAAATGGATGAATGGTAGGGCCCAGATTCTAATGTAATCTTTGATTACATTGCTAATCAAAGTAAGATTCTTAAGAATCTTCAATTAGGTATTTTAGATTATCCATTAGATGCATCATGGATGGGCTTCCCAGGTGGTGCTAGTGGTAAAGAACCTGTTTCCTAACGCAGGAGACATAAAAGATGCAGGTTAGATACCTAGGTCAGGAAGATCTCCTGGAAGAGGGCATGGCAACCCACTCCAGTACTCTTGCCTGGAGAATCCCATGGACGGAAGAGCCTGGTGGGCTATAGTCCCTAAGACCACAAAGAGTTGGACACGACTGAAGCAAATTAGCATCAAAGCACATGCCTTATGGACAGTTTTAGAGGAGAAGTTGTATTTGAAGCCAGCTGAGATTGTGTCATCTTTGGTCTTGGCCAGGTCTTATCCTAAGTTGCTGACTTTCCTTTTGTGGCCGATAAGTTCTCATGACAGCCACCAATCTCGCTTGTCTAATATTTTTCTCTATTGAAAATTTCCTTATGCTACCTAGTGAGTGAAGATTACTGCTACCTAAGAAAACACATCTCCCAGTAAATTAACAATCATAAGATGTATAGAAATTGGAGGAAGTTAGGAGGCAAGGTAGAATCCAGACAGTTTAAAATAGTATGCCAGGTTTTGCATGCTTGGTTTTAGTTACTATTACCACTAATAGCCATATCATCAAACCGCGTAAACCTAAAAACGTCATATGGCAAAATCACTCAGTTTTCACTTAAATGACAAATGGAAGAGTTTATGTGCACACTAAAAACCCACAAGTGGTGTGGAAGGAGTAAATCAAAGGATACATACTTATTTGCCTATGTGTCCTTTTTTTGGCTAAATAAAATTCTAACTATAAAAAATAATTTATGTAAGGATTAGAAAAATAAATCTTGTAACTTGCTCTCATGTTAGGGGAAGATTTGAATTTCAAAAGGCTAATGAGATAGTGGTAGTAGTCAAGGTTACGGAGGCCAGAGGATGGACATCTGAATGGGAGCAGGGCTGGCACTCCTATGTAAAGAAACATGTGTAGAATATCTCTCATATTTATAAGGAGTCATGATTGTGACTGTTACAAAAGTCACAGCATTTTGCTTACAATATGAATTCAGTTTATGGTTCCTACTCTGAATGCAGAGGCATAAGCTATCGAACCACAATAGATATACTGAGCCAATAAATGAGAGGAAAAAACAAAAATTGTTTTAAAATACCTAACCTTGATTCAGGATTTCAGATTATACTTCAGTAAAAATAATTATTTTAGCAAGAAACTTTTCCTTCAACTTTCAGTAAGTATTTTGTGATACATATATATATAAATATATAAAGATTAACTTTAAATTTATTGTATATTTTTATTCTATCTAGAGATATATTTTGGTATCTATAAAAAAGATATTAATTCAAATTCAAATATTTTATTGCCAGAAATGTGAGTAACTTCACTGAATAAAAAAGCCTACCATAACTTTATTAAACCTTCAGTGTTTAGTAAATTCCAAATAAATCAGACTAAAAGCAGTGATCACATTTCAGCATTCTACCTTATGACAGTATAAAATATTCCACAAATCAAAATTTTTGGATAAAGGATATTTTCTGATGAGAAAAAAAGTGGAAATTGTAAAGTAATTAGCCTCCAACTAATAAAAATAAATGGAAAAAAAAATAGAGAGTATCTAAAACCTCTTGATCAGGGTTTACAAAAAAAAATAAAATAAAATTTCAATTATTGATTAAAAAAAAAAAAATTCAAAAGCAAATTAGTTTGAAAAATATTTTATACACAGTCACAATAAAACTTTAGAGTAAAAATCAAGCTATTTTTATTTAAAGAGTATAGTTATGAAAATAAAATTTTCTTACATATTCCCTATGGATATCTTTCAATTATTTCAAATGTAAGAATTTGTGTCTGGTTAACAATTTAGAAAGGATATATTTATTTACAACTGTGTAGTCATATTCAGCAGAAAATGGCAGCTAAATATGAAGACTAATAAAAAGAAAGCTATATTTTTTCCACAGCTCATTTTAGTTTTTGGTTTTATTCTGGTGCATGGTCAAACATCCTAAATCAATGTTAGGGTATTAAGTTCCCAGAGCTGCTATAGCAAAATTCCACAAACTAGGTGGATTAAAGAGACATTTACTGCCCAAGTGTCTGAAGGCTGGAAGTCCAAGATGAAGGTGTGGGCAAGATTGGTTTCTTCTGAGGACTATGAGGGAAAGACCTATTTCAGGCTTTTCTCCTTGGCCATCTTCATGTTCATACAGTTTCCCCTGTATGTTAGTCCATCTCCAAATTGCCCATTACAAGGAAACCAATCATATTGGATTGTGGCCCATAATCACTTCATTTAACTTGGTAAAGACCCTATCTCTAAATAAGGTCACATCCTGTGGTACTAGGGTATAATGCAGGATAAGGAAATACAATTCGACCTGTAACAACCATAAATCTCAGTAATTAGGTTTGCTTTGAGCTGCCATACCACTAAAATTTGTTGCGCATTTGAGAGTAACCATTCTAGTCATGTACTATAAGTTGTGTAACACTGATACCAGCCAAGGTTCTTGGCTTTCCCAATCAACAGAAATTGATTAGAGGCCAGACCAGAAATTCAGGCAAGTCTTTACTGGGTCCCCTGCTGGAGCAAGAGAGAGCAAGAAAAAACAACAGTTTCCCTTGCTCTCTTGCTCCCTGAGGTTGGGGGGCAAGCTTGTTCCTTATATGGGTCAGAGGGGAAGCTTAAGTGGTTTGCCCACCCCTTAGGTGGTATTGTGTGGAGCGTGCATGCACAGTACTCTGCTTTGCTCCAGGCTATTCAAAAGTGGCAGTATTGGGTTTTTTGATCTCTTTGTATCTTTTGTCCAGAATTTGCACCAACTGCACATGCATGCAGCTATTTTTAACCCATGCAGTTTCTTTGTATTTTGTTGTTCAAGGAGAGATGTGTCCAGGTGCAAGCATTGCAGTACTGCAGAAAAGGGTTTCAGATTCCAATCTGTCTCAGCACTTGAACAAATTCTTTAATTCCTCTGCCTATCAAGATCTCCCATATCAGATCATCATATATTCACATCAGTGTTATTTCATTATTAAGTGAGTTGTATATCCCATCTCAATAATTGACAAATAGCTCTTAGAGATATTAAATTGCCAATTGGATAATAACCATGAAATTTTTATTTTCCCACTTCTAAGAAACTATTTGGTGTCTAGTGTATATTTTTATTATATAAGCTGATAGGATCAATCCAAGTAGTATTCTAACTCATAGAGTTTCTAGACCAATTGCCACTTTCTATCTTGTCTGTAAGAGTTTTGTGTAACAAAGAATATTAATCCAGCATGCTTGCTTACCTGAAAAATTCCTTAATTTCACAAGAAAACCCCATCACCCAATAACTCCTCCCACTAATTGGTCTTAATATTATTCTATCTTCTGAACCTGTGTTTTAATAGTTCATCAGCACTTTTTGTTCATGATGAGGGGAGTGTTTTTATTTTTCATTATAATGTATTTCCAAACCACTGCCTGTTCATCCTCAAAGTCATCTGTTCACTTTGCAGGAGGCAGTCTCTGGGTATTTAATCTAAGTAGAGTGATAAGACAGGATTGTGATACCTAGAAACGAAGCAGATGAGTGTGTTCAGAGAGATGATACCCATACTTTCAACAAAACACATTAATGAATTCTCTGTGGACTCCACAATACTGTTTTCTAAAAATAGATGTAATATTCTAAGTCTCAATAGAAACTCTGAAAATCTAAATTACATTGAAATTTTTATGATTCTATCAAATCTGAAGATTGTTTTGGGCACTATGTATAATTTAACAGTGTTAATTCTTCTAATCCATGATTATGGTATATTGTTCCATGTATTTATATCATCTTTAATTTCTTTCATCAATGTCATATAGTTTTCAGTTTACATATCATATATAGTAATGCTAAATATTTTGATTTTGTATCCTGCAACCTTATCAAGCATTAATTCTAACAGTTTTTGGTGGATTCTTTAGGGTTTTCTATACATCATGTGTCATCTGCAAATAGTAATGATATTACTTTTCTTATTTGAGCACTCCTCATTTCTTTTTTTTGGCTAACTTCTCTGAGTAAGATTTTCAATACTATGTTGAGTAAAAGTGGCAAGAATAGGCATCCTTATCTGTTACTAATCTTAGAGGAAAAGTATTAACTCTTAAAAATTGAGTATGATGTCAGCTGTGGGCTCTAAATGATTTCTTTTGCATAGAAATCAAATGCTACAGATTAAATTAGATATCTAGCATACTTTTATGAAGTGGGACTTGTTATGCTGTGTAGTGTATGCCCAGCTTGAGTGAAAACCAAATTCCTCATTGTTTCACTTACCAAATATTGCTCTTTGACTTGGATTCTTATTAACTCAGAAGGGGAAACTTTTTTCTAGCTTTTCAATGCAGTGTGTACCTTTTTAAAATAACTGTATGTGATGATGGGGCAGCCCCATCCTTGGGGTCACTTTATTTTCAGTTAAAACTATCCAAATTTTTCACTAAGGTTGGAAATTTCATATAATATCAATCTGAGAGGTCTGTCATTTAAAAACCTTCTGGAATAGATGATAACATTGTTGTACATTGAAAAAAATTTCAGAATAATGTGAAATGAAAAGACAAAAATAGAGGGGAATATTTCACCAATACTCAAACAAGAACATTTCACAACTCATAAATGCATCAAATAAAGTGAGAAAGGTATAACCTGGTCTAAACAGAAATTTTGAAAATATGGCATAATATAGTTGGAAGTAAAGCAGGAAATGCCCCAGTATTTTTCTCCAACATGTAGGCACAAGCCCTGGAGATTATCCAGACAAGAAATCCCAAGTTGGAGCACATTTCCCCACTGCCACAGATTGTCAGTGGGGTGGAGGTGGAGGGGAGCCTCTGCATTACCAGTATTTTCCCACTAACCTCACTCATGAACTCACAGGTGTTATGTGTGGAGGTGAGTGAATTGTGTGAGATGGAAAAGAATATTCCCAAAGCCAACTTTGCAGTTTCAGAACAAAGATAACTTTGGGGGGAAAGTATACTGATCTAGGAACCAGTAATGTCAATGAAACATTTTCTTCAATTAAACTATTTCCTAAGTGGTATTCCCACCAAAGTTCTGGTTCAGAATCAAAAGTCATGTTATAAGTTGCCAACACAAAAGTCTCAAGCAACTGAAGAAAAATCACGCAAACAAACGAAACAGAATAAAACAAAAACTCAGATCGTAGCTGCCTTTGGTGTCCTATTGACACTGTTGACTGACAAAGAAAACATGATCTATTACTGTCTCACTCTCAAGCTTAAAGGAAATGTTCATACAATGCACAAATAAACAAATAACGAAGTCAAAGAAATTACAACTACATAATTCTGGAGCAAATAAGTGGAGAAATAACCATTTATTCTAAAATGTACACATAGAAAAATATTATCTAAAACTTTTTCAAAAAGACTTCAGGTACATATTACAAAAGATACAAAGAATGTCAGATATGGGAAACAATATTTGGAAATTGCAATATATAACAAAGAATTAAATAATATGTGTCTTTACTTTCAAGGAATGTTGAGAATGCACTGACTCTATGAAATATGCTGAAACATGAGTTAATAAAGCATTGGGGTGATTTTTTAGTTGATTATTTTTTCAGTATGGAGGAAATTGCTTTACAATGTTTTGGTGGTCATATCAATATGAATCAGTCATAATTATATATATACACATACATACATATAAACATATATACATATATATATGTGTGTGTGTGTGTGTGTGTATATATATATATATATATATATATATATATATCCTCTTTCTTGGGGCTTTCCAGGTGACTCAGTTGTAAAGAAGCTACCTGTCAAGCAAGAGACACAGGTTCAACTCCTGGGTTGGGAAGATCCTCTGGAGAAGAAAATGGCAACCGATTCCAGTATACTTACCTGGGAAATCCCATGGACAGAGAAGCCTGGCAGGCTCCAGTCCATGGGGTAATGAGGAGTTGGACTAAACAACAGTAGCCCCTCTTTCTTGAGCTTTTCTTCCCTGCATTAGGCAAAACAAAGAAAAACTATGGAGAAAAATAATACTAATGAGATTTTATAATTCAATTAGAACCACTTATATACAGAAGACTCTAATAATGGTATGGAATAGTAACTTCAGAAAAATTACACAAAATGAAGAAGTGGACAAAGAGATAAAAATCATTATAGAGAGATATAAAGATAGATATTGGGGATCCAAAATCTGGTATTCTTTGAAAAATGACTAGGATAAATTGACCAGGAAAAAACCCTCATGGTTATAATAGAGGGCTTCCACATAAATATGACATGTTAGCCTCATGTCTCTACCCTCCCTTACATAAAACTGTACCTAAATCATATTACAGTAATGAAAGGTGGTGATGAAAGTCCATATGGACATAAGAACTTAAAATGGGACACCAGTGAAAAAAGATTCCAACAAAGTTTGGGAAGAAGGAAAGCTAATGAATTACAATGTTCTGCCATGGAACGTGATATTGAAGAGAGGTTCAGAACTGGGGCAAATCATGAATTCGAAAGTAAAGTCCTTGTTTCAGGCATCTGAAGACCACCCACACTTTTGATGACTCACTATAAGGAATCTCAGGACTCAGGATATAATTGTACTCACAGTGAAAATGTATTACAGTGATACAAGAAGGACCAGTAGGAAAATCATAGGTGGAGTCTGGAAGAATAAATGCACAGGTTTCCTATATTCAGTCCTCTATCACACAGAACACACATTCCTGCCATTGGGGAAAATGCAGCATCATGTATGTTTCTGCCCAGGGAAGCCAGCTTGAGACCAACAGTTTAGGGTTCTTACTGAGGGCCAGTCATGTAAGCAAGTTGTGCCTAGCAACTATGAAAAGCAGGAATTCACCATAAATCACAGTGTTGTCCAAACAGAGGAGACACAGCAAACTAACCTTACCACTAAGGGACAAGGGAATATTTTGAAAGCCAAGGTACCAGGTGCCAACCAAGGCCCAACCTTGCAAGCAGGCCCTTCTAAAGAGGAGCCTCTGCCTGCTGTGTAACAACTGCCCAGTTCCATCTCAACTTTTACAAAAGTACTTTCCCTTCCTCCACTCCTTTGACAAATAAAAGAGGCTTATTCCCTGAAGAAATTGAACCGGGAGGTTTTAAACTGGGGATACAGACCTCATGGAGCACAAAAATGAGGCATAGGATGAAATGCAAGGAGAGTAGGCTAAAAAATGTGAAAGCATTAGTCACTAAGCCATGTCCGACTCTTTGTGATCCCATGGACTGTACAGGTTCCTCTGTCCATGGGGCTTCTCCAGGAAAGATTATTGGAGTGGATTGCCATGCCCTCCTCCAGGGGATCTTCCCAACCCAGGGATTGAATCCACATCCCTTAAGTCTCCTGCATTGGCAGATGGGTTCTTTACCACTAGCACCTCCTGGGAAGATAACATTGCAGGCACATTCTTTACTATCTGAGCCACCAGGGAAACCCTCTGGAGTTCTTGGGCCACCACTCCTAGAAGGTGAAAGATTCTACTCTAGATAATGATTCCTCAAGAAAATTATCCTGTACTTCAGGTAAAGATTTTCCAATGAAAGAAGTTTAAATATATTTAAATACATTTCTCTCAATTAAATGGCTAAGTTAATTTAGTACGCACCTAAGCTGGTTTGCCAAGGATTTCTTGTCTACAAACCGCCTCTTCCGCCATCAATATGGTTTAGATGGAAATGCTTCTTTCAGTACAGTGTGACCTTGTCCCTTGGACCAATCTGATTTATGTTCTGTGCCCAACTTGAGTTGAATCCTTTTCTAGGATATTTTAATTCAGCCCTAGGGAAATATCTTGAGGTCATTCTCTTCCTGGTATCTTAAATGATGAGGTGTAAAATTTGGAAACCATTGGCAACCACATGTTCTGCCATGTGGAGAAGTGTGCTCTGCAATGGAATAGAATAAAGTTCAACAACAGACAGGAATGGTGGCGTCTGAGTAGTTGGCGTGGAATGTGCCTCATAGCCAGCTTGCCCTTCCTGGGGTTTTGTAGTCAACATTTTCTTGAATTCTATAAGCCAACCCATTTGCCTTTATTCATATGCTGTTTAGAGTTGGCTTTCAGTCATTTGCAAGTAAAAGTGTTATTACTAAATATATGACAATAATAAATCATTCTTGTTAGGTGAATTTTTAAGTTTATTTTTAGTTTTATGCATTCCTCTGGAACCCAATGACATTTTACCAATATTTTTTCTGATTCAGTTATTTCATCTGTAAAGTAAAAGGGTTTCACACTGGTTTTTCAATGCTGAGTGGGCACTAGGAGTCACCTGGAGAGTTTGTGTGTGTGTGTGTGTCTGTGTGTTTAATGTCCAGGCCCCACTCTGCATGCCTTCCTTTTCTTTTTCAAAGACTGCAGTTTATTAATCTATGGCTCAAGTTGAATATTTATGCAATATGTTAGGCTAACCTGAGATATTTTGGGTGGTGAAAGTTTTAAGAGAAATTTAATTGATATTAGGCTATGCTGTGTATGCTTAGTCGCTCAGTCGTGTCCAACTCTTTGCGACCCCATTGCCTGTAGCCCATCAGGCTACCCTGTCCATGGGGATTCTCCAAGCAAGAATGCTGGAGTGGGTTGTCATGCCCTACTCCAGGAACTAACATAATATAATACAAATCTAATCTATCTATGAATATCCCAAAAGAAGCTAGTTAAGTGTCAGACTTGCTGTGGTTGTTATCTTTTATTGTAACAGCAGACAAAGGACAGAAATATCTGCAGCGAAGAAAAAAATTATCTGAAAGTTTTGGGGCTGTGTATGTTTAAAATTTCAAAATTTTATAACTTTTAGACACATAGCATGGAATATGAATTCTTCGTATATAAAATCCCCAGCAGATCTAGGAAAGCAAATGAAATCAAGAATATTAATATTATTTCCCAATGCAACAGTCATTCTAAGTAATGTAAATAATAAATTTAAGTTAAATTAATAAATTAAATAAATATTAATTTAACATCTCAAGATTTCAAGATTTGGGAGGAAAATATTCCAAAATCATGTTGACAACATCCATCCATCCACCCATGTAAACTGTCTTCTATCCAGAAGTAATAAAGAATATACCGGAAAAGCAATGGTGTCAGAAAAAAGTGGAGCTTTTCAACCACCACCAGTTAAATGTTTATTTGAAAGTGAAAGTGAAGTCACTCAGTCATGTCCGACTCTGCGACCCCATGGACGGTAGCCTACCAGGCTTCTCTGTCCATGGGATTTTCCAGCTAAGAGTACTGGAGTGGGTTGCCATGTCCTTCTCCAGGGCATCTTCCTGACCCAGGGATCAAACCCTGGTCTCCCACATTGCAGGCAGATGCTTTATCCTCTGAGCCACCAGGGCAGCCCAATGTTTATTTGGCAGCACTAATATTGATTTAGAGTAAGCTTCCTAGGTGGCACAGTGGGAAAGAATCCTTCTGCCGATGCAGAGACACAGTAGACTCAGGTTTGATCCCTGGGTCAGGAAGATCCTCTGGAAGAGGAAATGGCAACTCACTCCAGTACTGTTACCTGGAGAATCCCATGGACAGAGGGCTACAGTCCATGGGGCTGCAAAGAGTCGGACATGACTGAGTACACATACACACACCACACAGAGCCATTTGTTGTCAGCAGTGCAGAGAGACAACTACTCCTGAGTTAACACCTTTAAATATTTACCATGAACAATGAAAACTTAATGATAAATCATTATTGGATAAAATTTCAGATTTCCTCTGTTGCCCAGAGGCTCCTTCCGTGATGGTGATCTTTAGCCTTATTTTATACTAGATGTTGATTTTAATACCCAAATTTTCAACATCTGCCCAAAATGTGTACTTTGTTACCTCTTTAAACAGTTCGATCTGTAAAACTGTTCCTCCTTCATTTAAAAAAACATTACCTTGACTACAAAAACAAAACAAGAGTGAATTAAATATTACTTGATCTTTAATAATTTTTATTTTTCAAAAGCAGGATGTTATAGTACTCACTTTACAGTGTTGTATGTTTTTTTAAATCAACTTTCCTTTAGCTAATTAAGAAGATAGGAGAATCACTGAATTTCAAAAGGAACACTTTTACATATTCAATCCAAATTCATTTTATATGTGAGACAGCCAGAGGATAAAGCAGCTAGATGATTTGCTCATGCAAGTTTCTATCATTGTTATAGAAATCTTCTCCAGCTTCTTTTTCTCAATAAACCCTCTTAAAGTAAATCAAGAACTTTTCATGATAAAACATAGCAGAAGCTCTGCTCCTAACTTCCATACATTTTTGCGAACCAAGAAAAGGAAATTCTTTTCACAATTTTTCTTCAATATTATTATCAAATAATTATTAAAAATATGCACAGTTTTCCTGAAAAAAGAAAAAAATAGGTGATTTCTCAGGTGATACTTTCACTCTGTTTCATACCAAAATGAAATTAAGAAAAAAAGCAGTTGAAGAAATGATTTGATGTTTGAAGTTTAAATGCTATAAACAAAATAGCACATAAAAAATGTTTAGTTCTTTTCCCAAAATGAACCTAAAGGGTTTGTGCAGTTTGAATGTGACATATAATTCAGTAGAGTATGAATAACAAGCCAAATTACATTTGGCTTTGTTCCTTTTCTTGAAATCTAATTGAGATAATTTGAACCATCATCACACTAAACACCCCTGATGAATGCTTTTTGAGTGATGAACACTACTTGACTTTGGTTTTAATAAAGCAATGTGCCTGCATTGAAATTTTATAATAACCCAATCCAGTTTCAGCAATTTTTCCAGAAAGGCTTTTACACACTATATTTTCCTATAAACATAAACTACAAGTCATGTATTCACCTTCCTAAACCTCATTTCCTCCTTCTCCTGCTACTTCATTTCTCAGACGGAGAAAATAAAACTGATGTGACACATTTAATACTAACCTCAGCTATGTCGGCAAGAATATAGTGATGTGATTTTTGTTTTGAGGTTTCTTTTTTTCCTTTTGGAATGTGGAATGTTAGTTCATGCCTCAATTTTGTCCAGACTTAAATGCCCCTCCTCTATTTTATATGTCTTGAAGGACCCACAGAGTCTGAGAATGTGATGGAGGAGGCTTCCGTGTCTGGGAATGTGACAGGGGAACCGATTATGTCTATTTTTAAATGTTCAAAATTCTTGTAGTAGCTGAAACCTGGAAACTAGACGTGAATTATCTCATCGTTGGCCTTCACCTAACACCCACTTATCCTTTCCCACATGTGGTCGCCGGGATGTTTCTCCTGCCATTGCCGTGTTTCCTGCAGTGTCGTCAGAGGCCGCCATCACTTCCTCATTCACTCCTCAACCACACGCCACCACAGCACTCTGACTAAACGATAACCCAGCGGCTGGAAAGAGTTAGGATAGCTTACTAGAGGCCAAACTGAATTCCATTGAGCAAAGTAACTGGATGGTATCTCTGTGAGTTTGACTAGTTAAATAACATCCACAGGAATAGAGACTAACAACATCCAATAAGACAGACAAAGAAAGTGGAGCCACGCACTCTTGGGAGACAATTTGAGCTTTTGTCCCTTTAAATAACATTGATATACGAGAAATAAGCTGAATATGTTACAACCATTCCATTTCCAGATGTATTCCTGATAGGATATTCATCCAAGATTCAGTTTGACTGAAAATATTCAGTTTAACTGAATAAGCACAAATTCAATGTGTGCTTATTGAGTACTTCCTACAAAAGGGGCTCTGTGTTTTCTCACTCTTCTCTGTCAGTCTCAGTAATAAGAAATGTGTAGGATGCATTCTCCTTTCTTGATGGACTCAGAGTTTAATAGGGAAAACAGACACTGACAACAGTATGAGGAAAGGACTCTACTGGAAATACAGCCAGAATGAGCTTGGACCCCAGTGAAGGGACACCAGTTCAGCCTGAAGATAAAAGTGAATACTTTCAGGAGAGAGAGGCTTGGTAGAGGACAGTGGGTGGATGACAAAAGGGGTTGAAGATGAGAGGAGGAGGTTTTAGACAAGGTTAACACAGATGAAGGCATGTGATAAAGCACCATACTTCAGGGAGACACAAAACTGTTTGTTGTGCTGGGAACACATAAGAAACCGTGAGATGATACAGGCTGGGGAGAGAATGTCCTGGGATAACATCATGAAGGGACTCATCTTCTCAGTCTACACAATGTGGATTTTACCTATGGGTGATGAGGAGCCTTTGAGTCAGTGAATGATTTAACCAGGAGAAAGAAGAGATTTTTCATTAAAGACATAAATTCTGGAAGCAGTGTGGATGCTGAATTATAGCTGTAAACTAAAGTAATGGTCATGGAAATAAGAAAGAAATTTGAAAGTTGTTTGGAAGTTCTCTATCAGTCTTGATACAAGGTATTTGGGAAAAGAAGCAAGTTAGGAAGGGAAATAATATGAGAGGAATAATAGCAATAATATGAGGGGAATAATAGCAATAATATGAGGGGAATAACAGATTAGGAAGGGTTTTGATGAAGGCAAGTTTGAGGTACCTTGAGAGACTTCGGGGGGGTGCATGTATACACCAATAATGCAGCTCAGGCAAGAGTTTGGGGCTAGAAAGTGATAAAACGAGTTGCTGAACAAAGCTCACATGTCACAAAAGTATTCAAAAGATAAACAAAGCCCAGGTAAGTGAGAAGATAACCCAGGGATGTGCCTTCCCTGAGACTTCCATCCATGAAAGCATCTGTTCAACCACATCTCTTAGTGGCTGCTGAGGGATAGACTCACTGCCAGAGTTTTTAAATATGCGTAGAATCCAGCTTTAGCCATCAAGTGCTCACAGTGGGAGGAAGGTGCTTTCATGGGAACAAGCAATCGGACATGGAAAAAACATTAGAGGTGAACTACAATGGTTATTTAGGACACAATTTATCTTTCCTAGGAGACAGAGCCATGAGGCAACAATGTCACAGAAAGCTTCACATAGAAGGAGTGGCACATAGAAAAGGTCTTGAATGTACTTAAATGTGAATGAAACGAAGAAGAAGAAGGCACTGTAGCACAGAGTTTAAAGTTTCACATAGCAAGACTCTCAATAGTTCAATGGTGCTAGAACAGACCAGTGTGTTAGTTGCTTAGCTGTGTTTGACCCTTTGCAACCCCATGGATTGTAACCCACCAAATTCCTCTGTCCATGGAATTCTCCAGGCAAGAATACTGGAGTGGGTAGCCATTCCCTTATCCAGGGGATCTTCCTGACCCATGGATGGAAGCCAGATATCTTGCATTGCAGGCAGATTCTTTACCATCTGAGCTGCCGAGGAAGCCCCATCACAGACCAGAGTTTCCCCCCTGAAAGGAAGAATGGCTAAAGGTGATATGATGGTTAGCTTTCATGTTTATTGGTTTTTTTGAACTTTTATTTTTAAATAATGAAGAATTCGATTAAGGTATGGTTTCTCAAAACCAGCCAGATAATTCTTGTTGTGGAAGCTCCCCTGTGTGCCATAGAATGTTCATCAGTATCCCTCTCCTCTACCCACTAGATATGAGTTGCACCCTTACCACCATTAATGACAACCAGAAAAGTCTCCAGGCAGTGTAGACTTCTCCTGGTGGGCAAAACAACCCACCTGAGAACCACTGGGTTAAGGTAGCCACAATTTCAACTTCCCACATCACACATAAAAGATAACAATCTTGAAAGGTCCATGTGCCTTTTCTGCCTGCTAGAATCCTGAAGTTTTCACCCATGCATCAAAACTATATTGATATTTGAATCAGGGATCACTGGAATTACAAGTTTCCAACCTCTGAACAAGATTCACCTTACACTTTCCTCTGATTATCACTAAGTGATTAAATTTAGCATTATCTATGTCTTCTTTTCTCCTTTCTGATTATTTTTTCTTTTTATTTCTGTAACAAAAGTTACAGTCCTCAGAATTCTTCCACAAAGAGAAACAATTAGACATGTCCTGTGGTTGTGACGACAGGGAGTCTGGAAGTTTGATATTGACAAAAACTTAGAAATGAGAGAAAATAAAGAAGTAAAGATAGTAACTGAGGAAATAAGCTACCCTGGGAGTCTAGAGGAATGGAGGGAGGTAAATCAGAAGGGAGGTAAGGAGAGGGGGACTCCTTAATAGACACAATGTTTTTTCTCTCTTCTTTTAAGAAGCCTAGTAAGCCTTCAGAAACAAAATGATTCATTTTTATATACACTTGATATTCTGTGAAACTCCATAATTACATTAGCAATGAGAACATTGGGAATGCATTGGAACAGTGCTAAGTCCTCCTAGGTTCAATAGCGTACAAATCATTCAGCAGAAACAAACATAAGGCAGTCATGCAACCAGGTCACCAGGTAAATAGGTTCCATCCCTAGCTTCTCAAACTTTTGACACATTTAAACCTCAATATCCTTTCATCCAAGAAATTTTCAGAAACGTTTTATTTTAAGAAGAGCCAAAGGAAAACCTCTTTGCATTTCAAATACCTTATTTAGACATTGAGTAGTAAATGTTTTATTTAGAAAAATGATTAATCATCCTGCAAGACTTATAAAATGCTTGTGAGAGGGGAAAAAAGACCTTTAAGTTGGAAAATTCCTCTCAGAGGAATTCTAAATGTTGCAAAGAACATACTGGACCAATTCTTTTTTAATTCTCTTTGCATCAGAGTGTATAACTCACATCTGGGTTGCAACAGAGAGGCTGAGACTGTTTACAGATCATCATTATCAGACACAGAAAAATGTAACTCTGGTAAAGTGGGGTCCAGGGTGACTGAAGTGGCCAGCAGATCTCCCCGAAGGAAACCCCTGAATCCAGCCTCGCATCCCAGTCAGGGAAGTGAAGCCAGACCATGAAAGCATTTCTGTGTAGACGCATGGCTCCCCCCTGCAGAGAAGACCTTGGAAGGACAGAGACTTCTCGGTAGTTAGTGCTTTCCCATCAATTCTGTCCCCTTCAACCAGTCTGCTTCTGGACCAACTTTCCAAGTTTGGATGAGATAAGTGTTTTTTTCTGTTAGCCTCCGTGTGAGCTGGAGAAAGTTTGTTCCAATCCTTTCACTGGATTTGAAGAATTTACAGCTTCCTACCAGTAGTTTGGGTTCACACTCTGGGCCTCAAGGCAAGATTTCTGAGACAGCTTCACTGGCCCCACAGACTGTTCTCTCTGCAGATCCTACAACTGGCCTCCCTGAAACCCAGTCCTGCCTAACAAAGAGTCCTTCCAAATCCAATGCCTGGGAAAAACAAGGCCAGACTGGGAGGTCCGGGAGGCCTCTGTGGGATACCCTGGACAGATTCAAAGCTGCAGAAGGAAACAGGAAGTAGGGGGAGAATACAGGAGAAGCCAGAAGGCTAAGCATCCTTTTCAGTTGCTTTAAATGTCCTTCTTCCTCCCTCCAGACACCCAAGAGAAAGTACTGCATTCATCTATTGCCTTTCCTTTTGAGGAAATGCACTAGAGCTCAGCTGAAATCATTGTCTAGAATCCTGCCAGAAGGAGGCGCTGCCAGAGCGACTGTGAGGAACCAGAATTGAGGACAACAGCCTTGTGACCTGAGAAGCCACCCTCCCTGGGAGGGCTCCTAGCCTTGGATGAGGGGGCTCTCTCTTATTTTTGTGTCCATGGTTTCCACAGTGGTATGATCCTGATCGCTGTTATATCTGTGAAGAACAAACTAAAAAGATTTTCCTCTTAGTAAATGAGCTCTCCAATAAGGAATATAAGGAATCTTATCAGTGAATCTTCTACATAACATCAAGCATCCAGGGACGATTCTGCATGGACAAAACTGCCAATCCAAGGATCAGCTTCAGGCATTAGAATAGACAGCATCATTTATGTCCAGATGAAATGCAAATCTCAGAATATTTTAAAAGACATCAATATTTCTTGGGAAAATAAAGTGTTAACCAAAAATACTTAATAAATTCATGATGAAGTTTTATTTGCTTTTATAGTTTATGTTAGATTTTTTAAAATCTAGTTTATCCATTCTTCTAGAATTTAAACTTTATCTTATTTGTCAAACACCAGATGTTTAAAAATTATTTCTGCCAATATTGTGCTTTTAAAATTATATCTCATTAAAGTTCTCATTTACTTTTTTTTCAGTATTAACACAGAGATCATGGTTTTTCTTTTTATTTGTTTGAACCATTTCTATTTCTTTTTCTCTCTGGTCACATTTTTGTGCATTTTGTGTTTTTTCTGACTTTCTTTTTTTAAGCTGTACATGTAGCAAAGAAATTAACCAGTTATCTGTCTTGTGAATGAATTTGATATTGAGTGTTTTCTGTCATCTTAGCTGGCTCCTGCAATGCAGGAGACACAGGGAACATGAGTCTGATCCTTGGGTCATCAAGAGCCCCTGGAGAAGGAAATCACAACACCCCAGTATTCTTGCCTAGGAGATCCCAGGGACAGAGAAACCTGGCAGGCTACAGGCCATGGGGTTGCAAGAGTCAGAAATGACTGAGTGACTAAACAGCAACAATAACATGTATCTGTTGTTAGTTTTTAATAGTATAATATATATGCCATATACACTCCCTTTATTTCCTGAAAACCACTGATCTTTCTAGGGGTAGGGTGGTATATAATATTTCTGTTCTATGATTATACATTCATATCTGCTTAATAAATATTTAAAGGCAGGAACTATATTCACCTTTACAGCCTTGACACAGTGTCTCAATGGATGCTCATTGAGTGCTTCAGTTCCCTCATGGTAGAGATTTTCTCTGTTTTGTTCACTGGCCTGTACCTAGTACCTAACCAAAGCCTGGCTCTAGTTACCAAAAAATATCTGCCAAATAAATGCAGGAATGAAAAACTCAAATAACACTCCAGAAAAAAACATTAATTCAGGCATCATTATTTTTAACTTTAGAGAAGAAGTTCAGATTGTTAAACATAATAGTGTTATCACTTACATTCACCATGTTTCACATTAGATCCTCAGAAGTTATCATCTTATAGTTGAAAGTTTTCACCCTTACCAACCTCTCCCTCTTTGCCCACCACCCAGCCCCTGGAAACCACCTTCAGCTCTCTGCTTCTAAGAGTTTGAATTTTTATTTAGAGTCCATATATAAATAATACTGTCTTTCTTTGTCTGGATTATTTCACTTCGTGTAATGACCTCAAGTGCCATCCATGTTGTCATAAAAGACAGAATTTGCTCCTTTATTGTGGTTGAGTTATAATCCACATATTTTTTTAATCCATTCATCTGTTAACAGACACTGAGTTTGTTTCCATATCTTGGTTATTGTGAACAATGCTACAATGAATATGAAAGTGATCTCTTCAATATTCTGTTCTCATTTCCTTTGACTATACACCCAGAAGTGGGATTGTTGGATCTTATAGTAGTGCTAGTTTTAATCTTTTGAGGAACCTCCATACTGTTTTCCACAGTGGTTGCACCAATTAACAATCCTACCAACAGCATACTAGGTTTCCCTTTCCCCACATCTTCACCAACATTTGTTATTCACTGACATGAAATGCCACCTTCACCATATACAAAATTCCAGTGTGAATACTCAGTTTGGTTCCATGGATCTATTTGTCTTTTCATAAATCAGTATTGTTTTATTCATTTATTTAACAAACTTTCCTGAGCATATACTAGGTGCCAGGCATTGTTCTATTTTAGGCAGTAGAGATACAGTTTTTAGAGGGTTTTCAGTAAGGGAATTATATATGTTTTTGCATTTTAAAAATGTGATGAGAAATATGTTGAGAATAATTACAGGTTGAAGGTGTAGAACTAGGGTAACAATTACGAGGTGAAAAACAATGGTAGCTTAAAACAATGGTAGAGGTGAAGGTGAAAACAAGTGGTAATACTATGGTTGTATTTTGAAGGTAAAACCAATTGGATTGACTATCACATTGGATGTTGAGTGTGAAAGAAAGAGAAACATGAAAGATAAGATTTTTGAGCAAAAAAAACAGAGCAAATGGAATTGCTATTAAGTAAATTGGGAAGAATATGAAAGAAAGGCTTGAGGGAAGTATCAGGATTGCTAAGAATTCTTGTGCATTCCACATCTGTACCACAGATGGACAAGTTAAAATATCAAAAGCTAAAACCAATTACTATTTTGCTACAATGATTATAATATTCATTAGGGCTGTTCACAAACATTCCAGTTTTCTTTCCAAGCATCTGGTAGTCTTACACTTCCCCATCCAATTTGAATTTAGGTGTATCCAAGTAACTAGCTGTGGTCAATGATGACTAGTTACATGGAGCATTTATAAACTGGAGCCTCCATCATTCTGAGTCCCTGAACATCTTCAGGGAACAATCCTGCATGTGTGTGCTCAGTCGTGTCTGACTCTTTCCAACCCCATGGATTGTAGCCCACCAGGCTCCACTGTCCACGAGATTTTCCAGGCAAGAATACTGGAGTGAGTTGCCATTCCCTCTTTCCAAGATCCCCTGGTTGGGATCTTACCAACCCAGGGATTAAACCTGGGTCTCCTGTGTCTCCTGCATGGTAGGCAGATTCTTTATGGCTAATTACATGTAGCCTGCATCAACTGGAGCCTCCACCATGCCAAGTCCCTGAATATCTACAGGGAATAAAGATCTTCTATTATCTTGTGTTGGACATGTAGCTGTGAGACAGGAAGAGGGCGGGGCACAACCTACCTGATGACACAACATAAACTGATTAGAACCAAAGAGGTCCAAATGGCAGATGAGTTGACTCCCATTGTAACACATCAGCAAGCTAATGACACCCTCACAGGTGTCATGACAGTTCCAGGGCCATAAACGTCAAAAGGTGGGTGGTGCCTCAACTCCTGGAAATCCCTAACTCTTCCCTAAAATAGCTGAAATACTCCTACCACTCATTAGCCTATGTAATTACCCAACCCTATAAAAACTGACCACCCCATACCCTGGGGCCTCTCTTGCCTTCCAAAATGGCCCACATTCTGTCTATGGAGTGTGTTTCTTCTCTGAAAAAGCCTTCTTTCTCTTTTCAGTGTCTCATTCTTGCATTCTTTCCTGTACAAAGTCAAGAACCCTCACTTGGCAGCCATCCCAAGGGCTCAGACATGAACTGGGACGTGACCATCCTCTCACACCTCTCTCTCTTTCCTGCAACAACTAGAGCCGGAAAAAATCTGTTGGGTTAAGCCACTGAAGTTTTAGGGATTTTTTTTTTTACTAAAGCATATTCTAGCTAGCATTACCTAGCATATTCTTACTGATACAGAAATCAGTACTGATATAGAAATTAGTGTAAGATACAGTCATGATATATAACATAAAACCACAAATACATAGCATTGCTTATAACTGGAGATGGGCAGCTAGGAAGCTATTACTGGAAGCTGAAAGGATGATGGTCAATGCTATATACCAATGATGTCTTTGGTAAAAGTTTTGTCTGAAATAACTTGGAGAGAAGATAATATATAGAGATAATCTGTATTTTTAGTGAAAGAAATAAGAAAATAATGTTATTGTGTGCTGGTTGCTGTTAGCTTCATTTGATAAAGTAGTAGGAGAAATAGATGAGTTCAGAAAAAAATTGTCTATCTTCAGGCAGAAGTAAAAACAAGTAAAATGGAATAGCTAAAATCCATGAATAAAAAGGCTGAAAGAGGCTACTAATTCTCCTTTCTCAATTTGCAAAAGAAAATTTTAAGAATGCCTTAGAATGATAAACTCCAATTAGAACTCATCAAGGATAAAAATCAGGGATGTGGCTTTCAAACTCATTGAAATCTCTGAATAGATCAAGGAGACAGAAGAGACAGTACAACTAAAGATTTAATGCTTATTTCTTCCAATAGGGAACAGGGTTTAGTGAAAAAAGATTAAAGCCTGGTAGGCTACCGGGCTTTGAGGTAGGCTCAAGTGGACACAAGAGAACTTAGCAAAATGAATTAATAGGTCTATAAATGAACTATGTTGTTCATGAACAATATGAAAAATTGAACAAAATTGAACAGTTGAACAAAATGAACATAAAACTATCAGTTGTATTGGCAAATACACACTGAATGGAACCTAATAGATACGGTGCTTGCTATGTTGTCAGCAGAGTTATACTACCAAAGAAACCACATAGCTGAACTTTTAAAAAGGGCAGTGGTTGTTCAAGAGTCAAAATTGTTACTAAACACAAGTTCATGTGTCCAATGCATAGTGAGATCAAATAAACTAAAATATCAGAGTTTGGAGCAGAGAAAGGTTTATTGCAGGGTTAAGCAAGGAGAACAGGTGGCTCATGCCCAGAAACCCCAAACTCCCGGATGGTTTTGGGAGAGAAGTTTTTAATGGGTAGAATTTGGGGTGAGAGCTCTGGGGTATGCTATTTCTTCTGACTGACTGGTGGTAAAGAAACAGGGCAGTCTTTCAGGGATCTTGTGCTCGGCCTGAAGTTACCATCCTTCACCCGGGTGGGGGCCTTAATTCCTACAGAAGAGCTCAAAGATATTGTTATACGTATGCCTTCAAGAGGAACCAGGACCCTGCCCCAAGGCACACTATTGTTTCTTAACTGTTCCTCTCCTAACTCTGCATCTCCTCTCTTCCCTAATTAGCAACTGTTTGAACCTGCCCCTTGGGACTCAGAGAAGGACAGGGAGGCTGAATGAAGCCTATTTCCTACAAATAAGAACTGAAAGACAAGGAAATGATTTGTACCCAGGAGCCCCATGGGGTCCTGATCAGTTTCTCTTAAGTCCTCATGGTTATGAAGCAGATTGATAAAACTACTCAGTAGTCAATGACAGAAAAATTTCCAAGTATATATTTTGATTACCTTGATGAATAATGGAAAGGAAATAATATTCTAGAGCAAAAGATCCAAAAGCCATGGGGAACAGGAAGGAGGCTCTTCCAGTGAGTAGAGTTGAGATACAAATCAAGGAATGTTCCTCACTGTCAGCATAGGCCTAACTGGATTTCAGAATCGCTATGGACCTGTGTATTGTCACCCTGCTTATTTAACTTATATGCAGAGTACATCATGAGAAATGCTGGGCCGGATGAAGCACAAGCTGGAATCAAGATTCCTGGGAGAAATATCAATAACCTCAGATATGCAGATGACACCACCCTTATGGCAAAAAGTGAAGAAGAACTAAAGAGCCTCTTGATGAAAGTGAAAGAGGAGAGTGAAAAAGTTGGCTTAAAGTTCAACATTCAGAAAACTAAAATCATGGCATCTGGTCCCATCACTTCATGGCAAATAGATGGGGAAACAGTGGAAACAGTAGCAGACTTTATTTTTTTTGGACTCCAAAATCACTGGAGATGGTGACTGCAGCCATCAAATTAAAAGACACTTACTGCTTAGGAGAAAAGTAATGACCAACCTAGACAGCATATGAAAAAGCAGAGACATTACTTTGCCAACAAAGGTCCATCTAGTCAAGGCTATGGTTTTTCCAGTAGTCATGTATGGATGAGAGTTGGACTATAAAGAAAGCTGAGTCCCGAAGAATTGATGCTTTTGAACTGTGGTGTTGGGGAAGACTCTTGAGAGTCCCTTGGACTGCAAAGAGATCCAATCAGTACACCCTAAAGGAAATCAGTCCTGAACATTCATTGGAAGGACTGATGTTGAAACTGAAACTCCAATACTTTGGTGGCCACCTGATGAAAAGAGCGGACTCATTTGAAAAGACCCTGATGCTGGGAAAGATTGAAGGCAGGAGGAGAAGGGGACGACAGAGGATGAGATGGTTGGATCGCATCACTGACTCAATGGACATGAGTTGAATAAACTCCAGAAGTTGGTGATGGACAGGGAGGCCTGGCATGCTACAGTCCATGGGATCACAGAGAGTCAGTCAGATATGACTGAGTGACTGAACTGAACTGAACTAAACTGATGGACCTAAAGCTGCTTTGTGTCCCCTGTTCTTCATTCTTTCTAAGTGGAAATATTGACTATGGAATATTGCTTCTTCCATCACTTTGTATCGCATGTATGGGAGAAAGATAATTTGTCTATCACATATATAGATCTGCAGGCTAGGACAGCCCATATCCAGACTTGGTAAAGAGACTGGAGCATCACTCAGAGATTCTAGACTTGGGGTTGAATGCATTATCTAGATGGAAATTTTGAGTAAGAAGTATCCAACTATTTGGTGATCAGAAGGTAGACTTCAGTGGTCATTGGCTGATAAAAGCAAACTAGAAATGAGACATCCATTCCAGGTGGAAGCTTTGAGAATATTAGATTTCCCCCCACATCCCCTTCTTCCTCCATCTGTCTGTATAAAAGTACATGAAGGAGTCAGGAAGTGCAACTCCTCCATGTGGTGAGTAGGAAAACAGAAACCTCAATGAACAGCCCTAACGACCACTACCAGAATCTGCCTGTCCTCAGAAAAGGAAAAGAGTTATCCCTGAGATATTCAACTTTCAGCATCCTCTCTTCAAACGAAAGGGAAATGAAAGAGCAGAACCTGCCCACTCCTATTTAAGAGCTACTGGCAGAGAAGAGGAGTTAAGGTTTCAATCAGAAAGGAGACTAGAGTTTTAAAATAGACTTCCTTTAAATCATCCAAAGTGACCCCAGTTTTAATGTGGCCAAGATGTTGTCCAAGATACAATAAAGAGAAATTCATCTGAGCGTGGTCCCAGTCAGTGACTAGAGGAAAATAGGATGGTTTCATATTCACTCCCGACTGAGTTCAGACTGTTTAAGAAACCAGTTACAGCTGTGACCCCGTTGGAGCCCTGCTGAGCAAAGATAAATGTGGACTCTGAAAACGATGGACATGGGAAATACTCATGGATGTGACAGAACTGAGTTTGAGAGCATGTGCAAAAATTGCTTTAAATCTTCTAAGATAGTATAGAGTGATACTCAAAAAGCTTAGAAAGGAACAGAAAATGAGTAAAATCTTAAGAGTTTTCCCAAGAGATGGATTTCTCTGTCATTACTAGAGAAATACCAAAAATAGAGGAGCATAGAAATTGATTTTTGAAGTCTGTCTCAGACTCTGAATTTCCAAACAGGAAATCTCTTTACTAATAAGGAGTGCACACGATGACCTGGTGCCAAAGTCCTGGGGTACAGAAGCAATCCTATGGTCCCTCACTTAAACATACCAATGAAAACAACAGCAAATGTACTAAACAGACAGTGGGGGACGCTGTATTCCCTCTGATGCAAAAAGTAAATTATCAAATCTGAGTTTAGTTTCCAGAAATGGTATTCCCACCCATTAGGGCTTTCATGAATGCGAACAAATGTCTCAACTAATCAAAACAGATGTCCTGATGTGTTGAATATCAGAGATCAGAGTATGTCAGTTTTTTGGAGGAACACCAGGGAGACCAGTTGTAAAGGTGTGTGAGTAAATATAGACTACAATGTGGATGGATTGAAAGAGTTCTATCCAGTCTCTTTAGACTCAGGAAATGTGAATAGTCTGTTTAAAACAAGTACAATGGGATAATCATCAGACACTTGCTTTGTTCTGAGATCAATCTGACTAAACTATGGCACATTCTCAACTTTTTCAAAAGTACAGGAAGATCCACTATTTGAGAAACAAGTGTCAAATGGATGATTTCAGGGGGGACTGGCTTAGCCAGTAAACAGCTAAAGCAGACAAGACATTATCAGAGCAGCTGAAATTTCCCACACTTGCTTTGTCAGTTTTTGAGAAGCCTGGGGTGAGCCCCTTTCCTGAGGCCCCTTCCAAAACACACTGGCAAGAAAAGAGAGCTCATACCTGCAGATGTACAGGCCCATCAGCCTGCCTGCTGTGTGGCTCGTCAGGCAAGAAGCAAAGGTCCTGGGTTTGCAGGAGGAGGTCCCAGCCCACAGTGAGGCTAAGAAAAACAATGCACAACCAAACAAGAGGGTGGAGAAGTGCGGCTGCCCATTGGTTAGCTTTACTTGTGGGTGAGGTAGGCAGGCTGTGACAGGCTGTACCCACCAATCTGAAGTCGAAGGCATGGGTATCATGTGAAAGCAAAAGCAAGCCCAATAGATCTTGAAAGCTACAAACCAGTTAGGAAGAGAGAATGTTCCAGTCCCACAAAAAAGTAGTCACTGATCCAGTTAGGGAGAAGAAAAAACCTGAAATTACCCTTGGTGATGGACACGCAGTAGCAAAAGATTGGGCTGTGACTTGGCAGCATGAGTCTCTGCTGGGCCTCCTGGAGGGCACAAAGTCCATAGCTTGGGTCCTCCTCTCCCGGGCACCTACATAGAAGAAATAGAAGGGTGATTAAAACATGAAATTTTTGAGATTCTGAGTTAGAGAGTCCAGTTGGAAGATCAGCCAAAACTTCAGCTCAAAAGTAAATACTACACGGCTTCCTTTAAAGCAAAGACAGCTTCTCACTGGCCCCTGGAACTGTGGCTGCCGTGAGCAGTCAACCAGAAGAAGATGAGGAGTTCAGATGGTCCTTGCCCAAAATTTCTGATCAGTTAAGCCCCTAGAGCTTTTGCCAAGGCCTCTGGAAGAACAGACTCCTCCAATAAAAGCAGATCTACAGTTGAATTTCCCACCAATAAATCACAGAGCCTGGGAGCCATGTTATAATTGAGTAACAAAACATATTCAAATGTGCCTTATTTCCACCTGAGTTTCACAGAGCCAATTCAAATCTCAATACATATATTAGGTAGATAAGACTCTAATCAAGAGCTACTCTTTTATATAAAAATATTTTTGTATTACTTGAAAAACAAGGATTAAAAAAAAGAGACTATCTGCATGATTTTGCCACTAAAACTCTGGGCCATCAGTGACGAGTGGGTATTTGACTTCAACCAAAAGAGTCATTCTAATGGGTCAGTGAGTACTATAGAGCTCTTGGAACAAACAGCATTGGCATTGTTCAAGGTCTGATATAGTTGCTGTTATTACTCCCAGGCCCATGTATTTTTTTATTGAAGTATAGTTTATTTACAATGTCATGGTAGTTTTAGGTGCACAGAACAACAATCCAATTATACATACATAAATATATATTCTTTTTAAGATTCTTTTTTCCTATAGATTATTACAAGCTATTGAAGACAGTTCTCTGTGCTATACCAAATGTCCTTGTGGATTAGCTAATTTATATACAGTAGTTAGTGTGTAAATGTTAATCCCAACCTCCTAATTTATCCTTTCCTCATCTCCCTTTTCCACTTCGGTAATCATAAGTTTGTATTCTGTGTCTGTGAGTCTCTTTCTGTTTTGAAAATAAGTTCATTTTTATCTTTTATAGATTCCACATATAAGTGATGTCATGTAATATTTGTCTTTGGTTTATGTGGGGCTGCCAGGGCTGGCAGACTGCCCGGACCTGGGTTTCGGTTTCCCCTGAAATGGTGGGATTCCCCGCCCCCATCAGGCAACCTAGAGCCAGCCAATCAATATGCACCCAGTAAGAAACAAAGGGAGAGTTGAAAAGCCCACGGACACCTAAGTTTGAACAAAAGCCCGCGAAAGTTTGTACCAATAGAATTGCTTTGCAAACATGTAACCAATCCGCTTAAGCCAGCTACTAACCGCTTATGCATACCTTATAAATTTGGGTAACCGCCTCTGCTCAGGGCTTTTCTGACCCTGCACCACTGCGATGGCTGCGGCAGAAAGCCCTGGCTCGAGTCAGTAATAAACTTCCCTTTTTTTGCGAGTTGCATTGTCTTGGAAGTCTTCTCTCTTCCCGCTCGGGGATTCGGACATGGGGCATAAGAGTTTATTTAGTGTGATGATCTCTAGGTTCATCCATGTTGTTGCAAATGCCATCATTTCATTCCTTCTTATGGCTGAGAAATATTCCATTGTAAATATAATACATACCATAGTCCCACAATTTAAATACCATCTGTATATTCTGGTGATTCTAGTTTATATTTTCATCCAGCACTCACCTCTAAGCTCTATGCATCCACGTGCCTGCTTGATACCCCCACCTGATGCTCAGGAGTCACACTTGGTTTGCACATGTCTCCTCATCCACTTGTGCCCTCCACCTTAGCCAATGCCACCTCCACCACTCATCCACTTGAGCAGGGATTCTGAGAATTACTCTTCAGAGTGCCTGATCACTCAGTCTTCATTTTTAAAATATTCATGCCAATTACTTTTAATTCTACAAACAAAATAGATTTCAATCTCACCCGCTTTTCATGAGCTCCGTTGCCCCACCCTAATACCTAGTCCCAACCTCCATCAGTCTCCCTCCAGCCCCACAGTAGCCTCCTCTTTTGTCTCCTCTTCTCCTCCTGCTGCTCTCTGTGCTATATTTCCATCACCCCGTTTTCTTCTACCACAAAAAGTCTTTTTTCATTTCCTCTGTTTGGTTTCAACCCTCTTCACTATCTCCCAGTAATACTCTTCTCACTTCTTTTCCACTAGCTTAGCACTGTAAATGACAGAAACATGGTATAAATACAGTTTTGCATGGTGGTTACCAAAGTGTTCAATACATATTTGTTGCATAAATGAGAGGATATTGCTCCGTCTAGAGACTACACTGCAACAATGCTGCAATTCCATTATTTTATGACTGAGAGAATCAGCAGGACTTTGGATACCTCACTCATGGCCACACAATTGGCCAAGTGGCAGAGCCAGAATATCTGATGCTTATCCCTAGTATCTCCTACAAGACCACTTGAGTGTAATGAATTTCAAGCATCAATCAATATTCATACATTTTTTCAATCTATTCATCGAGTGCCTACCATGTTGGTACTCAGGCCACAATGAAGAACAAGATAGACTGACCATTGGAGCTTTTAATTATGGAAACAGTTTCCTGGGATGAAATTAAGGGCACTCAACATCATTAATTCATTGATATTTCACTGGAATTGAAGAAAAGTTTATTTCCTCAAGGGAAAGAGTTTTCTATTTTATTCTGAATAAATTCAGAAAAAAATATTATTCCTGAGTTTAGTAATACAGTTCTGCATGAAAGCAAATGCATCTTAATATTAAAGAGTTTAAAATTGATAGTCAAGCTCATTTTTAATGTCTTTATCTTACAAAATCAATAAAACTTATCAATGAATAGGTAAAATATTGATCAATCACTTAAATGTTTTGTTAAAGTTTTTGATATCACAGTGAAAAATTAGTAAATGTTCAACTTGTGTAATGTTTATCTGCATTTTTATATCATTTATATGTCTACTTTTTTAATAAAAAAATCATGTTTACTCATGGTATTCTGCTCAGTTTTTGATTAAGTCACCAATTCAACTTCTCACAAATCTCTCTGAAAGATATTTTAAAATTTCCTTTTTGCTTATATGCTAACTTACTTTCTGACAATTGCCTTTTCTTTAAAGAAAAGCTGTTTTATAGACTATGACAATTCTTTTTGCAAAGTAATAGGAGTAAAAAAAAATCATGATTCTAAATTTGTTTTTTAACTCTTTTCACTTGTAAAAGAGCAAGTGCAATATATTCTGAAATTTTCCATAATTTTTAATGCTGCTGATCTTTTTAAAAAGCAAAATATTTGTGCATTAGATGAATTTAAACAGAAACAAGAATGTGACTATTTTCAAGAAGATTTTGTACATAAATAAATGTACACACTCTAAATAACATATGCATATATATGTATATAAAACCAACTACTTGTGCATTGAACGTTTTTACTACGAAGGGTTAAGTCTACTAATACCTAATAAAGCTAGATGTTTATTTTTGGAAGCACTTTCTTTGAACTGAATCCAAGTTGCTAAAGTGCACAATGTCAGAAATAGACAGCACTGATGGGTAATGCAGATAGGGGGAAAACAGACTTCTTAGCTGATGAAAAATGTTAAAGAGATAGAAGGATTTACTTGTTTTTAAAGAGATAAGAAACAAGGACACTGGAGGTTGCCCACGGGGCTTACTCTACTTCATTTTAGCATCAGGCCAGAGTGCCCTCCTTTGGCATATGCGTTGCAGAATCCTTGTGTGTGAAGAGTCCAGTGAACTACTTACTTAACATCTTTGGTGATATAATCCCCCAAAGTAGAAAGAAACAACAAGATTCATGAGAGCGCTGCTACTGGTGTCACAACATCAAAAGGAACTTAGCCGGGAATCCAGCTGCTAGAATTTGAATGAGCAGAAGAAACCGCTGCAGATTGTTTATGGAAGCACAGATGGCTGAAGGGAAAACAGCCTGCTCGGAGCTGGCTTGCCAGGAGAAACACTCCAGGACAACAGTTGCTCTCTGTTAACATTTCCCTCCAATCTGGAAGGGTCCTGATTTCACTGCTGGACAATGATACTTGACACTATTCATATATGACTTGTATACAGGCTATGGCTATAAAAGTTTGAAGTGGAAAACATCTGGAGAGAAAAAAAAGCCGTCCACCTAGCAGGAGGTCAGGGCACACAGTGACCTTTTGGAGCCCTCAAAAGAATTACAGAAGCTTAGGAATGGCCAAACAGTGAATAAACCGCCAAGCATGACAAACACATAATTTAAAAAGCATGGTCTGATTCAGGCTTATAAAAAATAAAGTCAGAGAAAAGCATAGACATTTATGATAACTGTCTATCAAAAGTGAGAGTAAAAGTTCAGTTCACAGTTTAAATAGATATACAAAAATGATTTATTTAGGAACAATTTGAACAAGCTTGCATAATAGTTCACAGAGGATTAAATACATAGAGTAGCTTTCATAATTCTATGTTGATTTTAACTTGTTTTATTTTAGACAAAAAGAACAATTGACAAAGCAAAAGTAATGCATCATTCATCTCAAATCTGCTTTTTAATTTAGGATTTTTATAGTATACAATGGCCTGGTCAAGACATAGAGTGAAAAAAGAGACAAGGGTGAAGACAAAACTCTTCAAACTGTCGATACTCATTTAATTTCCTAATTAGAGTTGTTTGAGAGGCCCAGCCCTAGAGCAAAACCACATCCCTGAAAACGTCAAGTAACCACACCCAACGGGAGGCCCAGACAACCTCGCAGCTGAGCGTCAGACACCAGAGGGTTTGGTTCCTGAAAGTGATCGTTTTTCCCAACTGCAGTCTAAACAAACCAAAGGAGGTGAGAAGATATAATATTACTTAGTCCCCATGCTGTTAACCAGGTTTTATGTGAAGGGAAGACTCAAACCAATTACTCTTTATTTACCTAAGCTATTACCATGTTATTGAACTGTTACTAACACATATATCTGACAGTATGGGAAACTGGAAACTTCAAAAACAGCTTCAGAAAATCACATCACAATGTGAAAAAATTAGGACATAGTCTTCTACTGTGATTTTCAAGGAGTAGGCTCAGACATGAATGCACATATGAACATCTACAAGTCAGTTTTCTTTATATTAACTTCAAATTTAAAAATTACCTTGTTCATTCTCAAGTTTTATTTATCTAATGCCAAGCCTTCAAGGAAATGGAGAATAATTCATTGGGTTTCCTAAGCATTACCCTCTGCTCCCCAGTCTCCTCTCTCCCAGATTCCTACCTTTCATGATTTCCTCTCTGAATTCAGCCAGGACCCTATAGGGCAGTGGCTCAAAATGTGTGTTCTGGACGGTCAGCTTCAGTCTTGCTAAAGTGTCTAATAGATGCTTGAAAGCCCTGAAAGCCTTCTCTGCTGGTCAGCTTGAAATTCATCCATGAGACAGGAGTCCTAGAAGAAAGTGAGGCCGATTGAGAGGCCACAGAAGTTACCCAGGGAAGTACTATTTGCATCTGAATGGGGCTTTGGTAATAGGAGTGGACCTATACAAAATATTAAGGAATTTAAAATTCCAGATGTGTGATGCATCAAGTGTTCCAGACTGGAGCTGGGAAAAGGGAGGAAGGCAGCCTTGTTTGTGACTAATTGCCAGAACTTCAGAGACAAAGGGGATTAGAGCTAGGCTCTGCCACCCACCAGCTGGCTGACCTTGAGCAAGTCATCTCCCCCCCTGAGCCCTAGAGTCTTCATCAGAATGTTGCTGCTGGAGGGAGGCGTCAAGATGGTGGGATTGGAGGATGAAGAATTTGCCTCTTCTCACAAGTATATCAAGAATATACCTACAAATGGAACAACTGTCACAGAGCACCTGCCGAAAATTAGTGGAAAACCTCAGGCACCAAAAGGGACAAGAAAAATCCCCACACAATCAGGTAGGATGAAAGAAAGGAAAAAGAGAAAACAGGAAGGGACCAGCATCTCTGGAAGGGAGCTGAAGGTGAGAGGTTCTCGTACTCAGAAAAGTCCATCTGTTGTGGGAAAATCAGCAAGGGCAGAAAGGGACCTTCAGAGGACCAGAGGGGAACGCAGTAAGCGATGTGTGAAAGGCAGGAAAATGTAAGAACTGTTCACGCATGGTCTGTGCTGTAGCCCTCGGCACCCCTGCCTGAGTTGTGTCTCCTGGTGTGGAGGGGGCTGGGTGCTGTAAAGTGGGGTTTGGAGAATGAACCCAGGGAAGGGACAGCTGCTGGCTGTGAAGGGACAGCCTGAAGGGACAAATGTAAGGAGCTCCACAATCAGGCAAGTTTTCAGAAGAAGCTCAGGACACTCTAGAAGCAAGGTGCCATCGTTGAGTGGCATGCAGGAGGCAGAGCCGCTACTGCTAACCTCTCCCTGACCCACTAGCCCCTGATGCCATGGGCATTGGGAGGGGCACCCATCTGAGCAGGCTCACTAGTCCCTCAAGCCAAAGCCCCCCACTTTGAAGGACCTGGAAGGTCCACGTGCACTGTCCATGCCAAAACTTCCTCCAGGATCAGCCCTCGGCACCCCAGGAAGCTGCCAGTGCTAATCAGGGTTGAGTGCAAAAGCATGAGGTTTGGAAAGCAGATCCAGGAAGAGTGCCACTATTGGCTGTTCAGAGACAACCTGAGGGGACACGAGTGAGGGACTCCACAGCTGGGAATGCTTCTAAAAGCAGCATGGATTGCCTTGGAAATGAGGCGCCAGTGTAGAATGGCACCCAAGGGGTAGGGCCACCATTGGAAACCCCCTGCTGGCATTGGGATGGAGTCCCACCAGAGTGAGCACATCCCAGTCTTTTGCAACTTTCTGCTGGTCTCTGCCACCACGGCCCCCAGCTATGGCCACCTTATCCTTCCCAGCCGGAGCAAATAAGTGTCCCAATCAGCCGCTGCATTCACTGGCTCTCACCTGGGAAGAGAAGGTATACCTGAGGTAGGCCCACATGCTGGGTTGGGATCTCAACCAAAGCTGAGCGCCACTTTGGCCAAAACCAAAGCACAGCCCCCACAAAGGGATTGTGCAACTAAGGAAATCTATTTAGCTATATAAGCTGAGGATGAAATCCAAGTATTCTCAGTAAACCCTGCATTTGTGGAATAGCTGAATGGATGATAAGTGCTCCCACAGTCTAGCTTTAAGCAGCTTTAGACTTTGGGAAAAAAATATACATGGATGTTGTTACACATGAGTCTGTCTCACAGACTAAGCTGGCTCCATAGTGCCAACAGCAGGTCCAGAGACCTACCTAGAGGTATTGGGGGGCCTCCTGCAGAGGCGAAGTTTAGCTGTGGCTCACAGCGGGGGCAAGGACACTAACAGAGCCCTCAGGAAAATATTATTACTATTATTTGCTTTGGGTTTTTTTTGTTTTCATTTTGTTTTTTTCTTTCATTTTGTCCTGTGGTTGCTGTTTTGTGTTTCTTTGATGATTTTTTACTTAGATTTTCTTTAAATTTTTAATATATTTTCTATTTTTCTATTTTTAATTTACTATTTTGTTGCTTTGTGTTTTTTTCTTAATTTTTATATGATTGTTTTTGGGTGTTTGGTTTATGTTTACTTTTTTTTAAGTTGACTTTCTGTTTGTTTTTGTTTGTTTTCATGGTTTCTTTTTGTTTGGGAAGTTCTTTTGTTTGGTTGTTATCTCTCTTGTTTGGTTGGTTTAGCGTCCATCACTTGTCTTAAGTTTTGTTTGTCTGTTTCTTTTTCTTATTTTTTTTCCCTTTTGTCTGTGATGCATGGTTTGTGGGCTCTGGGTTCCCCAGCCAGGAGTCAGGCCTGGGCTTCTGTAGTAAGAGTGATAAGTCCAAGACAGTGGACCACAAGAGAATTCCTGGCCCCAGGGAATATTAATTGGTGTGAGTTCTCCCAGAGCTTTCCATCTTGAAACCAAGACCCAGCTACACCCAACTACCTGCAGGCTCCAGTACTGTACATTCACACCAAACAACCTGCTAGACAGGAACACAGCCCCACCCATCAGCAGACAGGCTGCCTAAAGTTATACTAGGCTCACAAACACCCCAAAACACACAACATGACCTGCTCTTGCCCACCCAAGGAACAAGACACAGTTCCACCCACCAGAGGACAGGAACCAGTCTCCCATACGAGGAAACCTACACAGGCCCCTGGACCGATCTTACCCACCAGGGGACAGACAGCAGAAGCAAGAGGAAACTGTAGTTCCTGAACAGCCATGCAGCCTGCAGAAATGAGACCACAAGCACAGAAGTTAGACAAAATAAGACAGCAGAGAAACGTTGCAGAAGAAGGAACAAGGTAAATATCCACAAGATGAAATAAATGAAGAACAAATAGGAAATCGACCCAAAAAGGACTTCAGGGTAATGATAATAAAGAGGATCCAAGATCTCAAAAACAGAGTCCAGGCATGGATTGAGAAGGTAAAATAAATGTTTAACCAGGACCTAGAAGAACTAAAGAAAAAACAATCAGCGATTAACAGCACAACAACTGAAATGAAAAATACACTAGAAGGATGGATAAGTGAGTTAGAAGATAGAAACGTGGAAATAACTAAAGCACAGCAGAATAAAGAAAAAAGAATGAAAAGAAATGAGGACTCAGAAACCTCTGAGATAATATTAAATGCACCAACATTTGAATTATAGAAGTCCTAGAAGAAGAACAGAGAAAGAAAGGGTCTGAGAAAATATTTGAAGAGTTTATATTTGAGGAAAATATTTGAAGTTGAAAACTTCCCTAACATGTGAAAAGAAATAATCTGCCAAGTCCAGGAAGTGCAGAGAGTCCCATAGAGGATAAACCCAAGGAGAAACACAAAGGCACATATTAGTCAAACCAACAAAAATTAAATACACAAAATATTAAAAGCAGCAAGGGAAAAGCAACAATTAATATAAAAGGAGTCCGTATAAGGTTATCAGCTGATTTTTCAGCAGAAACTCTGCAGTCCAGAAGGTAGTGGCAAGATATATTTAAAGTGATGAAAGGGAAAAACCTCCAACCAAGAATAGTCTACCCAGCAAGGCTTTCATTCAGATTTTACAAAGAAATCAAAAACTTTACAGACAAGCAAAAGTTAAGAGAACTTAGCACCACCAAACCAGCTTTACAACAATTACCAAAAGAAGTTTTCTAGGTGGGAAGCACAAAAGAAAAAAAAGCCCTAAAAAAAAATTAAGAAAATGGAATGGGACCATATATATCAATAATTACCTTAAGTGCAAATACAAGACAATAACATACAATAATGGAGAAAAGACAGTCTCTTCAATAAGTGGTGCTGAGAAAACTGAATAGCTATACCTAAAAGAATGGAATTAGAACACTCTCTAACACCATATAAAAAAATAAACTCAAAATGGAATAAAGACCTCAATGTAAGGCAAGACACCATAAAACTCTTAGAGGAAAATATAGGTAGAACACACTTAGACATAAATCACAACAAGATCTTTTTTGAACCACCTCCTAAAGTAATGAAAATCATAACAAAAATAAACAAAGGGGATGTAATTAAGTTTAAAAGCTTTTGCACAATGAAGGAAACTATAAACAATGTGAAAAGACAATCCTCAGAATAGAAGAAAATATTTGCAAACAAGAATTAATCTCCAAAATATACAAACTCATATAGCTCAATATAAAAAAATAAAAAATTTCAAAAAATGGGCAGAAGATCTAAGTAGACATTTCTCCAAAGAAGACTTACATCTGCCAACAAACATATCAAAAGGCACTCAACATCACTAATTGTTGTTCAATCGCCAAATCACATCCAAGTATTTGTGACCCCATGGACTGCAGCATGTCAGGCTTCCCTGTTCCTCACCATCTCCCGGAGTTTGCCCAAGTTCATGTCCACTGAATCAGTGATGCCATCGCAATGAGGTACCACCTCACATCAGTCAGAATTGCTGTCATCAAAAAATCTACAAATAAGTGCTGGAGAGGATGTGGAGAAAAGGGAACATTTCTACACTTTTGGTGGAAATGTAAATTGACACAGCCTCTATGAAGAACACTATAGAAGCTCCTTAAAAAATATAAATAGAACTACCATATCACCCAGAAATCCCACTCCTGGGCATTTACCCAGAGATAATAATAGTTTAAAAAACACACATGCCCCAGTATTCGTTGTAGCACTATCTACAATAACCAGGGCATGGATGCAACTTAATTGCCCATAACAGAGGAATGGGTAAAGATGTGGTGTGTATATATATATATATATATATATATATATATATATTGGAGAAGGCAATGGCACACCCCTTCAGTACTCTTGCCTGGAAAATCCCATGGACAGAGGAGCCTGGTAGGCTGCCGTCTATGGGATCGCACAGAGTCGGACACGACTGAAGTGACTTAACAGCAGCATATATATATATATATATATATATATGTATATATATATATACATATATATATATACACACACACATATACAAACAGTGGGATATTACCGAGCCATTACAAAGAATGAAATAATACCATATGCAGCAAAATGGATGGACTTGGAGAATATCATGCTGAGTGAATTAAATCAGACAGAGAAGAAATATCATGTGACATTCCTTACATGCAGAGTCTAAAAAGAAATGATACAAGTGAACTTACAAGGCAGATACAGACTCACCAACTTAGGAGAAGAAACTTGCATTTGCCAGTAGGGATGGACAGGATGAAAGGTTAGTTAGGGAGCTTGTGATTGACATGTACACACTTCTATACTTAAAATGGATAACCAATCAGGACCTACTATATAATTTATGGAATTCTGCTCAATATTACAGAGAAGGAACTGGCACCCCACTCCAGTACTCTTGCCTGGGGAATCCCAGGGACGGGGGAGCCTGGTGGGCTGCAGCCCATGGGGTCGCTCAGAGTCAGACACGACTGAAGCGACTTAGCAGCAGCAGCGGCAGCTCAATATTATGTGACAACCTAGATGGGAGGGGAGTTTGGGGGAGAATGAATACATGTATATGCATGGCTGAGTCCCTTTGTCGTGTTCTCAAAACTATCACAACATGGCTAATCATCTGCAAACCAATATAAAATTAAAAGTTTAAAAAAATTTACAAATAATAAATGCTGGAGAGGGTATGGAGGAAAAGGAACCCTCCTATATTTTGATGGAAATGTAAGTTGATACAGCCATTATGGAGAACACAAAATGGAGGTGACTTAAAGACTAAAAATAGAACCACCATAATACCTAGAAAACCCACTCCTGGGCATATACCTAGAGCAAACCATAATTCAAAAAGATATATGTGCCCTGATATTCTTTACAGCACTACTTACAATAGCCAGGACATGAAAGCAACCTAAATGTCCATCAACAGAGGGATAAAGGAGATGTAGTACATGTACACAAGGAATATTGCTCAGCTATAATAAAGAATGAAACTGTGTCATCTGCAGAGACATGGATGGACCTAGAGACTGCCATATGGAGTAAAAGTAAGTCAGAAAGAGAAAACCAGGTAGAGCATGATATCACTTATATGTGGACTCTAGAAAAATGATATGGATGAAATTATCTGAAAAGTAGAAATAGAAACACAGATACAGAAAATGGACATATGGATATAATCGGGGGAAGAGAGAAGTTGGAGTATCTGAGAGACTGGATTGATATATATATATACACACTATGTATAAAATACTATATATATAGTATATATACTATGTATAAAATAAATAACTAATAGGAACTTCCTGCATAGCACAGAGAACTCTACTCAGTGTTCTCTATATACCAATCAGTGGTGACTGACTCTTTGCAACACCATGGACTTAGCCCGCTAGGTTCCTCTGTCTATGGAATTCTCCAGGCAAGAATACCAGAGTGGGTTGCCATTCCCTTCTCCAGGGGATCTTCCCAACCCAAGGATGGAACCAGGGTCTCCTGGATTACAGGCAGATTCTTTATTGTCTGAATCACCAGGGAACTCTGTATGGTTACCTAAATGGGAAGGAAATCCAAAAAAGAGGGAATATATGTATGTGGATAGCTGATTCACTTTTTCTGTATAGCAGAAATTAACACAACATTGTAAAGTAACTGTACTCCAATAAAAATGGATTGAAAAATAAACTAGCAGCAAAAAAAAAAAAAAAAAAAAGAGAAGAAATGCTGCTGCAGTCACTGGGCTGTATGAGGGTCAGATGAGGTCAACCAGGATAGGAGCAGCACAGAGCCTGACACACAGCAAGTGGTCAATAATTCCTAACTGCTTTTAAGATTATTTCAGGTTTCTGACCTGAATAGGGAAGAAGGAAGAAACGAATAGAGAGAGTGAGGAGGGAGGAAAGGATGAAGGAAAATAAAAGGAATTTTATGTAAATGGACTTTCAAAAAGTACATTTTTGTTATTATTATTTTTAAAATTAATCTTTATTTCTACTTGTACATTGTTAATTAACTTTTATGCTTTATACTAATAATCTTTTCTATGAAAGGGCCGGAAAAGGTCAGTTTTCATTCCAATACCAAAGAAGGGCAATACCAGAGAATGTTCAAACTACTGCTCAGTGGTACTCATTACACATGCTCGCAAGGTAATGTTCAAAATCCTTTAAGCGAGGCTTCAACAGTATGTGAACCAAGAACTTCCTAATTTAGAAAAGGCAGAGGAACCAGAGATCAAATTGCCAACATCTGTTGGATCATAGAAAAGCAAGAGAATTCCAGAAAAACATCTACTTCTGCTTCACTGACTATGCTAAAGCCTTTGACTGTGTGGATCATGACAAGCTGTTGAGAATTCATAAAAAAATGGAAATAACAGACTACCTGACCTGCCTCCTGATAAACCTGTTTGTAGGTCAAGAAGAAACAGAACCAGACACAGAACAACATACTGGTTCCAAATTGGGAAAGGAGTACATCAAAGCTGTATATTGTCATTCTGCCTATTTAAACTATATGCAGAGTACATCATCTGAAATGCTGGGCTGGATGACATGCAAGCCAGAATCGATTGCTGGGAAAAATATCAATAACCTCAGATATGCAGATGACACCACCCTTATGGCAGAAAGGGAAGAGGAACTAAAGAGCCTCTTGATGAAAGTGAAAGAGGAGAGTGAAAAAGCTGGCTTGAAACTCAGCATTCAGAAAACTAATCATGGCATCAGGTCCCATCACTTCATGGCAGATAGATGGGGAAACAATGGCAACAGTGGCAGACTTTATTTTGGGGGGGGAGGGGGTTCCAAAATCAGTGCAGATGGTGACTGCAGCCACGAAATTAAAAGACACTTGCTCCTTGGAAGAAAGCTATGACCAAATTAGACAGCATATTAAAAAGCAGAGACGTTACTTTGTCAACAAAGGTCTGTCTAGTCAAAGCTATGGTTTTTCCAGTGGTCATGTACGGATGTAAGAGTTGAACCATAAAGAAGGCTGAGCACCGAAGAATAGATGCTTTTGAATTGTGATGTTGGAGAAGACTTTTGAGAGTCCCTTTTGCTGAAAGGAGATGAAACCAGTCAATCCTAAAGGAAATCCACCCTGAATATTCATTGGAAGGAGTGATGCTAAAGCTGAAGCTCGAATACTTTGGCCACCTGATGCGAAAAGCTGACTCACTGAAGACTGATGCTGGGAAAGATCGAAGGCAGGAAGAGAAGGGGATGACAGACGGTTGGATGGCATCACCGACTCAATGGACATGAGTTTGATCAAACTCTGGGAGATGGTGAAGGACAGGGAAACCTGGTGTGCTGCAGTCCATAGGGTCGCAAAGTGTCGGACATGATTGAGCAACTGAATAACAACAACGAGTTGTTATGTACATCACAGGGCAGTTTTGATGCCTGCACACAGTATGTAATCCATTCCTTGAGCAAAGCACTTACTCTTCACAAACCAGCTCTTGGATACCTTCTCCCATCCCCATCCTTGCCTCCTTGGGCAGAAAAGAACATCACCTTACTCAGGCCACAGGTGTGACTACTGCTGATGGAAGCACTCCCTCCCCCTGCCACCACGTGTGTGTGTGTATTTATATGTTCATCTCTCTTAGAGTGAGCTCCCTGAGAAAATATGTTATCAGCCTATCTCCTTTACTCCTTTACTTCAGCATTTGGCACAAAGCAAGTGTGTTACACAACTTTGTGTCCCTAAAAACTTATGTCCCAGATATTAACACAAGATATCTTAATGTCAGATAGAAATCATTGTATTCTCTTAAATCATCCACCATTTAGTCAAATTTACTAAGTACCAGAGACTATGAAATACACTACAAAGTAAAATGCATGCTCTATGCCCCCAAGGAGCTAAGAAATTAACATGTGAAAGGTGAAGTCGCAGCAGAACATCTCAATGAAGCTCAGAATAACACTTGAAAACTATAAGACACAAGGTGATTAACTTCCCATTTTAAACCACAGGAGTTCAGAAGATGGCAAAATTACAACCATCTGCCATGGTTAGAGGGCTCCCGGGTGGCGCTAGTGGTAAAGAACCCCTCTGCCAATGCAGGAGACATAAGAGGCGCAGGTTTGATCCCTGGGTGGGGAAGATACCCTAGAAGAGGGCATGTGTTCCGCTGTTCACACTGTCCGCCGTTAGTTGAACCCAGGGTAGGCAAGGCGTGAGCTGAGAGACTGGAAGAAGGCTTAAGGAACCATGGGAACTGCAGACACATTTATTCTCTCTCCTGGGTGACGCAGCATCCACAGCACAACCTTACACAACACAACCTCACTCCTGGCCACAACCTCACGGCGGCCATAATAGTATTCTCTCCTGGCTGATGCAGCAACTGTAGCGGTAGACACGCTGTGTGCTCTCCTCTCGTGACTGACCCAACTGACGCAGCCATGACACAACAGTAAGACTGCTGCTTTTTAGGTCAAGCTCATGCAAGCATTCAGCACTAAGTACCCAGGACCCAGCGAATCCCTCCTGACGCGCATGCGCAGTGCTAAAGAGAGCTCAGTTGTTACATCATCATTATTTACAAAACACGGGGCAAGAGCGAGAGGCCGTGGGGCAAGAGAGCCTGACCGTGCCATCTTGGCTAATTTGCTCTTTCCCTGCATTCTACCCCACAGATTATGTAAGTTCTGCCCTTGGAGGCATCCCCCATTGCACAATGCTGCCACTTGAACCCACATCCCTCAACAACAGCTACAAGAGCAAACAGCTACATCACCGATACATAGCAAAACCCATCACCACGGAGCACCTGGAACTCATGCTGCAGTCTTTGCCCTCATGAGACTAGAAGAGCCACCCACTGCATGTGAAAGTGAAAGTCGCTCCGTCGTGTCCGACTCTTTGCAACCCCATGGACTATACAGTCCATGAAATTCTCCAGGCCTGAATACTGGAGTGGATAGCCTTTCCCTTCTTCAGGAGATCTTCCCAACCCAGGGATTAAACCCAGGCCTCCCACATTGCGGGTGGATTCTTAACCAGCTGAGCTACAGGGAAAACCCAAGAATACTGGAGTGAGTAGCCTGTCCCTTCTCCAGGGATCTTCCCAACCCAGGAATAGAATCAGGGTCTCCTACATTGCAGGTGGATTCTTTACCAACTGAGCTATCAGGGAAACCACTGCATGTGGAGTGCCTTTATCTTTCATGACCAAGTCCAGTCCCCCGTCTGTCCTTTTGAAATTGTAGGAAAGCTTACTCAGGGGCAACTCCACCCCTGCATGGTTTCTCAAAGGACTAACAAAACCACCCACAGGCGCCAGACCCATCCCTTCATGGAGGGGATTTTTGTGGCATTCATAGCCCACCCACTCGATCACACTTTTCTGAATCTGAGGATACAAGCTTTACAGTACACTGTCTGCATCACAGGACACAGCCTTTACAGCACAATCTACATCACAGGACACAGCCTTTACAGTACAACGTTCTACAAAAGACACAGCCTTCACAGTATACCTCCGCACAAACCAGCCCACATTTGCATCCGTGCATCCCGGATGGGACCCTTGCCAGCGTGAGCCCCCTTAGGGGTCTTCACATTTTAAAAATGGCGCCTCACATGCCATTCCTCTACTTCTCTCAGTAAGGACCCACAAACCCCCCACAGGCGTGGGCCCACCCCTGTGCCCCACAGTCGCAAAAGCCAAGCTGCCAAGCTGAAACTGCTTACCCAAGTCGACCAACTCCACCTCAGAAGTTGACACATCGATGCGTATCGATATGGTCAATGCGTCGTGAACTCAGTCACAGTGGGAGCCCCTTCAGGATGCCCACCTAAGCTATAGACTGCTCATGCGTCACCTTCCACTGCACAACCGGCCTCGCTGACAAGCGGGACCCACAGTCTCATAATGCTCATCATCACCCTCACTTACCACCTCGCTGTCACAGATACTAGGTTCTTCAGGGCCATGGGGTTCTTGCTCTAATGCCAGTATACTTTGCTCTAGTTCTTCCCAGTGTCTCTGTACATTGCACACCAGTGCGGCATCACGTGGAATACAGTCCATTTTTGTCTTCAGGGCAATCAGGAAAATCCACCCCACAGTACCAGCAGCTGTCTGCTGCCTTGTTCAGCAAATGGGAACTCACTGCCTGTGACACCTTTTCAATGCTTTCTGGTTAACTGGCCACCACTTCCCAGTCGTCCACTGGAGCCCACGCTGAGGGGATCGAGGCCACGTGATACCTCATGCTATATGGTGGTCACTGGCTCCCTCCATCCAGGGGAGCCTCAGACTCCCCTACCTGCTGGGTATCCTGCTGACTACACCAGTTATTTCACTGTATCTCACTGTCCACACTGTTCACTCAACCCATGGTAGACAAGGCACAAGCTAAGAAGCTGGAAGAAGGCTTGAGGAGCCAAAGGACCTGCAGACACAGCAGCAGACATAGCATGACCTAACACAACACAACCTCTCCCCTGGCTGGCAGGGCAGCCATAACAGTATTGTCTCCTGGCTGACGCAGCAGCCATAGCAGCCGACATGCTGTATTCTCTCCTCTCGTGGCTGACCCAATAAACGCAGCCATGACGCAGTAGTAATGACACCGCTTTTTACGTCAAGCTCATACAACGGCACAGAGTAGCCCGTGACCAAGTAAGAACCTCGTGATACATGTGCACGGTGCTATAAGTGATCTCAGCTGTTACATAATCATTATTATTACGTAATCATCAACAGCGAGAGGCCGCGGGGTGAGAGAGCCTGACCACGCTATCGTGGCTAATTTGCTCTTTCCCTACAGCATGGCGACCCACTCTAGTATTCTTGCCTGGAGAATTCCACGGATAGAGGAGCCTGGTGGGCTACAGTCTACAGGGCTGCAAAGAGTTGGACACGACTGAAGCGACTTAGCATGCACGCACACCGTGGTTAGAGGTGACTTTGCAAAAACAGTTGGATTTGACCTTATCCTCAGGAGTTTACAAAATTTGGATTGGTAGAAAGGATGAAGATAAAGGAACCTTCAGTGAACAGGGCAGTGTGAGCCACAGCAAAAGAACATGAAAGATGGGGCAACGCAAACCGGATTCTTGTAACTATAAAAATCCAGCTTATGAAGTGCTGTGTCCATGGATGCAGGGAGAGAGAATGCTAGCCAGATATCTTTAAGCCAGACTTTGGGGTGCCTGTAAGTACTGGGGAGTCCAAGAGGTGAAGAGAGTATGGGAAATATTTTCATGAGACTGATTTGATGGTCGTTAGCATGAAAGGGAGAGAAGTAGCAACAAGGAAAGAAGTTCAGGATCCTAGCTTTCATTTATGGAGCCTGGTTTAAGTTAAACACTGTGCTTTGTGTGCATTATTTTTCATAGTTACCCCACTCCTTATAAGATGGCTGTACCAGCTCTATTTTTTTAACCCAGTTTGATAAATGACACGTTAGAATTTGATCCCAAGATATCTAACTTCCAAAACCATTCCAGCTGCTCCTAAGGCATGTGTCATAGGGGCTATAGAGGTGGCCGGGGTGGAGGGGAAACATATATGAGAAAGATGGAATACAGGTAAAATCAGCAGAGCTTGGAGACTCACTGGATGTGAGGGAGAGGAAGTAAAATTTAAAGTTATCATGTTTGAGGGATGAGAAAATGATGTGATTAACATAGAGAAAGAAAGGGGATAGTCTTAGGAGGCAGCAAAAAGATATATATAGCATTAAATAAGCTTTAGAGGGTGCCAGACTATTTCAGTGGAAATGCCCAGTGGTTGAGATGTTGAGCATAGGCTCCAGCTTTACTTCCCTCCACTAGAATGAATATTACAGCACTGGCACTATGGAAAATGAACATCCCTGTGGAAATCCAGCCTCAATCTAAGGATCACGGGATCTCTTCCTTCCCAAGCTTTCTTCCAAGTCTGATTAAACATGTGTAGCACACAAAAAAATTGTACATGATTTTGAAGAACTGAAACATTGTGGTTCAACAGAACAGACATTTTTTTTTCCCTACCAACCAAGACTTTCCTTCCTTCTCATGCCAATTTATACTCAAATACCATTTTTCCTGTAGCAACTTAAAGTGTGAAAACATATTCTTTCCTCTGCTCACACCCTGTCCACAGCACATCCTGTAAAATTCCATCCTTCAGCAGTTAACTTATAGCTTTAGCATGATTATAGGTCTTAAAATGAAACTTTGAGCACTCAAGGAAAATAGTGGGTTCCTAATATAAATAGATTGTAAGGCCAAATAATTCAGAAACTATTCAAGTTCCATAATTTTGCCTTTCTTAAAGGAGTCTTTGGAGAGTTATTGCTGTGTTTTCTTTTTTGTTTCCATTTAAAAATATGAAGTTTGTTCAATGATCATTTCCCCTAGGATTGTATATGTAGGCAAGCTTTACTTGGCTGTCCAGGAAAGATCACAAAGCCTAACCTTTCAGGGTACTCTGGAAAAATGAACCATTTTAAAATCAGGCTCTGCACTGTTGGGATAAATTGTAATACTGAATTCAGTGTATGCCTCAGTCTGGAAGAAATAATTTTTTAAACCCTCAATAAACATTTGTGCCTGAGTATCATCCAAAAGTAGATAAGGTGGCATTGTTCGGTAGCTTAAAGTTAGATGGCTAAATTTACTGTAGCAAATCCATTTCTATATGTATCCCATAACCTCGGGGGGAAAAGTCCAGTGAATGAAATGATTATGAATATACCATATTCTGTCAAAACCTATAATAATGAACGGAGTAAGGAGATAAAACTTGTGATTTTAGTGCAGGTGGATTCAATTAGAAGGAAAATGTTCTTCAGATCCAGAAATTTCAGAGGCATGATAGGTATCTTTTGAGTGAATTAAAAGAGGGATAGCCTTTTACTAATAGCAATGAGTATAAATAACTAAAAAGATAACCAGAAGAGGAAGACAACAGAAAACACCTCACCTGCCATGGAAGTCCATTGTAGTAGAGCGGCTGACACGGTGTGACTCATTTCAAGCTGGGCCTGACCCTTGGAGATGGGTTTCTCTTCTGTGGGACTTTGGCATTACTGCATCGCTCCCTCATCCATTTCCAAAAGTAAAGGATGTCTGAGATAATGTCCCATGGAGATGTTTGCTTGAACAGGCTGTACCGTGTCCCTGAGAAATAACTGCAGGTGTGCAACCTCCCTCAGGCTTTAAAACCCCAGAAAATACTAAGTAGCCTTTCCAAAGGACAGCTGTACTCTATACCTAGAATCCCAGATGCAATTCATTAAAGAAATACTGAGTTCAAAACCAACAAATAATGTGGATGATTCAGGGAGGTTGTTTGTCTTGTTGCATTAAAAGTAACACTAATAACAGAATAACCAGAGGGTGGGGAAAGATCAAAATATCTGACAAGTAGAGTAATGACTGACTGAACTGTTGTCTTGATAAAACACTATGCAGCTATTGAAGATGTTAATTATGAAAATGAAACATTAAAGATGTTATGATTTAATCATCATTGATAAGAACACAATGTTGATTATAGTTATCGAAAAATATTTTTTGCATGAAGGCTAAAAGGGAGTAGAACACAGGAAAATTGTTTGGATGGTTGTATGGTGATGGACAGGGAGGCCTGGCATGCTGCGATTCATGGGTCATGAAGAGTCGGACACAACTGAGCAACTGAACTGAACTGAACTGAACTGATGATGTAGTTAACTTTTAGACCAATTTTAATATTGTTTATAAATTTTGAAACAATTCAAAATGTATTATACTCTGCTTATATGTCTAACACAAAAATAGAAAGCCCTCAGAATGGGAGAAAGTAATAGCAAACTAAACAACTGACAAAGAATTAATCTCCAAAATATACAAGCAGCTCACGCTGCTCAATACCAGAAAAACAAACCACCTAATCAAAAAGTGGGAAAAAGACCTAAACAGACATTTCCCCAAAGACATACAGATGGCTAATAAACACATGAAAAGATGCTCAACATCATTCATTATTAGAGAAATGCAAATCAAAACCACAATGAGGTATCATCTCATGTCACTCAGAATGACCATCATCAAAGTCTACAAACAACAAATGCTGGCGAGGTGTGGAGAAAACAGAACCCTCTTCCACTGTTGGTGGGAATGCAGTTTGGTACAGCTATTGTGGAGAACAGTGTGGAGAGTCCTTAAAAAACTGGGAATAGAACTGCCATACAACCCAGCATCCCACTGCTGGGCATACATCCTGAGGAAACCAGAATTGAAAGAGATGCATGTACCCCAGTGTTCATTGCAGCACTGTTTACAGTAACCAAGACATGGAAGCAATCTAGATGTCCATCACCAGATGAATGGATGAGGCAGTTGTGGTACATTTACAAAATGGAATATTACTCAGCTATAAAAATGAATGCATTTGAGTCAGTTCTAATGAGGTAGGTGAACCTGGAGCCTATTATATAGAGTGAAATAAGTGAGAAAGAGAAAGACAAATACTGTATATTAATGCATGTGTTGAAAGATCTCCGGGAGTTGGTGATGGACAGAGAAGTCTGGCGTGCTGCAGTTCATGGGGTCTCCAAGAGTCAGACATGACTGAGCAACTGAACTGAATGCATATGTATGGAATTTAGAAGGACTGTATTGATGATCCTACATGCAGGGTTCCAAGGAGACATAGATGTAAAGAACAGACTTTTGAACTCAGTGGGAGAAGGTGAGGGTAGGATGATTTGAGAGAATAGCATTGAAACATGTATAAAAAAAATACATGACCAGTGCAAGTTTGATGCATGAAAAAGGGCACCCAAAGCCAGTGCTCTGGGACAACCCAGACGAAAAGGGTGGGGAGGGAGGTGGGAGGAGAGTTCAGGATGGGGGGAACCATGTATACCTGTGGCCGATTCATGTTGATGTATGGCAAAACCATCACAATATTGTAAAGTAGTTATCCTCCAATTAAAATAAATAAATTTTTTAAAATAAAATAAAATTTGAAATTTAGCAGTCCTCATTAAAGAGGTACAAGAGCATAATATTTGGCTGGTTCAAAGTCTAGCTCTGCACCAGTATTAGTTGTGTAACTTTGGATAAGTTGACATTTCTGCACTTCAATTCTATCTTCCACAAAATGGGAATATTAACCTCTCATGCCTATTGTCAAAACTAAAATAGATAATTCACAAAAAGTCTTAGCAGAGTACTTGACACATAGGAAATGGCGAATATTATTGTGAATATACAAAATACAAAGCACATTTATATACATGTATATATGTTTTATATATATGTCTATGTGTGTAAAGACACCTAGCACATGCCTGCCACATACATTTAGTATGAGGGAACAATAATATGATACATATATAGCTACATTTATGAGCACATACTATGTGTCAAGAATTCTGCTAAGAATCTTTTTTTAATGAATTTCATAAAAATAAAGAAATTTATTCAAATTTTAGCATCCACATGGTTCGAATGGTACACCACAGTTTCCTTTCCCATTCCTGTCCCCCAATTAACCAGATCCCCTCCCCTTCCTAACTCTTAGCAATTTCTGTGTATCCTTTTAGAAACTGTTTTTTTACACTTAATTCATCTTAGCAAATGTCCCAGAGCAGCCCCCTCCCTCTTTAATGCCTGCATAGTATATAATTTTTTGGATGTGGACATATGGATATTATATACAATGCTGTAGTGATTACCTACTCATTAATAAGTGAATATAGCATTGCATATATATGCCAATATCTAGTGAATATATTTCCCTTCCCTTCCTTCTCTTCTTTTGGCTTGGACTTGTTTAGTTGCTAAATCATGTCCAACTCTTTTGTGACCCAATGAACCGTAGTCAGCCAGGCTCCTCTGTCCATGGGATTCCCCAGGCAAGAATACCTGGAATGGGTTGCCATTCCCTTGTCCAATTGGCCTGGCCTACTGGATCTATTTCTATTGACGATTTTGGGCCAATGCTTTTAAATTTTCTTAGATGTTTAATTGCTCTCCATAGATTATTCCAACTTATATTTCTAATATCAATGTACAAGAGTGAAATTTTAAATTTCTAAGAAAAAGCCTTTGAGGTAGTTGTGAATATTCCATCATCCTTGACAAATACAAATAGGTCAAAGATTTCTTTAAATTCATACATAAGTTAAAAAATGTATTCAAAATGTTACAAGAAATATGAAAATTCACCTCTCATACAATGGATGTACAGGCATACCAAGAAGAGCCTGGTCTCTCTGGCAAAGATTTCTTCCTTTCAAAGAAAATCAAAACCAACAAATTTCTTTGGTTTTCCAAAAAAAAGAAAAGAAAAAAATCAATTCCTCAATTATTACTACCTCAATGGTTCAAATATTAAATTGTATTGTCCTGTATATATATTGAAGTCTCAAGGAGTTGAGCTGATTGAAAAACAAAAATAACATAACAACATATCTTGAGCCTGAAAGACTCAATTTCAGAGTTGAAGGACTTCCCTGGTGGTCCAGTGGTTGGGAGTCTGTCTGCAAATGCAGGGGACACTGGTTCAATCCCTGATCTGGGAAGATTCTGCATGCCACAGGACAACGAAGGCTGTGCACCACAACTCCTGAACCAATCCTCTAGGGTCCGGGAGCTGCAACTACTGAAGACCACACACATTGGAACCTGTGCTCTGAAACAGGAGAGGCTGCTGTAAGGAGGGTCTTGTGCACCTCAACTTGAGAGTAGCCGTAACTGGCTACTAGACAAAGCCCATGCACAGCAGCAAAGATTCAGCCCAGCTGAAAATAAATAAGTAAAAAAAAAAAAGTTTTTAAAAAATTTTAGATAAAGTTGAAATTTTTTGAAGCTTTAAATATTGCTAAAAAATATCTTTCATCCATTTTGCTAAATACCAGAGAATAAATTATTTTGCCATATGGTGACCTTTTTGGTTGCGTTCATAGATCTTACATATGCAAAGAAGCAGTACATCCGCTAAGAATCTTAAGCACATATATCATGCATTGTATGTGGCACGTTACATATTCTATATTATAGCATCTCATTCATACAAATATTTCAATGATAGGGAATTATTATCTGCATTCATGCAGGGAAGGAAATGGAGGCTCAAAAAGCTTAAATAACTTCTCTGAGATCACAGAACCACTAAATGGCGTAGCTAGACAAGAACAAGGTTGGCTGATACCAAATACAAACTCTTCCCTACTGGCCATACTGCTTTCAATAAATGAGAAATAAAATACACTTAGCCTTGTATATGCTTCACTGGTCTGGTGACAGTAAAATGGAGTCTCCAGTTTTCCTTTCAATTACCTGTGAGAGTAAAGCCCTGTTGTAAAGACTTCACCTTCTCTTATTGCTAAGGACCTTGGTCCTCCTGACCTCAACTTCACCCAGAAAACTCATGGGCTACTCTAATTTGAGAACTGAGGATGAGGAGTGTGAGGTCATCCCAAACTGGTGTTAAGGGAAAATAATTCCACATTAGCGACATATCCAAAGAAAGCCTTCCTCTGCAAATGCATCATTTTAACTATTGACATTGTCAGAGAAGGTTTTTAGGTGGGGAGGGAAGCAGTTTAGTTTTGTTTTTATTTTTGGAATTCCTTTAAGTTTTTTAACGTGCTCCTATGAAATTTGGATCCCCAAGAGAAGGATTTAACATGCAGTATTCCAAGACTCTTTCCCTCCCTAGAACTTGTTCTGAGGCCTCAATTAACAACTTCTGGAATGAGTGTCCCCAGTAGCCCACTCCGGGGATGCTGATCCAGTGAAAAAAGCCACTGGATGTCATCAGCCCTCCACGTACTCCGTGTGACCTTAGGCAACTGCTACAAGCCTCAGTTCTCTACTATAAAATCAGGAGAGGTGTCTAAAATGCTATGGGTGGTACAGAATGTCTTTCTGTGTCAACTTCTGGAAAAACCAACCCACACAATTACTTCACACCAGAGTGACTCTTAATTCCATCCTTCCACGTGGTTGAGAACTGGTTGAAAAAAAACAAGTGTTAAAAAGATTGAAGCCCATGTTGTTTGTTCTCAGCATAATACAGGAGGAATGTAAGAATTATAAAGCTAGTAACTGAAAACTTAGCAACCTAACAGGGCTCAGGAAAAATATTCTTTTACCAGGCAACACAGCAATGCCATGCTCAGAAAGTAATCCCAAGTGTTTTAATAGTGGAATTTCTCTCTTTGCCTACCCAGCCCTACCACCCATCACTCTCCAGTACACTCTCCTTCCAGCCAAGTCAATGTCCCACATAAACAAAGCTCACTGCACCTAAAATGCTTCCTCTTCCTTCTTTCACTTTCGTGTAATGCCCTGTTCTTTTGCCCCAAACAGTGCCTCTCACCTGGCTTGTGACACCAGCCTTGATTTAGGAGACTCTGAGTTTCTTGAGAATCTCTGTCCTCTTCTATTTCCAGCTCCTCACATAATATTAGACATGTTGTAAAGACCAAATGATAACACCAGCTCATTGTGTTCTCTCCGATCTCTGATGCCTTTTCTACTTTTGCAAGCATGCAGATAAGCATTTAAAACTATAACCAGTCACATATAATCAGTTTTCCCATATTTTTCATGGCTGTTCATGGGTTTTCATGGTTGTTCTCTTCAGTAGATTTTAAAAGACTTATTCCTGCCAGTCATAATACTAAGGAAGTGTTAGGCAGGTAGAAGTGTTAGTTGGGCTTCCCTGGTAGCTCAGACAGCAAAGAATATTCCTGCATTGTGGGAGAGCTGGGTTGTATCCCTGGGTTGGGAAGATCCCCTGGAGAAGGGAATGGCTATCCACTTTAGTGTTCTTGACTGGAGAATTCCGTGGACAGAGAAACCTGGTGGGCTACAGTCCATGGGGTGGAAAGTTGTAATACTAAGCAAAGTGTTAGGCAAATAGAAAGTATTCCTTAAATATTTGGGGATTGTCTGTTTGATTGTAGTCTTTTTTTAACAGCAATTATAATATTAATAATATTGCTAGACTATAATTAGCACCTGATATATATTATTTTCTTTATAAGTAACATCATACCCGTTTATACATAAGAAAACTAAAGATTGATACAAATGATTTTCTTAAGGTTATGCAGCTACTAAAATGTCCATAAATCTATTGTCAACCAGGATTTATCTGAGCATGAGAAAAAACCCTAAAAGTCATTAAAATTATAGGACTTCTTGAAATATTTATTAGCTGACAGTTGGTTTTATTATATAGGTGAAGTGAAAGTCACGTTGTCATGTCTGACTCTTTGTGACCCTATGGATTATACAGTCCATGGAATTCTCCAGGCCAGAATACTGGAGTGGGTAGCTTTTCCCTTCTCCAGGGGATCTTACCAACCCAGGGATCAAACCCAGGTCTCCCACATTGCAGGCGCTTTCTTTACCAGCTGAGCCACAGGGAAGTCCAAGAATATTGGAGTGGGTAACCTATCTGCTTCTCCAGCAGATCTTCCTGACCCAGGAATCGAACCAGGGTCTCCTGCATTGCAGGCAGATTCTTTACCAGTTGAGCTACCAGGGAAGCCCTGTTATACAGGTAAATCTACTAAATAGTTGTATTCAAAATTTTCAAAATTATAATTCTTTTAAAAATAAAGCAAAATTGAAAATATTCATGGTTAACTGAGCATTAAATATAAAGTAATAATTTGTTATGATATATATTTCAATGTCTAAAATTATTTTATAGTATCTTTTGAGGAATTTTATTTTTATAATGATCTTATTATTTTTACATTTTTTCATAACATTTCCTGAAATCTTCAAAATTGCATTTTATAAGTAAACTTAAAATAGTAACACTTTCAATGGAATTTTCTCCATGAAACATACTTTTTATTAAGAAAAATGCTTTCTAAAGGCTTTTATGTACTCAGAAAAATATCTGCTAAGAAAGCCTATCCTTAGTTTATTTTTCTTTTCTTTTTTGTTTAGGAACAGATCAATTTTTCAGTACATGTAATTTCATTCACAACTGTCTATTCAGATAATTTTCCTTTTAAGGAAAGTGCTTAAAATAAGTTGATTTATTATCTCTTAAATACTTTTCCAAACAGAGACCCTGCAAAAAATTATATATAGTCACTTTCATTCTACTTCAGTTCCAATATATAGTAAGTATTTGTCCAATTAAAATAGAAGTTCCACCAAAAGATTCTTCCTGTGAATCAGGATATTTCAAAATATTGGATTGGCCAAAAAGTTCATTCTTTTTTTTTTTTTTGCCAATCCAATACAGTTACATAATTTATCAATTAAATCTCTTTTCAAGATTATTGGCATATAAGTAACATATGAGATTGTAATATACTTAAAGTGTACCTTGTGGTAACTTGCTATACATACACATTGTGAAAGAACTCCCCTCATATAGCCAATTAACATGTCCATCACATCACATACTTATCTTTTTGTGTTTGTGAACATTTAAGCTTTACTCCCTAAGCAAATTTTGATTATACAATACAGTGTTATCAAATATACTCACCATATTTTATATGAGATGCTCAGACCTTATTCATCTTATAGCTGAAAGTTATAGGACCCTTTTTACCAACTTTTCCCTATTTCCTGACTCCCCAAGCCTTGACAACCACTTTTCTATTGTTTCTATGAGTTTGACTTTTATTTTTGTTTCCACATGTAAGTGTACCATGCATTATTTGTCTTTCTCTGTTTGGCTTATTTCACTTAGCATAATATCCTTATTTATATTATTGCAAAGGGAAGAATTTTCTTCTTTGTCATGGCTGAAATATCACATCTTTATCCATTTACCCCTCAGTTATTTATTGTTAATAAGGTTGCAATAAACATAGAGGTGCAAATATTTCTTTAATATCCTGTTTTTATTGCCATTTGGATATATATGCAAAAGTAGAATTATGGGATTATAGGGTAGTTCTATTTCTAATTTTTTGAAGAATCACCATACTGTTTTTCCATAGTGGCTGCACCAATTTACATTCCTACCAATAGTGCTTAAGAGTCCCTTGGACTGCAAGGAAATCAAACCAGTCAATCTTAAAGGAAATCAACTCTGAATATTCATAGGTAGGACTGATGCTAAAGCTGAAACTCCAATACTTTGACCACCTAATGTAAAAAGATGACTTATTGGAAAAGACCCTGATGCTGGGAGAAATTGGAGGCAAAAGGAAAAGGGGCAGCATAGGATGAGATGGTTAGATAGCATCACTGACTCAGTGGACATGAATTTGAGCAAACTTCAAGAGATAATGAAGGACAGAGGAACCTGAGGTGCTGCAGTCCATGGGGTCTCAAAGAACTGGACACAACTTAGTGACTGAACAACAAAAGAACAACAACAACGAAAAACAACCAATTTGTGCCAAGGGTTTCCTTTTTTCCACAGCTTCCCCAATACTTGATACTGCTTGGCTTTTTGATGAGAGACATTCCAACAGGTGGAACTTCCCTGATGTCTCACTGGTAAAGAACTTATCAATGCAGGAGACATGAGTTCGATCCCTGGGTCAGGAAGATCCCCTGGAGAAAAAAATGGCAACCCACTCCAGTATTCTTGCCTGGGAAACCCCATGGACAGTGGAGTCTGGTGGGCTACAGCCCATGGGGATCACAGAAGAGTTGGACATAACGACTAAACAACAATCCCAACAGGTATGAGGTTCTATCTCATTCCAGCTTTGATTTGCGTTTGCCTGATGAGTAGCAATGTTGATTACTTTTAGATAATTGTCTCTTCATCCAGGCAATAAGTTTCTAAAAGGAATTTCTATTTAAATTTTTCTTTCTAGTGGCTACTTTATTATCTCTTTTCATTTCCATTAAATAATTAAATCGCCCCTTTTCTAAAAAAAAGTGGCTTCCCTCGTGGCTCAGCTGGTAAAGAACCCACCTGCAATGCAGGGAATCTGGGTTTGATTCCTGGGTTGGGAATATTCCCTGGAGAAGGAAAAGGCTTCCCACTCCAATATTCCGGCCTGGAGAATTCCCAATCCATGGGGTCACAAAGAGTCGGAGACAACTGAGAGACTTTCACTTTCACTTTCTAAAAAGTAGAATTTTTTATTAAAAAATTTTAACTTGGAGATTTCTGTAGTTAGGAAAAATGTTATATCTTGGAGAAAAAGCTTATCACCAACAGGTAGTGTCTGTAGCAAGCTGTTACAGAATTGGCCATTGTGGGTTTTATTAGTAGATCTGGTTCCTATATGTGATTATCTTTAACTGTTTTCCAAACATTAAGGACTTTATAAGATCCTAGAAGTGCAAACACAGAGTGATAATATTGAAAGTGTTATTTTGTAAGGCATAAAATTACAAGAGAAATAAAAATAGACAAAATAAAAATTAAAGTGGAGAAAAATGACAAAAATATTGCACAGACATACAGGATGTGTTATTTAACAATGGAAATATTTATGAAGAGTAAAGAAGAAAATCTGCATGCAAGAGTTGGGTTGTGCCTGTCCAGTGACTTTAAACCAAGTAAACTAAACATGAGTTCCATGAGGACAGAGACCATGTCTGACTCTTCAGTTTTATCTACCATGTCTGGAATATGTGCTGCAAATATTTGTTCGATAAGTTAATTAGTCAACCGAAGACAAGGAAATGTACTTGGTCAAATAAAGACATTTTGTTTTTAAAATGTATATTTAGAGAATCAGTATCAATGTTCCTTGAAGACTGAAGGGAAAGCTCAAAGGCTGAGCCTGATGGAAGCACTACCACCCACAGATTATTACTACCACCCTAGAATTGGCCATTGTGGATTTTATTAGAATAATTAATTTAGTGGGTTCATGACCCTTGAGAGTCATCAGAAGAGAGTGTGTGACAGGGTGGTGTTACTTCTAAGGAGCATCCTGCTTCAGTGGTATTGCAATGTAGGAAAATAATTGATTTTTTAAAGATTCCTGAAAAAAATTGCCAACCAGAATGATGGAACTTCACTGGTTTATGAATGAGCCAAGAAAATGCATCTATCCTTCCTCATAAGGCCTCATCCCAGGAAGAGAATGAGGTCTTAACCTTGCAGACTAGTGACATCTCAACATCTTCCACTACAAGAGACACTTTCCTGTGACTCTGTCTCTTTTGAATAAAGTCTCAACCATTCAAATTTCCCACCCTCCCCACACTCCCCTTCAAGATGGATCTGGGTTAAAGCAAAAGGATACAAGGATCACATGCCTTCATTGAGGAGGAAGGGTAGCAATTCGCCCATCCAGTGGAATCCCTCCCTCCATGGTGCTGTCCCATGACAGCCTGGCATTGGTTCACTGCTGGCCTCCAGGCAGCTATATTCTCTCGTTTGCCTGTCTTAATGGCTAGGCGTACTGTAGCTTTCACCTGCAGTTTGGTCTCCTATAAGGTCTGCCTGTGATTTCTATTCTATTATATCCTTCCTTTATAAATCTGCCTTTCTCCAGTCCTGGGGAAATAACCAATGTCCTATGATAAGCCCTTCTGGCAAGTTCACCAAACTTTTAAGTATGTTCTGCTTCCTTGAGAGAGCATGTCAGAATTTCTGGGTCCCCTCCATGACACCGGAATGCAACGTCAGCTTGAGAACTCCCAGTCAGACTTGTTTATCTAGACCCTTCTTCTGCTATTGCTACTCTAATGGGAACCATACTATCCCTCTGACATGTTTTATTGAGACTAAACACTCAGGCAGATTCTTTCTAAGGTCCCAAAACAGGAGTAACTTAATAGTCCTCTGGTGGCTCAGTGGTGAAGAATCCGCCTACCAATGCAGGAGACATGGGTTCAATCCCTGGGTCAGGAAGATCCCCGGGAGAAGTAAATGGCAACCCACTCCAGTATTCTTACCTAGGAAATCCCATGGACAAAGGAGCCTAGCCGGCTATAGTCCATGGGGGTCACAGAAGAGTCAGCCATGATGTAGCAACTAAACAACAATAGACATTCTTCTGCTTTAAGTTTTTCTCTTAAACTAAACAGCACAATTTGTTCCCTAAGATTTGGGACTGGAGTCAGAAATCTTGTCACTTATCTGATGTACATTTGCCCCTTTCCACAATTACTGGGAGAAACTGTTCACTCTTCCTTTCTGGGTGAAACTCTGTCTATATCTTACCCTACTTCTTTTGAAGAAAGAACTGCTTGTCTCAGTCTTAATGGCAAAAAGTTATTCTTTCTTTACAATGAGAACATTTTTTAAAAAATTTTTAATTGAAGATAATTGCTTTACAGAATTTTGTGGTTTGCTATCATACATCAACAAGAATCAGCCATAGGTACACCCATGTCCCCTCCCTCCTAAACCTCCCTCCCACCTTCCTCTCCATCCCACCCTTCAGCCTGTCGCAGAGTCCCTGTTTGAGTTTTCTGAGTCACACAGCAAACTTCTATTGGCTATCTATTTTACATATGGTATTGTAAATATCTATGTTACCCTCCATACATCTCCCCTTCTCCCTCCTCTCCTCCCACCAAGTCCATAGGTATGTTCTCTATGTCTCTTTCTCCATTGCTGCCCTGAAAATAAATTAATTAGTGCCATCTCTTCAGATTCCGTACATATGTCAATATACAATATTTATATTTCTCTTTCTGACTTACTTTGCTCTGTATAATAGGCTCGTTTTGTCTAGAACAGATTCATTAGAACAGATTCAAATGCATTCCTTTGTATGGCTGAGTAGTATTCCACACCCTCTCCAGCATTTACTGTTTGTAGACTTTTTGATGATGGCCATTCTGACTGGTGTGAGGTGGTACCTCATTGTGGTTTTAATTTGCACTTCTCTAATAATGAGTGATGTTGAGCATCTTTTCATGTATTTGTTAGCCATCTGTATGTCTTCTTTGGAGAAATGTCTCTTCAGGTCCCTTTCCCACTTCCTGATTGGGTTGTTTGCTTTTCTGGTGTTGAGTTGTATGAGCTACTTGTATATTTTGGAAATACAATGAGAAAATTTTTTGATCTGAAGTCAGCCAACTAAAGATAAATACAGAGTTAATATTCAAATATACAAAAAACTCATACAACTCAATGTATTTTTCAAAAATAGACTTAAAATGTGAAGAGGTTCTGAATAAACATTTTCCAAAGAAGATATACAGGTGGCCAGCAGGCACATGAAAAGATGTTTAGCATCACTAGCCATCAGGGAAATGCAAATCAAAACCACAATGAGATACCACTCACATCTCTCAAAGTGGCCATTTAAAAAAGACAACAAAAAACAAGTGTTGGTAAGGATGCAGTGAAAAAATGAGCCCTCAATGCACTGTGGTAAGGATGTAACTTGGCACAACCACTACAGAAAACAGTATGCAGGTTCCTCAAAAAATTAAAAAGAAAGCTAGCATATTATCCAGCAAGTCGACCTCTGGGTAATTTTCAAAAACACTAATTCAAATAGATACATGCACCCCTATGTTCATTAAGCATTATTTACAATACCAAAGGCGTGGAAACAACCTAAGTAACCATAAATAGATGAATGGATAAAGAGATGTGGTATATAAAGTAGAATGTTATTCTATAAAATAGATTATTACACAGCCATTAGAAAAAAATGAGATCTTGCTATTTGTGACACATGGATAGACCTTGAGGGCGCTAGGTTACGTGAAATAAGTTAGACAGAAAAAAGACAAATACTGTATGATTTCACTTATATGTGGAATCTATAAAACAAATGAGCAACCGTAACAAAACATAAGCAAAGTCATAGAAAGATGCAAAGTAAAAAAGGTGATTGCCAAAGGCAGGGAGTTGGAGGGAAGAGTGAAATATATGACAAATTAAGATATACAAACTTCCAGTTACAGAATAAATGAAACACAAGGATAAAATGTACTCTATGGGGAATATCAGTTCAGTTCAGTCGCTCAGTCATGTCCTGACTCTGCGACCCCATGGACTGCAGCATGCCAAGGTTCCCTATCCGTCACCAATTCCCAGAGGTTGCTCAAACTTATGTCTGTCAAGTTGGTGATCCAAACATCTCATCCTCTGTCATCCCCTTCTCCTCCTGTCTTCAATCTTTCCCAGCATAGGGAATACAGTCAATAATAATTTAATGTCTTTGAGTGGTGATGAAAGTGATCAAAATGTACAAACCCCTGGTTATACAGTAAATAAATACTAGGGGTATAAGGTACAAAATTTATATAATTAACACTGTTTTATCTTATATATTGAGGTTGTTAAGAGAGTAAATCCTGAGTTCTCATCACAAGGGAAACATTTTTTTCTTTTATTTTTAATTTATATGAGATTATGTGTGTGCACTAATCTTATTGTGATAATCAATTCATGATGCATGTAAATCAAATCATTATGTTTTATACCTTAAACTTTTACAATGCTGTATGTCAAGTATATCTCAATAAAACTTCAAGGGAAAAAATCTAGTTTATATAGTTCTTATGAAGATTGAACAAATTATGGGAAAAGTTTCAAAGCAGGGTTCTCAGAGATATTAAGCATTCAATACATAAGTGTTAATGACTGTAATCATTAAAAATACTAACAAATAAAATTATTATATATAATAGAATATTAACAACTATAAAAAGATCTTGATAAAGAAATTTTTAAATTACTTGACACTAGGAATTATAAAAGACATGAATTTATTAGTTAGTTATCTTAAAAATCTTATCCCCACTTTTCCAGTTTTAGAAGTCAAGAAAAAAATCAGTCCTACTTGGCACCAAAACCGTCTTTAGAAGAAAGTTTCTTATAGCCAGGAGGAGATTATTTGTGAGAAACATATGGTAGATATACGAACTATTTACAAGTATCATAAAACCTTAGATTATATGTTACCAGAAGTAATATATAATCTAAGTCAATGGACATGAATTTGAACAAACTCTGGAAGATAGTGAAGGACAGGGAAGCCTGACAAGCTGGAGTCCATGGGGTCACAAAGAGTGGGACATGACCTAGTGAACAAATAACAATATAATCTAAATAGTATTCAATTGCTGAATGTGACATTGCAAAATTAGGAATTTGGCTATCTTTTATTACAATTAGGCCATATAAATGCTTTCAATTGTGTCCTAGATAAGCTCTATTTAGCTAAACATAAAGAAATGAAGAATAGTTCAAAATTTGTGTTGTTATATATGCCAGTTTTAATATTTGGACAGAAAAATGTATGTATAGCAATAAACCATCACATTTGTAACTGTTTGCCAATTATTGCCAGCTACAGGAAGAATAATAAATTGTACCATTACTGAAAAATAATTTAAGATAACAAAATTCTTAGCCTCTTTCAACACAGAAAAAAATTAACCAATAAGGGAAATTATTTAACTCTCAAGAACTGATTCTAACCTTTTTCTATACAACTTGAGGACCTTTGATTTCACCTTTCCATTTCTAAGTCAAAGTTTTTCATGTTTTTGTTTTATTTTCATTGTGTGTATTAAACTAAGATGTATGATGTGTGTGTATAAGATGTAGTTTCTAATAAAAATAGTCTTTTATTATTTTAGACAATCACTCTCTCCTTGGAATGCCAAAAGAGTAATCTTCCCTGGAAGTGGAAGTTGCTCAGCTGTGTCCAACTCTTCACGACCCCATGGACTGTAGCTGCCAGGCTATCACATAAGGCCTATTTCACATCTACTCTATAAGGAGCCGGGCTAGAGGATGGAAATGTTAAGATGATTAAGACACAGTATTATTACCCAGTTATAAAAATAGGAAATACATTTTAAAAATATTTTAATAGAAAAGAGCTAAAGATGACATACATATAAAACTTATCACTGATGAATTCTGGTGAACCTCAGTTGGGTGTTTCAATGCTGGATTATGGAGGAAGGAAGCTGGGCTTTGAGATCCAGTGGGTCAGTATTCTTCCCTGTTCTGCTGTTTACTCAACATAAGAACTAGGGTAGATCACTTCATGTCTGTGGGTCTGTCTCTCTGCTTGTTTACACAATGGAATGATAACATTCATCAGGGGTTATGTAAGGACTCAGTTAGATGTCATCATTAAAGTCTATCACAGTTAAACTAGCATAGATGATACATTACTTCTCACCCCAAAGACCCCATACAAGTTATATTATCTATCTTCCTTCCCATAGATACATAGAGCTGTATTTGGTCCTCTGAATCTGCTCATTCTCTTTGAAAGCATTGTGTAGTTCATTTGTTCTAGATGATACTTGTTGCTTGGGAATCAAGAAGAACAGGACAGAGTGTGCTATGGAGAATCAAAGGTTGGAGCACCTCTATTCTAGCATTATACAGAACATATTACAATGCTTTTCTATGATACTTAACAAAATAGTAACCACACACATTGCATTGCAGATGGCAGAGTAGAAGGACCTGCACTCATCTTCTCCTCTGAGAACTCAAATATTGCAATTCACTGCTGGACAACCATCAACAGGAGAATGTAGGATCCCACCAAAGAAAGATACCCCACATCCAAGGGCAAAGGAGAAACCCCAGCAAGATGGTAGGAAAGATGAAATCGGGTTTAGAATCAAACCTCATACCCACCTGAGACACTCGGAAGGCTCAAACAAATCTTGTGTGCACCAGGACCCAGAGACCCCACAGAGACTGAGACAGAACTGTGTCTGAGTGTCTCCTGCAGAGGTATGAGTCACCAGTGGCCTGCCACAGCGGCAGGGGCTCTGGGTGCAGTAGACCTGGCTATGCCATAAGCCCTCTTGGAGGAGATTGCCATTAACCCCACCATAGAGCCACCAGAACATACACAGAGCTGGGGCAACAAACTCTTAGAGGGCACAAACAAAATCTTGTGTGCACCAGGACCCAGGAAAAAGGAGCAGTGACCACACAAGAGACTGGCCCAGACCTGCCCATGAGTGTCCAGGAGCTGCTGGTGGAGGCATGGGTCAGTGGTGGCCTGCTGCAGGGTCAGGGACACTGAGTGCAATAGTGCATGCATGGGGCCTTTTGAAATAGGTCGCCTTTGTCTTCATTACCTCCACCATAGTTTGGCCTCAAGTCAAACAACAGGAAGGGAACACAGCCGCATCCATCAACAGAAAATTGGATTAAAGATTTACTGAGCACAACCACCCCCACCCCAGCACCCCTCCCCCGCCCCCCACCAAGACCCAGTCAGTCTCTCCCATCAGGAAGCTTCCAAAACCTCTTATCCTTATCCATCAGAGGGCAGACAGAATGAAAACCACAATCCCAGAAAACTAACCAAACTGATCACATGGACCACAGCCTTGTCTAACTCAAAGCAACTATGAGCCATGCCGAGTAGGGACACCAAACACAGATGGGTCACAGTGGAGAGTTCTGACCAAACATGGTCTACTGGAGATGGGAATGACAAACCACTTCAGTATTCTTGCCTTGAGAACCCCATGAAGAACATGAAAAGGCAAAAAGATAAGACTCTGAAAGATGAACTCCCCAGGACGGTAGGTACCCAATATGCTACTGAAGATCAGTGGAGAAATAACTCCAGAAAGAATGAAGAGGTGGAACCAAAGCAAAAGCAACACCCAGTCATGGATATGACTGGTGATAGAAATAAAGTCCAATGCTGTAAAGAGCAATATTGCATAGGACCCTGAAATGTTAGGTCCATGAATCAAGATGGAGAAGCTCTATACAGTATTGCCAAATTCAGACTTAAATTGAAGAAAGTAGGGAAAATCGCTAGACCATTCAGGTATAACCTAAATCAAATCCCTTACAATTATACAGTAGAAGTGACAAATAGATTCAAGGAAAAAGATATGATAGACAGACTGCCTGAAGAACTATGCAGGGAGGTTCCTGACATTGTACAGGAGGAAGTGATCAAGACAATCTCCAAGAAAAAGAAATGCAAAAGTGCAAAATGGTTGTCTGAGGAGGCCTTACAAAAAGGCCTGAAGCTGAAAAAAGAAGAGAAGTGAAAGGCAAAGGAGAAAAGGAAAGATACACCCATTTGAATGCAGAGTTCCAGAGAATAGCAAGGAGAGATAAGAAAGCCTTCCTCAGGGTCAGTTCAAAGAAATAGAGGAAAGCAATACAGTGGAAAAGACTAGAGATCTCTTCAAGAAAATTAAAGATACCAAGGGAACATTTCATGCAAAGATGGGCACAATAAAGGGCAGAAATGGTATGGACCTAACAGAAGCAGAATATATTAAGAAGAGGTGGCAAGAATGCACAGAATTATACAAAAAAGATCTTAATGACTTTGATAACCACGATTTGATCACTCACCTAGAGCCAGACATCCTGGAACACGAAGTCAAGTGGGCGTTAGGAAGCATCACTACAAACAAACTAGTGGAGGTGATGGAATTCCAGTTGAGCTATTTCAAATCTTAAAAGATGATGCTGTGAAAGTGCTGCACTCAATATGCCAGCAAATTGGAAAACTCAGCAGTGGCACAGGATGGGAAAAGGATAGTTTTCATTCCAATCCAAAAGAAAGGCAATGCCAAAGAATGTTCAAACTACCATATAATTGCACTCATCTCACACACTAGTAAAGTAATGCTCACAATTCTCCAAGCCAGGCTTCAACAGTATGTGAAATGTGAACTTCCAGATGTTCAAGCTGGATTTAGAAAAGGCAGAGGAACCAGAGATCAAATTGCCAACATCCACTGGATCATAGAAAAAGCATGATAGTTCCAGAAAAACATCTACTTCTGCTTTATTGACTACATCAAAGCCTTTGTGTATTTCACAACAAACTGTGGAAAATTCTTGAAGAGGTGGGTATACCAGACCACCTTACCTGCTGCCTGAGAAATCTGTATGTAGGTCAGGAAGCAACAGTTGGAGCCGGACATGGAACAACAGACTGGCTCCAAATTGGGAACGGAGTACAGCAAGGTTGTATATTGTCACTCTGCTTATTTAATTTATATGCAGAGTATATCGTGCAAAATGCTGGGCTGGATGAAGCAGGAGCTGGGATCAAGATTGCCGGGAGAAATATCAATAACCTCAGATATGCAGATGACACCACCCTTATGGCAGAAAGGGAAGAAGTTAAGAGCCTCTTGATGAAAGTGAAAGTGGAGAGTGAAAAGTTGGCTTAAAACTCAACATTCAGAGAACCAAGATCATGACATCCAGTCCCATCACTCCATGGCAAATAGATGGGGAAAAGGTGCAAGCAGTGAAAGATTTTATTTTGGGGGGCTCCAAAATCACTGCAGATGGTGACTGCAGCCATGAAATTAAAAGACTCTTGCTCCATGGAAGAAAATCTATGACCAAGCTAGACAGTGTATTAAAAAACAAAGACATTACTTTGCCAACAAAGGCCTGCCTAGTCAAAACTATGGTTTTTCCAGTAGTCAGTATGGATGTGAGAGTTGGACTATAAAGAAAGCTGAGTGCCAAAGACTTGATGCTTTTGAACTGTGGTGTTAGAGAAGACTCTTGAGAATCCCTTGGACTGCAAGGATATCCAAGCTGTCAATCCTAAAGGAAATCAGTCCTGAATATTCTTTGGAAGGACAGATGTGGAATCTGAAACTCCAATAGTTTGGCCCCCTGGTGTAAAGAACTGTCTCTGGAAAAGACCCTCATGCTGGGAAGGACTGAAGGTGGAAGGAGAAGGGGACAACAGAGGATGAGATGGTTGGATGGCATCACTGACTCGATGGACATGAGTTTGAGCAAGCTCCGGGAGTTGGTAATGGACAGGGAATCCTGGCGTGCTGCAGTCCATGGGGTCACAAAGAGTCGGATACAACTAAGCGACTTAGCTCACACATGGGTTACAAACTTTAATCTGTTAAACTATTTCAGATGAAGAATTTAACATTATTTTGTCCTTTCCTTTGCATGTTTTATATGGAATCTGTTCCTTTCTGTTTTTCCTATCTGGGGACTTGGTGAATTCAGTAAGTACATTTGGTTTTTTGAACTGCCTTGTTCACATTTGGTTTAGTCATATAAAAGTGTCAGAAAAAAAAATAGATGACTATGTAAAAACACCTAGTGTTTAATAATAATAGTCAAGTAATAAATTAACAATTGATTGATATTTATAATTTTTCACCAGGCCCCCAAAATGATCCATTTGTTAAATTATGGACAAATAGCACTTAAATACACTGAACAAAATTCACCTTAATAAAAACCAAATCCAAGTGAAAACAAAGATCCAGAACCTTAAGCCCAGAATAACATCAAATACTGCCATTTGAGAATGTCCCTCTTTTTTTCCCCTCAAAGTGGTGGTTTTACCACCCACTATCTGACCTTCTACACATAATTCTAACAAGCTCCCTTAAAGTTATTTTTTTTTTTTTTTTTTTTTTTTTTTTTTTTTTTTTTTTTTTTTTTTTTTTTTTTTTTTTTTTTTTTTTTTTTTTTTTTTTTTTTTTTTTTTTTTTTTTTTTTTTTTTTTTTTTTTTTTTTTTTTTTTTTTTTTTTTTTTTTTTTTTTTTGTCCCTCTGGGTCTTCCCAGTGCACCAGGCCCGAGCACTTGTCTCATGTACCCAACCTGAGCTGGTTATCCATTTCACCCTGGATAATACACATGTTTCAATGCTGTTCTCCTGAAACATCCCACCCTCGCCTTCTCCCAGAGTCCACAAGTCTGTTCCCTTAAAGTTATTTAAAAAAAAAAGAGAGAGAAGAGATAAATGCATGTTCCATTGAATTCTATAATTTTTGAGAATCTTGCCATGTTTTTATTATAATATAAATCAGTTTTAAGTGTGTGAATGTATGGAGAGACAGTGAGACACACACACATGCACACATACAGATTAATTAAATATACTTTTTAAAAAGATCTAGAAAGATGCACTATGACCTTTTAACAACACTCAACTCTAAGGAGTGAGGTTACAAAGGTAGATTATTGCCGTATGCTCTTATATTCTTTGCATTTCCTACAAATATCACCCCTAAAATATTTGAAGTAAAGGCAAAACATTTCTTGTTGCACTTAACATAACAAAGCAAGTTAAGTTATATTAACACAGCAAGCCACATTCAAGTGTTGGGATAATTCTTCCAAGTTTTCCCACCCCAGAAAATAGAAGCAACATTCACCCTCTTAAGAACAAAACATAGGATTCACGTTTTTCTTCTCTTTTCTTGACACAGTACTTCGATCTGCTGACTGCTCACCTCCACCAGCAGCCAGGTCCAAGCCATATCCTCATACATGTGGGCTACAGCTCATGCCTAGGAATGGGTCCTCTGCTTCTGCTCTAGCTCTGCAAAATCAGCTTTTCATGCTACAGTCAGATTGTCCTTGTTTAGTTGTAGGTCACTCATGTCAAATCCCCTGTGCAAAAATCTCTGCACACTACGAAACCCAGCCTCCTTATCACCGCATGATCCGGCCCTTGTCTTCCTTTCCAGTCCTACCTCCTACCTTAACTCTTCCCTTTTCTCATCTGATCTACCTGCCATTCATCAGACATATCAAGCTCTTGCCAGGTGATACACTTGTGTTAGTTGGCTTGGGCTGCCAAAATAAAATACCAAAGTCTTGGTGGCTTAAACAATAGAAATCGATTCCTCACAGTTCTGGAGGCTGGTAGTACGGGCTCAAGGTTTGGTTTGTCCTGAGGCCCCTCTCGTTGGCTCACAGACACTACCCTTCCCATACACTCCCATGGCCACCTCTGTGTGTGTCCATTTCCCACTTTTATAAAGACAACAGTCATACTGAATTAGAGACCACCCATATGATCTTGCTTTACCTTACTTGCTTCTTTAAAGGTTGTATCTACAAATACAGTCACATCCCAAGGTGCTGGAAGTTAGGACCTCAACACTGGAATATGGAAAAGATACAATTTGACCCATAGTAATGCTCTTTCCTCTGCCTAAAATGTCCTTTTCCAGGGACATTCATGGTTCATTCTTTCATATCATTCAGTTCTCTGCCCAAATCTCATCTCTTCCAGCAAGCTGTCTTCTACGTTAACTTACAATAGCACATGGGACCTCCCCATCCTATGCCTTACCCTACGTTAGTTTTCTTCATCTCAAAGCCTTAGAAACATGATATAAATTTTTAAAATTTTGCATTATTTCTTCACCTTCACTTCCAATACACATGCACACACTGGCATTCAGACACATAGACAATACACTTTAATGCATGTTTTATGGAAACAGGAACTTTTATCTATTTTATTTATTGCTGTCACTCAGTATGCATGATTCTACCCAAACAACTTCTCAGCTAGGCAAATGTTTACTTAATGATTTAATAATATTTCAAGGATTTTGCAAAGAAATATCTATGAGGTCTTCCTAAGAACATAAAGCATGGGATAAAAAAATAATTCCTTTTACAGACCATGTACAAGGTCATTTTTATAACATGTATAAAAATGAGCATGGAACACGTTATAGTTGGTCATGTTCCCTGCAATTAATGTGTGCTGTTGTTTATTTAACGACAAATTTAATGGAATATGTAGTTTATTAGTTGTGTACTAAATTAGGCCAGTTGTTCTCAACCAAGGTCAGTTTTATCATCCCAGAAGACACTTGGCCTCATCTTATATATTTTTGGTGGTCACAACTGCAGCAGGAGTCCTACTGGCCTCTAGTAAGTAAAGGGCAACTGCGCTTTAAATATTATACAATTCGATGAACTTCTTTCCACAACAAAAATTATTCAGCCTCAAATTTCAATAATATAGAGGTTGAAAAACCCCAATATAAGGAAATTTAAATCAGAATAACACAGATTCATTGACTAAGTTACCCCTAATTTACCCCTTTGGCTTTTTTGCATAAATGATGGGTTGTATATAATAAAATGTTAATATATCTTTTAAAATGCGCTATTCCTGGTCAGCTCTAGACAAAAACTTCAGATCAGTGGACTTTGTCTTGGGCTTTCCAGGTGGCTCAGCAGTAAAGAATCTGCCTGCCAATGCAGGAGACACAGGTTCAAGCCTTGGGTCAGGAAGATCCCCTGGGGTAAGAAATGGCAACCCACTCCAATATTCTTGCCTGGGAAATTCCATGGACAGAGGAGGCTGGTGGGCTACAGTCCGTGGGGCGGACTGAGCACACACAGATTTTTTCTTAGGAAGCTTTTCACATTTTCCCTCGTATTATTCACATTTTAATACCTCCTTATCCCCATCAGTGTAGTCCCTTAAAGACTAGGATGTTCTCCCATTCAAGCCTACTTGCAAGGGGCCAAAGTTTTCACTAGATACCACACAAGGGCCTATCCTTATATGGGATAAACCCCAGACACCCACCAAACTTTGTCACTGTCTATGTCAGCTCAAAATGCTAGAATACTGGAAACAAATAATGAAAAAATTAATTAGAAAGGGACAATATAGAGCTCTGTATTTATTTTTCATGGACCAAAATTCACCAAGACTGGGTGAGGAGATAATTTAGCCAAGGTTCATGTTGATAAGATCTGAGATATTTTATTTACCCCCAAGTTTAACATAAAGCCAAGCCTGTACTGGAAGCTTAATGCCCTAATCCAAGAACAGAATAAACCAAGGATATTTGAGCTGGTAAACTGTACTTGGAATATACAATAAGGTGTTGGAAACCTACAATCATTATGTGAACATCAGTTTCTAAGTGTACATTGACAAATCACTCCATTCAGTGGAACTGCTAAAGTGGTTAGGAATCTCAAAGCCATGCTTTATTTGGAACAACTAAAGACACTTGAAATGATGGTGCAGCAAAAGAGAACACTTAGAACAGATAGAATAATAATCTCCAAATATTTGTGCAATGACTACCAAAAATAAATAAATAAATAAACTTTTTCCCGTTGCTTTAGAGGGAAGAATGAACACTATTGAGCTAAAATTTTAAGGGTGAAGTGGCTGACTTATACTCATTATGGAAGAATTTTATGACATTTTGGTAAAAAGTGCTGCTTCACAAATAGTGTGTTTCTTATTACTGGAAATATGTGAGCAGAGACCACAGGACTGCTTGTCAGAGACACTGCAGAAGGGATTCCTATTTTGGGTAGAGAGTTAGACTAGAAATCTCTACGTGCCCTTCCATTTCTCGAAATCCATGAGTCTAACCATTCTTTTATTAAAAGCAAAATATTTAACTCTTTTCTCCCAAAAGAAAGCATATTTGAAGTAAGTTTTTCTCCTCACTCTCAATAATAAAGTTAGTCTTGAAAAGACTGTATTATCAAGCATTTTTCAAACACTAGAATATTATGTCATTAAATAAATACATTAATTTAAACTTATAAAAAATTATAATTAGCATCACTTTTTTGACATATAAATACAGTTTACTTTGGGCGTTAGAGTAGGATACATCTAACTTTTAGTAGCACACTCCTGCTCTATTAAAACCTCTTTGATTTTTATTTAAATGTTTTCTTAGATAAATTTTATGTAGGTTTAAAAATTGCCTATAAATTATACTTTTTAAACAATCATTAGGGAATGATGAAAGAAGTTATTAACTGGATACAGAGAAATGGGTTTCTAGTTCTGGTTTGTTCACAGTACTCTATAACAGTATTTGTGTTGACTTCTCACTCTCTGACCACTAATGACTGGGTCCACTATCTAATTAGTAAATCTGTGGATCTCATTTTCCTCATCCTTAAACTTAGAGTTTTTACTAGATTATACCTGAGATTTCTTTCCTCATTTATTTTTTATTATTTTATTACTTGATGTCACAGATTAAGTTGCTACCAATTACAAAAATGAGGGAGGCCAGGAAATCCAAGGAATAGAATAGACCCCAGCCTCCTCCAATCACTGATGTTTCATGTGTTATTACTGACATATAAAAGTTGTAAACAGAACTATGGTGCCCTAATCAATTAATTGCCCTGTTTGGTATGGTGGAATAAAAAAGGAGGATACACGTGTGAATAAAATCAAGTGAGATAAACTTATGTTTCATTCTCTTTTCCTTTCATTCAGTTATACCCAATAACCCAGTACCTGCCCCAGTTGAGAATGACTGAGTGTCTTTGGCAAGAGTAGAAAAGCCCATTGTGAAATGCTTATGGCAGCCTAAAATGTCAAACCACAGTGCTGATTAATATTGGTTAGAATACTGATCTGTGCTTCACACTTGGCTTTCTTCAATGCCACATAGTGTGACTATGAGACCACATTGCAGCCATGAGCTGACCAGTAAAATAGACAAAGTCACCATAAAAGCTGCTGTCTTTCCCTCTTAACCACATGCAGAAGCTGAGATTGTTTACTTGAAATGTCTGTGTTATGTTAAAACTTTAAGAAAGGTACACTTTTAAAAAAATATTGTTTATTTATTTATGTATTTATTTCTGGCGATGCTGGGTCTTCATTGCTGTGCGCACTTCTCTCCAATTGCGGCAAGTGAGGCTCCACTTGCAGTGCACGGGCTTCTTACTGCAGTGGCACTTCCTGTTGTGGAGCACAGGCTCTACAGAACATGGGCTTCCGTGGTTGCAATTCCCGGGCTCTAGAGCACAGGCTCAATAGTCGTGGTGCATGGGCTTAGTTGCTTGAGGCATGTGGGATCTTCCAGCCCCGGGGGTCAAACCCATGTCTCCTGCACTGGCAGGTGGATTCTTTATGACTGAACCACCAGGGAAGCCTGAAAGTCACACTCTTGACAATAACAAATTACAATTGTACTCCAACAACTTTCCTAATTTGATGATGAAACAAAATTGTTGTTCAGTTATTCCTTCTCTCCTACAAAGGAAACCCCTCAATATTATGATTTAAACCAATAGTTTATTGGCAATCATCTACATTGTATGTCTGACTTTTAAGCAGCAATCTGCAATTTCCCAGCATATGATATGTAAGTGACAATGCTTGAGATTGAGAACTCATACTCTGAACTGGTAATGTACTGGACACCCTAGTTTCCCCCTCCATATGAATTCTCTACTCTGCTTTGTAGCCCAGGAGGTTGACCTCTCTGGACCTGACCAGTGAATTCCAGGAATCTCTGTTGTCTTTCACTTGGGTTCACCAGTGGGGAATTCCATCTAGAGACAGGAAGGAGAGAGGAGAGTGAGGCTCAGATATACATTCCCTGCCTGTCTCCCTACAGGGTCACTGCAAGCTGGCTTTGACTGCACTGAAAACCATGGGAGCTGACTTCTCTGCAGAACTCTCTCCTTCCATGTTCTGGTTGTAGCTTCCTCTCGTTGTCCCATCAAGAGAGAGTAGGAGAAGGCAATGGCACCCCACTCCAGTACTCTTGCCTGGAAAATCCCATGGATGGAGGAGCCTGGAAGGCTGCAGTCCATGGGGTCGCACAGTGTTGGACACGACTGAAGTGACTCAGCAGCAGCAGCAGCAGTGATAACAACTCTATTGTTACTACCCGAAGATACTGTGTTACTTTCTTCATTTTTCCTACCTTGTCATAGTGAACATTATCTTTTTCAAGCCATCCTGGAATTATCTTACTTTGAGTGAACCATTTGCTTTCTTGCTGGAGCCTGATTTGTCACATATTTAGGTGAAGTTAATGGAAATACACAGTTTTCTTTCAAAAAAACCTGCTTTTGGATTCATTTATCCTTTCAATAATTGGTCAAGAAGCAACTGTTAGAACCAGACATGGAACAACAAACTGGTTCAAAACTGGGGAAGGAGTGGGTCAAGGCTGTATATTGTCACCCTGTTTATTTAATTTATATGCAGAGTACATCATGCAAAATGCCAGGCTAAATGGAATCAAGATTGCCAAGAGAAATATCAACAACCTCAGATATGCAGATGATACCATTTTAATAACAGAAAGTGAAGAGGAACTAAAGAGCCTCTTGATCTGGGTGAAAGAGAGTGAAAAAGTTGGTTTAAAGCTCAACGTTCAAAAAATGAAGATCATGGCATCCAGTCTCTTCACTTCATGGCAAATAGATGGGGAAAATGTTGAAGCAGTGACAGATTTTATTTCCTTGAGCTCCAAAATCACTGTGCCACAAAATTAAAAGATACTTGCTACTTGGAAGGAAAGCTATGACAAACCTAGACACTGTATTAAAAAGCAGAGACATCACTTTGCCAGCAAAAGTCTGTCTAGCCAAAGCTGTGGTTTTTCCAATAGTCATGTATGGATGTGAGAGTTGGACCATAAAGAAGGCTGAGTGCCAAAGGACTGATGCTTTCAACCTGTTGTTCTGGAGAAGACTCTTGAGAGTCCCTTGGACTGCAAGATCAAACCAGTCAATCCTAAAGGAAATCAACCATGAATTTTCATGCTGAAGCTGAAGCTCCAATACTTGGGCCACCTAATGTAGAGAGCCGACTCACTGAAAAAGACTCTGAAACAGAAAGATTGGGGGCAGGAAGAGAAGGGGGCAACAGTAGATGAGATGGTTGGATGGCTTCACCTACTCAATGGGCATAAGTTTGAGCAAATTCAGGGAGATGTGAAGGACAGGGAAGCCACTGTGCTGCAGTCCATGGGGTTGTGAAGAGTCAGATATGACTTAGCCACTGAACAACAGCAGCTATTTCATTGAGTTTAGGTTTTATATCAGTATATTCCCTATTCCCAGTTTCTTTTCATTTATTTTTAATTTCAGTAAGGTAAGTAGCTCATTATTTTGCTTCATCTTTACTTTTTAATAATGATGATATCTAATGTTATAATTTTTTTTTTCCTGAGAACTACTGGCTTCTAGATTTCAATGAACTTGAAAAATTTCCTTAGTGATTTCTAGAAAACAATTTTTCTTTTAATTTCTTTTTTGGCTCAAGTGTTATCTAGCACTTTTTATTAATTTTTAAATATTTTAAGCTTTTGATGAGGTCTCCATTTTATATTTATTTCTAATTTTAACACTGCATATATCCTATAAAGTCTCCCCTGTTTTGAAATTAACAAGAACTTCTTTTTGGCCAAGTACATGATCAATTGCTTTGTACTTAGATGCTTTTTAAAAAAGGATATCCTCTATTTGAAGAACTGGTTCCAAATAGGAAAAGGAGTACATCAAGGCTGTATCTTGTCACCCTGCTTATTTAACTTACATGCAGAGTACATCATGAGAAACCCTGGGCTGGATGAAGCACAAGCTGGATTCAAGTTTGGTGGGAGAAATATCCATAACCTCAGATATGCAGGTGACACCACCCTTATGAAAGAAAGTGAAGAACTAAACAACCTCTTGATGAAAGTGAAAGAGGAGAGTGAAAAAGTTGGCTTAAAGCTCAACATTCAGAAAACTAAGATCATGGCATCTGGTCCCATCACTTCATGGCAAATAGATGGGGAAACAGTGGAAACAGTGGCAGACTTTATTTTCGGTGGGCTCCAAAATCACTGCAGATGGTGACTGCAGTGATAAAATTAAAAGATGCTTACTCCTTGGAAGGAAAGTTATGAACAACCTAGACAGCATATTAAAATGCAGAGATATTACTTTGCCAACAAAGGTCCATCTAGTCAAGGCTATGGCTTTTCCAGTAGGATGTGAGAGTTGGACTATAAAGAAAGCTGAGCACTGAAGAATTGATGATTTTGAACTGTGGTGTTTGAGAAGACTCTTGAGAGTCCCTTGGACTGCAAGGAGATCCAACCAGTCCATCCTAAAGGAAATCAGTCCTGAGTGTTCATTGGAAGGACTGATGTTGAAGCTGAAACCCCAATACTTTGTCCACCTGATGCAAAGAACTGACTCATTTAAAAAGGCCCTGTTGCTGGGAAATATTGAAGGCGGGAAGAGAAGGGAACAACAGAGGATGAGATGGTTGGATGTCATCACCAACTCAATGGACATGACTTCGGGTAAACTCCGGGAGCTGGTGATCAACAGGGAGGCCCGGCATGCTGCAGTCCATGGGGTTGCAAAGAGTCAGATACAACTGAGAAACTGAACTGAACTGAACTGAAGATTCATACATCAAATACATCATTTTCTAAAGAAATTATTATTTTTCTGCCTAATCGTTTGATCTATTTCTGAGACAAATATAATTAAAAATCTTTCACTATTATTGTACTATTAGGTTTTCTTTGCGCTTCCAACAGTTTTGCTTTGTATATTTTCTCATTGTGTTGTTTAATATATGTCATTTTATAAAGAATCTGCAACTTAGATTTATATTATTGCACAGTATGCCTGTTTATTCAAGTGCTTTTAACCTTAAATTTCATTTTGTGTGATGTTAATATCGTCATTCTAGTTTTCTTTTGATTGCACTTCCTCATGTTGCCCTATACCTTTACTGGGAGGCAGGAAAGAAGAAAAACAGGCAGGATGGAAGGAAAGAAGGGAGAAAGGGTAAGGGAGTGAGGGGAGGAGAGAAGGAGGCAGGGAGGGAGAGAGAGGGGCAGTTACTTTTTACTCTTAATATGCACTGCATTGTAAACTCACATATCTGGAATTTGTTTTTTAGCCCAAAGTAGCCATTTCTATTAGTGGATGAATTCAGTCCATTCACATTTGGCACAAGGTCTCATGTTGTTGATTTTATTCCTTTTACTTCATTGGTTTTTCTACTCATTTACCCTATTGTTTCCCTATTTTTCTTCTGCTTGGTTTTGTTAGTTTGATTGAATTGCTGTTTGTCCCTATTTCCCTCATGTTAATGTAAAGGTTCTGATGGATTTTTCCACTTTCTTGATAGTTCTCATCTCTTTCCCTGCTCTCCTAATCAGACACAAAGGTCACTATACAGTTGCTCTAAAAACAAAATACTACCCACATTCCTGTTTTCCCCACTGTGATGTTCTAATGCTGCTTTCCCACCTCTTCAGTAGAAAAAGAGCTCTAAATTGCTTGATCATCCCTCTCATCCTTCCCTCCTGACATGCCCTCCCACCCCATCTCCTGGGATAATTGTATCTCTCCTTTCTCATCTCCACACACCAAAGGTCTGCCAGGGTTCATTAATGTTCACCATATGAAAACTTCACTTATGGAATGTCTCCTCTATTTCAAGATTGCTTATCCAGCACATATATTTTCTATTCTTAGACAGTGTTTTCTTTAACAATTGTATAGAATAATAATAAAATAACATTTACTGTGCAAATACTTTGTGCCAGATTCTCTTCTGAATATTTTCCGTTTATTAACACAAGTATTCTTTGCAGCTATACTCTGGGACAAACCCTACCATTATTCCCATTCTTTATATTACAGATGAAGAAACAGAGGCAAAGGAATGTTCAATATATGCCTGACATCACATAAAAAATGAGTGACACAATCAAGAAATGAAGCCAAGTATACCAGTTGGACCTTGTGTGCAAGTCCTATACCACACTGAGCCACCATCATGGTTGTCTCTTCATTGTCATCCAGATTGAAGTCCCCACTTTGGTCAATCTGTTGTCTAGTTATAGTATTTTTCTCATGCATATTCTAATATGGAGGATGTGCGTGGCAGTCAGCCTGAGTTCTTGCCTATCCCTGAGTTCATGCTTTCACCCCAATATATAAATGAATCTTGGCTATGTACAGAATTCTGGGACTGTGAGTCTTTTCTCTACATGCTTTGTCTCCTAATTTTCAAGACTGCCAGTGAGAATCCTTCCTTCCCTCACTCGGCTGAGAAACTATAGGAAGGTAGAGAGTACGAAGACTTCTTCAAAGAGCCTCAGGGGGAAGCTGACATCCAACCTGTAGCCCAAAGGCTAATGGATCATCACAGCTGGCTTCCCATCAGTTCCACCACTATTTCAAGCTCCAGTGTGCTGGCAGGGATAATTACTTTCCATGGTGCCCCGAGAGCCTAAAAGAAATTGTCAGACCAACAATTTGAACACACACTATGAGAAGGAAGTGCTAGATGAGACAAGTGATCATCTGAATAAAAATTAAGTATGAAAGCTTAATCTAAATCTAATATGCATGCTCAGTCATGTCCAACTCTTTGAGATCCCATGGATTGTATCCCACCAGCTTCCTCGGTCCATGGGATTCTCCAGGCAAGAATACTGGATTGGGTTGACATTTTCTCCTCCAGGTTATCTTCATGACCCAGGGATAAAAACCCAAGTCTTCTGTGTCTCCTGCATTGCAGGAGCATTTTTTACCACTGAGCCACTGGGGAAGCCCCAAGGGAGAACCAAATGCAATAGTAAAAATAAAAACAATTTATGGAAATAGAAATCATTTTCAAACTAAGACTAATCAGTAGGTAATAAACAAAGGAGAGTTTGACCACTGAAAGCCTAGGTCAGTAGCATAATTTTAAGAAATATCTTAAAGCACAAGAATGAAAGAAGTAGCAATCATATTGGAAAAGGTGAAAGGTTGGAAGAAGATCTAACAAACAAATCATGGGTGTTTGGGGAGAAAAAAGTGGACGTGAAAAAATAATATTCTTGGGGCTGGAAATTCTGAATCTTCACATTGAAATCCAGCTGGTCTTCCATGAAAAACTCATATCTAGGCAGGTTCTGAGAAATAAGAAAAGTACTTCAAAAGCTTCTAGATAAGAAGGAAAAAGTTACTTATCAGTGGATAGTTCACTCTCAACCTGTGAATAGAAAATTAACATGTTGTCAATGTTGAAAACAAACTTGGTCCTATCCCAAAATAGTCCACAAAGTTGTTCCTCCTGTGGTTGTTGAACAATATATTCAAGTGAAGGAGATCCATTCTTCAGGCAAGAGGCCCTGTTTATTTAACAAATTAGTGTCACAATAAAAAAGGGACAATGCTAAATAGAAGACTTAAAGGAGCTACCAAAAGCAAGCTGTGGCTATGAATTGTACACTGTTTTGGATAAATCAGCCACCAAGCTCATTCTGGAGTCAACTGAAGAAATTTAAATAAAATTTGCATATCACATGAAATAAGAATGTACTAAAATAGCAAAATGGAGATGGTTAACTGAAAAAAACATGTTACAAAGCAACAAGCCATAGACTCATATATATGCATGTGTTTTTCTTTCTATATAATGCATGCATGTTAAGTTTCTACAGTTGTGTCCAATTCTTTTAGACCCCATGGACTGTAGCCCACCAGGTTCCCCTGTCCATGGGATTTCCCAGGCAAGATAACTGGAGTGGGTTGCCATTTCCTCCTCCAGGGGATCTTCTCTGACCCAGGGATTAAACCTGAGTCTATTATGTATCCTGCATTGACCAGAGGGTTCTTTACCACTAGCGCCACCTTGGAAGCCCTTTTCTATGTATGTATATACACAAAATATATACAATGTGTATACATATACATAACAACTATAAGTATATATGAAAAAATGTATATTTGTTCTATATAGATAGGAGACCAGAAAGGATGTACATTAATGTTTAAAATGGTGATATATTGTTGATAGCAATATGATGTTTATTCATTTTATTTTCTAATTTTTAATAATGCAAAGTAATGCTACCAAGAAATTTATGTCTATATACCTGTATCTTTATCTATGCATGCATGCTCAGTCACTAAGCCATGTCCAACTCTTGGTGACCTTATGGACTGTAGCCCACCAGGCTCCTCTGTCCATGGAATTTTCCAGGCAAGAATACTGGAGGGGGTTGCCATGCCCTCCTCCAGGGGTTCTTCTCGACCCAGGGGTCACACCTGCATCTCTTAAGTCTCCTACATTGGCAAGCAGATTCTTTATCACTAGCACCACCATAGGAGAAGGAAAAAGGATGGGAGAGAGGAGGAAAATGATGAGAAGATGGAGAAGAAGAGTGAAACTAGGAGCAGAGAAATGAGAAGAAAGAAGAGGAGGAGCAAAAAGGGTAATTGTAAAAGAAAATCCAAAACCCTCCTCCAGGTAGAAGGAGGGTAGAGATTCAAGGACAGAACAACCATGATGCACCATCATCGCAGGGTGTCTGGTGCATGGCACAGATACAGCTGCAGAATATAGAGGAGGGTTGCCTGTGCAGATTGTCTCAAATGATTGTCAGGGGGAGATCTAACGCTGGGCATTTATGTTTAGCTTTTCACACATCAAAACGTGGTATAAAAGATTTCAGAAAGACAGAGCTAGATTCAATTCTGAAAAAGGAATCCCAAAACATAAATTAATTATAAATGTCCCCAATGGACAGTGGTTATTTATGCACATGCTAATGACTTGATGAGTTTTACAATCTATGTCTCTCTTACAAAAATATCTAAAATTATATAAAAGAACCTGGTTTTCATTTTGTTATATCCATATTCTCAGTAGTTGTAAATATCATTCATTTAGATGTCACAATTTTGAACTATTTAAAAGTTTAAGCTGGCATAAAGCAATATTTACATAAATTGCCCTTGGAAAGGGATTTGTGGACAAGTCTATCTTCTAAATAAAATTGCATGAAGCATGTTCAATTTTCATAAATTATATACTCATTAAAGAATTACTAAGGTGAAACAGATCACCAGCCCAGGTTGGATGCATGAGACAAGTACTCGGGCCTGGTGCACTGGGAAGACCCAGAGGGATCAGGTAGAGAGGGAGGTGGGAGAGGGGATCGGGATGGGGAATACATGTAAATCCATGGCTGATTCATGTCAATGTCTGACAAAACCCACTACAATATTGTAAAGTAATTAGCCTCCAACTAATAAAAATAAATGAAAAAAAAAGAATTACTAAAACTCTGTGTACACTGAAGATGCTGAATTCAATTAAATCTTCATAAATGTCATCAGCAGCTAATCAAGTTTATCAGCATTTATTTTTCCCTGACTTTTACTGACTATAGCAACTTGACAAAAATAAACTTAGTTCTCTATTAATCGTGCTGGCAATTAGTCAAGATTAGGGATCCTTGAATGTTCTAATAGTTAAATATAGTTTAACTAAACTCCAATTAGTTTTTTCTTTATTTCATAAGGAAATGCATTGGGCATGTTGACATTGCTCCACTGAGCCACACTCAGGACTTGCTCCTGCACGTGTTGTGATAACATTCCTCATTAACCTATTACTAAGACTGTATACTATTTTCAAGCCAAATGGCTTGGTGAATTTCTTCCACCAATTGATCCTAAATAAAATTTCCCTGATTTTTGGTCCTGTAACACTTCATTTGGGGCAGGGGGGAGGTTCCCAGGGACTAACGAGGAGCTTCCCCAGTGGCTTAGATAGTACACAATCTGCCTGCAATGCAGGAGACTGGGTTTGATCCCTGGTTGGGAAGATCCCCTGGAGGAAGAAACCCACTCCAGTTTCTTGCCTGGAGAATTCACTGACAGAGGAGCCTTGCAGGCTACAGTCCATGAGGTCGCAAAGTTGGACACAATGGAGCAGACTAACACTTTCAGGGACTAACAAATAGTCACAAAACCAACTTAAAAATACAAGCTGTTGATACTGTTAAACAATAAATTTGATGTATACACAATGATCTTGCTAATGCCAAGTTTCTTACCACCAGTGTCTGGCCCCTGTAACAGCATGAAGAATCTGATTTCATGCTGCCTTTGAGAGTTTTCCTCTTTAAACTTTTAAATTATGTCTATGTGGCAGCATAGAAACCAAACATTCAGTCCACCTTATTTTTTTGCAATAAGTTATTTTTAGTTTCTTATATAGGTAAATACTGAGTCATGAAATAATGTTACCTTAAGAGAATTTTGATCCTCTTTCAAGTTAATTATTATTTGTTAAAATGCATCAACATATAAAGAATTCATTCAAGGTACTTTTCTTTGTATATAAAATTGTTCCAAAGGTATGCAACTAAATATGGTTCTGATGAAATGCTGGCAGTCATGTCATAAAGTAGCAAAATCTTCCTGGCAGTCTGAGATTTTGTTTTCCAGGAAGCATGCAAAGTAAACAGTTGGAATGTATTTGGGGATGAGGAATATCAATGGCATGCTTACACAAACAGAGGAGATAACTTTTCCAGTTCGCTAGTATACTAGATCCATAGAGCGAATGGACACAGTTGGCATTATATCCTACTATCTTATTTGCTGTGTGCTGAATTGAATGCACTGTGCTCTGCCCTATATTATCAACTCTTCCCATTCATGGTTAGTCTGAATACTTTCACCTAGCCACAGAGCCATAGCTGCCAAACCTGCATACAGACACACCCTCATAGTCTTCAAATGGATGTACTTACAAATTTCAGGAGCTCCCTTGCTTAATGTCAGAATTTTCTGCCATCAGCCTGTCTGTTCAACTTTAAAATAAGCATGTTCATGTAATTTTTCAAGATTTAAAAGTGTTGGTGTACCTAGAATCTGGGTTGTGGTTTGCAAGCAGCATCAGTCATTCATTTTTGCCTTAACTGATTGTCCTTCATTCTCAATTAGGGCCTTGTTTCAGTTTGGAGGAAGGCAGAATTCTCCCAAAAGGAAGAAGCATGTGGAGAGAAAGACTCACTTGACGGCCAAGGTTCACGCAACCTGATCTTTGCTTTTTCCACAGTCATTCTTCACTTTCCATTGGCTTTGGCTGGTTAGCCATTGGCTTTAGCTAATTCAGCTTTTGCACAAGGCAGGTACTGAGGTCTTTCCTAACTGAAGGTGATGAAACCAGTCTCCATGATCAGGTTTGAGATCCACGACTGCTGACAGGTGAGGTCACATGTGAAAGCTGGGTTGCTGTGACAGACAGAGGTTACCCCAGTTCACTTCAACTGAAGATATCCGTGGTCCAGCTGGAACTGCCACCCCCAGGGGCCCAGCAGTCCTTATGTCTGCACGTGAGCTCAGCTCTCATTCATGCTCATTGTTCACTTCTTATTCTATGACCTTAATTAGCTAGCCGCTCCTCCAGCTGAACAGAGTTTCACACCAAGCCTCTCATTAGACACTGGCCAAGCCTCAATTGGACACAGTTGAGTCAATAGTCCAAATCTGATGCAGTTCGGGTCTGCTGCTGAGGGTGGGGCTGAGTGTCGTTGATTCGGCAAGATGAAAAACAGCAAGAGGTGAGCACCCGTCTGGCAGATGCAGCACAGGACGTCAGGCTCCAAAGCTTGGTACAAGGTTTTATAAGGTTACGTGTCCCACAAGACGGTATTTTCCACTCAAGTTTTGAGCCACATCTTCTTGGTTACTCTTGACTTTTATCCAACTGATTTTCAGCAAAACTTGGAATGCCAGTCTTGGTGGATACAGTTCCAGTTCTGTTTTCTTATTTTGACAACTAGCATTTTCACTGGCCAGTCTATTGAATCCCTCTAAATGACTTAAACTTTGTTCTTCTGGTACATAAGAAGAATTCCAGATCTTTGAATAGGGAGGTGAAACTACGCAGATGCAACACTGCATTTTTTAGCTAGCTTCCACAAAAACCAGACCCCTCCACCAAAAAAAGAGAAGATTATACTGAGATAGAAATTCATAAGATGGCATGACAGGAAGGGAACTTAAGGGAGTTAAGATTTTAGGAGCTCTGCCCTCATGACACCAGGCAGTTGCCTGGAATAACTGCCCTTCCTCAGTGTTTTCAGATACTATGCGAGAGAGAATGCAAGTGGAAACTGAAGATTTACTATGTTGACTCTCGTGACTGTTTGCTCCCCTCCGCAGGTGTATACATGTATAGAGGCTGCGTCCACATTTACTGTTGAAGAGAGCATCCCACTTATTTAACCAGCTGTTTCAATAAATGTCACAGATTTTAGATATAATTCCAAAAGACAGCTTGAGGCCCCCTAAGGAAAGCAGATTATTGGGTCTTTATTATTTAAGATGTGATCCCCAGGCAACAGGTATTTTAGGATTAGCCACAAAACAAAGAGATTCAGAGGAAATCAAAAGCAACTAGGTAAAATGCGTGATGCTAGGTGAAGGAAAGAAGGAATAAATCAATTCTATAACCTGGACTACGAGTCAGATGTTGACAAAATAGAGAAGACAATTCTCTTATATTTCAGAAAGTCACATTCATTTCTATTTCCATATTTCCTGTATTAGAGCACAGCTATGACTGCACAGGTTTTCACTGAACAAATCTAGAAGGTACAATTCATATGGATAATACTCATATGAACCGTCTTACAGAGATAAGCACCTAGGGACTGTGCAGGGCAGCAGCTCTGCCTTCTGGTCTGTATAACATAAGAACAAAAGCATTATAGGAGACTTATCTGTTTATAGGTTTCTCTATCTTCTATGCCTCATATGATGCAGCATTTATATTTCATGGGAATTTAAGGCTTCCTAGCTTGCCCAGCCTGGAGATGGAAATGGCAACCCACTCCAGTATTCTTTCTGGAATAAGCTCATGGACAGAGGAACGTGGCAGGCTACAGTCCATGAGGTCACAAAGAGTCAGACATGACTTAGCAACTAAACAACAATAACAACATGAGTAAGGTGGTTTGCATGGCAATGAGGAACGGAAGTGGGGCAAAGCCCCGGCCAGAGCAATAAGGGAAGTTGGTGATGTCTTGGTCCTGGGAGGTGGATACACTCACAGCAGGGCCTGACAGCCAGCACTGGAGGTGCAGAGAACAGAACCAAACTCCCTGGGAAGAGAACCAGAATTAACCATGGCCCCAACCAAGAGGCCTGGCTCAGTCCAAGCCATTACCAACACAATTAAACTCAGTTCTTGCCAAAGTGAAACCTGCCATGCCATGCCCTTCTTGGCCTGGGAACTGATTAGGTTTACACCTGAACATAGGCCCAAATTAGCTTGAAGAACAGGCAGGAAAATAAGCTGGGCTCTTTTTGAAACAATCTGCATTTAATGACACAGGGTCTAATAAAGTTCTCATGCAATAAATCTTAATATTGCTTAAAAAATTTGAAATAATCGGCTAATGTTATTTTGATTTTGCTAAGTTCTTAGAAGAGACTAAAAATGGCAGCATATATTTTACAATACCTTTTATCTTAAAAAAAAATAGCTACTTTATTTCCTGCCTACTTTGAAAACATTGCACAGCAATCTGTTAATATATTAACACTCAAATTTGATTCAGGGATTATATACACAAGAAAACAAACATTTCCAGTTATTTGATGTTATTCACCTGATGTTTAAAATTTGACATGTGATTCCTCATTCAAATCTGCTGTCTATAAACATTTAAACCAAACAACACTTACAAGATTTCCCCTAGGATTATGATCATGTATAGAAGCTCCAGATAAACATGGTCCATGAATTCAATTGTGGCTTGAACAAAGGCATCTCTCAAGGACTGAAAGCAAAGCTGATAATGGGAGAGGGACAAGAGATCCAAGGAAAAGCTGATGAGGAAACTGGATAAAACATATATCTGTTTTTATCTTTAAGAGTGACATCTGATGAAGCAACTTCCCATATATAAATGTGAAGTCTCATTCAGATGGGACTGATCCCCTTTTCCAGTTTAAAAGTATTGAAGATGGAGGAAATGACATGCTCACACTCCATCTTGGCTTGTGTAGAATTTTATTGGTTCTCCAAAAGAAAAAGTCCAATGCACTTTGTATCTATCAGATCTGTGAAAGTGAGTATTAGTTGCTCAGTCTTGTCCGACTCTTTGCGACCCCATGGAGTATAGCCCACCAGGCTGCTCTCTCTATGAAATTCTCCAGGCAAGAATACTGGAGTGGGTAGCCATTCCACTCTCCACGGGATCTTCCTGACCCAGGGATTGAACCCAGGTCTTTCATATTGCAGTCAGATCCTTTACATTTGAGCCATCAGGGAATCTACACAGCTGTTAATAGATTTAAGCCACCTTATATGTTGATAGTTCTACAATGTTAGTGGAATTTGTTGAAAACCCATAGGCTTTCAGTCCTAGAAATAAGGGATACTCAAAACCATCATGGAATTCCAGTATTCAAGGGGATACAGATGCCTGTGTCCAGACCCACATGATGTCACTGTGTGAAAACACTTCTGAGTTAGACTGGTTACACTGAAAAGGACAGACATCACAACACAGAAAAGAGAACACCAGGAGAGGACAGAGGTACTGCTTGGCGTGTGCATCTACGAGCTAAAGGAAAGCATGAGAGAAAGCCTCCCCTAGAGCCTTCAGTAAGAACTTGGGCCCACCAACACCTTGATTTTAGACTTCCAGCCTCAAGAGCTGTGAAAGAATAAAAGTCAATTGTTTTAAGCCCTCTTGCTTGTGGTACTTAGCTGTGGTAATTCTAGGAAGCTAAACCAGCCCTGGCACTTCTCATCCAGGCTACCTAACAAGCAATGCCCCAGCTGAACCCACTCTGCCTGTCCAAACTTCCTTGCTGTCTGGAGTACTGATAAATGCTCTTTTCAACTGTTACCAGTAATTTTTCCCAAGAAGTTCCAGTTACTTTTTCCACTTCTGGCTCATTTCAAAGAGTTCCAGAGGTTTATGAAATGTTTGGAAAACTAGAGGTTTCTTTTTTCAAAAGGAAAAAGAGCTCTCTCATCTTAAACCTCTCTCCCAGGATGACCTTTAAAGACTTGAAATTGTAGATTATTATGAGTACTTTAAAATGGCTTCCCAGGTAGCTCAGTGGTAAAGAATCAGCCTACCAATGCAGGAGATGCAGGAGACGTGGGTTCAATCCCTGGGTTGGGAAGATCCCCTGAAGAGGAAAATGGCAACCCACTCCAGTATTCTTGCCTGGAGAATTCCATGGACAGAGGAACCTAGCGGGCTAAGTCCATGGAGTCACAAAGAGTCAAACATGACTGAACAACTGAGCATGCTTCCATGGGTGCTTAAAAAGCTCATATTTGATGACCTGTTTGGGGAATGTCTCTTCTGGGGACCACAATGGGGAAAGGAGATAGGAGACATTCCTGCTTTATGTTGGCTCTCGGTTGCCATTTTCTAGGCTTGCCCTAGCAACAACAGTCAGGGCTTTCTCTCAGCAAACTAGAGAGGTAAGAAACATTTTCTCAAGTCAAAAACCACTGACCTAGCAATTGACTCAGAGTGTAGACCAGAGTTCTCTTCCCATATACCTGTGATCTGAATCAAGCAATACATCCTCTGGATATATTTATGACTTAAGATGTTGAAATGGCTCTTTAAGAGCTCAATTGCATCAGTAAAATCTGATTATTCCACACCTTGTTTGATCAACTCCAATTCCTCACCTTCAAGTGTTTTCACCTAAATTAGAGCATTGAATTTTTCTTTTCTCCTGCACTGGTAGATACATTTTATTCAAGACCTTGACTGGTTCTTCAGGCCTCTGTGATTTCTCTGACTTGTACCAGAAGATTGAAGCTCATAAACTTTGCAGTGTGTGCTTGTGGCTATTATCTCCCAGTCGTTGTCAGCCTGAATGGAAATCACATTTGTATTGCCTTTCAGTCTCGACAACCTGGTTTGAAGGTTTGGGATTAGGTTGCAATCCTGGCCATTCTTTCCTTCACCCAGATGAGTAACTCAGGGTGGGGGGCTGGGTGGGTATGTTATTATACTTGAGAAAATTGGTGGGTAGAATGGAACCAAGAAGAATGAGAAGCTCACACTGAAGTTTTCTCATATATGCAAAATTCTAGGTTAACTTCTTAGAAGATGAGAGAATTTCACCAACTCAATGGACATGAGTTTGAGCAAGCTCCAGGAGTTGGTGATGGGCAGTCCATGGGGTCTCAAAGAGTCGGACATGACTGAGCAACTGAACTAACTGTACATGTAGTAACATTAGCAATCCTTCTCCCAGGAGGCACTAGTGGTAAAGAAACCGTCCGCCAATGCAGGAGATGTAAGAGACACAGATTCGATCCCTGGGTCAGCAAAATTTCCTGCAGAAAGGCATGGCAACCCACTCCAGTGTTCTTGCCTGGAGAATCCCATGGACAGAGGAGCCTGATGAGCTACAGTCCTTGGGGTCGCAAAGTCAGACATGACTGAAGTGATTTAGCATGCATAGTAAAGTACTTGAATGAATAGGGATACCATTCCTCTTCACAAGCTATGCTTAAAATTAGATTTAAATTAGCTGTTTAGTCCAGAAAAATGCACAAGCCCAACTCCAACTTTTGGAATATAGCAGTCTACTAACATAATTCCAGCCACAAGAAAAGCCAGAGATAGTTTCCTGGGAACTAAAGTTCTCTTCCTTTTTTATTGTAGAGTTGCACTTACCAAGATTAGAGCCACTAGTCACACACGATGATTTAAATCTTAATTTTAATTAATATTAAATGAAATTTAAATTTATTGTTTTAGTCTTGCTAGTCACACTTTGGGGATTCCCTGGTAGATCAGCTAGTAAAAAATCTGCCTGCAGTGCAGGAGACCCTGGTTCAATTCCTGGGTCAGGAATATTCCCTTGGAGAAGGGATAGGCTACCCACTCCAGTATTCTTGAACTTCCCTGGTGGTTCAGATGGTAAAGAATCAGCCTACAATATGGGAGACCTGGGTTTGATCCCTGGGTTGGGAAGATTCCCTGGAGGAGGGCAGAGCAACCCACTCCAGTATTCCTGCCTGGAAAATCACCATGGGCAGAGGTGCCTGGTGGGCTACAGTCCATGGGGTCGCAAAGAGTTGGACATGACTGAGCGACTAAGCACACACAGCACAGTCACACTTAGAGTGCCCAAGAGTTCCCAATATCTAGCAGGCTACTTATCAGCACAGATAGGCTTCTTCTAGAAGAAACAGTAGATCCAATGAGTTCATAAGGCATTCTCAACCTTACATCACCACATGCAGCATATTTTCATTTAAAAAAATTAAGGTTAAGGGACTTTCCTGGAAGTCCAGTGGTTAAGACTGAACTTCCACTGCAGAGGTGTGGGTTCCATCCCTGATTGGGAAATGAAATCCTGCATGTCAAGCAGTGCGGCCAAAAAACAAAAAGGAAAATTTAGGGTTAAAATTCATGATAGTATGATTACGTGTCACATTTTCTTCCTATCTAGAAAAATATGAAAACAATTTTTATCAGATTTCTCATATAAAATACGTTTTTCTTCGATACTTTCCTATTCACTTAGAAACTAAATGTCCAAGATCATGATAAAAACAGTGGCCTTGGCATTTTACCACGTAATGAACTTAAATCTACTCTTGGGTTGAAATACATAGGTAATTTGATTTTTAAAAATAAGGTATTCTGAAAGTATAATACCATGAAATTAAAACATTTTCAAGAAAATCCTTCCTCCACGTGTTTATAATTTCAAAACTATTTAAATTTCTAAAAAAAAAGGGGTTTTTTAAAAAAATATAGACACATGTGGCAGTGAAAAACTATGAAAACTTCTATGGCTATCACAAAATGAGACAATAGCTATATTTATATACATGATGTCATCTATGTACCATCCCGATTTGTGTTGACTGTATGCTTTGCACTTCACCAAGACTTGAACTTTATAATAGAGTCGTGCTAACAATATTCTGATGATAAAGACATACCCAATCCATTTTGACTCTAAGAAGCAGTAACAATTCTCTTTATAGGTTGTTGGTTGTATTAGCTAAAACCTTAATTTTAAACAAGCCAGTTCTTCATATAGATCTGACTTAGAAATATGGGTAGAAAGAGAAGTCATGGTTTTTGAAAGTAAGACAGCAATACCAGTGATTTGTGGTTGCCCTTATTTAAACTGTGAGGTTCCTGATACTTAAAATTACACCCAGACACCCTCTCTGCAAGTATAGGTTCCATTGAATGTGTGGATGACTCATAGAAACTTATTACCTTTCTGATATGTTCTCTGGACACTGACTCAGTAGCTTCTTTCTAAGTAAAATAAAGTGTTTCATTTGAGTCACTTAGAGGCTAATGCATGTCAAACAAACTAAAAATAGATTAAAAATTCATGTAAACATGTTGTCCTGTTCATGTTTCTCCTCAAAAAAATGTCCTCTGTCAAAACAGCATAATCTTTAGTGAGTGTTTAATGAGTGTCCACAGAGAGCTGACTCACTCTTTCACATTTAAAAATGGTGTGGATCGCTAGTATGGTATGTGTATTTAGACTGAAAAGACTGATCTGGGATCAAGAGATTAAAGGGAGAGTCTATGAGTGAAACTAATTTCAATTTCAACAAATATTAAACAACTAATTACCCTATGTGAGACATACCTTACAGGAGAGGTTTGGGGGCTGGAAGTAGGTGAATAAAAGGTAAAGATTAAGAAGCCATAAAGACAATGGACTTCCCTTGTGGCTCAGCTGATAAAGAATCTACCTGCAATGCCAGTGGGTTGGGAAGATGCCCTGGAGAGGGGAAAGGCTACCCACGCCAGTATTCTGGCCTGGAGAATTTCATGGACTGTACAGTCCATGGGGTCGCAAAGAGTTGGACACTACTGAGCATCTTTCACTTTCTTCACTTTCATAAAAACAATATGAATTTCTATCGCATGTATCTAAGTCAGCTTGATTTTTTAAAAACTGTAAACAGCTCTACCTACTAAACATGAAAAACTGCATACTATCTAGTAAATAAATGTCTCTGATCTGAATTAGATTTCATTTTTCCTTCTGTAACTTTTCATTAAAAAGTTAGAGAGGTGGCTAGGACAGAGTCTGCAAGGAAACCCCAGATACATCAAAATAGATCTTGGTCTGCTTTTCCACAATTTGCCACATTTGGAAGCCATGCTTAGAACTTTTGCTAAGCTAGCTTTCATAGTGATTATCTACATGGTTATTTTTTTTTATAAAAGTACACAGTTTAAAGTATCACACACATGGAAGATGTTTTAAAGTACAGGAGAGATTCTTTACAGATAGAAATATATAACAGAGCTTTTTTTCATCCAAAATGATAATGTATGCTGTATATGTGAAATGAAATATCTCCTGCCATATCAATAAACAAGGATGTAACAGCCTTCAGTGATTTTGGTCTTCCAAATGCGAACTTCTAAGCCCAGAGGGCCCTCAAGAGGGAGAACAATACTTGCAATCCAGAAGCTGTCAGCTGACACAAGTCTCTACAATAAACAAGAACTTAAGGATATGAATAACCAAGAAGCAGGATGCTGGCCCCGGATAGCTGAGATGTTATGAAAGAAATTATTTCAGTGCACCCAGACACTTGCATCTTCCTATCCATAGAAAAGTGCTAAATTCCTTAATTTGGGATATTGATTTTCCTTATTTAATAATAATCTTTTGATATTCAGATTACCTGTCCCTTGCTGCAGACTTTTATATAACGCAACTCTTTCCCCTACCTCCTTGGAGCAGCTTCTCTTGGCTACTTGAGATGCTGCCTCCCAGGCTTGAAGTCCTACGAATTCGTACCAAATAAAACAAATCTCTATACTTTCAGGTTTTGACTATTTCTTAAGTCGACATATAGCACAAGGCAACCCTACTCAATATTCTGTAATAACTTATATGGGAAAAAAACCAAGAATGGCTATATGAATAACAATCACTTTGTTGTAACCTGAAACAAGCACACAGTTGTTAATCAACTATGCTCCAATATAAAACCGAATTAAAGATAAATAAATTGATATTCTCAAACACCAAATTAGCTTACTTAAAAAGAGAACATCAAAAATACAGAAGGCAGCATTTTTGAATATCACTGTTAATCAAATTATATTGAGTAAATTAAATGTGTCAGCCAGGTTTTTGCATGCTCCAAGGCTATGCTCCTCAAACTTTATTATACATGTGAGTCACCCAAGGACACTTTAAAAAGGCAGATTCTGACTTAAGAGGTCTAAGGTGAGGCCTGAGGAAGCTGCATGTCTAACAAGTTTCCAGATGAAGCAAGTGCAATGTACCTCCTCACTTTGAATGAATCTAAAAACTGGGGCTTCCCAGGTGGCACTAGTGGTCAAGAACCTACCTGCCAGTGTGGGATAGATACACAAGAGACACGGGATTGATCCCTGGGTCGGGAAGATACCATGGAGAAGGGCATGGCAACCCACTCCAGTATTCTTGCCTGAAGAATTCTTGCATGGATAGAGGAGCCTAACGGGCTACAGTCCATATGGTCGCAAAAAGTTGGACATGACTGAAGTAACTAAACATGCACACACATCTAAAGAGAACTTTTATTAGCAATGATCACAAGCAAGATCCTTCCCTTGCAGACTTTATGATAGAGTAACTTAAAATTTTTGAAATTTCACAGTTTGATTTCAAAATTAAGATCTCAATTTATCTGTGTGGATGGACAAGATAGTTGCCCATGTTTGTGATTTAAGGGCCATTAGAACAAACTGTCCCACAAGAAAGAAGAAAAAAAGACATCAATTATAGAGGATGGCATGTCATCATCAGAAATTGAGTTATTTAGCTTAAAGTAGTTTTTTTAACTTGCCCCACAATAATAATTCCTGAGGTCTTTATTTAAAATATAGGTTATCAGAGCCCATTCTGGACCATCTAAACCTGAATGTCCAAGGAGGGGATTAGGAGGCTGGACAGCCTTGGTATTTCTTGCCATCAGGCAGATTTGGGAAACAAAAATTGCTTCCTCAGGTGTTTTATTTCACATGCAAATGCCACAGAGAAAAGTCTCCTAGTAAACTGGTCTCAGTTATAATTTATCCAACCACATTTCATGTGACAATTAAATTGCTGATGAGAAAAAATTTGGATTAGGAAATGAATAGGCCACATTGAAGGGCTGGCAAGTGAAAGCTATACTGAGCAAGGTGTGTCAAGTGAAGATTTCTGTTGTTCAGTCGCTCTCATGTCCAACTCCTTGTGACCCTATGAAGTGCAACACACCAGGCTTCCCTGTCCTTCACTATCTCCCTGTTTGTTCAAACTCATGTCCACAGAGTCAGTGAGGCCATTCAACTATCTCATCCTCTGTCATCCCCTTCTCCTCTCGCCCTCAGTCTTTCCCAGCATCAGGGTTTTTTCCAGTGAGTTGGCCTTTTGCATTAGGTGACTAAAGAATTGGAGCTTCAGCTTCAGCATCAGTCCTTCCAATGAATATTCAGGGTTGATGCCCTTTAAGATTGACTGGGCTTGATCTCCTTTCTGTCCAAAGTACACTCAAGAGTCTTCTCCAACACCACTGCTCAAAAGCAAAATGCATCAGTTCTTTGGTGCTCAGCCTTCTTTACTCTCACATCCATACATGACTACTGAAAAACCATAGCTTCTGACTAAATGAAACTTTGTTGTCAAAATAATGTCTCTGCTTTTTAATATGCTGTCTAGGTTAGTCATAGCTTTTCTTCCAAGGAGCAAGCATCTTTTAAATTCATGGCTGCAGTCACCATCTGCAGAGATTTTGGAGCCCAAGAAAATAAAGTCTGTCACTGTTCCCACTTTTCCCCCATCTATTTGCCATGAAGAGATTGGACTGCATGCCAAGATTTTATCTTTTTAAAAGTTGAATTTTAAGCCAGATTTTTCACTCTGCTCTTTCACCTTCATCAAGAGGCTCCTTAGTTCCTCTTCACTTTCTGTCATTATAAAGTGGTGTCATCTGCCTATCTGAGGTTGTTAATATTTTTCCTAGCAATCTTTATTCCAGCTTGTAAGTCATCCAGGCGGGCATTTTGCATGGTGTACTCTGCATATAAGTTAAATAAACAGGGCAACAATTTATAGTCTTGACGCATTCCTTTCCCAATTTTGAACTAGTCTGTTGCTCCATGTTCGCTTATAACTGTTGCTTCTTGTACTGCATACAGGTTTCTCAGGTGGTAGGTAAAATGGTCTGGTATTCCCAACCCTTTAAGAATTTTCCACAGGTTGTTGTGATCCACACAGTCAGTCTTTAGCATAGTCAATGAAGCAGAAGTAGATATTTTTTGTAATTCCCTTGCTTTTTCTCTGATCCAATGGATATTGGCAATTTGATCTCTGGTTCCTCTGCCTTTTCTAAATACAGCTTGTAAATCTGGAATTTCTTGTTTCACATACTGCTAAAGCCTAACTTGAAGGCTTTTGAGCATAATTTTGCTACATGTGAAATGAGTGCAATTCTACAGCATTTTGAACATAAGCAAACATATCAAGAGAAGTGGAGAAAGAGAGCATAGAAGTCTAGCTCTCCTTTACTAAGAGCTTACTAAGTGCCTAGCACCATTCTTTTTTTTTTTTTTCCATTTATTTTTATTAGTTGGAGGCTAATTACTTTACAACATTGCAGTGGTTTTTGTCATACATTGAAATGAATCAGCCATGGATTTACATGTATTCCCCATCCCGGCCCCCCCTCCCACCTCCCTCTCCACCCCATCCCTCTGGGTCTTCCCAGTGCACCAGGCCTGAGCACTTGTCTCATGCATCCAACCTGGGCTGGTGATCTGTTTCACCCTAGATATACATGTTTCGATGCTGTTCTCTTGAAACATCCCACCCTCGCCTTCTTCCATAGAGTCCACAAGTCTGTTCTATACATCTGAGTCTCTTTTTCTTTTTTTGCATATAGGGTTATCGTTACCATCTTTCTAAATTCCATATATATGTGTTAGTATACTGTAATGGTCTTTTGAGGAAGCTGTGGTACATATACGCCATGGAATATTACTCAGCCATTAAAAAGAATTCATTTGAATCAGTTCTAATGAGATGGGTGAAACTGGAGCCCATTATACAGAGCGAAGTAAGCCAGAAAGATAAAGACCTAGCACCATTCTTAAGTGTCACTTTCAAAAACTCCTTGTATACTCACAATGCCAACAGAAGATTCAGTTCAATTCAGTTCAGTCACTCAGTCATGTCCCACTCTTTGCAACCCCATGGACTGCAGCACACCAGGCCTCCCTGTCCATCACCAACTCTCAGAGTTTACCCAAACTCAAGTTCATTGAGTCGGTGATGCCATCCAACCATCTCATCCTCTGCATTCCCTTCTCCTCCTGCCCTCAATCTTTCCCAGCATCAGGGTCTTTTCAAATGAGTCAGCCCTTCACATCAGGTGGCCAAAGTACTGGAGTTTCAGCTTCAGCATCAGTCCTTCCAATAAACACTCAGGACTGATCTCCTTTAGGATGGACTGGTTAGATCTCCTTGCAGTCCAAGGGACTCTCAAGAGTCTTCTCCAACACCACAGTTGGAGAGTCAAAAGCATTCAAAACAATCAAAAACATTCAAAAGCGTCATTTCTTCGGTGCTCAGCTTTCTTTATAGTCCAACTCTCACATGCCTACATGACTACTAGAAAAACCATAGCCTTGGCTGGATGGACCTTTGTTGGCAAAGTAATGTCTCTGCTTTTTAATATGCTATCTAGGTTGGTCATAACTTTCCTTCCAAGGAGTAAGCGTCTTTTAATTTTATGGCTGCAGTCACCATCTTCAGTGATTTTGGAGCCCAGAAAAATAAAGTCAGCCACTATTTCCACTGTTTCCCCATCTATTTGCCATGAAGTGATGGGACTGGATGCCATGATCTTAGTTTTCTGAATGTTAAGCTTTAAGCCAACATTTTCACTCTCTTCTTTCGCTTTCATCAAGAGGCTCTTTAGTTCTTAGCTTTCTGCCATAAGGGTGGTGTCATCTGCATATCTGAGGTTATTGATATTTCTTCTGGCAATCTTGATTCCAGCTTGTGCTTCATCCAACACAGCATTTCTCATGATGTGCTCTGCATATAAGTTCAATAAGGAGAGTGACAATCTACAACCTTGCTGTAATCCGTTCCCAGTTTGGAGCCAGTCTGTTGTTCCGTGTCTGGTTCTAACTGTTGCTTCCTGACCTGCATACAGGTTTCTCAGGTGGCAGGTCAGGTGGTCTAGTAGACCCACCTCTTTAAGAATTTTCCACAGTTTATTGTGATCTACACAGTCAAGGCTTTGATGTAGTCAATAAAGCAGAAGTAGATGTTTTTCTGGAACTCTCTTGCTTTTTCAATGATCCAGTGGATGTTGGCAACTTGATCTCTGGTTCCTCTGCCTTTTCTAAATCCAGCTTGAACATCTGGAAGTTCACAGTTCACATACTCTTGAAGCCTGGCTTGGAGAATTTTGAGCATTACTTTACTAGCATGTGAAATGACTGCAATTGTGCAGTAGTTTGAACATTCTTTGGCATTGCCTTTCTTTGGGATTGGAATGAAAACTATCCTTTTCCAATCATGTGGCCACTGCTGAGTTTTCCAATTTGCTGCCATATTGAGTGCAGCACTTTCACAGCATTATCTTGTAGGATTTGAAATAGCTCAACTGGAATTCCATCACTTCCACTAGCTTTGTTCATAGTGATGCTTCCTAAGGCCCACTTGACTTCACATTCCAGGATGTCTGTCTCTAGGTGAGTGATCACACCATCATGATTATCTGGGTCATGAAGATCTTTTTTGTACAGTTCTTCTGTGTATTCTTACCACCTCTTCTTAATATCTTCTGCTTCTGTTAGGTCCAGACCTTTTCTGTCCTTTATTGAGCCCATCTTTGCATGAAATGGTCCCTTGGTGTCTAATTTTCTTGAAGAGATGTCTAGTTTCCCATTCTATTGTTTTCCTCTTTCTTTGTATTGATCCCTGAGGAAGACTTTCTCATCTCTCCTTGCTATTCTTTGGATCTCTGCATTCAAGTGGGTATATCTTTCATTTTCTCCTTTGCTTTTCATTTCTCTTCTTTTCACAGCTATTTGTAAGGCCTCCTCAGACAGCCATTTTGCTTTTTTGCATTTCTTTTTCTCGGGGATGGTCTTGATCCCTGTCTCCTGTACAATGTCTCGAACCTCCGTCCATAGTTCATCAGGCACTCTGCCTATCAGATCTAGTCCCTTAAATCTATTTCTCACTTCCATTGTATAATCAGAAGGGATTTGATTTAGGTCATACCTGTATGGTCTAGTGGTTTTCCCTACTTTCTTCAATTTAAGTCTGAATTTTTCAATAAGGAGTTCATGATTTGAGCCGCAGTCAGCTCCTGGTCTTGTTTTTGCTGCCTATAGAGAAGGTTCTACCTTTAGCCCTATTGCACAGATGAGGCAATGCAGGTAGAAAATAGCAGTGCCTGTTTTCCAACCTAGATCCCATCGCCCACACTTTTTTTATTTATCATATTAAATTCCCCCCAGAATATTTTCTGGAGATCAAAGCCAACCATGCTTACCTGGGTTAGTATCTGAGAAAGGAAATGACTTTGAGCCAATCACAAAACTACATTGATTATTTTGGGTCAAAAACAATATAATATTACAAACAGCTCCATCTACATTAAATGTCTTAGGCAACATTTGAGTATTCCTCAAGCACTCAGTTTCTGCCTTGTCCTGCACTATTTACAGCTGTGTTCTAAGGTCCATTAAACCCATCTCTGGCTACCAATGCTGACACTCTATGTCAACACACTGCAAGGGGATTACCCTGGAGTCGGTGGTTATTTTGGGCTCCTGTGATTGAGACCCACACAATTTCCAAAGCTTTAACCCATTACCATTCTCTCTCTCAAAAGCTTCACTTGCCTTCTGGAAGTCACTGGAACACACTTGCCTTCTGGAACACAAAGGAATATGATACTTTTCTCCCTAGAGGGTTTCTTGAGTAAAAGTAAGACAGAAACCTTCAAGTCATAAAGACGACTCAACCTGACTCACCATCTCAGATTTTGCAAACTGTTGACCCACAGGTGAATTATTAACTAGAAATATCTTTTAGTTAGCCTGCCCAGTATTTGTTTGAAACAAACTTGAAATAAATACCAATGTTTCACATATGAGAGATGTTTTCACATGAACAACTGGATTCCTGGTTCCTCTGGAAACTGTGGGAGACCAGGCATGTCCACATCTCACTGTGACAACAGAGGGTGACAGCTTATTGGTGGGGGAGCTTTAGAACCGTGGTATTCTTTCCACTCCTACTCCCCACCAGCTCCCCCTTGTCTTCTAGACCTGCACTGTTTTTGAGCCTTTGGAGTTTGAATCCCCCTGATCTGCCTCTCCTTCCTTAATGTCTTCAGTCGCCTAGAAGAACTGTGAGCAATTCCATCATTTTACCCTCCCAACAATGCCTCCAGGGACTGTTCGCGGGAAGATGAAAGATTTGGGAACACAGGCTTTGGAGGAAGATTGACTAGCGTTCAAGAACCTCCAGAAACATCTCATGTGATAGTAATTTCACTCCCAGGTGAGTCACAGGGACAAGCTGGTTCACAATTCTTTTTCGTTTGATCTTTTCGTAATTCAATCTTGTTCTCCCCTCACTTCTTCAGCTTATGCAGATCTTTGTTGAACCTGGAAAGTGTTTTATTATTTCATGTTTCATCTTATTTTCCTACCAAGACAGAATGTTTTCCCTACCGTGCCTTTGGCCTGGGTTGGGAGTTACTCCTTCTCAGCATGACCAATGGTATCTTTAGTTTAATCAAGACTATTCAGAATCAGCAAAATGTCAAATGTGTCTGTAAAGCAGAAAGGTTATTCTTTGATTTTTATTTGTTTGTTGGTTCCACTGGGGCTCCACATTCCTAATAGAACCTACAATGAGTTTGGTTAACACTGTGCTAATGTTTTAAAGTCAAAAGGAATTTTTGTTTCCCTACACTATTCTTCAATTATTTTCTCCACATGTTTTTCCATCTAAATACAAAGATCTTTATGGACAGAGATGATTCTTCTGTGTCTTCTGTTCATCCTTGGGCACTTAAAACAGGCCTAAAATAGCTATTTCTTGGTCACTGACTCAGATTTTATCATTCCATTTCATTTGCTTGGAATTTAATGTGTATGCTTTTATTTAAGATAGTATTTTATTTTATTTACTTAAAACATAACCAGTAAACAAAATATTATGAAATCATATCAGGAATTTCACAGATCTTCTATGTCTTTTGTTTGGGATTTTAATCTGGATCACAGCTTTGGCATTCCATGTCTATTAGAAATAATGCCATTAGACACTGAAGCTTATGAAAATACATGAACAAAAAAGCCTATGAAATACAGGCCAAGCAAACCCTTTGGCCTTAAAGAAATAGACATGATACTTACAACTGGTAAACACCAATCAAAGAAGCTATATTGGCATGAATTTCATCTACATGTAGCCACACATATTTGAATATATCCAATAATTCATTGAATATATTATTTTTTTAAGTTTTTTAAGTGTTGCTTCTAAGGGAAACTCAAGACCAGAAAATCAGGAAAATGGAGTTAGACAATGAGACCAGTAAACATAAGAAATCAAGCAAGAGTCACAAGTTGGGAGGGGTGGGAGTGGTGGTCGATGGAGGTGATAAGATTCAAAATTAGCTCTGCATTCTGCCATGTTTGCCAGGATGTTCTGCGCTCCTGCTGGTTCTTCTCTGCCCCAATGCTAGGGGATACAAAGCACACAGACTCTGATGAGAATGATGCATTGAGGCATATAACACAGAGGCCCTGGACAATCCTACAGAAACCACACCTGTCCAGACCAGCAAACCCCATGTGTCTATTACCAGAATAAGAGCCACATAAGATGAAAGTGAAATTGAAGTCACTCAGTCGCATCCAACTCTTTGCGACCCTATGGACTGTAGCCTGCCAGGTTCCTCCGTCCATGGGATTTTTCAAGTCAAGAATACTGGAGGTGATCTTTTTCACCCTAGATAATATACATGTTTCGATGCTGTTCTCTTGAAACATCCCACCCTTGCCTTCTCCCACAGAGTCCAAAAGTCTGTTCTATACATCTGTGTCTTTTTTTCTGTTTTGCATATAGGGTTTTAGCTACCATCTTTCTAAATTCCATATATATGTGTTAGTATACTGTAATGGTCTTTATCTTTCTGGCTTACTTCACTCTTAAGACTCTGAGGGATCAGCTGGAGAGGGAGGTGGGAGGGGGGATCGGGATGCGGAACACATGTAAATCCATGGCTAATTCATGTCAATGTATGACAAAAACCACTACAATATTGTAAAGTAATTAGCCTCCAACTAATAAAAATAAATGGAAAAAAGGAAAAAAAAAAGAACACTGGAGGGATTGCCATTTCCTTCTCCAGGGGATCTTCCCAACCCAGGGATCAAACACGTGTCTCCTGCATTGGCAGGCGGATTCTTTACCACTGGGCCATAAGGGAAGCCCTGGTAATAATATTAAACCCATACTAATACATCCTGAGATAACCTTAGGATTTCTCAGAACCTCTTTTTCTCTTTGTTAAACACATACTGACTTTGGGATCAGAACTTGTCTTTAATTCCTATAAAATCTCATATATTAGGTGGGAGCAGATTTCGATCTGGAAATCCATGTTCTGTTTCTACCATTTCTCTATGTATTGAGTAAATAACTTGCTGAATGAATTGTTAATTGAATGAACAAGTTAATTTGGACGAACGCCAGAAAAATCTTGATCAAAGGGATATTATGAAAAGATTTTTCAAAAGCTTTTCTAAAATCAATACAAATGATAGGAATCAAATTCCTTTAATTCTCAAAATATGATTCCTGGCCTAGCAGCAGCAGCTAGGAACCACCTAAAAATTCAGATACTCTGGCTACAGGCCAGACCTATTGACTCAGAAATTCCAAAGGTGAGGCCTATAGACAAGCTGTCTAGTGATTCTGATTCAAAAGTTTGAGGTCAACCACCCTAGTTTATCAGACCAATTCTTCTCATGCTGTTCCTTTGATTTGCTGTCTTCACTGTTAGGCAGGTCTTTCCAGGTAACGAAAAACCATAGATTTTATTTCAAATTTATTCCATATATGAGCAGGGTTGTCTTTAGCAAATTAGCTAGACTGTTAGATCTACTCTGTCATCATCTACCAAATAAACACAATAGCAACAATCATCCAGCATTACAGGGAGGACTAAGTACAATATATACATAAAACCACTAATTATTTAAGGTACTTAACACATAGTTGCTCTCACTCCTTTTCTTCATCCTTTCATTATATTTTCATATCTGTGGAATCACGCATTCCTTGATGTTCCATCTTAATGATCCAATCTGATTTTGAGAGGCATTTTCAGATATTTGCTTTTTATAATTCTCATTTAGCTAAATTTCCATTTGGCCATGAAGTTTCTAGTCTCTCTTTATCCCGTGATATTATATTTACATCTAGGAAATAACTTTTAAGGAAAGCATGGATATGGGCTGGATATTAGGGTTAGGCTTTCCACCTAGCCCTCAGCTTCAAAGATCTAAGTTCATTAATATCACTTTTCATGGGGTTCACCCACCTGGAGTCAACAAGTCAACTCCCCTGGGCCGGGGCTTTCAGCCCTGGGTCCCAAGGAAAGGATAGTATGACGCAACCCTTTCCCTCAGGGACCTTCCACCTGTAAGGGTTTATCTTATTTATCCAGCTGACCTGATATATCCTCTATTCCAGAATTTGTTTTTCTGGAGAGAAAAGCTATCATTCAGGGCCTGAAGAAGGGAATCATGATGGAGATAAAGTGCAGCCAAGTCCAAGGAGGAAAAGACAGCCAGAGGTACCATTATACGCCAGTCAGGATGGCTGCTATCCAAAAGTCTACAAGCAATAAATGCTGGAGACGGAGTGGAGAAAAGGGAACCCTCTTACACTGTTGGTGGGAATGCAAACTAGTACAGCTGCTATGGAGAACAGTGTGGAGATTCCTTAAAAAACTGGAAATAGAACTGCCATATGACCCAGCAATCCCACTCCTGGGCATACACACCGAGGAAACCAGATCTGAAAGAGACACGTGTACCCCAATGTTCATCGCAGTACTGTTTATAATAGCCAGGACATGGAAGCAACCTAGATGCCCATTAGCAGACAAATGGATAGGAAAGCTGTGGTACATATACACCATCAAATATTACTCGGTCATTAAAAAGAATACATTTGAATCAGTTCTAACGAGATGGATGAAACTGGAGCCCATTATACAGAGTGAAGTAAGCCACAAAGATAAACACCAATACAGTATACTAACGCATATATATGGAATTTAGAAAGATGGTAACAATAACCCTATATGCAAGACAGAAAAAGAGACACAGATGTATAGAACAGACTTTTGGACTCTGTGGGAGAAGGCAAGGGTGGAATGTTTCAAGAGAACAGCATTGAAACATGTATATTATCAAATGTGAAACAGATCGCCAGTCCAGGTTGGATGCATGAGACAAGTGCTTGGGGCTGGTGCACTGGGATGACCCAGAAGGATGGGATAGGGAGGGAGGTGGGAGGGGGGTTCAGGATGGGGAACACATGTAAATCCATGGCTGATTCATGTCAATGTATGGCAAAAACCACTACAATATTGTAAAGTAATTAGCCTGCAACTAATAAAAGTAAATGAAAAAAAAAAAAAAAAAAGACAGCCAGAATGTCTCAGAAAATAAAATCAGGACTTGAAGCCTGCCCTTCATTAGCCTGTACTCACTAGAAGGATTTTCAGTTGTACCAAATGCCAGCCCCACCAGGACCATCTGGGAATATAAACTTTCTTTTCATTGCTACTCAAAGTGAAAAGATTCTGTTTAGAAAAAAAACTTAATTAATTTCAGTGTTCTAATCAAGATGTATTATTATTACTGGATATTCAAAAGTTTTTAGTGAGAAAGCCAGTGGTGTCTTTGCGAACTTGATTTGCTCAAAGTGTGCATATCATAAGTTTCATGAGGAAAAGTAAGAGTTTTGTCTTGGCCACAAATCTAGCACGGTGTGCAACCCACAGAAAGACCTCAATAGGGAAAAATTTATAGAAGATGCTGTGGTTTTCCAGCCAGAAAGTAATCTAAATTGGACCTGCTGGTTCCAAGGATATGCTCATTTGAAATTTTTAATAAGTATAGATACCCTATCCTCAAGAAGGGTGGTACCAATTTACTTTTTTCACTAACAGGGAAAAATGTTCATTTCCTCAAATCCTCATCAATGTTCAATTCTGTTAGTGTTTATACCCTTTGCCAGTCTAATCAATGAAGCGTTATAATTTGATGTTCTTATTTGCATGGCATAGATGTAAGGTTGATTATAATATTGCATCTATATCAATCTAGTATTTTTCCTTCTGTGAAGTGTCTGTGTTCTTGCATATTTTCTTAATGATATGCTTACATTTTTGCCTATTGATTTTATTACAGTTTTTGCAGATATTTTTGTAAATTTAATGTGTAAGTCTTTATTTTGCATTTGTACTCCTGTGCTCACTAATAGAGAATGTGAGTAGAAGATAATACACGTATGCCTTGGAATATTACATGGCCCTTAAAAATAAGGATGTAGATCTTTATTTATGTACAAGCACATGTTCATTACATATTGTTGAGTTTACATAAAGACACAATAAAAACTACCAACGGCACCCCACTCCAGTACTCTCGTCTGGAAAATCCCATGGACAGAGGAGCCTGGTGGGCTGCAGTCCATGGGGTCGCAAAGAGTCGGACATGACTGAACGACTTCACTTTCACTTTTCACTTTCATGCATTGGAGAAGGAAATGGCAACCCACTCCAGTATTCTTTCCTGGAGAATCCCAGGGACGGGGAAGCCAGGTGGACTGCCGTCTATGGGGTGCGCAGAGTCGGACACGACTGAAGTGACTTAGCAGCAGCAGCAGCAATAAAGACTGCTTGGAGTTTTGTTATCTTATTTGTATAAAGTGTATTAATATATGAGTAAGTGCTAAAAGGTCAGCATTTTCTAGATTTTTTGGTTTTATTTTCCAAAAAGGAATTCCATGGTCAGAAGTTTGAGAGCTACTGCATGCTAACCTTTTTGTAGTGGTTCTCACAGCATAATCAGATATTAAATGTTCAAGGGATGTCTGCAACAGAGAGACATGCTTAACACTGTTCAACCTAGCATTTCTCAGACTTAATCAATCACTAAGTCTTTTTCATTAAAAAAGAATATATTAATTGAACCAGCGTTGTGAAAGCACAGTTTCAGAACTCTAGTATGGAAAACCATTTGGAAGGGCATCTACCAAAATGGTGAGGGGTGTTATCGCTGGATACTAGAATTTAGATAACTTTTACTTTGTTTTAATATTTTTCTTAAAAGTTGGGATTTTTATGTGTACTATTTTACAGTTAAATAATAGAACTTTTTTTCCTTTTGGAAAATAAAAGGAAAAGCTTAAAAGAAAACCAAATTTAGGGATCTTAAAAGTTAATCACCATCAGTTTAACTGATTTGTCATCAGAAGTTTACTGACATTTGTTTTGTAAACAAAGATGTTATCAACATCATCTGGAATTGTTTTTCCAGTTACGTGAGCGGATTTGAACTGATTCTGTCCTAGTCATTTCTCATACTAGAGAGTACGTGTCTGTATACTGATACAGCTAGCGGTTCCCCCAGCAAAGAGATGAGCAAGGAGTGGATTGAAAGATAGCTGGCAGATTAGGGTTTCTATGGACCAGTGTCCCTATCCCTAACTTGATGTCCAACATCTGCCCACTTCCTTAAGGACTGTGTTTGTATAACCTCATCACAGTGATCAAGTTGTTTTAAGACAGGAGGAAAGAAGGGATGGAGAAGGAAATGATAATCCACTCCAGTATTCTTGCCTAGAGAATCCCATGAACAGAGGAGCCTGGTGGGCTACAGTCCATGGGGTCACAAAGAGTTGGACATGACTTAGCAACTAAACGACAAGAAGGGATATCATTCAAGGAAAACATATCTTTGAATTTCTTATAAAATGTCTCACAACTTTTGCTTACAAAAGCTTTTTTTTCCAGTATTTGCTGAAAGTGCATTTAAAAAACTTTCTAAAACAAGCTTCAGCTTGGATGAAAATGCAGTTGAGCCTGAATACCCTGAGTTCTTAGGGAGGATGTCTCTTTATCAGCATCTGTGAACAAAACCAAAGGCACAATTCTGTAAGAGATTTTGGTCATAAGGTGGCACTTACAGGCATTGCCTCCTTGGGCAAGTAGCAACTTGGAAAGAGTCATGCTGATTAAAGCAAAAAGAGGTTTTATTAAAACTATAGGCAAACTACAAATGGTATTCATATCAGAAGGGGTGCTGCCAAAGGCCCTAGGGGCAAGAAAAACAGGGCAGGGTGGTGCCACAATCATGTGACTCAAGCTTAGTCAAAGAGTTGTGTCAGTCTTTCAAGGTTACTTCGAAAAAAAAAAAATCTAAACATTTTGGGGGAACAACTGGTTCTAGACAACGAAAATATTAGAGCTCAAACTTAAAACAAAACTAAGCTTCCACTTAAGAAAGTCCAGTGAATCAGGAGCCCATGACTCTGAGACAGAATTGTCAGTAGTAATCCGAATAAATCACTCCACATCCCTGGCACAGAAGGGTTTTCAGTGGAAAATGTAGCTAATTTTCAAGATGGCAGAATGTGCCAGTTCAGCCATCAGAGACTAACTAGCACAGAGCTAAGAAAATCGTGTAATGCCATACTTACTGACTTCTAACCCAGAATTGGGAATGGATTTCAGGAAGAATTCATGTTCACATTACACTATTTAAGACCATCTGTATATTCTTGAAGCCCAATGCTGCATCTGTCTGATTTTTCCTATGGGAACGAAAGGTAAATTGTGATAATAAAGACCTCTCAAACCTCCCCTAAGAAGACTTCTCAGATTCCCCTCGGGGTTATTTATCCCTCTCAACTCTTTAACGCTTTCTTGATATTTCCATTTGGATTTGAAAACATAGATCTAATTTTTCATATCTCCATCCCTCTCTATATATATTTTTACAGGAAAAATAAAGGGAAACAATGAACATCATAAGTCAAAGGACAATGTGACTGAAGTTGTTTTTCCATCTCTAGGCAGAAAGTCACTTGATCTATTCAGAACTATGTTAAGTAAAGACCACTCAGGAAAGTTGCGTGAAATACAACAAAGGTGACTCTCCCTATTTGCAAGTGTATTTGTTCTGCCTTTTCTTAGATTGTAACCAGGATTTATAATACTGGATTGAATTATAGATAGTACATTCTTTTAACTTGAAGAAACTTGAGCAGTTATCAAGTAATAATGAGTCAACACTTACATTGTACTAGGGGCTTAGTAGTTATTACTCACAGAATCCTTACAAAAATCAGACATGTTGGTTACTATTACTATTGTCATTTTACAACAAAGAAACAAAGCACAATGCTTTGTCATATGCTCATAGTCAGGCGATTAGTAAGGGACAGAATTAGGATTGGAATGTAGACTGTCTGGTCACCCAGACGGTGTCCCCAGAGCATCCTCCTATATTCTGGCTCAATTGTTTCTTTTACAAATAGATTCAGCGGGATTCACAGACTTCCTAAAGACATTCCCGCACCCAAGATCAATACTCTTGTTTTCTAAATTTTGGTACAACCCACTCAGCTACCCACAAATAATTCCCCAGAGACAGACTGTGGTATTTATTAACAAATCTCCAAAGAACAGATTCAATAATTTATAGGAATGTATGACAGCCACAGCATCATCTTTCAGGATTTGAAATAGCTCAACTGGAATTCCATCACCTCCACTAGCTTTGTTCATAGTGATGCTTCCTAAGGCCCACTTAATTTTTTTTTTTTTTTTACATTCCAGAATGTCTGTCTCTAGGTGAGTGATCATACCATTGTGATTATCCAGGTCATGAAGATCTTTTTTGTACAGTTCTGTGTATTCTTGCCACCTCTTTTTAATATCTTCTGCTTCTGTTAGGTCCCTACCATTTCTGTCCTTTATTGAGACCATCTTTGCATGAAATGTTCCCTTGGTATCTCTAATTTTCTTGAAGAGATCTCTAGTCTTTCCCATTCTATTGTTTTCCTCTATTTCTTTGTACTGATCGCTGAGGAAGGCTTTCTCATCTCTCCTTGCTATTCTTTGGAACGCTGCATTCAAATTAGTATATCTTTCCTTTTCTCCTTTGTTTTCTGCTTCCCTTCTTTTCACAGCTATTTGTAAGGCCTCCTCAGACAGTCATTTTGCTTTTTTGCATTTCTTTTTTCCTGAGGATGGTCTTAACTTCTGTCTCCTGTACAAGGTCACGAACCTCCGTCCATAGTTCATCAGGCACTCTATCAGATCTAGTCCCTTAAATCTATTTCTCACTTCCACTGTATAGTCATAAGGGATTTGATTTAGGTCATACCTGAATGGTCTAGTGGTTTTCCCTACTTTCTTCAGTTTAAGTCTGAATTTGGCAATAAGGAGTTCATGATTTGAGCCACAGTCAGCTCCCAGTCTTATTTGTGCTGACTGTAAATAGCTTCTCCATCTTTGGCTGCAAAGAATATAATCAATCTGATTTTGGTGTCGACTATCTGGTGAAGTCCATGTGTAGAGTCTTCTCTTGTGTTGTTGGAAGAGGCTGTTTGCTATGACCAGTGCGTTCTCTTGGCAGAACTCTATTAGCTTTTGCCCTGCTTCATTCTTTACTCCAAGGCCAAATTTGCGTTACTCCAGGTGTTTCTTGACTTCCTACTTTTTCATTTCAAATCCTGAAAGATGATGCTGTGTAAGTGCTGCACTCAATATGCCAACAAATTTGGAAAACTCAGCAGTGGCCACAGGACTAGAAAAGGTCAGTTTTCATTCCAATCCCAAAGAAAGGCAGTGCCAAAGAATGCTCAAACTACTGCACAATTGCACTCATCTCACACGCTAGTAAAGTAATGCTCAAAATTCTCCAAGCCAGGCTTCAGCAATACATGAAACATGAACTTCCAGATGTTCAAGCTGATTTTAGAAAAGGCAGAGGAACCAGAGATCAAATTGCCAACATCCGCTGGATCATTGAAAAAGTTTCAAGACAGTTCCAGAAAAACATCTATTTCTGCTTTATTGACTATGTCAAAGCCTTTGACTGTGTGGATCACAATAAACTGTGGAAAATTCTGAAAGAGATGGGAATACCAGGCCACCTGACCTGCCTCTTGAGAAACCTGTATGCAGGTCAGGAAGCAACTGTTAGAACTGGACAGAGAACAACAGACTGGTTCCAAATTGGGAAAGGAGTACGTCAAGGCTATAAATTGTCACCCTGCTTATTTAACTTATATGCAGAGTATATCATTAGAAACGCTGGGCTGGAGGAAGCACAGGCTGGAATCAAGATTGGCGGGAGACCTCAGATATGCAGATGACACCACCCTTATGGCAGAAAGCTAAGAAGAACTAAAGAGCCTCTTGATGAAGGTGAAAGAGGAGAGTGAAAAAGTTGGCTTAAAGCTCAACACTCAGAAAACTAAGATCATGGCACCTGGTCCCATCACTTCATGGCAAATAGATGGGGAAACAGTGGAAACTGGCTGACTTTATTTTTCTGGGCTCCAAAATCACTGCAGATGGTGATCGCAGCCATGAAATTAAAAGACGCTTGCTCCTTGGATGGAAAGTTATGACCAACCTAGACAGCATGTTGAAAAATAGAGACATTACTTTGTCAACAAAGGTCTGTCTAGTCAAGGCTATAGTTTATCCAGTGGTCATGTATGGATGTGAGAGTTGGACTGTAAAGAAAGCTGAGTGCCAAAGAATTGATGCTTTTGAACTGTGGTGTTGGAGAAGACTCTTAAGAGTCCCTTGGACTGCAAGGAGATCCAACCAGTCCATTCTAAAGGAAATCAGTCCTGAATATTCATTGGAAGGACTAATGCTGAAGCTGAAACTCCAATACTTTGACCATCTGATGCAAAGAGCTGACTCATTTGAAAAGACCCTGATGCTGGGAAAGATTGAGGGCAGGAGGAGAAGGGGACAACAGAGGATGAGATGGTTGGATGGCATCATTGACTCAATGGACATGGGTTTGGGTGAACTCCAGGAGCTGGTGATGGACAGGGAGGCCTGGCATGCTGCAGTTCATGGGATCACAAAGACTCATACATGACTGAGTGACTGAACTGGAACTGAACTTGATGACAGCCACACTGGCAAATCCTTCTTTTCTTCCAATCTGGTCGCTGCTTCTCCAATGCCATCACCCTCCAACAACTGAGGACGGTATTCCTCTTCAGAGCAGCTCTTCATGGGGTGCCTAACAGGGGAAGGGGAAGCAGCCCTGAATTAGGCATCAGTGTATCTGATTTTCAGTCCTGGGTCTACACTGACCAGGTTTGTCAGTTAATGGAAAAGATTTAATCTCATGTGGCATAATTCCTCACCTGAAAAATAAATGAATCAGATAGATTGCTTTAAAAAATGAAAAAGCCTCTATTTTCAATAATTTGTATGACAGAGTACCTAGCACAAGAGTATAGTTGCTAGACAACTGTTTACTGCACTAAATAACATTGGTCAGACATTTAGTCTTTGAGCATCCTGTTTTCACACATTCTTGTCTTCCTTCAGTCATTAATTAAGCTGGTTCAGTTTTCAAGGTGGGACATCCTCCTACAAACAAAAAGGAAGGCTATAAATCCTAGTGGGAACCTCACAACTTCCCCAACTGCATCGGTGACATCAGTAACCACCCCTTATCTCAGAAAATAACTGTGAATAATACTACTAATAATGTTTTGACCAAATTTCTACCATGCTGATTGTTAATCAACTAATTTTCTAAATGCTTTGGGAGTAAAATGATATCCTTGAGATGATCCAAACCCTAGCTCTCCCCTCCTCTTAAAAGATGCTAAAGTCCTGGGAATAAGTGTGCAGTTGGCACAGTGTGTATAACACATATCCACATACTGAATATCTCCAGGGCAGAAGAATAATCTGGCTGCTTTGGCAGTTTGTAATAAGAGGGAAAACTAGGAACCCCTTAATATCGAGGCCATTTGCAATGGTAATTCCTCACCAGGAATTCCAGGCTTTCCTGTAAATAGAAAGGAATATTGGGAAACCAAAGAACAAACAAATGTGCACTGACAGTATTAGTGCATATATCCCTTCAGATTTTCTGTAACAAAGCCAAACTGACTAATCATTTGTTATTTCTGATGTAATATGACCTGACATATTATTGCCAGATTTAATAGATTACAATTTTCCTGCTGAACCTGAGGATAAAAAGTTTGGACTGCACTGAAATATTCTTGCTAAAGAATCCAGCATGGCTCTTTTGTTCATTGCTTCCAGATTTTCCTTATAAAATAATCCTGTTTGGAATTTCACAATCACACTAGTATATTAAAATCTGTGTATAATTCTGCATAAAAGAAACTTGTTTCACCTGGGTTAATCCATATTTACTTAATCATAGAATGATTATTTTATTTTTATTTGACTGTGCCTGCGTGTGTGCTGGGGCTTCCCTGATAGCTCAGTTGGTAAAGAATCCACCTGCAATGCAGGAGACCCCAATTCAATTCCTGGGCCAGGAAGATCCGCTGGAGATGGGGTAGGCTACCCACTCTAGTATTCATGTGTGTGCTGTCGCTTCAGTTGTATTTGACTCTTTGCAACCCTAGGGACTATAACCCGCCAGGCTCCCCTGTCCATGGGATTTTCCAAGCAAGAACACTGGAGTGGGTTGCCATGCCCTTCTCCAGGGGACCTTCTCCAGGGATTGAACCAGCATCTCTTATGTCTTCTACATTGGCAGATGGGTTCTTTACCACAAGTCCCACCTGGGAAGCCCAAATGACTGTACTTTTTCACAAAATAGATACCATTTCAAAGAAGTATTTAACAGGGAATGCATATCAAAGTCATCTCTGGAATTTTTTAAAATGTATATGTAGCTCTCCCAACTCCATTTTGTGGGGAAACAGACAGAATAGAAGATATCTGTACTTTTGAAATCTCTAGAAATGACACTCATTCCCAGTTGGAAATCAACATCCTAGAAGAGGGCAAAAGTCCTGGAGAACCCAGCATGAGCCAGGCTTCCTCAGCTGATGTGTGGGAAATACTAGCCATTTTGCTCTTTATCATTCAAAACACAGATTTCTGCTCTTTTAGACTAAAGACCTCCCTAATAATCTGTATATTCTAGTGCTATGCATTAGATGGTATACAAAATGATGGCTATTTTATAGATAACATATAGCTACAGAGGAAAGAAATCTGCAATAAGATATGGCATAGTAAATCTGAACTGCTATTTCTCATTTAAAAGATCATCACTTGAAAATGTGAGGTGACCTACTCAGTCTGCTTCTTTTTAGAGTGAAGAATATTAGAATGAATTCTCAGGATTTTGTGGACTCGTCAGTATGGCTCCTGCGAAGTGCTGTGGGTTTAGGAGCCTTGCCATGCTGGAATAATGTTTCTTAGCTGTAACTCTCTGAAGCGTGAGTTTTGTCCCTTTCTGGTTTTGATTGCAGTTGTGGACTGTTTTAGCCTTAAATTTCCTTTGTTATTGTTATTTATTTTATTATGAATTGGAGCAAGAAGATTCTAGAAGGCAGATTCATTTTGGTATCTTATCCAGAAAATCTCTCTTAAACTTAACTGAGTTTATGAAATCACTTATATTTAATTTTATATTAACTAGTTCTTGTAAACTCAATTACTTTTCTGAAATCTAGACACAGAGTTTCTTACATTTAACAAATTGGAGGCTGTAGACCTTTCATTTGAAAGAGGAAAAACATGAAACCAGAAATCTGAGTCTTCTTTTGATAGCAGTAATTTTTTTTTAAATTGTGAAGTCATTCATCTATTTCTGAGGGAATTTATTTTATTCCAGCACTGTGACATATATCTCTTCTCTTTGCTGGTGAGAGAAGTTTTGGGGATACAGAATACATATGACTCAGGCTACTAAACTAAAGGCTTTTCTAACTGTGCTCTAGTGTAACTGAAATTATTCTCTGTTGTGTCTTCCCACTGCTCAGTATAAAGAAATAAGGATTATATTGTTATTAAATTCTTTTAATATAAAAGATTTCTTCTAGATAACAGCTCTATAAACTTTTAAAAACTTTTATATAAATGTAAAGAATCATGAAATATGTTTTATGTTATTGTGGTAACTCACAAATTGATGACAAAAATGTGATATTTAATTTTTGATTTTTCTCCCCAAAGCTATACCCTCTGTTCCACCAGTACCATAAACACTACTATGTTAGTGTCAGTGTTTGAAACAGCAGCATTCTGTCTCTACTCTGATATCTTTAATGAAAATTGCTTCTAAAGTCACAAAGCCTGGAGCAGACCTCAAAACTTTATTTTTCAACAAGGTCAATCTGTAGAAAAAAATTTATTATTACACTATTAATTTTAATTATTTTCTTCTCCCCTCTTTGCATCATATATTCTTGTCTCTTTATTTATGCTCTTCCTCTTTTATGTGAACTTCTCAATGCCTATAATTTTCTACTCCTTGTTCATAGTGGTCAGGTCATTCCAAACCCCAACAAGGATGCCAAATAGCATATAAAATTTTTTTCTGACTTCCAAGGAAAATCATTTAGAGCAGCATGCTACAAATGGTATTATTTTTCCAAACTCTCCTATTGTATTTCTATTGGCCCTATGTTAAGTCTTGTTCTGTCCACTTATCCTTAAATAAAGATAGCCCTGCAAAGACCTGGTGTTTCCAAAAGACATAGTACTAGCAACTCATTGGCCCTGCTTATCCTTTATTTGGGTGCTGGTCAAACTTCCATCCATCAGCATTCTGTGGAGAAACAGGCTAACTCACACAGTTTTGAATCCAATTCCCAGTGTCTCTGAGGTTAAATTTAGGTGAGATTATATTAAATCCCACTGCCTAGTTGTCTGATATTCCTAACAGTTTGAATGCATTTATAATCCATAGCATCTACTGAAATCAGGACTTTTTCTGCTTCTATCCCATCCACTTCAATTTTAAATGTCCCAAGATGCAATGATCCTACCCCCTCCCAATTTTTTCCTTGCTTCCTAACCTGTGAGACCTAAGACCACTTGTGTCCAGAGAGCTTAACTCTCAGAATGGAGGAATCAGGCCACAAGTGTCAACATGATTTAGTAAAGGAAGGATATTAGTAAAGGAAGATAGAGATGCAAATCAATAAATAATTTCACTGATGGCTTCAGTAAATTCATGCAAACCAATGTACTTTTTTTAACATAAGCAAACAGCTTGCTTATTTTTATTTATTTATTTAAATTGGAGGCTAATTACATTACAATATTGTAGTGGTTTTTGCCATACATTGACATGAATCAGCCATGGGTGTACATGTGTTTCCCATCCTGAACCCCTCACTGACCCCCCCTCCCCATCCCTCAGGGTCATCCCAGTGCACTGGCCCTGAGCACCCTGTCTCATGCATCGAACCTGGACTGGTGATCTATTTCACATGTGGTAATATACATGTTTCAATGCTATTCTCTCAAATCATCCTACTCTCATCTTCTCCCACAGAGTCCAAAAGTCTGTTCTTTACATAACAGCTTGATTATTAAGATTCACTCAAGCTCATAATTCCATTGCATTCACAAACGCTGAACTATTATGTCATGAACTTTCAATCCTAGTACATATGCTCCCCACCCTGAAAGACTAGTTTTAAGCCGCTTTAGCCTGGACTCTAACACCTTATAAGTATCCTTCCCTGACCTCCCTCTTCAGAGACACTGGTAGTCTTCAGAGAGTTGACATCTTCTGAAGATACTTCTTATCCTAATGAGTTTGCCATTTTTTTAAGAAGGAGAAAAAAATGGGAGTAGAAGAACAATATCATGCTCCTCTAAAAGCATGAGTAGAATAATCCCTCGCCGGGTTTTCTAGCTGATTCACCACCTGGATCTGATTTTAGACTAGTAAATCAGGGAGATGTCTTCCATTATTTCAGGTATATGAGGTTTGTTTTGTAACAGTAAGCTAAATACAGCTAGGCTAGTTTATTGTTTTCAATCTGGATATTGACAGTCTTATAATCTTGGGATTTTTCCAAGAATTTGCAGTAGGTTATCTCTAAGAGTTACATGTAGGCTGTGTTTTGATTTTTTCCTACAATTTAATTTTCTTAAATTATTTTAGAAGAAGTTGGAAGATACTTCATAGTTTTTACACGGGTATCATTTTAAACCACAGTTTCCATGGTGGATCAGAGGTAAAGAATCCACCTGCCAATGCAGGAGATGCAAGAGACATGGGTTCAATCTGTGGGTTGGGAAGAAAAAACATTGGACATAACTTAGTGACTAAACAACAACAACATTTTAAACTGCACATTTGTCGTCCTTTTCAAAACAAAAATATCTGTGACTGTTATTTGAATTGGCCATTCACTTGTTTTTGTTTTTCTTTTCCTCTTTAAGTTAAAGTACTACCCTGGGCCAAGCACTGGGAAAGAAGTTAAAGATTTGCCTTCCCCACTCTCAAGGATAATACATTAGAATAGTCCTATACAAGACAGCTTTTATCTACCTACTATTTATGTGAGCATAGATTTTCTCCTTGAGAAGAAAAAGATATTACATAATGAGAAATGGGGTTGAATGGTAGAGATGAGCAGAAGGTATTTTTTAAAATTCCAACTATTTAAGCTAGAAAAAGGGTTTGCCTCAAAATTAGTTTCAAAAAGACCACATTCTAGAAGCTGACCCTGACTTTACTCCACTTCCTTTTACATACTTCCTCACCGGAAGCAGCCTAGCCCATAAAAACTATGATGGAGAACTAGTGTTCTGTGTATTTACTAGAAATGATTTTCAAATGAATTCTGTAATCATATCCTCAAGTCCTCTTACACAAGGTTATAAGTCTTACTGAAGTGAAAATGACTTCAAAGAATTTTTAATAATATGTTAGCTTTCCCAACTTATGTTTGACCAATTTCGAGAGTTGATGTTAGTAGCCTAAAATCTTTGCTAACTAATAACTAATTTTTTTAAAAATGAGAAGGTAATGTTAGGCAGGATTTTGACTCAGAATCAATACAGAAAAAGTCAGATTTATGAAGATACAATGGATGACCTCTAGTGTGGAATGAACCATTGCCTTAACTTTTCCAGGACAACTTCTAGTTCAAGTGTTTTGTTTTGTCATCATATTTAGACTGTGAAAAATAGTTTCAAGTCAGAAATTATGATCCAAGTTCCTATACTGTATAATTTCTACAGAGTAGAGTCTGCTACTTAGCATTCTACCTCCCATACTAATGACAGATTGACATTTCACTAAAGGTTTCACAGTTGATTTATTCAGCAATCCTTGCTGTGAATAATCCTAGTAGTACTAACCTAATGTGGATGCATTTTGCATCTTCTCCTGACCAAGTTTTTTAACAGGGGAGTGGGGAAAATATGTCAGAGTCCTGGGTACATGAGAGTCTGGGAATTCATATTAGAGAATACTAAAACAGGGCCTGCATGCAATCGATTCTTTTTTCATGAATAGTAAGAGTTCCTTGGACTGCAAGGAGAGCCAACCAGTCCATCCTGAAGGAGATAAGTCCTGGGTGTTCATTGGAAGGACTGATGCTGAAGCTGAAACTCCAGTACTTTGGCCACCTCATGAGAAGAGTTGACTCATTGGAAAAGACCCTGATGCTGGGAGGGATTGGGGGCAGGAGGAGAAGGGGACGACAGAGGATGAGATGGCTGGATGGCATCACCGACTCGATGGACATGAGTTTGAGTAAACTCTGGGAGTTGGTGATGGACAGGGAGGCCTGGCGTGCTGCAATTCATGGGGTCGCAAAGAGTCGGACACGACTGAGCGACTGAACTGAACTGAAGAGTTCCGTATCAGTTACATTCTCAATTTATTTCATTTACTGTGCATATCAATAGCTATTAATAGGAGAATATTGTTCTCCTTTTTCTGAATACAAACAGCAGAAAGAGATTTTTATTGGTAATCTAATACCAAAGGTGATTTTGAGGAAAGAAAGGTATTTTTCTACCCCTAGTAGTTACTCAAGTCTGTCCCAGCTTTAGGAATGTTTACTGAGGCCAGATTCCACAAGTTAAACCCCAGTCTTAGCACCCAGCATAAAAACCTCTGTAGGCCAGCCAGTTCTAAGGCCACCTTGGAATTAAAGTTCAGAACAGAGTTTGCTCAAAGTAGACCTGAGGAGTTCTTAACAACCCAACCTCTGAAATTTGACCCGGGGCTGAATCTGGAATTCCTAGTCAATTTCAGTGTCAAGTTATCCTCTGAAATGAAAGCGACAAAAGGATTTGACACCTTGTCAGTTCATATCATCCATATGCACCTTTAAACAGCAGGCAGAATCTTAAGAGGTATCATTAAGATGCTACAGAAGAGGTTATAAAATTTCCATTTGCAAAGAATCTGTGTGGGCAGAAGTGAGAGTTTGCCTTGGGGAGGAAATGGTCCTCTGAAAGTCTGCTCCAGACCAAAACATTTCAGTACCTAACATCAGACTCAGGCTGTACTGAGATTGTTGTGCTGCTCATGGTCATAGTCTGTTAAGTGTTTGTGCTTTTATTTAATGGAATTGGAAACACCATAATGGAAAAATAAGAATAAGGTCAATATAATCCTCTTCCATCACTGGGAAGAGTGATAACCATGCAGAGGGCAAAGAAAGGAAACAGGAAGCGAAGGAGGTACCCAACCAGGAAAGGAACATAAGCTAAGACAGATGAGCAAGTGACTTGTAAAAAAAAAAAAAAAAAAGCTTCAAAATGAATGCCCCAAAGCTGATGTGATTAGCAAGTCCTATTAATTTCTGTTTTATACAGGAATGTGGCTTTAGGCTGACCAAGGGAATGGAGTAACCAGAGCCTGAGAGGAAGGCACAGATTTGAGGAGGAAATAGGAAGAGAGGCTATATATTATCCACTTGTAATCTTCAAAGGTACAGAATTCAGTTTTCTACTGGTAGATGTTGATGGGAGCCAATCTGCAAATTCTCAAAATAAGACATTCCTGGAAGCAGAGGGAGGAGATTGGTCATGAAAGAGGTGAAGGAATTTTATTAGCCAAAGAAAAGGCTTTCTGCAATTTGGAATTCCCTTCAGGTTAAGTCGGCATGCCAAGCACAAATTCATGCCAAGGTCTTTTCAAAGAAGTTTGCAGTGAAATAAAACACCTGTCATGACTGTGGTGAACCCCTCTGGACAATTTGGCAAAAAAGAAAACCTCTTTCTCGGTCATGGAGAGAGTGCACCCAGTTCCATGCTAAAATTATTGAGTAATCTGTTAAATGGAAGGCTTCTCAGGTGACATCAGTGATAAAGAACCTGCCTGCCAATCAATGCAGGAGACTCAAAAGACATGGGTTCAATCCCTGGATTGGGAAGATCCCCTGGAGAAGGAAACAGCAACCCACTCCAGTATTCTTGCCTGGTGAATTCCATGGAGAGCAAAGCCTGGCAGGCTACTTTCTATGTGGTTGCAAAGAGCTGGACATGACTGAACACGCACACACTGTTATTAAGAAGGCAGACTGTATATGTAACCTGCTTTTAAAGACTGACACTGGCCTGGCTCCTGACTAGTAGTATTAAATTCTATAGCCTGGGGCCTTTCCCTGTCTTTAAAAGCATGAGAAGCATGACCTAGCTGGGAAGGCTGACTACAGCAGACAGTGCAGCACCAGCTTCACCACCTCCATCCGTGTGCCTTCCACAAAGGCATGGACCCCCTGTGTGATGCCTACAGAGTACACCAGTGACGTCTACAGTCAGCTCACAGGTTCTTCCTAGGCAAACTCAGAAAGTAAGCAAGATTAATCTCTTTCTACCATTTTTATGAGGGAACAGTTGTCTCAGTCACTCAAGGCCAAAGTTACATGACCAAATGGACCTGGCAGCTTCCATTATTCCAGATCATTACACCTCCTTCCCCTAAAATCATGACAAAAGTCACATCAACTGGCTACAAGTCTATAAATAAGTTAATCAGCTTGCCAAGTGTTGGATCTTTTCATGTTTATTAAATGCTCACTGGGCTTCCCTAGTAGCTCAGATGGTAAAAGAATGTCTGCAGTGCAGGAGACACGGGTTGGGAAGATCCCCTGGAGAAGAAAATAGCAACTCACTTCAGTATTCTTGCCTGGAGAATCCCATGGACAGAGAAGCCTGGAGGGCTACAGTCCGTGGGTTGCAAAGAGTTGGACATGACTGAGTGACTAACAAAAATGTCCATTGGTTTTATACATTCTATATTCTAGGTAAACTTTCATTGATGAATGAGATCCTTAACTCTATCGGTATTTCCAATTGCAGGCAACAGAAACCTGCTAAAAAAAAGAATTTAGGAAATTTATTTAAAGGACCTAGCTCATAGGATCTTTAAGATGGCTGCAAAACCAGGAATGCAAGCTACCCTGCCAGAGAAGTGCCTAATATCACAGAGCAGAACTTCTCTGCTGGTGAAGGCATACAACCAACACCAGTTCACCCACTGACACCACCCTTCACCAGATGGATTCCACACAGTGCCCTACTCTTCTTGTCACTAAATTCTTGAACAGTTATAAACTGTTTTTATTATCCTAATTTTACTTATTTTGGGTCATTGGAAATAAAACTTATTTATTTTCAAATAACCTACAATTCAGGTTTTCTTACAGGTCATAATGGGCTTTTCCTCCTATAATTTATACCAAATAATTACTTTTACCTATAATTGAATTCATGTGGTTACTATCATCAAAAATAGACAACAGAGTAAGTCCACAGCCTTCTATTAAGTATCAGAGAAGGCAGAAAGATAGAAGAGGTTTGAGTTTTTAAAAATCAGTGCTTGAACCATTGTTGTTGTTGTTGTTCAGTCGTTCAGTCACGTCCAGCTCTTTGCATCCCCATGAACTGCAGCACACCAGGCTTCCCTGTCCTTCACTACCTCCCAGAGTTTGCTCAAACTCATGTCCATTGAGTTGATGATGCCATCCAACCGTCTAATCCTCCATCGCCCCCTACTTTTCCTGCCCTCAATCTTTCCCAGCATCAGGGTCTTTAAGCCATTATCATCTCAATTCAAAATTATGATGATTTGAGAGAAAACATGAAGTAGCTGACCTAAAAAATTGATTTAGGTATACATTCATGTGTTCATGCAAAATAATATTTTGAAAAATATTCAATGATATGATAAAATGCTTACATTACTTGTTAAACAAGAAGAGCAGGTGTCATAGTAGCGTGACTACTAGAATCTTAATTTAGTGTGTGTGCTTCTATACATAGACAAGCAGACATATTCATGCATACAGACTGTGGCGATATGTTCCAAAATTCTTAATGCTTTTATTTTTAAAACTTAAAGAAATTTTATCTCAAAATATGTCGTCTCCAAATGGTCTAGTATTAGGCAGTAAGTGTACTTTATCCTCCTGAGTTTAGTTTGAAAAGTCATTAAAACATAGAAATCAAAGAATAGAATAGAATCAAAGAATAAAACATAGAATCAAAGAATAAACAATAGCCAAATTTCTCTCCCGAATTTCCATGCTCATTCCAGGCAAGCCCACTGTTTATTTTTACATTTTCAGCTCTCTCTCTGATGGTCAGCCCAGCAAAACTACTGCCCTTCCCCGGCTAGATCCTTTCTAGTTTATCTTTTGAGAATGGCTTTCTCTTTGTCACTTAGAAAACAAAAGAAAGCAAGAAATCCAACCTTATCCCTGATTGTCTCTTAACGCTTTTTATCCTGACACACTTTTCCACTAGAAATTCGTGGAATTTGGACTTCTTTTAAGTAACAGAAAACTAGTCGGCTCCTTAAGAATTTGGAAGGACTTCATGAAACTGCCCGCAAATTTCTCAGTTTTCTCTCTGACTGTTTTGCTGCTGTCTCTACCTTTTTTTCATCATGTAAATATCCATATTTTCTAGGAAATCAATTTCTCAACTTCTCTTCTTGCTCCATACCTCCCCTAAGATGATCCCATCCACCACTCTCCACATATCCAGAACATTCAAATCTGTATTCCCTGACCTCTCATCCTACCCCAAGACTTACATCTGCAGTTTCTCCTTCAATCTCCTCCTCAGTCACCTCATGGAGTTCACCATTTCACAGACCTCCTTCCCCTACTGTGTTCCTCCTTTTAAGAACTACGATCACCTATCACCTAAGCCAGCAGCATAAAGGTCATCCTTGAGTCCCACTCCTCACTTTCCTCTTTTCTCATGTATAATCAAATACCGTTTCTGTGAACTCTACCTCCTAAAGCATGTGTCAGGCCCTCCCCTCCACCCTAAATGTGGTAAATTGCCTGTGGCCCTCTCGGCTCTCACTGGGACCACCCACTCACCCTGTGTGCAGCCTACTCGTTCTGTTCTCTCTACTGCTTCCAGAGTGACATTTATCAAATGAAAGCCTTATCATGTCTCTACCCATTTTAAAATCTCAGTGGCACTCCATAGCTTTCAGAACACTAACCAGTATTTTAATCATTGATGTCCATAGTTCATATTTTCCTGGTCACTGCCTATCTCTCATTTCGTATTCTGCTGCTCTGAAGAATCCATTACAGGAAGCAAAACCAAATAACATGCAGTTCCTCAAAAATAAAAAAAACTCACTTCATATCACATGCTTATCTCCTCTCTGTCTGCTGTGCTCATCTTTACTCTCCCCCCATCTTCATGTTGGGCTTCCCAGATGGCTTAGTGGTTTAAAAAAAAAAAAAAGATCCACCTGTCAATGCAGGAAATGCAAGAGACATGAGTTCAATCCCTGGGTCAGGAAGATCCCCTGTGGGAGGAAATGGCAACCTACTCCAGTGTTCTTGCCTGGAAAATTCCATGGACAGAGCAGCCTGGTGGATTACAGTCCATGGGGTCACAGAGAGTCAGACATGATTGACTGACTGAGCACACACACACACATCTTCATTTTGCAAACTCAACTCCAGGAGGTTTCCCCTATAAATGGTCTATGTGCCCTTCTTTTGTGCTTGCAGGATCTTTCCCATACCTTGTAATAACTACCTTCACTCTGTGTTGTAGTTTTTCTTAGTATTCTGACTGCCTAACTTGAGTAAGAACTTATTTGAGCTCAGGGACAGTATTACAACAAACTGTTAAGAGCAGAGGTCTCTTGGGTTTGAATCCTGATTCTGCTCTCATTAACTCCATGATCTGGACAAGTCATTTAAATTCCCAGTTTCCCATTGGTAAAATGAAGGAAATAATAGCATCTTAGTACATAGGATTATTGAGGAAATGAACTTAGTTAATCCATCTAAGATATTTTGAAGAATGGTACTCTTCATTACCATCATCATACCAAGTCTACAAATCCAATGTCTAGCTAAGCACACAGCACATCAGATATGCTATTTGTGGAAGAAATTCATAATTAACAGTCTTTATGGAAGTAACAGCTGGAGTAGGAGGATGCTATTTTTGTCCCCTGGGCTTCCACAGTGGCTCAGCAGTGGCTCAGAATCTGCCTGCAATGCAGGAAACATGGGCTTGATCCCTCGGTTGGGAAGATCCCCTGGAAGAGTGCATGGCAACCCACTCCAGTATTCTTGCCAGGAAAATCTCATGGACAGAGGAGCCTGGCATGCTATGGTCCTTAGGGTTGCAAAGAGTCGGACACAACTGAAACAACTGGGGTTGCAAGCATTCATTTTACCCTCTGCCATCCCAAAGACAACAAAGGCAAAAGTATAGAGAGCCAGTGAAGTCCTGAAAGGTACTCATGATTAGTAGAGGTGATACAGGGTCACAAGAGCAGAGGAAGAGGCTGTTTTGAAGTAGAGGTGATGAGGTTTAGCATGTCAGGTACAGGTTCAGAAGACAGAAAACTGAAGCAAGGCCATTTGGATCAGGGCACTTTCAGTGGAAAGGGCCTGATGAGAGAGTCATGCTGCTGGAGGTGGGGAGGGTGAGTGAGTGGTGAGGAAACCTAACACAGGTATAGACCAGTTCAAGATATCTGACGGTGCATGGAAGAGAAAAGTAGGACAGAGATTAAGGGGGCGAAAGGATGCTAATGAGTTAGTTTCCCAAAAACACCAGTTTACTGCTTTTCCCTTTTGAGGGGATAAATGTTGCCTTAACCAGAGAAGAGAACTTCTCACTCTGTGGCCGATTCTTCTATTTGCTAATCAACAGCATCTTGCCAAGAATAAAATAGGTGACAAATTCTATGGGAATGTCTGATTTTTATTTTTTTTAACTTTTTGCATTGCTCCACTTACTGGAAGAAACTCATTGTTCCACTACTCTTGCCACATTTTAAAGCTGAAGAGATAAACATGAGAGAGAAGAGCAAGGATGTCACCTGCTTGCTGAAACTTGCAAGGAATGAATTAAATGTTTGAGTCAGAGCTATTCATCAAACCATTAGTCAACTTTGCATAGTTCATCATGAGACACTTAAGGTCAAATTCTCCAAATAAACTAAGCTTATTACCAAAGTAAATACTAAAGTTTTAACTTTAGTATGTTTCTCCTTATTAACAAATTAAACTTCATGTGGAAACTAAAAATTGTAAAACATAAAAAGCAAAAATTAAAACTCTTATAATCCTACCATCCAGGAAAAAAATACTATTGATCCTTTAATATATCTCCAAACAACATTGTTCCCTATACATATGCATATGTGCACACACACACACACATACACACACAAGCAAATTCTTAACAAGATTTATAGCATACTCTATATAAATTTTCTGTTCAGCCATGTTTCACTCAATATCATATCAGGACATTTCATGTCTTGAAAATTCCTTGAAAACATAATTTATAATAACTATAATATTCTATTTATTTTATTTGATCATCTTATTTTGTTGGGGAGTTCTTTCCAACTAATTTGCCACTATAGTGAGGCAAAAAAGTTCTAGCTGTTTATTAGCATTTGATTCTAAGTCTTATAGTTTCTTTAGAAAGGTTTCCTAGAATGATTACAGTGTTAAAATGCTCCTCACCAGAGAGCACATATTGCTATACACTTTTCCAAGAATTAATAACAATTGATACCAACAAAGACGTATTGTATAACACATTGAACTCTGCTCAATGTTATGTGCCAACCTGGACGGGAGCAGGGTTTGATGGAGACTGGATACACATATATGTATGACTGAGGCCCTTTACTGTTCACCTAAAACTACCACAACATTGTTAACTGGCTATACCCCAATACAAAATTAAAAGTATAAAGTTAAAAAAAAAAACACCAGTTGACATTTCTACCACCGACATGGGATGAGGTCAGTCTCCCTGTACATGCTCTTGGAAGCATTCTTGGTAGCATTTTCCATGTGATTTGTAAGAATCCAATTTTTCTTGCATTTTCACTTATCAGTGAATTTGAATCTTTATAGAATTCATTATATCCCATTTATATTTCCTGTTTTTATGTTGCTTGACCATTATTTTATTGAAAGCTTGATGTTTTTCTTAATGACATTCCCTGTAGGAAAGATATTAATTCTCCTGTCATATTTATTTATCTTTTAATTTTGATGGTATTTAACATTTTTTACATAACTAAAATTTTGTACAGTTAAACTTTATACATGAGAGTGTTAATAAAGTGTAAATATTTGGCATTTTTTTCATGACTTTCATTCTTAGAAAGATTACCCTAATCTTAATCAGATGAGTTTTATTCATAATTTTCTTTTAAAACTGGTTGTATATTTTATGTTTAAATCTTTCAATCCAACTGGAGTTTACTTTGAAACATATGACAAGGTAAAATTTTACCTTTGTATTTTCTAAGTATTACTTAATCATCACAATGCAATTTTATTAACCTATAACCCAACATTGCCTTCTACTACTGATTTGTGGGACTGCTTTTATGGATAATACACAGTTTCTGCCTCTACTAAGATCTACTTTTCTATTTTTTATTTTATCTGTTGATCTGTTTATTGATCCTGCTATTAGCAAAGTAACATTTTAATGACTAGCTTTCAAGAAAGTTTTGGTGCCTGATAGGGAATTAGTGGCTTTTTGTTTTAAGTCTAAAACTTCCAGTGCTTTTATTCCCCAGGGACAGACTCTATCCCCATACTGAATTCTCAAGGCATCTATAGGAAGTACAAGTCTTTGATCCCAACTGATGTCATCAAAGATTTATAAGTGACCTCTTGGTTCTTAGTAAATATTCCTTCCCCAGTGATAGAGTCATGGGAAGAGAGGGCCCAGATATCTTCCTAATACAGGTGGTTAAAGAGCAAATCACCCTGGACTAGGAAAGTATCACGTCAAGCACACTGCTTCTTAACATATACATGGATAAGATGTGAATGACTAACTTTCAAAAGGAGGATATGTAAGTTTTCAATAAAAACTAAACCAAACAGTTATCTTTTTAGATTTTCAGCCCTCCCATCATAAACCTTAATTGAATAAGAAATTTCTTCCTCTTCATCAAACTATCTAACAAAATATATTCAGTTTGTTAATTGGTCCTGTAAAACAAGAAGGTGAACAGTGTTTATACTATCATTATTATAACTTGACTAATATAGTTCCCTTCTTTAGTATAAAGAGCACAAAATAGTGATCCCTACTCATTTCTCTGTATATAAGTTAAATAAGCAGGGTGACAATTTATAGCCTTGACGTACTCCTTTTCCTATTTGGAACCAGTCTGTTGTTCCCTGTCCAGTTCTAACTGTTGCTTCCTGACCTGCATACAGGTTTCTCAAGAGGTAGGTCAGGTGGTCTGGTATTCCCATCTCTTTCAGAATTTTCCACAGTTTATTGTGATCCACACAGTCTAAGGTTTTGGCATAGTCAATGAAGCAGAAATAGATGTTTTTCTGGAACTCTCTTCAAACTTTGATGATCCAGTGAATGTTGGCAATTTGATCTCTGGTTCCTCTGCCTTTTCTAAAATCAGCTTGAATATCTGGAAGTTCACGGTTCATGTATTGTTGAAGCCTGGCTTGGAGAATTTTGAGCATTACTTTACTAGCATTTGAGATGAGTGAAACTGGAACAACAGACTGGTTCCAAATAGGAAAAGGAGTATGTCACGGCTGTATATTGTCACCCTGTTTATTTAACCTACATGCAGAGTACATCATGAGAAATGCTGGGCTGCATGAAGCACCAGCTAGAATCAAGATTGCTGGGAGAAATATCAATAACCTCAGATATGCAGATGACACCACCCTTACAGCAGAAAGTGAAGAAGAACTAAAGAGCCTCTTGATGAAGGTGAAAAAGGAGAGTGAAAAAGTTGGCTTAAAGCTCAACATTCAGAAAACTAAGATCATGGCAACCAGTCCCATCACTTCATGGCAAATAGATGGGGAAACAGTGGAAACAGTGACAGACTTTATTTTTTTGAGCTCCACAATCACTGCAGATGGTGACTGCAGCTATGAAATTAAAAGACGCTTACTCCTTGGAAGGAAAGTTATGACCAACCTAGATAGCATATTAAAAAGCAGAGATATTACTTTGTCAGCAAAGGTCCATCTAGTCAAGGCTATGGTTTTTCCAGTAGTCATGTATGGATGTGAGAGTTGGATAAAGAAAGCTGAGCACGGAAGAATTGATGCCTTTGGACTGTAGTGTTGGAGAAGCCTCTTGAGAGTCCCTTCGACTTCAAGGAGATCCAACCAGTCCATCCTAAAGGAGATCAGTCCTGGGTGTTCATTGGGAGGACTGATGTTGAAGCTGAAACTCCAATACTTTGGCCACCTGATGTGAAGAGGTGGCTCATTTGAAAAGACCCTGATGCTGGGAAAGATTGAGGGCAGGAGGAGAAACGGTGGAGAAGGCAATGGCACCCCACTCCTGGTACTCTTGCCTGGAAAATCCCATGGATGGTGGAGCCTGATAAGCGGCAGTCCATGCGGTCGCAAAGAGTCAGACAAGACTGAGCGACTTCACTTTCACTTTTCACTTTCATGCATTGGAGAAGGAAATGGCAACCCACTCCAGTGGTCTTTCCTGGAGAATCCCAGGGATGGCAGAGCCTGGTGGACTGCAGTCTATGGGGTCGCACAGAGTCAGGCACAACTGAAGCGACTCAGCAGCAGCAGCAGCAGCAGGAAAAGGGAACGACAGAGGATGAGATGGTTGGATGGATCACCGACTCAATGGACATGAGCTTAGGTAAACTCCGGGAGTTGGTGATGGACAGGGAGGCCTGGCGTGCTGCGGTTCATGGGGTCGCAGAGCCGGCACGACTGAGCGACTGAACTGAACTGAACTCATTTCTCAAGTTGCTACTCACAGACGGAACCAAGTTGATAGTCACAAATTGTATTGAGACTGTTCCTCCCTGGAAATAAGAATGAACCCAATGGGAGAATTCTTTTACACTCCAATGGTTAGGATTTCTCCTTTCAGCACAAAGGTGCAGGTTCAATCTCTGGTCAGAGAGCTAAGATCCCACATGCCTTGCAGCCAGAAACCCAAAACATAAAACAGAAGCAATATAGTATCAAATGCAGTAATGACTCTTTTTTTAAAAAGGAGGAACACTATGACTATTTACTAAAACTATTATTTTACCAGCTGTAAAATATTACTTACAGCTCTCTCAGGTTGATGACTATTCAGAGGAGGGGACTCAGGTAATTTCAAGAAAAAAAAAATTTACATTCATGGCCATTTTTCAAGAATGTATTTTTTTTTATCACAATAGCACTAATAAATACTCTTCTTCAGATAGCTTCATGTTTAAAACTTGCCAAGTCACTTCTTTAGCTTCATTGGCTAGTGCACAAGCTAAATTTTTTCTTCCCTTAAATTAATCCAGTCTAAACATATCAGTGACTAACTCTGTATGTGCAATCTAAATGTCAGCATTCTCCATCAACTTAGTAAAGGGCTTTAATGTTAGGAAATCCTAAGAATTCATATTTCAGAGAGATTGTTTTCATCTAAAAAACATTAACACTGATTAACTCAAAATAACTCTGTGTTTGAAAGGAGAAAGAAAAGATTTTGGTTTTCTTTGAGAGGTTTGTGGCCTGTTTTCAGGTTCTCTAATAAATAATCCTAAGGCTTGTAAGTTATAAAATAAAAATGTGACATTATTTAACTGAATTCAATAAGCTTATTTTCATTTTATTTGCAAGCAATTGAAAGAAAATTAGTTCTGTTTATTTAAAAAACAAGATTAAATTCTCTCTCATGATCCAATTTGTAAGTCTTAGAAGAGACCTTGAAACTATATTTAACATTTCTTGTCTGCATGTTTAATGCCTTTGTTTAATCAATCCATGACTTCAATGCCAACATCACTGACCAAATCAGTAGCGATTTGTAATTTATTTGGATTGACTTTGGCTTTTACTTAATAATAAAATCCTATAGTTTCTTCTCAAATAGCATTCAGGTTGACAGTCTGCATAAGAATTTACAAGAGATTTATAGTGACCTGAAAAATATAAGCATTGCATAGCACTGGACAGATACAAGGTTGAAGAATCAATTATTAGAATAAGGTGAACTACCAGTGCATATTCGTTGCTCAGTCATGTCCAACTTTGCAACCCCATGGACTCCAGCTGGCCAGACTCCTCTGTCCATGGGATTCTCCAGGCAAGAATACTGGAGTGGGTTGTCATTCTCTCTGGATCAAACTTCCTGACCCAGAGTTTCCTGCAATGGGGGCAGATTCTTTACTGCCTGAGCTACCAGGGAAGCTCAGAAGGATAGAGATGTTAGATAAAGGAATATCTGGTGCCCAGAGCCTCAAATAACAAGGAAACAATGGAAAAATAGGCAGCAATGAATGAACGTATGTATGTGTGTTTGGGGCAGGGCAAAGGTAGAAATGAGGGAAGGGAAGAATGGGCTAATATATTTCAAAACCAGTTTTAAAAACTGATTAACAGATATTCATAAACATACAATAGAAGTTAATTTTTTTCTTAGGGTAGTCAGCGGTTGCTTAGTTCCATGATTAGTCCTTACAACAATCTTAGGAATTAGATATTATCTTCAAAGCAAACACAGTTGATGTTCAATGTAATGACCAAGCATTATTTAGCATTTACTCTAAGTGAAGCTGTCTGCTAAGTACCACCTCTCTAAGGGACAATGCACCAATAGTATTCCCAGTATATAACACCCCATGGCTTAAAATGAACACAACAATCTTTCCTGTTTATCTTTCTTAACCAAGTATTGTGCTGACTTCTACAGCCACAGATATTGAAGTTAACTCTTTAAAGATTCACTTCCTACACTTTACCTTAAAATTCAAGTTCTACTGTATTTAAAACAGAGATTCTATTTCCTAAATGTATTATTATACTTGATGCCCTAAAATGAAGAGAGTGTTCTCTTGGATTATACCAAGAGGATCTGCCACAACTCTGAAGGCTCATCAAAAGATAGAGTAAGACTTCTTGTGAGGCATAAGATAATATCACTCAAACCACTATAATATTTATAACACCTGGCAGCCAATCACAATTTACCAATATTCTCAAGAAATATTAATAGAATTAGAGAATAAATAGACTTAAAAAATTCACAGGTGATCCAGATTTTCAAGTATCAGTCATGGACTTTAAAATAATTGTGATTACTATTTTTAAGAAAAGAGATGAAAATGGAGATTTTTCACAAAAGTTGAAGCACAAGAAAAAATGTGAAATTCAAGAACTTTAAGATAAATAAGTTAGGAACACAGTAAATGAATTTAACTTGTAGAATGTAACTGTAGAAAAAACTAGTGAATTAAAAGAAAAATCAGTATAATATAAATGCAAACATACAGAAGAAAAAATAGAAAATGAAAATTGTAATATAAAATACATGGGCCATAGTGAATATGTCTATATGGTATAATTAAAGCCTTGGGTGAGAGAGAAAGAATGAAGTGGAAACAATATTTAAAGAGTAATAATCCTTATCTAGGTTGACTAGGTAAAAAAGAGAAAATTCAAATTTCTAAAATTATGGATGAAAGAAAGAAATTATTATAGACATTCAGAAAAAATATATAAAGTAATATTAAGAACAAGTGTATAGCAAATTAGATAATTCAGATGAAATGGAAGAGATTCTAAGAATACTAATTACCAAAAATGACTGAAGAATAAGTAAAAAATCTGAGCAGAACTATAATAAGTAGACAGAATCCATTAATAGTCTTAAAACCCTCCCAGATCCTAATAGCTTCCTTGGTAAATTCTTCTAAATATTTAAAGAGGAAAACAAAACACTATTTTTCACAGTTTCCATGAAACAGGGTAGAAAGGAACAATTCCCAACTCACTGTATGAAAACAAATGTTATCCTGATGCCAAAGCCAGGCAAAGCTATAATAAGAAAAAAAGCTACAAGCCAATAGCTCTTATCAATATATATGGGAAAATCCTATCAAACAAAATCTAGCAAACTACAAAAAAGTTTATACACCACAATCAAATGGGATTTATTTCAGGAATTCAAGGTAGAACTAATATTCAAAATTCAATTAATATGAATGGGTGACCAAGATAGTACAGTAGGAAGATCCTGAGCTCACCTCCTCCAATGAGCACACCAAAATTACTGCTATTTACAGAGCAAATTTCTATGAGAAGAACCTGAAGACCAGCAGAAAGTATTTTCCACAACTAAAGGTATAAAGAAAGAACCACAATGGGATGGGTAGAAGAAGTGGACACATGGTATATGCAAGACACACACCCCTGATAAGTAACCCACAAACAAAAGATAATCACAGTTGCAGAGGTTCTCCTCAAGGAGCGAGAGGTTCAAATCTCACATCAGGGTCCCCAAGCCAGGGATTCTATACCAGGAAGATGAGTCCTCAACTCAGGGTTCTCCATCAAGAAGATGAACATCTGGTTTTAAAGATCTGTGGGACTTGTATACAAGAGAGTCTGAAAGTTGAAAAAAAAACAGACTCCACTGTTCAAGGGCACACACAAAAGCTCACACATTCCAAGACTCAGCACAGAGGCAGTAATTTGAAAGAAGTCTGGGTGAGACCCATTTGCTGATATTGTGGAGCCTACTAGAAAGGCAGGAGGACACTAGGACTCCCCCTGAAGATAGACACTGGCAGCCATTTTAGGGACCTTGTTTTACCATGAGGACACTAGTGCTGGTAAGAAACATTCCGAAATCCTACCTCCAGCCTATTAGTGCCAGGGGCTTGCTGTCTTCCAGCAGACTTGCCTCAGCATCGGGCACACCAGCACATGCTGTGAGTTGCTCCAAGAACCGGCCTTGACCATCAGCAGGCCAGCAGTCACTGCATGAGGCAGTGCTTGACAGCCAAATGGACCAGAGTGTAGCCCCACCTACTAGTGTGTTCACAGTAATCAGCCCCTCTACAACAGAAGGACCCATAGGGTCCCCATAGGGAGCATCCCTAGAATATATATTAATAGATCTGGTGATCAGAGGGTACTATACTGCTGAGCTCCATAGGCTATCTCCTACACAACACTGTGTCACTAAGATTGGAAAACATAATCTACCTACCTGATAGATAGAAATAAACATAGAGACTTAGACAGAATGAAGAGACAAATTTTCCAAATGAAGGAACAAGATGAAACCCCTTCTGGGTTTCAACAACTAAACAAAGTTTCAACAACTAAACAACTAAATGAAGTGGAGATAAGCATTCTAACAAATAAAAAATTCAAGGTAATGATTATAAAGATGCTTAACAAACAGGAGAGAATATATGAATAAATATGAATTTATGAAAAATAAAAATGAATAAATAAAAACAGTGAGACATTAAACAAAGAGTTATAAAGAACTAAATAGAGTTGAAGAATACAGTAACTGAAATAAAAATACACCAGAAGGAATAAACAATAGATTAGATGCAACAGAGGACTGAATTAATGGACTAGAAGACAGAATATTGGAAATCAGTCAAGTGGAACAGAGCCAAAAAAAACAAAAATCAAAAAACAATTCTTAATGAGATAGTTTAAGAGACCTCTGGTACAACATCAAGAATGATAGGAGTCCCAGAAGAAGAGAGAAAGAGCACAAAATCTATTTGAAGAAATAATAGCTGAAAAATTCCCTAACCTGAGAAAGAAAATAGACATCTATGTCCAGAATGCACAGAGGGTTCAAAATAAGATGAAATCAATAAAGAAAATCCAACCTTAAAGAACAAATTAGATCAGATGAACTTAATAAGTAAATATATGTATAGAATATTCCATCTAAAAGCAACAGAATACATGTTCTTTTCAAGTGTGCTTGAAACATTATACAGAATAGATCAGATGCTAGGCCCTAAAACAAGTCACAGTAAATTTAAGAAGGTTGAAATCATATCAAACATCTTTTCTAACCACAATTCAATGAGTCTAGAAATCAAGTACAGAGATCAAAAAACTGCAAAAAACAAAAACACAACCACATGGAGGCTAAATAATATGCTACTAAACAACCAATGAATCACTGAAGAAATCAAAGAGAAAATCAAAAAATACCTGGAGACAAATAAAAATGGCGGGGAAATGATTCAAATATTGTGGGATACACCATTGTTCTTAGAAGGACATTTATAGTAATGCAAGCCTACCTCAAGAAAAGAAAGGGGGAAAAAAAGATAAAATAAATACTCCATCCTTACACATAAGGAACTAGAAAAAGAACAAACTGAACCCAAAGTTAGTATATGAAAAGAAATCATAAAATTAAAGCAGAAATAAATGAAATGATGCTTTAAAGAAAATAGAATAGGTTAGTGCCTACTAAGAGCTAGTTTTTTGAAAAGATAAATCAAATGTATAAACCTTTGGCCAGATTTGTCATGAAAAAGAGAGAAGGCCTCCCAAAATAAAACCAGAAATGAAGTTACAACTAACACCATAGAAATGCAAAGGATCAAAAGAGATTGCTGTAATTAAAAACCAGTAATATGTACAACCTAAAAGAAATGGATGCATTTCTACATTGTGCAATCTCCCAAGACTGAATAAGGAAGAAATAGAAAGTATTATCAGTTATAAAATTTAACTAGTAATGTTTTTAAAAACCCAACAAAGAAAACTCCAGGGCCAGAGATAACTTCACATGTTAATTCTAAAAAACGTGTAATTAGGCGCTAACACCTACCCTTCACAAACTATTCCAAAAAAGGAAAAATAATGCTTTCAACCTCATTCCCCATGGTTAGCATCACTCTTGTACCAAAATCAGACAGACACCACACACACAAAAAAAATTACACTCCAATATCACAAATGAACATAGATACAAAAATTCTCACTTCCATTGTATAGTCATAAGAGATTTGATTTAGGTCATAACTGGATCATCTAGTGGTTTTCTCCACTTTCTTCAATTTTAGTCTGAATTTGGCAATAAGGAGTTCATGATCTGAGCTACAGTCAGCTGCCAGTCTTGTTTGTGCTGACTATAAACAGCTTCTCCATCTTTGGCTGCAAAGAATATAATCAATCCAACTCTAGTGTTGACCATCTGGCGATGTCCATGGGTAGAGTCTTCCCTTGTGTTGTTGGAAGAAGGTGTTTGCTATGACCAGTGCATTCTCTTGGCAGAACTCTATTAGCCTTTGCCCCGCTTCATTCTGTACTCCAAGGCCAAATTTCTCTGTTACTCCTGGTGTTTCTTGACTTCCTACCTTTGCATTTCAGTCCCCTATAACAAAAATGATATCTTTTTTTGGGTGTTAGTTCTAGAAAGTCTTGTAGGTCTTCATAGAACTGTTCAACTTCAGCTTCTTCAGCATTACTGGTTGGGGCATAGACTTGGATTACTGTGATATTGAATGGTTTGCCTTGGAAACTGACAGAGATCATTCTCTTGTTTTTGAGATTGTATCCAAGTACTGCATTTTGGACTCTTTTGTTGATGGATACTCCATTTCTTCTAAGGGATTCCTGCCCACAGTAGTAGATATAATAGTGATCTGAGTTAAATTCACCCATTCCAGTCCATTTTAGTTCGCTGATTCCTAGAATGTCGATGATCACTCTTGTCATCTCCTGTTTGACCACTTCCAATTTGCCTTGATTCAAGGACCTAACATTCCAGGTTCCTATGCAATATTGCTCTTGACAGCATCAAATCTCTATCACCAGTCCCATCCACAACTGGGTAGTGTTTTTGCTTTGGCTCCATCCTTTCATTCTTTCTGGAGTTATTTCTCCACTGATCTCCAGTAACATGGTGGGCACCTACCAACCTGGGGAGTTCATCTTTCAGTGTCCTATCTTTTTGCCTTTTCATACTGTTCATTGGGTTCTCAAGGCAAGAATACTGAAGTGGTTTGCTATTCCCTTCTCCAGTGGACCACATTCTGTCAGACCTCTCCACCATGACCTGTCCGTCTTGGGTGGCCCCACACGACCTGGCTTAGTTTCATTGAGTTAGACACGGCTGTGGTCCGTGTGATCAGATTGGCTAGTTGTCTGTGATTGTGGTTTCGGTGTGCCTGCCCTCTGATGCCCTCTCGCAACACCTACCGTCTTACTTGGGTTTCTCTTACCTTGGACGTGGGGTATCTCTTCACAGCTGCTCCAGCAAAGCGGAGCACTATAGAGTGGAAGTGAGAAACAGATTTAAGGGACTAGATCTGATAGACAGAGAGCCTGATGAACTATGGATGGAGGTTCGAGACATTGTACACAAGACAGGAATCAAGACCATACCCAAGAAAAAGAAATGCAAAACAGCAAAATGGCTGTCTAATGAGGGCTTACAAATAGCTGTGAAAAGAAGAGAAGCAAGAAACAAAGGGGAAAAGGAAAGATATACCCATTTGAATGCAGAGTTCCAAAGAATAGCGAGTAGAGATAAGAAAGCCTTCCTCAGTGATCAATGCAAAGAAATAGAGGAAAACAATAGAATGGGAAAGACTAAAGATCTCCTCAAGAAAATTAGAGATACCAAGGGAACATTTCATGCAAATATGGGTTCAATAAAGGAAAGAAATGGTAGGGACCTAACAGAAGCAGAAGATATTAAGAAGAGGTGGCAAGAATACACAGAAGAACTGTACAAAAAAGATCTTCATGACTCAGATAATCATGATGGTGTGATCACTCACCTATGGCCAGACATCCTGGAATGTGAAGTCAAGTGGGCCTTAGGAAGCATCACTATGAACAAAGCTAGTGGAAGTGATGGAATTCCAGTTGAGCTAGTTCAAATCCTAAAAGATGATGCTGTGAAAGTGCTGCACTCAATATGCCAGCAAATTGGAAAACTCAGCAGTGGCCACAGGACTGGAAAAGGTCAGTTTTCATTCCAATCCCAAAGAAAGGCAATGCCAAAGAATGCTGAAACTACCACACAAATGCACTCATCTCACACGCTAGTAAAGTAATGCTTAAAATTCTCCAAGCCAGGCTTCAGCAATATGTGAACCGTGAACTTCCAGATGCTCAAGCTGGTTTTAGAAAAGGCAGAGGAACCAGAGTTCAAATTGCCAATATTCGCTGGATCATCAAAAAAGAGTTCCAGAAGAACATCTATTTCTGCTTTATTGACTATTCCAAAGCCTTTGACTGTGTGAATCACAATAAACTGTGGAAAATTCTTTAAAAAGATGGGAATACCAGACCACCTGACCTGCCTCCTGAGAGATCTGTATGAAGGGCAGGAAGGAACAGTTAGAACTGGACATGAGACAACAGACTGATTCCAAAAAGGAAAAGGAGTACTACAGGCTGTTTATTGTCACCCTGCTTATTTAACCTATATGCAGAGTACATCATGAGAAATGCTGGGCTGGAGGAAGCACAAGCTGGAATCAAGATTTCTGGATGAAATATCAATAACCTCAGATATGGAGATGACACCACTCTTAAAGCAGAAAGTGAAGAACTAAAGAGCCTCTTGATGAAACTGAAAAAGGAGAGTGAAAAAGTTGGCTTAAAGCTCAACATTCAGAAAACTAAGATTATGTCATCTGGTCCCATCACTTCATGGCAAATAGATGGGGAAACGGTGGAAACAGTGGTTGACTTTATTTTTTGGGGCTCCAAAATCACTGCAGATGGTGATTGCAGCCATGAAATTAAAAGATGCTTGCTCCTTCGAAGGAAAGTTATGACCAATCTACACAGCATATTAAAAAACAGAGACATTACTTTGCCAACAAAGGTCTGTCTAGTCAAGGCTATGGTTTTTCAAATGGTCATGTATGGATGTGAGAGTTGGACTATAAAGAAAGCTGAGCGCCGAAGAATTGATGCTTTTGAACTGTGGTGTTGGAGAAGACTCTTGAGAGTCCCTTGGATTGCAAGGAGATCCAACCAGTCCATCGTAAAGGAGATCAATCCTGGGTGTTCATTGGAAACACTGATGTTGAAACTGAAAGTCCATTCCTTTGGCCACCTGATGTGAAGAGCTGACTCATTGGAAAAGACCCTGATGTTGGTAAGATTGAGGGCAGGAAGAGAAGAGAACGACAGAAGATGAGATGGTTGGATGGCATCACGGACTCAATGGACATGGGTTTAGGTGGACTCCAGGAGTTGGTGATGGACAGGGAGGCCTGGTGTGCTGCGGTTCATGGGATTGCAAAGAGTCTGACATGACTGAGCAACTGAACTGAACTGAACAAAAATTCTCAACAAAATATTAACAAACTGAATTTATCAATGTATTAATAGGGCCACCCACCATAATCAAGTAGTATATATACCAAGGATGAAGAATAATTCAATATCAATAAATAAATCAATGAGACACACGACATTAACAAATTGAAGAATAAAATCATATGATCTCTCAATAGACATAGCAAATGCTTTTGATAAAATTCAACATCCATTTATCATAAAAGTTCTCAACAAAGAGGATATAGAGGCAACATACCTTAAATTAATAAAGGCAGTATATGACCAGCCCATAGCTAACATTATTTACAATGTTTAAAAACTAAAAGCATTTCCTCTAAGATTAGGAATAAGACAAAGATGTCCACTTTCACCACTTTTATTCAACATATAATTGAAAGTCCTAACCACAGTAATCAAACATGAAAAATAAATATAAGAAATCCAATTGAAAAGGAAGATGTAAAGCTGTCACTATTTGTAAATAACATGACACTATATATAGAAAACCCTAAAGATGCCACTGAAAAGCTATTAGAAGTAATAAGTGAATTGAGTAAATTTTCAGGATACAAAATTAATATAAACAAATTCGTTGAATTTCTGTACACTAGCAGCAAATTATCATAACCAGAAATTAAGAAAACAATTTCATTTACAATTGCATCAGAAAGAATAAACTAAATAAAAATAAAAATTTAGTGTTTGGTCAATTTAGTGTTAGGTTTAGGTTCAGACTAAGCCTAACCAAGGAGGTAAAAGACTTGCACAAGACTATAGGACAATGATGAAAGAAACTGAAGATGACACAAATTGTTATGCTCATGAATAGGAAGATTTAATATTAAAATGACCATAATTCTGAAGGCACCCTACAGATTCATTTAAGTCTCTATCAAAACACCAATGGCATTCATCACAGTGGTGGTTTAGCTGCTAAGTTGTGTCTGACTCTTGTGATGCTATGGACTGTAACCTGCCAGGATCCTCTGTCCATGGGATTCTCTAGGCAAGAATACTGGAGTGGGTTGCCATTTCCTTCTCTATGGGATCTTCCCGACCCAGGGATTGAACCCTGGTCTCCTGCATTGCATGCAGAACACCAATGGCATTCATCACAGAACTAGGACATAATTCTAAAATTTACACAGAAACACAAAAGACCTCAAATAGACAAAGTGATTTTAAGAAAGAAAAACAAGGCTGTAGGTAGCACACTCCCTGATTATACTGAAAAACTACAGTAATAAAAACAGCATGATATTTAAAAAGATACCTAGGTCAATGGAACAGAGGCAAGAGCTCAAAAATAACCCGTTTTTCATCTATGATAATATGGGCAAGAACACACAATAGGAAAAAGACAGCCTCTTTAATAAGTAATGCTAGGAAAATTGGATAACTACAACTAAAAGTATCAAACTGGATGATTTTCTCATACCATATACAAATATAAACTCAAAATGGATTAAAACTTAAATGTAAGACTTGAAATTATTTTAGGCCTAGAAAGAAAGAGGCAGTTTGCTCTTTGATATCAATTTTAGCAATATTTAGGGAGGATGTTTTGACTCCTCTGAAAAGGGCAACAAAAGAAAATATATACAAATGGGACTTCCTCAAACTAAAGAGGTTTTTACACAGCACAGGAAACTATCAATAAAATGAAAAGTTGGCTTACTGAAGAGGAGAAGATACTTACAAGCAATATATACAATAAGGGATTAATATCCAAAATATTGAAGAACTCATATACCTCAAAGTCAAAAAATCAGACAATCGATTAAAAAATGGTCAGTGGACCTGTGTAAGAAGACCATACAGATAGTCAGCAGATGCATGAAATGATGTTCAATATCATTAATCATCAGGGAAATGCAAATCAAACCACAATGATACACCACTTCACACATATCAGATAGCTATTATCAAAAAGGCAACAAACAGCAAGTTTTGATGAGGATGTGGCAAAAAGGAAACCTTAGTGCACTATTCATGGAATCATAAATTGGTGCAATCACTATAGAAAATAGTATGGAAGCTAAAAAAATATTAAAAATGGAACCGTGTTATGGTTCAGCAATTTTACATCTGATTATTTTTCCTAAGAAAACAAAAACATAAATCCAAAAAATTATATGGACTCCAATGTTCATTGCACCATTATTTAGAACAGCTAAAATATAGAAGCAACCCAAATGTCCATTCATAGATGAATTAAGATGCTGTATATATAAACATTGGAATATTTTATTCAGTATTTTTTTAAATCTTGTCATTTGCAAAAATGTGGATGGATTGAGAGGTGTTATGCTAAATGAAATAAGTCAGACAGAGAGAGATGAATACCATATGTTCTAACTTATATGTGAAATCTAGAAAACAAAGCAAGTATCTAGATATAAATATATAGCAAATATAAAGCAAAAATCTAGAAAATAAAGCAAAATCACTCACAGATACAGAGAATAAACGAGTGGTTGCAAAAAGGAGGCAGGTAGAGGATGGATAAAATATCTGAAGGTGATTAAAAGGTACAGATGTCCAGTTATATGATTAAAAAGTCACAAGGACATAATATATAGCATAAGGTATATGGTCAGTAGTATTGTAATTACTTTATATGGGAACAGAAGGTTACTAGATTTATCATGGTGATCATTCATAATATGTGCAAATGTCAAATCATTATGTAGTATACCTGCAGCTAGCATAATATTGTACATCAACTATATTTCAATTTTAAAAGGTCCAATTTATGGAATACACCATATTAGCAAAATAATACACAAAAAGCAAATGATCATTTCATAGGCAAATAGAAAGCATTTGACAACATCCAACAACACATCATGACCAAAAAAAAAAAAAAAAAGCACTCAAAAAACTAGGAATAGAATAAAACTTCAACCTGATAAAGGACATCTACCAATACCTACAAATAACATAGTACCTAATGGTGAAAGACTGAATGCTTTCTCAATAAGATAAGAAACAAATCAAAGCATTTCCTTTCACCATTTATATTCAGCATTGTACTCAAGGTTGTAACCAGGGCAATTAGCAAGAAAAAAAAAAATAAAGGCATTCAAATTGGAATGGAACAAATGAACCTATATTCAGAGAACATATGGTGTTATATGAAGAAAATTCCAAGTAATTCATCAAGAAATAATGACTTAGGATTTTTCAAACCTAATAGCAAGTATAAGCCATAGATTTAAGAAGCACAAGAAATCAAGCAAGATATATACAAAGAAAACTACACCTAGGCACAGCTTTTCAGCATAAACAAATGAAAACCAAAGACAAAGAAAGTAAAAAAAAATTTATAATAAGCCATATCAAAAATACATTATATTTAAAGAAGCAACATTAAGACTGACATCTCCCCTCTGAACAGAAGGGCTATAAACAATAAAAAATGCAATCATAACTTCAAAATGCCAAAAGATAAAAAAACTATCCAAATTTAGATACCCAGCAAAGATAACTTTTTAAATGAAGGTAAAATAAAGTTATTTCCAGACAAACAAAAAGTGAAGGCACTATCGCTAGAAGGCCAAAGGGAAAAAATATAAATGAAGTTCTCTGGGTAAAAGGAAAATTATCCTGTGTAGAAACATGGAAATTCAATAGAAATAAAAAAACAATGGGATGTGTAAATATGTGTTTACTTTGTGGTCATATTTGCTAAAGTTGAACATATGAATATTCTGTGAGCTAGTAAGTCTAACCCTCTCAGAAATGCATGTCTATGTGCACCAAAAATAGTGTATGAAAATGTAAAGAGCAGCACTATTAAAAACGGCAAGTACTAGGGAAAAATCTAATGTCCATCAACAGGAAAAAACAGAAATAAATTGTGACATATCCATTTGATGGAATACCATTCAGCAATGAGAAAAATGAGCAACTCTTACAAACAATAACATTGATGAATTTTTAAAACATAAAAGAGTATTTCTGTGTGTCTCCATTTAATAAACCTCTAAAACAAATAAGATTAATGAATGTTGCTACATATCAGCATAGAGGTTTGCTCCTTGGAGGAGGACAAAAGGAGAGGTGCAATGATTGACACCTTGATACAGGAAGTGATTATACAGATATATGTACCATGTGAAAATTCTTCCAGCTATGCTCTAAAAAATTATACACTTTTATTTCTGTATGTTATGTTTCAATCAAAAGTTGTAACTTTAAAAATGCCAGCATGATGGTTATTTGCAATCATGTTATTCACTTCACAATTTTACAAATATAAGATTTCCAACGGTCTTTGCAAATCCATACATTTTGTTCCTCTGTTAACCTTTTATAATCAAACTTGCAAGTGGCCCTTGAATGGTCCAAGATTGTTAGATTTTTATCTCTTCTTCAAATGCCTGCTTGAGGGTAAAATGCCCAGTAAACTCCTCTTCACCTTCTTCAGGAATCAGAATCAGCCCCTGCTCAAGGTATTTTTATTTCAAAAATATCTAAAGTGTGATTTTCCTTAAACATTTGATGTGAAATCTATGAATCTTGATTGCACTCCATTGCAGGGGACAAGAAATCTTTCTGATTAAAACTGTGAAATAGGGTTTTGTATTTCTGTACCTCCTCTTTAGGAAGCTACAGGATGTCAGTGGGTATTACTAACACTCACTGCACATGAATGTGGCTGATATTCATGCCACATTATTGTTCATGCTGCAGAATTTGTATCCTGTCTGCAACAGATAGGTGCTTCCTCACACCCCAGGGTTGTGAATATAACTGCAGGCCCCTGTAATCTCTCCTCATGAAGACCCTTTATTCAGGTCTTCCATTTGGAATTATTTTGTCTACACCCAAATTTGTGGTCAGAAGGGAAAAGAAAAGGAGAGAGAGAGAGAGAGAAAGAGAGGCCCATGTTCAAGAACGATCTTTGCAAATGAAAACTATTATATATAGGATGGATAAACAACAAGGTTCTACTGTGTAGCGCAGGCAATTACATTCAATATCCTGTGATAAACCACAATGGGGAAGAATATGAAAAGATATATGAATAACTGAGTCACTATGCTGCACAGCAGAAATTAACACAACATTGTAAATCAACTACAATAAAATAATTTTTTAAAAAAGAAAAAAAAACTATCTTAGCAGTTAATCAGGTGTGCTGTACAGGCAGGTACAAGAGGCCATGCCAAATGCGTTTGCTCTGCCCCAGATAATGCCGCTTCCTTTTGTGGTTGGGTATGATATATATCATCATCATCAAGTTTGCTTGTTTTGGCTATAGAAAACAAGTTCACATTCTTGCAAGAGAGTAAGTTAAGAGAAAAACAAAATCCATTTCCAGCATCAGGAGAGCCAAACTCTGGACATTTTCTGGCTGGGACTCCATCTCACAGCAGACAGTGTGTGGGCAGCATCAGAGGCTGATAAACCTACCAGACAGGTGATGGTGGGGACAGCGTTGCTCTGAGCATTTCCTGGTCCTCCAGACCAATCTCAGGCCTGCCTTCACGTCTGAAAGCTAGCTAGAATTATAACATCGATCACAAGGGTTTCTTATTAGACATCACTGATGTATGGCTAAACGCAGAGATTAAAAACCTTCGGTTTGAAAAACTCTGAGAATGAATCATTCAACATTATTTAACTGAACTGTTATATTGTAAATTTGGATTTTTAAATGGTTTCAATTTAATAAGTTTTTAAATCTGTTTATATGGTGGTGAAGGCCAGAACTTCTTTTAAAACATCAGGTCACGACCCTCTTCCGCTCAGCACTCTCCCTGGCTTCCTCCTCACTCAGGGTGAGAGCCAGGCCTCACCATGGCTGCAAGCCAGTGAGATATGCCTAGTCCTTCCTCACTACCCAGCCTCTCCCCTCACTCTGGATGCTCCCACCTCAGCTGTTTGCACTAGCTATTCTCTCTGCCTGCCATGCTCCTCCCATACTTCCTCTTCATGCTTTTATATAGCTGTCACCATCTCTATGAGGCCTTATTCAAAGTTTCAGCACCCACACTGATTCCTCCTCATATTCTGTGTGTTTATCTTTTCTTATAGCAATTGCCACACCTCCAAAAATATCTGATTTACTGATTTATGTAAGTTGATTTTGTTGCTCCTTCTCCTCCAAAATGTGAACCCGGTGAAAAGCAGGAATTGCTGTTTGATTGATTGATTGATCTTCAACGCCAGAACAGGGTCTGTGTCATGACAGCTGTGAAATAAATATTTTTTTAATAAATGAATTACTGAAACACAAACATTTCCTCTGAATTCAGAAACTTGATGGCTGCTAGAACAGTAGAACCAAGTTTCAAAACCATTTTCCCCATTTCCCAGGGGACTGACTCGTATGGTCCCTGACAAATACAGGCAGCTTTGGAGATTTTAGGACTCAAGCTCTAGACAAGATACAGAAGCCTTGAAAAAACAGTAGGAATTAGGCTTTGTTTAATGTCTTACAAATTAAAGAACATTTTTCATTAGACCATTAAAGGAATGTTTTGAAGAATACAATATCAGCTTTATTTTTAAATAAAGGAATAAAAATCATATATTCTAATTTAATTTTCCAAAATCTCTTTCTGACTAAGTGATAGAGTCAGGACTTGAAAATGGGTCTTCATCCAGACTTTGGTTTTTCTATCATCCCCGGCCTCTCCTATAACAATAGACATCCTGGGGAATAAGCTAGAGATTCATACATTTAATAATATTTTTTAAATCATATACAGAGTTTGGTTAAGGACAGCCAAGCTCTTCCAAAAAAAATTATATCATGAAGGATATCAACAAACTGAGCCTTGTAACCTTGAGTTTTATCCACAAGACATAACTCTGTCACCTTCCTTGCTGCATAGCAGTAAAAGAAAATTTCAGCATACTTATCAGCCACATAGCTGTTCAGTGGCAAGTCTGACTAATATCTATAATAAATTTTTAAAGCAGGTTAACTCCTAACATGGAAATGAACTTGAGCAAACCCTGGGAGACAGTGAAGGACATGGAAGCTTGGCATGCTGCAGTCCATGAGATCGCAGAGAGTCAGACATGACTTAGCGACTGAACAACAATTTCTAACAACTATGACAGTTTTAAAAAATACCCAGAACTTAGCATTGTAGATCATTTAATTTGGGGGAAAGTATTTTATACATAACAAATATAATAACTTTCATTATTTCACCATTGTACAAAAGAGAAATTCTGGTGCTGATAATTTAAGCATATACTTGGGATTACTGAGCTTAAAAAAAGAAATCATTTTCTGAAGCAACAGGCTAAGGCCTCTTATCTTTTACCTTACTTGAATTTAACATCTATTTATTGGGTACATCATAGACGACAATAACTGGTAGGAAAAGAGAAGCAACACAGAGGAGCTTGAAAGCTAACAGGAGGAATAAAACAGTTACAGGCATACTTATAATGAAAAACAGCATACAGTGCTATTAAGAGATACAAGGCTCTTTGAGGCTTCCAGAACTAAAGAGGTCACATATAGTTGAGATATTTAGAAAATGTAAAAGGGATTTGTTTACTCTCCTGCCTAAAGCTAATGAAATATCCAAACAAAATACATAGAACAATAATTTTCAAGACATTCTTTTGCTGTTGTTCAGTCTCTCGGTGGTGTCCAACTCTTTGTGACCCCATGGACTGCAGTACGCCAGGCTCCCCTGTCCCTTACTATCTTCCAGAGTGTGTGCAAACTCATGTCCATTGAGTCAGTGATGCCATCCAACCATCTCATCCTCTGTTGCCCGCTTCTCCTCCTGTGCTCAATCTTTCCTAGCATCAGGGTTTTTTCCAGTGAGTCTGCTCTTCTCATCAGGTGGCCAAAGTATTGGAACTTCAGTTTCAGCATCAGTCCTCCCAATGAATATTCAGGGTTGATTTACTTTAGGATTGACTGGTTTAATCTCCTAGCTGTCCAAGGAACTATCAAGAGTCTTCTCCAGGAATGCAGTTTGAAAGCATCAATTCTCTGGTGCTCAGGCTTCTTTATGGTCCAACTCTCACACCCATACATGACTACTGGAAAAACCATAGCTTTGACTAGACGGACCTTTGTCCACAAAGTTATGTCTCTGCTTTTTAATACATTGTCTACGTTTGTCATAGCTTTCTTCTAAGGAGCAAGTGTCTTCTAATTTCATGGCTGCAGTCACCATCTGCAGTGATTTTGGAGAGCAAAAAATTAAAGTCTGTCACTGTTTCCATTGTTTCCCCAACTCTTTCCCATGAGGTGATGGGACCAGATGCCATCATCTTAGTTTTCTGAATGTTAAGCTTTAAGCCAACTTTTCACTCTCCTCTTTCACTTTCATCAAGAGGCTCTTTAGTTCCTCTTCACTTTCTGCCATAAGGGTGGTGTCATCTGCATATCTGAGGTTATTTCTGATATTTCTCCTGGCAATCTTGATTCCAGCTTGAGCTTCATCCAGCCCGGCATTTTGCATGATGTACTCTGCATATAAGTTAAATAAGCAGGGTGACAATATAGAGCTTTTATGTATTCCTTTCCCAATTTTGAACCAGTTCATTGTTCTATGTCTGGTTCTAACTGTTGCTTCTTGACAAGACACTCTATCAGATGACAAACAACAGCAATCCAGAAGAGGTCAGAAATATCCGAGGTGAGCCAGTTGCTAACTTGACTTCCTTGGAAGACTTTCCAGATGAGCAGGAAACCCAGATGGAGATCTGCGGATTCTCTGAGTTGAGGAGAATGGACTGAAAGTCTGGTAGCCCAGTGGTTACAGTCTGCAGGACAGACTGCTGACAATGTGAGAGCTTAGAGAAAAGGAACTCCAAGGAGCTTCAGAGGGAAGGCATCCCCCTATAATGTTTAGCAGACTACTGATCAGCATGTACATATAAAGAAATTACCATAGCCCAAAGGAAGAGCTGTCTAAGGATTAGAGGAAAACAAGACCAGTGCTTACACGAAACATAATAGTGCCTGGTTTTACCAGGTAGAGAGAACAACCACATAATTCATGGTGATTTGGGTAGAGTACTCAGAAGGGTCTTGCCTCAGTGGTGGTGAATAATTAGCTCTACACTGGTCCCATCTAACAAATTTTAAAAGCAAAACATAAGAGAATTGTAGTGTCTCCAAGTGTTTTAACTGCATTCCAGAACAAAGTTCAAGAATATTTATAGATGTACAAAAATATCCAACACCCAAGAAGGTAAAATTTCAAAATATTCTGAATTTTAAAAAGCCAGACCTAAAAAAGTAGATACTAGATATTGAATGATACTACACATGAAATTATTCTATGTGTACAGCTCTAGAAAACACTGACTAATCTATAGTGACAGAAAGCAGATCAATACTTGGGGAGGAGGAGGTACTCTATAGCTCAAGTATCTATAGTTTAGTGTATATCAATTATAGCTCAATAATGTTATTTAAATAAAATGTATACCACTCCAAATGGCCATCATCAAAAAACCTACAAACAATAAGTGCTGGAAAGGGTGTGGAGAAAAGGGAACACTCTTGCTCTGTTGGTGGGAATGTACATTGATACAGCCACTCTGGAGAATGGTATGGAGATTCCTTAGAAAACTTGAAATAAAACTGCAATCCCAACAATCCCATTACTGGGCATATACCCTGAGAAAACTGTAATTGAAAAAGGCACATGTACCCCATTGTTCATTGCAGCACTATTTACAACACCTAGAACATGGAAGCAACCTAGACATCCATCAACAGACGAATGGATAAAATAACTGTGGCACATATATACAATGGAATATTACTCAGCCATAGAAAGAAATGCATTTAAGTCAGTGTTAATGGATGGATGAACCTAGAGCCTATTATACACAGTGAAGTCAGTCAAAAAGAGAAAAACAACTATCATTTATTAACCCTTATATATGAATCTAGAAAGATGGTACTGATGAATCTATTTGCAGGGCAGTAGTGGAAATGCAGACATAGAGAACAGACTATTGGATACAGGGGACAGGGTGGGAAAGAGAGAATGGGACTAATGGAGAGAGTAGCATGGAGACATATGCACTACCATTTATAAAAATAGATAGAATTTGTTGTATGACTCAGGGAACACAAACCAGGACTCTGTGACAACCTAGAGGGATGGGAAGGGGTGGGCCATGGGAGGGAGGTTCAACAGGGAGGAGACCTAATGTATACCTATGTCTGATTCATAATGATGTATGGCAGAAACCTGATGCAAAGAGCTGACTCATTAGAAAAGACCCTGATGATGGGAAAGACTGAAGGCAAGAGGAGAAAGGGATGACAGAGGATGAGATGGCTGGACGGCATCACCGACTCAATGGACATGAGTTTGAATAAGCTCCAGGAGATAGTGAAGGACAGGGAAGCCTGGTGTGCTGCAGTCCATGGGTTCGCAAAGAGTCAGACATGATTGAGTGACTGAACAACAACAACTACGGCAGAAACTAACACAATATTGTAAAGCAATTATCCTTCAATTAAAAATAAAGTAAAATTTTAAAAATAAAATGTATAGACCTGCTTCACTAAAAATCCTTCCCTGTAGTCATGTGAGTTTGCAAGAGAACAGCATGTAATTTTGTTTAATGCAATACAGACTATATTCGGGAAAATAGCAGAGGACAAGTGGAAAGGAAAGCTATGTGCATGTCCTTAAATGGCATTTTAATTGGGTAGAAAATGAGTAGCCTACAAAGAGTTTGGAGGTGGTTTTTTCTTTCTTTTTTTTTTTAAAGATTATATGCTCAGCGTTAACACTTGATGAAGCTAAGTTTGCTAAATTTGGCAGTAGTGTTTTAAAGGAAAGACTTTAAAAGTGTGAAGATTATTTCAGAAGCTATCATATTAGCCTGATTACTGAAATTAAAAGCTGAACTGGAACGATGCCTGTGTGATTTCCAAAGAGAGAATAAAGACAATTGCCTTTGTGAAAAACAGAAGAGGTGAGAGAAGAGGAGGATCTGTATGATCAACTTTTTGACAGAAATTATTCCAAGGAGTTGATTTAGTGCCAAGTAGTACTAACTGGTTTAGATTCACAAAAACACTTTCATTCATTCAGTAGTAATCTGCATGTTCACTGGTGTGGTTTATCTTAGATGGGAATTCACTGGCGGGTCTATGAAGGAAAGAATGTTTCTAACATCTCAAAAAGATGATTTACTCCCAAATCATTGTCTCATATAAAATGTTCTTTACTGCATTACTTTTAGTATCACCCAAGAACTCTGTTACTCAGAATTCCTGCTTTATTGCTATCCACTCTACTTTTTCAAATCACAGCTGCCAAACATGTTATTAAGTGTCTATTGAGAAGTTTATAGCATCACTGGGAGGTTCAAATGGGAGGTTAAAAGAGCTAGAGTATTTTCTGAGCAAAGAGATCTCATATCCTGCCAGGAAGAATCATATCCAAGTCAACAGATGTCATAGTGAAATAATTTTTTAATGCATATATAGAGTTTCAAACTTTGTAACTGATTTGGCAGACAAGGTTAAAAATTCTGTTTCAGAAAAGCTATGGTGAGAGAGGCCATTGGACTGATGTGTATCCCCAGAAAATTCTGGAAGGAAAAAGACTGTTATAATTCAGAGTCCATTTAGTTTAATAAATGGAGTTGCTATCAGTATTTTAATTGTGTGAATGGCCAGCTCTTTCAAAAAGTTCACTCCAGAACAAAGAAACAAACAGTGACAAGTAACAGGGTAACTCTGAGTAAAAGTCTGAGTCCTTAATAATGAATCAAAAGTGTTAATCATATTCAATGGCAAAGTAACAAGCCCAAGAATGAAAAGCTCCCTGTTTCATCCCTTACCTGGGATTCTAACAATCAGAGAGTTGACTAGCTCTTACTTTCTTATATGATTTGTAAAATTAACCCTGTATTTGCATTGTGGCTCAGACAGTAAAGAATATGCCTGCAATGCAGGAGAGCCAGGCTCAAGCCCTGGATCGGGAAGATGCCCTGGAGCAAAAAATGGCAACCCACTCTGGTATTCTCGCCTGAAAAACTCCATGGACAGAAGAGCCTAGGGTTGCAAATAGTCAGACACGACTAAACCAGAGGCTGCTGCCCAACTCATGAATCATGAATCGCATCATGCAAATGATGTTGTCTTTCAAATAGTCACCCGGCCTTTCAGATTTAAGAGTTTTTGAAGACCTTCCCAAAACAAAAACAAACTCGCATATTTAAACTCCCATATATAAACAAAGTAAGAACCACAACACACAAAGATCGCAAAAAGAGGTAAGAGTGGTAAACAAGTCAACAGAGGAAAGGAAGTTCTAAACCAGAGGACTGGAGTGGGAGATACCCACTAGAAACAGACTACAGGAATCTAACTATCTGAAACATCAGTGATGGCAGAAGGAAAGAGTGAAATAAGGCCACAGACCGTAAGTGGAGATTTGAACTCCATCTATGGAGAAGTTAGATCCCTCCGCCCTAACCCCGGCCTGTCAATGACTACTTCCCTTCAGTATAGGAGAAAGAAATAATATTTTCTAGATGAATCAAATATGAAAACTGAGACATTGGTGACTGGGTGATAGGAACAGGAGGAAGACTAGAAGGAGGTGGTAAGCTAAAAACTAGTGTTGCTGTTGTTCACTCAGTCGTGTCTGACTTTTTGGGACCACGTTAACTATAGCCTGCCAGGCTCCCTCTGTCCTCGGGATTTCCCAAGCAAGAGTACTGGAGTGTGTTGCCAGTCTCTTCTCCAGGACATCTGCCTTAACCCAGGGACCGAACCCGTCTATCCTGCATTGGCAGATAGGTTCTTTACCACTGCACCATCAGGGAAGACTTGCTGTAGAGAGGACTCAGTGAAAGTGTACACGCTGAAGCACGAGATGAAACTTGCAATTGGGAGCCTTCACTGATGTAGATCCAGAATGCCACTTTCCAATCTTATATCATCTCTGGCCTTCCACCAGATGGAAGAATCTACCCTTCTCTGGAGAAATGTAATAACCTGAAAAATGTCTGATAAGTAGGTTTATAACCCCAAAGCTGTCTGACTGCCCATTTTCATAAAATGAATTCTCCCTGCCAATGAAATAAACTACATAGAAAGGATTTATAACTGATCCTTCAAGTTCTCACTTTCAAGTGCGACTGAATAGTCACACTTGAACCAACAGATATTTGGTTTTTATTACCAACAGATATTTGAGTAAAATTTCCTACATGCAGGAGATAAATCATGTATGGTAATCAGGACAGCAGAGTATGAGGTGGTTGGATGGCATCACCGACTCAACAGACATGAGTTTGAGTAAACTCCAGGAGTTGGTGATGGACAGGGAAGCCTGGTGTGCTGCAAGCCATGGGGTCACAAAGAGTCAGATACGACTGAGAGACTAAACTGAACTGAACTAAATCAGTAGAAAGTAAGACTACAAGTAGAAGGAAATAAAACAGCAGAAAGAAAAGAAAAATCTATATCATGTAACCTCAGGGGTAAGAGCATATTTTCTATGCATGGAGTAGGAACAGGGTATTAAGGAACATTTACAAACTATTAAGGAAATTTAAAATATAGCAAAAGTAAAAATTATCAGCACAAGTGGGAAGATGAAATAAAGAAATCTTAAACACAGAGATAAAGATGAAGAGAAGATAATACTAGAGAGTTGCCATGTCAAATCTATCAAAATTTTCAGAACAGATGTAAAAAAAAATAGCACGAGAAATATTTTTAGAACTGGAAAGCATAGCGTTCTTAATTGAAAACTTTCAGAACAATGAACATAAAAAAGCTATCATTCTAAGACACCTCACCATGGCTTTTTAGGGTAAAAAAGAAGATCAAAGGAAAAAAAAATAGGTTAGAAGCAAGGAATTGAGATTAAGCCTGTCACTGAACTTCTTAACAGCAATAATGGAAACAAAATAATGGAACAACATCTTCAAAATTCTTAGGAAAATTATTTTCTACTTAGAAGCTTATGTCTTACTAAGCTATAAACAAAGTGTAAGAATGGAATGGAGACAATTTCAGACATTCATGGTCTTTATTTATGCCCTGTGTACCCTTCTTGGGAATCTACTGCACAATGTGCCTCACCAAAATAGGAGAGAAAAAAGAAAGACAAGCTATGAAACAGGAAATGAGAATCCAATGCAGAAACAAAACGTGGAGAATTCTTGGAACTTCTTCTAGAGCCTAAAGATGAAAGGCATGCTCCTGCAGAGCAAATCTAGATTGAATCAAGGATATAGACAGCACCTAAAGGGAAGTCCCAGGAAGGAAAAATGGAAATTACAGATTACATGGCCAACTTTACTATATAGGAAATTGTAAAGGGAGATAGTCTACAGAGCAATTGGAAAATATGTGTCAACTCAGTCTTAGGTTCAAAGAAACAGCAAATTTTAAAAAAAGAGTGAGAGAGAGGGAAAATTATTAACTGCAGGAAAAATAAAAAGCAGTAAAAAAAAAAAAGAGAACAACATTAGTTGACTGAGCAGTGAATACTATTTAATATCATAATAATGAAAGCATTTAATAAAAATGTACAGTACAAATATACAAAAAAATATGGAAAAACTGAGAAGCAATAGAGTTAAAATCTTTATGTACCAAAATAGAAGTAAATAGACAATGCATTCAGTTCAGTTCAGTCACTCAGTTGTGTCTGACTCTTTGCGACCCCATGAATCGCAGCTCGCCAGGCCTCCCTGTCCATCACCAACTCCCGGAGTTTACTCACACTTGTGTCCATCGAGTCGGTGATGCCATTCAGCCATCTCATCCTCTGTCGTCCCCTTCTCCTCCTGCCCCCAATCCCTCCCAGCATCAGGGTCTTTTCCAATGAGTCAACTCTTCATATGAGGTGGCCTGAGTACTGGAGTTTCAGCTTCAGCATCAGTCCTTCCAATGAACACCCTAGGACTTATCTCCTTTAGGATGGACTGGTTGGATCTCCTTGCAGTCCAAGGGACTCTCAAGAGTCTTCTCCAACACCACAGTTCAAAAGCATCAATTCTTCAGTGTTCAGCTTTCTTCACAGTCCAACTCTCACATCCATACATGACCACTGGAAAAACCATAGCCTTGACTAAACGGACCTTTGTTGGCAAAGTAATGTCTCTGCTTAAAAATGCTTAATCAAGAGGATGCATTCTACATGTATTAATATGTTATTTAGAATTATGAAGATAATTTCTTAAAGAAGAATTAATAGCTATAAATTAAAAGTAGCTGTCTCTTCTAAGTGTAATGGGATGAAAAACTAATCCAATAGGGATCTACTTTTTTTCATTGCAAGTTTTATAGTGCTATTTAAATGTTTGAATTATCTTCAATTCATTTTTTCAAAATCTTCCTCTGCAAATGGCAGCACAACCAATAATTCTTCTTGCTGCAGAGAGTGGGGGCTTCTCTTTGTTGTGGTGAGGGGGATTCTGATTGCGGTGGCTACTCTGATTGTGGAGCACAGGGTTTAGGCACACAGGCTTCAGTAGTTGCAGCACATGGGCTCAGTAGTTGTATCATGTGGATCTGGGCCAAGGGCTCAAAAGCTGTGGCACACAAGCTTTGTTGCTGCATGGCATGTGGAATCCTCCTGGACTAGGGATTGAACCTATGTCCCCTGCATTGGCAAGTAAATTCTTATCCATTGCACCACTAATAACTAATTTTTAAATTCCCTTTTCAACTTTTGCCAAGTAAACACTGAAGTCTTGGTTTTCTCACTGGTCACAGAAATCCATTTTGTAAATTCAGAATTTTTTTCTAAATACTTTCTTTTAAATGTTTGGTCCAATGTATTTTCATATCTTTTATCAACTTCTCATTGAAATATTTAAATTTTTGCTATTCAATATCATATTTGAAATTATCCAGAAAGCTTCATTTAAAAAGTTACATGATTAAATTTTAAGTATAAAGTTACTTTAAAAAAATTCACCTAGGTGTCTCCTGAGTTTTTTGCAGTTCTTCAGTTTTCATATACTGCCTCATTTCATATTTACCAATAATGTTCACTGTTCACCAATAGTATTTTTACAACTAAGTACGTAATGCAACTTCTGTTCAGTTCTAACAGGGTACTAAATTGGAGGTTTCAGCTAAAGCATCAAGATCAATGGATATCATAGATCAAAATGAGTTATGAAACTAACTTGGAGGAATTCACAGTAGTTTGAATATAAGTTAAATAAATCAAATACATCTAGGTTCTGAGTTGAACTGTGGCCCACTAAAAAAGATATGTTGAAATTCTCACCACACTACCTCTGAATAAGACCTTATTTGGGAATGAGCATTGCAGATATAATTAGTTAAGTTGAAGCCATACTGGCTTAGGGGGCCCACTAACAATGTAACTGGTGCTCTCATAAGAAGATAGCTAGTGAAGCGAGACAGATCTACAGGGAGAATGCCCTGTGAAGACGGAAGATCAAAGTGATGCATTTATAAGCCAAGAAATGCAAAAGATTGCCAACAAACCACCAGAAATCAAGCAGAGGCAAGGAAGGACTTCCCTACAGGTTTTAGAGTGAGCATGACCCAGGAACACCCTGATTTCAGATTTCTAGCATCTAGAACTGTGAGACAATAAATTTCTATTGTGTTAAGCTCCCGCTTTGTTATACATTGTTACAGCAGCCCTAGGGAACTAATGCAAACGTTTAAAAGGTTGAGATAGAGTTTAAGAGAATTTTTTTTTTTTTAAGATAGAAATTCCTTTCAAGAAGCCTGCTAATGTACCATGAGTTAGCAAGGGTGTGTGTTTTCTCCAAGGATAGAGGAACTTCAAAAAGTCCAATCAGAAGAGTTGGTATGTCTTTCTTATCATATGAAATGATACATTAAAACACTTAAAGAATCTAAAGTCAAATGTCTGTGACTATCAGCACAAGGTAGTAAAACAGACAGATAAGAATATATTTAAAAGCTAGTGCTTTTGAACTGTGGTGTTGGAGAAGACTCTTGAGGGTCCCTTGGACAGCAAGGAAATCAATCAGTCAACCAGTCAATCCTAAAGGAAATCAACCCTGAATATTCATTGGAAGAACTGATGCTGAAGCTCCAATACTTGGACATCTGGTGTGAAGAGCCAACTTATTGGAAAAGACCCTGATGCTGGGAAAGATTGAAGGCAAAAGGAGAAGTGGGTGACAGATGAGATAGTTATATAGCATCACCGACTCAGTGGACATGAATTTGAGCAAACTCTGGGAGATAGTGGAGGACAGAGGAGCCTGGTGTGCTGTAGTCCATGGGGTTGCAAAGAGTTAGACACAACTTAGCAACCAAACAACAGTTACACTGTCATTGACATCAGAGGCACGTATTCTGACTGTCTCTTATAAACAAGATAGAGATACAAGGGAGAGAGAGGTGATCTAAAGTCCTTTCCAAAGATAAATACCTAGAAAGGCAATGAAATCTAATTAGAAAGAGACCTTCCAAGAGACCACAAGGAAATCAGAGGATGACGGTAGAGTGCTCAGGCAGAGGAAGATGTACTGACTGTGATACAAGGAGGGCAGATAAACATTTAGAGTGGGACCTCAGAAAGAACTACCAAAATACCCACAAGAGAAGTTCAAGTAATTTTAAATGTCTGCTAGACCCAGAGAGAATAAAGTCATCTTACTGCACTAACAATCGAATAAGAATTTACATGTACTTCATTCACCTCCCTCCATCTTTTTGATGGTGGTTAGCAAAAGAGGAAAGGGGAAGGAAAAGCCTATGGCAGTGTCAGCTAGGGTTGATGGAGTGAAAGGGGGATGGTCAAGAGAACAGTTAGCTTAAAATTTATTTCAAGGAGAACTTCTGTCTATGTTAATCTAACTTGTAGAAGACTTGCCACTTCACTAAAAATAACTAGAGAAGCTGCATAAATTCAAAAATGTATGGGCTCTCCTGGTGACACAGTGGATAAGAGTCCACCTGCCAATGCAGGACATGAGTTTTGATCCCAAATCCAGGAAGATTCCACATACTGTGGACAACTAAAGACTGCCACAACTACTGAGCCCATGCCCCAGAGCCCATGAGTCACAACTAATGAGCTCCTGTGTCACAACTACTAAAGCCCATGCACCCTAAAGTCTGCACGCCACAACTACTGAGGCTGCAGGCTGCAACTACTGAAGCCCATGCACCTGGAGTCCCTGCTCTGCAACAAAAGGAGCCACCACAATGAGAAGCCTGTGCAATGCAATGAAGAGTAGCCCCCCATTCACTGCGACTAGAGAAAGCACAAGTGAAGCAACACAGACCCAGCACACTGATTGATAAATAAATAAATAAATATATATATATATATATATATATATATATATATATTATATATATTTTAGTGTGTGTTTGGAGGAATCATGAAGATAACAGGGCAGCCACTATCTGAAAGGTCAAGATTGTAGAGAAATTTGCAGCACACTGAGATGACGCCAAAATTCTAACCTGGTTGTTTTTCCCCCCCCAAAAAATATTTTCTGATAAATGAAATAACCAAGAAAACTGAAAAAAGTAACACAGTTTCCCACATTAATCCAGTACTGAGGAGACAGGAACTGGAGCTCAAGGCTACCGAGGCAGGAGATATTTAAATCAAAAATTCCAGAGATGATAACAGCAGCACCTGACATTCTGCACCTCTTTTTCCCTAGCAGCATATGCCAATTCCTTCCTGGTAAACTCATCATAATTTCTGATGTGAAGGACATCTCAAGAGTAAAAGCACAGTGTAAATAGACTTTATAAGGGCTGAAACCCAACTTGAATTGGTTGCATCTTTGTACAAAGATGATCTTGTATTATTCTATCTAGTAGAAGCAGTTAATCCTCTCAGGAATGAGATAATAGTCTCTAGAGCTTTATAATGTTTTCACATACACACAAAAAAATCCTAGCATTAAGTAAAAAATTACCAAGATTACCTGAATATGGATCAAAGGAAAATAAAGTATAAAAATACAGCTAAAGTGAATTATATATTAGACTATTACATATAGACTTTAAAATAACTGTGATTAATTTGTTAGAGATGAAAAGATAAAGTGGATGTACCCCAATGTTCATCGCAGCATATTTATAATAGCCAGGACATGAAAGCAACCTAGATGTCCATTGTCAGATGAATAGATAAGAAAATTGTGGTACATATATACAATGGAATATTACTCAGCCATTAAAAAGAGTACATTTGAATCAGTTCTAATGAGATGGATGAGACTGGAGCCTATTATACAGAGTGAAGTCAGCAAGAAAAACACCAATATAATATACTAATGTATATGTATGGAATTTAAAAAGATGGTACCAATGACCCTATATGCGAGACAGCAAAAGAGACACAGATGTATAGAACAGTCTTTTGGACTCTGTGGGAGAAGGCAAGGCTGGGATGATTTGAGAGAATAGCATTGAAACATGTATATTATCATATGTGAAACAGATCACCAGTCCAGGTTCAATGCATGAGACAGGGTGCTCAGGGCTGGTGCACTGGGATGACCCTGAGGGATGGGATGGGGAGGGAGGTGGGAGGGGGGATCGGGATGGGGAACACATGTACACCCATGGCTGATTCATGTCAATGTATGGCAAAAAAACGCTACAATATTATAGTAATTAGCCTCCAATTAAAATAAATTTAAAAATTTTAAAAAGACAAAGTGGAAAATTTTGCCATCAAATTAGAATTATAAAAAATTAATCTAAAGGAAATTGTTCAACTCAATGACATTAATAAAAAAATTAACTGAATTGACTGGTTTAAAAGCAGGATGAATTCAACTGAGGGAAAATGAGAAATATATTCAAATGCAAACTGAAACATATAGGACAAGAAGATAGAAAATGCATATATAAATGGTAAATACATAGTGAAAAAGCCTATCATAAACGTAAAGGAAATTTTAGGAGAGGAAAGACTTGAGAAAAAGCAATATTTAAAGAGATAATGATTAATTTTCTAAATTTGATGAAAGTCACAAGTAACAGCATGAAAAACCACACATAATCAAAGTAGAATATAAAGAAAACAATATCCAGAAACATAGGTAGTAAAACTGCTGGAAGAAGATAATCTTACAAGCAGCCATTTATTTTTATTTAAAAAAAAAAGAAAAGAAAAATTTCAATATATCAGTAAGACAGACTCTTAAGCAGAAATGATAGAAGCCAGAAAATAATGGAACCATAGCTTTCAAGAGCTTAAAAAAATAGCTGCCAACTTTAAATTGCACACATTTTAGAATATATGCTTTAAAAATTAAGACAAAACTAACCAAAAATAAATGACAGCTCTTTGGACTAAGGAAAAATAATTTAGGCCAGATATATGGCAATTAAGAAAGAAACCTAAATAAATATGACAGCATAAAACAACAATAATAATAAGGTTATATGGTATTTAAGCTATATATAGAATTAAAATAAACAGCAAACAACAACAATAATATTAAAGGTAGTGGGTGGTGAATGGAGTTTTAAAATATTAATATTATACAGAAACTGGTAAACATACTTATTTGCAGTAGGCTCTATTAAGTAAAAGCAACATGTTTTAACATAGGCTAACAACTAAAATATAACTAAAAGCTAATTCTAAAAAATATAAAATTTTAAATGAATCAATTTAATAAACAATGCACTTTGGTCACAGAAGAAAATCACAAAAGAAATTACAAAACACTTAGAACTAAATGAAAATGGAAATACATCATACCAAAACTTATAAGATGCAGCTAAAGACTTGCTTAAAGGAAAAATTTTAGCCTCAAATGCATATTTTAGAAAATATAGAAAGGCATAAAATCAAATTGTCTTTCACTCAACTCAAAAAGTTAAAAAAAAAAAAGACTGAGAGCCCAAAGAAATTGGGGAAAAAAATGAAATGAAAAAATGAGAGCAGATATTAATTAAATGGGTGAACTATAATAAAGAAAAATAAACAAGAACAAAGGAAAAGCAAAACAACTACTACAATATACAGAAAGAAACAGAAAATGTGAATATTCACGTGTCTACTAAGGAAACAATCCATTTTTAAAACTTCCTGTGAATAAAGCTCTCGGGTCTCACAGAGGACCCAATGACAGCCAAGAACCAAGTAGATTACTCAAGCAGTGATTCTCCAAAAGCCTAGAGAGGTTTAGAAAATAATTTGGTAGCAATACCATGAAATAATACAGAGGTAGAAGAAAAACATAGACAAAATAAAGTTGATTTCTGAAAGTGTCCTTTTAGCAATGTACTTGTGAAGCAATTTTTTTTCTTTAGATTCAATACAGGAAAACAATTGCTTTTAAAATCTTTTGTACTTACTTACCTAGTGCATATAAGATGTTTTGTTTTTCTATTTTGAAATTGTGCTTATAGCTAGCAAATGTATGCTGGCTGAACTTTTTAAACCTATCTTTTCAATTGTGAAGCATTTTAAGATACTACAACAGGACATTTGTTTAAGAAGAGGAGAGATGGTGATAAGAGTGCCAGAGACTATGCATAACTGTAAATATTTCCAAGAAGGCAGAACAAGGAGAAATTTTCATGTGAAAGTAAGTAGGTTATATTTAACAATCTCCATATGGGTTTGCAATAAATATTTCCATTTTTACCTAAAGGCTTTCAGCTACCATTTTGTGAAAAGGCAGTATAAATACATGTGTTAATTAAGTCTCAGATTTACCAGCTATTAGGCTGAATTGAAGGAATTCACTCTTTAATTCTTTCATCCTGCCCTGCTCCATTCTCAACAGTGGGTATAAGTTTACATTGGCAATCACATGTTTCCCACCAGAGTGCTAGAAATCTTGCTTATATTAAATACAGAAATTTTGGATTAAATAGAAGACACTAACTCTGTCAGGTTGAGAATTAGTGCCTGGGTAAGTCAGATTCTCCTACCCTTAAACTTTTAGACTTTGAATACAAATGATATTTTTGGCTAAATCAATGTACCATGTTTCCATAACTGCACTTCTTTAATAAATACTTCCTTTCTGGCTGATATGATTAAATCTTTGTGAATTGCATATCAATAAAATTGTAATTGAGCAATAACTTTCATATTTATTTCAGACAGTGTGAAATTTATCATAATTTATCATAAATGGATGTTGAATTTTGTCAAGGCATTTTTCCAAGTCTAATGAGATGATTTTTATATTCAGTTTGTTAATGTGGTATATCACATTGGTTGATTTGCAGACAGAGAACCATCTTTGCTTCCCTGGGATAAACCTCACTTGATCATGGTGCATGTTCCTTTACATCTATTGTCTAATTCCACTTGCTAATATTATGTATGGGACTTTTCCACCTATGTTAATTAATGATATTGGCCTGTAATTTGTTGTTGTTGTTTTTTTGTCTGCATGTGCTATCAGGATGATGCTGACCTTATAAAATGAGATTGAAAGCATTCTTTCCTGTTCAATTTTTTGGAAGTTTGAGAAGAATAAACACTAATTCTTCTTTAAATATTTTATAAATTTCCCCAAAAAAAAGCCTGGAGAAAGAACACCAGAAATAGTTATCATGAACATTATATTTTCTTCAGCAATAATAAAGTAGGCAAAGAAATCCCTTTAAAACTACCTATTGAAAATAATTGTTTATTATTCTATTTTAATTGAAAATTCAGAGTCCTTTAGAAATTAAAAAATTGAGGGCCAAATTGCCTTCTGCATTGTTCCAGAAAGAGATGCAGAAAACTTAAAGACCTTCCAGAAACTCAGTGGTTGCAATTCAGTTTTTTAAAAGCCAAAACCTGTTTCTTGGTTGTTGTTTGTTTGTTTGTTTTAATTTGCTTAATTTTTATCAGCCTGTTAGGTAGTTCGAGTAGGAAAAAGGAGTACAGAATGGCGGTGGCTAAAAGACAAGGAAGGGAAAAGCCCGCAAAAGTAGAACAAAGGAAGGTCCAAGGGCCAGAGTGAGGACCTCAGGTAGAACAGCACTCCTGGCTAGCCCAATTTACATAGGGCAGGCCCAGGGAACAGAGAAAAAACTTATAAAAAGAGGAGCCAAAGGGCGGGGGGGCGGGGGGGGATCCTCTCTCTCCTCTTCGAATCTTTTGGGTCGTGGTGCCCTCACACCTCGATGATGTACTTTCCCTTATTTTCTAAATAAAACTGAGCTGTGACATGGAGCTGTAACACTGGTCCATCCAAGAGCTGGTCTATCACTTCAAATTTTTACTGTGACGAGACAGAAACAAGGAAATTACACATGCCCCCAACAAGCCTATGACTGTCTTCACTGACATGAGAAGTGTTTGTGTGTGTGTGTGTGTGTGTGTGTGTGTGTGTGTGTGTGTGTGCACATGTAATATAGATCTTTACAGGGGGAGGAGCTAAGATGGCAGAGGAATAGGATGGGGAGACCACTTTCTCCCCTACAAATTCATCAAAAGAACATTTGAACACTGAGCAAACTCCACAAAACAACTTCTGATCGCTAGCAGAGGACATCAGGCACACAGAAAAGCAGCCCATTGTTTTCAAAAGGAGGTAGGACAAAATATAAAAGATAAAAAGAGAGACGAAAGAGCTAGGGATGGAGACCCATCCCAGGAAGGGAGTGGTAATAGAGGAAGTTACCAAACACCAGGAAACCCTCTCACTGGCGGGTTTGGGGGAAGATTTCAAATCTCGGAGGGCAACCTAACTGGGAGGAAAAATAAATAAAACTCACAGATTACATGCCTAAAAACAACTCCAAGCAGAAAAGTACCCCAGACGCCCGCATTCGCCACCAGCAAGTGGGGGCTGCACGGAGAGGAGTGGGTGGTATTGCTTAGCGTAAGGACTGGGCTCAAATGCCCTGAGGGCAATCAGAGGGAGCTAATGTGAGGTAGCAACTTAAACTGTGGGATAGCAAGAGAGAGAGAGAAAATTAACCAGCGAAAAGCGTTAACCGAACACACTGCCGGCCCGTTCGCAGAACAAAGGAAGGACTGAGCAATTCCAGAGAAAAGCTAGCTGGCGGCAGACCGGCTCATCCCCCGCCAGAGGCAGGAGGGGAGGGGAAAGGGGCAAACTCAGCCTCAGAGATGGCATCCCCTACCAAACTGCAAACAGGCTCCCAGTTTCTAACCAAAGACTTCCTGAGATTCTGGATGGTTGACAATCCACTGGGAAGGGTCATAGCTAGAGATCAGCTCCCCAGAACAGACACTAGGCACACCCAACCGGCACGTGTGGAAATTGAGGCTGGGACCGCGGAGGGGATAAGGTGCGCTGTACCCAGGAGAGTGTGCTCATCAAGCTCCTGGCTGCCTGAGCTGCTCGGCCAGGGAAGGCACAAAACGCAGGCCCAACCGAGTCTGCGCTTTTGTGGAATACCTGAAAACTGGAACCGCACGCAACTCAGGGCCCACTCCATGTAGAGCAGCCAGGAGCCTGAGCAGTGGAGATGGGGAAAGTACACACGCCACGAGCGGGAGCAAACCCAGTGTAACCAGAACACTGCGCCAGTGACATTTGTCTGCAATGCCCCTCCCTCCTCACAGCACGACTGAACAAGCGAACCTAAACAAGAGACCACCTCTGCCCGCCTGTGTCAGGGCGGAAATTAGACACTGAAGAGACCTGCAAACAGAAGTCAAATAAACAAAGGGAACTGCTTCAGAAGTGACCGGTGCAACAGATTAAAATCCCTGTAGTTAACACCGACTACACTGGAAGGGGCCTATAGATATCGAGAAGTGTAAGCGGGAACAAGGAGCTATCTGAAGCTGAACCGAACCCACACTGACCACAACAGCTCCAGAGAAATTCCTAGATATATTTTGACTTTTCTTTTTTAATTAAAAAAAAATTTTTCTCTTTTTTTATTTTTATTTTTTCTCTTTTATTTTCTTTTAAAATTCCCTATTACTCCTCTATTACTCCTTAATTTTCATTTTCATTTTCATATATTTTTACTATTTTTTCATTAAAAAATTTTTTTTTTTTTTAATTTGTTTCTTTTATTTTCTTTTAAAGTCCTCTATTACTCCTATATTACTCCTTAATTTTAATTTTCATTTCACTATAACCTTGCAAAAAAAAAGACCCTATTTTTAAAGCGAACTTCATATATATTTCTTAAATTTTTTGTTTTTAATATTGTATTTTTAAGAGTCTAACCTCTACTCTAGATGTTTAATCTTTGTTTTTGAGCATTTAATATCAATTTTGGACATTTAAGAATCAAACACTCAGTACCCAATTTTACTCAGGAGTGTGATGATTACTCTCTCCCCCTTTTGACTCTCCTTTTTATCCCCCAAATCACCTCTATTTCCTCCCTCCCCCTTCTCTTCTCAATCCAATTCTGCGAATCTCTGTGGGTGTTCTGGGCTACAGAGACCACTTAGGGAACAGAGTACTGCGTAGATCTGTCTCTCGCCTCTGAGTCCCCCTTTTTCTCCTCCTGCTCATCTCTATTTCCCTCCTCCCTCTCCTCTTCTTCATGCAACTCTGTGAACCTCGCTGGGTGTCCCTCACTGTGGAGAATCTTTTCACCATTAACCAAGAAGTTTTATTATCAGTGCTGTATAGTTGGAGAAGTCTTGAGGCTACTGGAAGAATAAGACTGAAATCCAGAGGCAGGAGACTTAAGCCCAGAACCTGAGAACATCAGGATACTCCTGACTACAGGGAACATTAAATAATAAAAGATCATCCAAAAGCCTCCATACCTACACTGAAACCAACCACCACCCAAGAGCCAATAAATTCCAGAGCAAGACATACCACACAAATTCTCAAGCAATGCAGGAACATAGCCCTGAGCATCAATATACAGGCTGCCCAAAGTCACACCAAACATATAGACCCATCTCAAAACACTACTGGACACTCCATTGTACTCCAGAGAGAAGAAATCCAGTTCCATGCACCAGAACACTGACGCAAGCCTCCCTAACCAGGAAACCTTGACAAGCCAATCATCCAACCCCACCCACAGGGAGAAACCTCCACAATAAAGAGGAACCACAGACCACCAGAATACAGAAAGGCCACTCCAAACACAGCAATCTAAACAAGATGAAAAGGCAGAGAAATACCCAGCAGGTAAAGGAACATGAAAAATGCCCACCAAGTCAAACAAAGGAGGAGATAGGGAATCTACCTGAAAAAGAATTTAGAATAATGATGATAAAAATGATCCAAAATCTTGAAAACAAAATGGAGTTACAGATAAATAGCCTGGAGACAAGGATTGAGAAGATGCAAAAAATGTTTAACAAGGACCTAGAAGAAATAAAAAAGAGTCAATTAAAAATGAATAATGCAATAAATGAGATCAAAAACAGTCTGGAGGGAACCAAGAGTAGAATAACAGAGATAGAAGATAGGATAAGTGAGGTAGAAGATAAAATGGTGGAAATAAATGAAGCAGAGAGGAAAAAAGAAAAAAGAATCAAAAGAAATGAGGACAACCTCAGGGACCTCTGGGACAATGTGAAATGCCCCAACATTCGAATCATAGGAGTCCCAGAAGAAGACAAAAAGAAAGGCCATGAGAAGTTACTCGAGGAGATAATAGCTGAAAACTTCCCTAAAATGGGGAAGGAAATAGCCACCCAAGTCCAAGAAACCCAGAGAGTCCCAACCAGGATAAACCCAAGGTGAAACACCACAACACATATTAATCAAATTATCAAAGATCAAACACAAAGAACAAATATTAAAAGCAGCAAGGGAGAAACAACAAATAACACACAAAGGGATTCCCCTAAGGATAACAGCTGATCTATCAATAGAAACTCTTCAGGCCAGAAGGGAATGGCAGGACATACTTAAAGTGATGAAAGAGAATAACCTACAACCCAGATTACTGTATTCAGCAAGGATCTCATTCAGATATGAAGGAGAATTCAAAAGCTTTACAGACAAGCAAAAACAGAGAATTCAGCACCACCAAACCAGCTCTTCAACAAATGCTAAAGGATCTTCTCTAGACAGGAAATGCAGAAAGGTTATATAAACGTGAACCCAAAACAACAAAGCAAATGACAACAGGACCATACCTATCAATAATTACCTTAAATGTAAATGGATTGAATGCCCCAACCAAAAGACAAAGACTGGCTGAATGGATACAAAAACAAGACCCCTATATATGCTGTCTACAAGAGACCCACCTCAAAACAGAGGACACATACAGACTGAAAGTGAAGAGCTGGAAAAAAATATTTCACGCAAACAGAGACCAAAAGAAAGCAGGAGTTGCAACACTCATATCAGATAAAATAGACTTTAAAATAAAGGCTGTGAAAAGATACAAAGAAGGACACTACATAATGATCAAAGGATCAATACAAGAAGATATAGCAATTATAAATATATATGCACCCAACATAGGAGCACCACAATATATAAGGCAAATGCTAATGAGTATGAAAAGGGAAATTAACAATAACACAGTAATAGTGGGAGACTTTAATAACACACTCACACCTATGGATAGATCAGCTAAACAGAAAATTAACAAGTAAACACAAACTTTAAATGACACAATGGACTAGCTAGACCTAATTGATATCTATAGGACATTTCACCCCAAAAGAATCAATTTCACCTTTTCTCAAGTGCACACGGAACCTTCTCCAGAATAGATCACATCCTGGGTCATAAATCTACCCTTGGTAAATTCAAAAAAATTGAAATCATTCCAGTCATCTTTTCTGACCACAATGCAGTAAGATTAGATCTCAATTACGGGGGGGGGGGGGGGGGAACTATTAAAATTCAAACATATGGAGGCTAAATAACACACTTCTGAATAACCAACAAATCATAGAAGAAATCAAAAAAGAAATCAAAATATGCATAGAAACGAATGAAAATGAAAACACAACAACCCAAAACCTATGGGACACTGTAAAAGCAGTGCTAAGGGAAAGGTTCATAGCATTACAGGCTTACCTCAAGAAACAAGAAAAAAGTCAAATAAATAACCTAACTCTACACCTAAAGCAACTAGAGAAGGAAGAAATGAAGAACCCCAGGGTTAGTAGAAGGAAAGAAATCTTAAAAATTAGGGCAGAAATAAATGGAAAAGAAACAAAAGAGACCATATCAAAAATCAACAAAGCTAAAAGCTAGTTTTTTGAAAAGATAAACAAAATTGACAAGCCATTAGCCAGACTCATTAAGAAACAAAGGGAGAAGAACCAAATCAACAAAATTAGAAATGAAAATGGAGAGATCACAACAGACAACACTGAAATACAAAGGATCATAAGAGACTACTACCAGCAGCTCTATGCCAATAAAATGGACAACTTGGAAGAAATGGACAAATTCTCAGAAAAGTATAACTTTTCAAAACTGAACCAGGAAGAAATAGAAGATCTTAACAGACCCATCACAAGCAAGGAGATTGAAACTGTAATCAGAAATCTTCCAGCAAACAAAAGCCCAGGACCAGATGCCTTCACAGCTGAATTCTACCAAAAAGTTAGAGAAGAGCTAACACCTATCTTACTCAAACTCTTCCAGAAAATTGCAGAAGAAGGTAAACTTCCAAACTCATTCTATGAGGCCACCATCACCCTAATTCCAAAACCAGACAAAGATGCCACAAAAAAAGAAAACTACAGGCCAATATCACTGATGAACATAGATGCAAAAATCCTTAACAAAATTCTAGCAAACAGAATCCAACAACATATTAAAAAGATCATACATCATGACTAAGTGGGCTTTATCCCAGGAATGCAAGTATTCTTTAATATCTGCAAATCAATCAATGTAATACACCACATTAACAAATTGAAAGATAAAAACCATATGATTATCTCAATAGATACAGAAAAAGCCTTTGACAAAATTCAACATCCATTTATGATAAAAAAAAAAAACCTCTCCAGAAAGCAGGAGTAGAAGGAACATACCTCAATATAATAAAAGCTATATATGACAAACCCACAGCAAACATTATCCTCAATGGTGAAAAATTGAAAGCATTTCCCCTAAAATCAGGACCAAGACAAGGGTGCCCACTCTCACCACTACTATTCAACATAGTCTTGGAAGTTTGGGGCACAGCAATCAGAGCAGAAAAATAAATAAAAGGAATCCAGATAGGAAAAGAAGTGAAACTCTCACTGTTTGCAGATGACATGATCCTCTACATAGAAAACCCTAAAGACCCTACCAGAAAATTACTAGAGCTGATCAATGAATACAGTAAACTTGCAGGATATAAAATTAACACAGAGATATCCCTTGCATTCCTATACACTAACAATGAGAAAACAGAAAGAGAAATTGAGGAAACAATATTCACCATTGCAACAAAAAGAATAAAATACTTAGGAGTATATATCTACCTAAAGAAACAAAAGGCCTATACATAGAAAACTATAAAACACTGATGAAAGAAATCAAAGAAGACACAAATAGATGGAGAAACATACCACGTTCATGGATTGGAAGAATCAATATAGTGAAAATGAGTATACAACCCAAAGCAATCTATAGATTCAATGCAATCCCTAACAAGCTACCAACAGTTTTCTTCAGAATTAGAACAAATAATTTCACAATTTGTATGGAAATACAAAAAATCTCAAATAGCCAAAGCAATCTTGAGAAGAAGAATGGAACTGGAGGAATCAACCTGCCTGACTTCAGGCTCCACTACAAAGCCACAGTCATCAAGACAGTATGGTACTAGCACAAAGACAGAAATATAGATCAATGGAACAGAATAGAAAGCCCAGAGATAAATCCAAGAACCTATGGACACCTTATCTTCAACAAAGGAGGCAAGGATATACAATGGAAAAAAAGACAACCTCTTTAACAAATGGTGCTGGTAAAACTGGTCAACCACTTGTAAAAAAAATGAAACTAGAACACCTTCTAACACCATACACAAAAATAAACTCAAAATGGATTAAAGATCTAAATGTAAGAACAGAAACTAGAAAACTCCTAGAGAACATAGGCAAAACACTCTCTGACATAAATCACAGCAGGATCCTCTATGAGCCACCTCCCAGAATATTGGAAATAAAAGCAAAAATAAACAAATGGGACCTAATGAAACTTAAAAGCTTTTGCTTATGGTTTTCAAAGGAAACCATAAGCAAGGTGAAAAGACAGCCCTCAGATTGGGAGAAAATAATAGCAAATGAAGCAACAGACAAAGGATTAATCTCAGAAATACACAAGCAACTCCTGCAGCTCAATTCCAGAAAAATTAATGACCCAATCAAAAAATGGGCCAAAGATCTAAGCAGACATTTCTCCAAAGAAGACATACAGATGGCTAACAAACACATGAAAAGATGCTCAACATCACTCATTATCAGAGAAATGCAAATCAAAACCACAATGATGTACCATTACACGCCAGTCAGAATGGCTGCTATCTGAAAGTCTACAAGCAATAAATGCTGGAGAGGGTGTGGAGAAAAGGGAACCCTCTTACACTGTTGGTGGGAATGCAAACTAGTACAGCCGCTATGGAGAACAGTGTGGAGATTCCTTTAAAAACTGGAAATAGTACTGCCATATGACCCAGCAATCCCACTCCTGGGCATACACACCAAGGAAACCAGATCTGAAAGAGACGGATGCACCCCAGTGTTCATTGCAGCACTGTTTATAATAGCCAGGACATGGAAGCAACCTAGATGCCCATCAGCAGATGAATGGATAAAGAAGCTATGGTATATATACACAATGGAATACTACTCAGCCATTAAAAAGAATTCATTTGAATCAGTTCTAATGAGATGGATGAAACTGGAGCCCATTATACAGAGTGAAGTAAGCCAGAAAGATAAAGACCAATACAGTATACTAGCACACATATATGGAATTTTAAAAGATGGTAATGATAACCCTATATGCAAAACAGAAAAAGAGACACAGATGTACAGAACAGACTTTTGGACTCTGTGGGAGAAGGCGAGGGTCGGATGTTCTGAGAGAATAGCACTGAAACAAGTATACTATCAAGGGTGAAACAGATCACCAGCCCACGTTGGATGCATAAGACAAATGCTCAGGGCTGGTGCACTGGGAAGACCCAGAGGGATGGGATGGGGAGGGAGGCAGGAGTGGGGATTGGGATGGGGAGCACCTTTAAATCCATGGCTGATTCATGTCAGTGTATGGCAAAAACCACTACAATGTTGTTAAGTAATTAGCCTCCAACTAATAAAAATAATTGGGAAAAAATGATCTTTACAAATTATTTGCACCATTTGCATTTCTACTTTCTCTTACAAGCTTATATGATAATCAGGTATTAATTTTTTTAATCTCTCTATATATTCTGAAAATAGCATTTCTGTTTTCCTCACAATAGATGTACAATTAAAACTCTATCTAAACAATCCCAATTATGAAGGAATTACAGTTAACATTGTATTCCTAAGCCAAATATGTATTAAAAGTTTGACCTACATTAGGTTTTCCCTCACATAGCAGTTTTACATTATATTATTCATCCTAGAAAGTAGCTTTACTCTGAGTTTCCCTGTTCTCTGACAGCTGTGTTTACCTAAAGGATGTTCTTGCCAAATTATTTGTTGCCTTTTACTTTTTAAAGTTGCCTTCCTCTTACACCCCATGTTCTGAATTTATCTATTCATTCTTTTACTTCCTCTTATAGCCTTTGTTTCACTCACTTTTCTACTCCTTTCTTTTTGCTATTCTCGTTGGATTTCAAGGATTTTAAAACAAACAAAAACTACATTTTAACTCTATGTCACTGTATACATTCTTTTAGCAAAATCATGTTTACTAACTGCAAAGAAAGATAGATTTGGACTTTTAAAATCCTCTTTATGCCTATGTTATTATGTCAGCATCCTAGCTCTTTTCCACATTACCTGTAGCCTTTTGCCAAAATGCCTTTTTGAGCACTTCTTTCTATCATGTCATGTTTTTTGTGGGCAAATCTATACTAGCTGACTTTTCACTCCCCTTTCAGGTCTAAATGTCTCTCCCTTGTCTTAATACATGTGACAACTCTCCTCCACCCAACCAGTCCAACACTGTTTCTCCCCCACTGTCCACCACGTGATTCTCACTTTTGGCAAGGATATCTTGCTGTTAGTAAACTTGGCAGAAGCATCCCTGCCTCTGGATAATTGTTTGTGCTATTGTTCTCTTCTGGAATTTCTTTATAGCTCAAGAGCTGTCTTCCCTTTGAGAATCTCCCTCACTGCCTTAACACTTGAGTTTTCTTGAGTTTTCTCTTGTTTACATTTTCTTTGTCACCAATCATTTCAAGAGCATTTCAACCTTAATTAAATTTCAACCTATTAATTTAGAAAAAAAGGAAGAAAGATTACAAAGTGCTCCCAAAAATGCTGGTTAAGTGGAAAATCTGATTTTTACTGATTGAAATATAAATTACTATGATCTTAAAGGAAAGTAATTTGTGGTAACTATTAAAGCTTAACAGTTATCCTTTGACCCAACAATCACACTTCTAGGAATCACTGTTTTAAAGGAATAATGTTCTTATATAAAAAGATGTATGTATAAAAGTGTTCACTCACTGTTGCTCTGGTTTCTGTGATAGAAGTCCATAAATACCCTCAATGTCTTGGTAGGGATTGGTTAAATGAATTATTTTTTTAAATCTTGCTTATTTTTAAATGAATTTTTGAGTAAATGAAATTAATTGTAGTACATTCATGCTAAATTATGTATAGTTAGTTTGGTCAAAATATTTTGACCTTAGAAAATACTCACAATGCATTGCCAAGAAAGAAAAGCGAGCTACATTTTTTTAATGGCTGTATTTTTATAATATTTAAAGCATAAAGCATAAAAGTAGAAAGACATTCACTGGGTTATGTTACTTGGTTAGGAAGGTAGAAAATTGAAAGGAGAGAGAGGGAAAACAGGAAAAAAGCAAAATGGAAAAATGTATGTGATGGTTGCTTATTCTGCTCACTAATGCTGGGTTCTCCTCTCTTCTGTACATATGAAGCTCTGAACTTCCTGGTTTTTCTAGGCTGGGAGAGTCCATGTGACTAATTCTGGCCAATCAGTTGAGAGCAGAAGTAAGGTGTGGCATTCTGAGCCAGAGCACTCAACTGACAATTAGAAACCTTGAGTTTCCATCCCACTACTGCAATAATTGTGAAAGTTCAGTCAATGCAGAGCCTCTTTTCCTTGGTTCCTGAGTAATCACAGAAGTACAGAAATCAGGGACTTCCATTGACTCCATTTGCACAAGTGGCATATGCATAACTTTTCTTGCATTGAACTATTAAAATTTGAGGTTGTCTGTTACTGCAGCATAACTTAACCTATCCTGTAGATATAATAAAAAGACATTAATTTTTAATATTTAATTTTATTTCATGCAAGCTATTATGTAAAATTCTAATAGCACCGAAAAGCTACACAACAGAAATCTTACTTCATCCTTACTGAAACCAGGTCCATTCCCCAGAAGCAACTTATTTCACACTTTTAGGAAATGTTATGGTAGTTAACTCTGTAACACTAGATCTTTTGCTTCTACTGCTATTTCTGGATTTACCAATTTTAAACACTATTATGGTAAGTCGAGATGCTACATTTTTATACCACAATCACTACTCCCAAATATCATCAACAATAATAAACTATTTTAAGCTCTCCTATTATAATTATATCATATTTTTGGTCAAAATAATAATTAATGTTTGCATTATTATAGCTATGCAAATAATCATTGACTGGAATAACCTTCACTGCTAGACTTCCTCTGGCCATCATCCTGAAAATTCCTTATCTCTTAATTTTCCACATCCCATACTTCTATTTCTTATATGCTTCAGTAAATATCATGTAGGACAGGTGATTTTTCAAGACCTTGAATAACCTAGTACTATAATTTCTAGGAAGGATTTTTCCCTCATAATTTTTAAAGCATTTCTGCATTTTTCTCTGACTCAGTCTCTTTGAGCAATCTACAGCATTCTTAGGCCTAGATTGAAAATATGACATGTCATCAACCTAGATTTTTCCAGAATCTTCTATTTTCTAATAAATCTTGATGTGGGTCTTTTTTTTAACTACTCTGTACATTTGATAGGCTCCTTAATCTGGAAATTTATGTCCTTGTATTGGTTATTTGAGATTGTGCCAATTTTCCTGTTCTCAATTTATAATTTCTCTTAAGTGAATGTTGCCCTTTAAAGATTTCACAAAACTTAAGATTGAGTTTCAATTTTTCTTTTTTCTTTGTCTATATCTCTGTGTGTTATTCTGCTTTATTGAACATTTCTCAAACCTTGTCTTCTGCTTAATTTTAATTTGAGGTATTGTATTTTTGATACCCATGACTTTTCTGGTTCTCAGTATTAACTTTTTCCAACATCCATTTCTAATACTAGGGATGCAGTGAATTTTATCTCTCTGAGAATATTAACTCTATGCATGTTAAGTTAAAGTTATTTCTTTTCCCTTAATTATATTTATTTCTTTTTTTTCTCTTTACTTATCATAACCTCTGTTTAATGAAGGAGGTTTTTACTGAATAGTTTCTGGTGATCCTTGGATATTGGTTCATGTTTAAGGTGAGGCTACAAACAAGGATGATTGAATGTTCTCCATGCAGGCAGAAGTGAAGAAGAGAGAGTATCAGGCACAAGGAGGAAAACAGCTGTCTGTTAATGGTTTTCACTAGAGTGACTAGGCAATAAAACAGATTTCTCACTGCAATTTCTCCAAATATCAGAATGCCCGGGATCCTTTCAGTTTCTCCAAAAGAAAGGATTCTCCCATCTCCTGCCTGGGAAGTGGATGCCTGAGAGCCAGCATCCTGGGAAGCAGACAACTGAGGATCATGTGACTCACCATCCAATGTAAAGACTTCACTTGATTCCCTTTTTCAGCCCAGTGGTTCACTCCTGCACCCTATCTCCCTAAATCAAGAACTAATCTGGTGTAATGTTCCCATAGAAATAAATCCCCAGGGCTCTGCACCAGTGGAGAAGTGCTTGCCAGTGCTCCAGGAGGGAACAAAGACGTGGGAGTTTGCTTCCTACACAAAATCCCAATTCACTCTTCCAGTTTTAGCCCCAGGATTTTTGAAGCACTTGTTGCCTCCATCTCAGGATGGAGATGGGGTCTGCAGGAAAAAATCACCTTCCTTTTCTATGCAGTTCCTTCTGTAGATACTCTCAGCTGCATCTTTCTTTTAAATCAGTTACAAATCCTCTAACATCCAGCTTCCCAAACTTGTACTCATCTCTCACCTGGTGTTCCCTCCTTGCTCTGCCTCTTCATCCTTTTGGTTTATTCGTACTTTCTGTTTATTCTGTTTTACCTGTGCCATTAGCTTAGCAGGATTTTGAAAGAGAGCAGATACAAACACTTGTCTCACTTCTGCTATGTCTACCCTACAGACAAATACAAATCTTCAAATAAAACAATTAAGAAAGCAAATTGCAAGCTCTTTGGGGACAGTTGACCCACAGCACCTATCATAGGAAGGAGAAGACAGAAGTTAGTAAGAATTTCATTTACTTTGAGAGGAGCTTACAGGTTAAATATTCACAGACAGTGTACTGGTATTTCAAAAACTAAAACAAAGGATTTCTTCCTTGTTCTGATAGAGCCTCTTTCTGGAGGCTTTTACAGTAAATTTAACCAGATCCTTCTCCCCCACTGATTTTTCTATTTGTTTTCATTTAGGATAAAAAAAGAACATCTTGTTTAGTCTTTTCTTCTGCAGACATGTGTGCGGGTGGGAAATGGAAAGGGAGTTTTGTTACCATTATTCACGTGGGTAGAAGTGGCCTGGGAACCCACGCACGTGTCCAGCCAAACCACAGCCTACGCACCACAGAGCGCAGTGCTGACTTTTTTCCGCGAATCCAATACTAGATAAATGTAGGATACATTAAAGATGTTCAAGTTGGATGGTTCTAAAAGACAACGGAGGAAGGAGAAGGGCACATTTTTCGATGATTTGTTTTTGCCCCAAAATTCACCACAACCTTGGCTTCTTTAGAACCTGACACTGAGGCACTCCACAGCTGGAGGAATTGGCTTTCAGCTTGCCCAGTGAATTGTACTTTTCTCTACTTGTGGCCCTCAGATTTAGATATCAGAGATGCCTGAACCCTTCATCTAAATAAACAGACCCAGTTCTGGCTGGAGGAGCATATCTGAGTGATGTCTGTCTAAGAAATAGATCCCTCCCCACATGCCAATTTCACCATGAATTCCCACATATGGAACTTTCTTCTTAGAGATGGGGTTTAGCTTATTACAAGATGTGGAATCTGAATTATATAATTTCTCATTTATGAGTCAGTAAACAAAGATCTTTTCAAGAAAATTTATACCAGAATTTAATCAAAGGAACATTTTTGGACTTATAATTAAAATTCCAAAAAGAACCACAAATTCTGCTGTTTCTGCCTCAGCTCTAATCCCACCTCATCCTTTCATAAAAACATCACTATTAAGCAGTTACTAGCTAAGAGAAATGAAAAGAGAGAAAAAGATTCAATTTTCTATGCTCATAATGCAATCATCTTAAAGGACATGAAAAAATGCTATCTGCTATTATGTATTTTGTATTATGTATTATGTATCATGTGTTTTAAATAGATTTTATAAAGATTATATTTGAGGAGAAAAGGAGGATTTTTTCATTAATTTTTTTTAACACCAGTGCATTAGAGGAAATAGAAGCATCTGGCATTTATTTACTATCAACTTTGTGCCAGGAACTTTTTTGTTCCTTTTTGTAGATTCTCTCATTTAATATTCACAGCAACCCAGTAGAATAGGTGTTATTGTGCCCATTTTACAGATGACAAAACTGAGGCCTGGTTTCCAGGGTTACTCAGTTAACACATAATCTAGCCAAGGTTTGAATCTAAATGTTTTTGAGTCTGAATTATGTGGGAAACAGCACTGTATGTGGTAAAAAGCACAGATTCTAGATCAAGATTGCTTGTGTTTGAATCCTAACTCTACCTTTTTTAAGTGACCAGAGTAAGTTGTTTTGATTCTCCGTGTTTTCATTTTCTCATCAATAAAATGAAGATGATCAAATTAATAATCTTACAGGAACATTGTAGAAATTAATGAAGTGATGCCTGCAAAGTCCTTCAGAGCAGTGCTTTGTAAATAGTAACCTTTCACTAAATGTAAACTATTACTATACATTATCTATTTTCATGAAAATATTTCCCTTACTTATTATTTCTAACATAAAAAAATGAAGAAATTTCATAAATAGACCCAATAAGAGGCATTTTCACCTCCCAAATTTTCACTTCATACAAAACAGAAGCTGAATTTGCCTGGGCACTCAACCAAATTGGAAGTTACAAATAAGCTTAGTCATCTGTTCATTTAGACCTCCCAAAGGACTTCCAATATCTCTTTCCTGAAATTTCAAGTATTTTTATTGGCTCTTGACACACATATTTTGATATTTTAAAACTTAAGGCAAAAGAGCTAGTTAGGAAGTAGAGTTGGCTGACATTATGGGTAGTAAGTACTTTTCATAACCATATTAAGAAGAAAAAAAGGCTAAAGTCTCAAGCATTCTCTCAGACTTGAGAAGAACCAGAGTAGATAAAATAAGACAGTGAAGGTAAGTTCATGTTCTTAATTACTTCTTAGTTTAATGATTAACAGAGTCAAGGTGTTTCCACAAACATATTTCAAGAGTTTTTATATTCCTAACATCACTCTGTTCTCAGCTTCTAGTGATGTTAGACTCATTGTTTTGAGGAGGGGAAAATTGGTGAACTTAATATTTGAAAATTTTTGTATCAGGTCAAAGTCCATCAGAGATTTTAAAGAAAATATATCTTATGAATTCTGCTTTTCTCTCTGGTTGCTGAATTTCTTGGAATTGATTAAATTGACTAAGCATTTACAGTCTTTAGGCTATTTTTCCAACCTGTAGAATGAAACTGTTCATAAAGCTCTCAGAGATTCATAAAAATTCAGCATATGCCATTTTAATGCATGCTCCAGGTTAATTAGTGCACAGTCAATGGTATGGTATAATAGGTGGCAGGAAAACAGGAGGAAAGGGAAGAAAACAAAGCTATAGTTTTTAGAGAATTTGTGCCACAAAAATGTGCTTACATATCCATATGTTTGTCTTATAGTGAAAGTGAAAGTCGCTCAGTCATGTCCGACTTATTGCAACCCCAGGGACTATAGAGTCCACGGAATTCTCCAGGCCAGAATGCTGAAGTGGGTAGCCTTTCCCTTCTGCAGGGGATCTTCCCAACCCAAGGATCAAACCCAGATCTGCCGCGTTGCGGGTGGATTCTTTACCAGCTGAGCCACAAGGGAAGCCGAAGAGTACTAGGGTGGAAGTAAACGATGTGCTCTTATAGAACACACATCAGGTGTCTCCTGTTTGTTGAAGTGGCTTAGGTTTAAGGAAAACAAGACAAAACAAAATACTTCTCAGTTGTCATTTTTCTTTTATAAATATATTTTTTGAACTTTAAAAGAAATATGAATGTTCACCATTGTATACACACTTTGTTGTTGTTGTTAGTCGCTCAGTCGTGTCCAACTCTTTGCAACCCCATGGACTGTAGCCCACCAGGCTCCTCTGTCCATGGAATTTTCCAGGCAAGAATACTGGAGTGGGTTGCCATTTCCTTCTCCAGTATACACATTTACTCATATAGTATGTGTGTGTGTCTAGAAATTGATGCCACAGCTGGATAAGATAGTCCCAGGTGGAGAGCTGTTTGATGAAAGAAGTTGTTAAGATAGAAAAAAAATTTAGATAAAAGTGCAAAATAATCAGAAAGAATCAGGGATGGCAAATTCTCAAAACTGGCCTTTGAATCTCTTCTGCCTCTCATACACACTAATTTTTTCCCATATAGAGAACAGCCCATGAAATCTGCCCAAGATTTTTCATTACACAATGAATCTGGCTATACCTTTAAAGCACAGTATAAGGGAACTCTGCTTAAATATTTTTAGATCCAAAGATAATACCACCAATATTTACATGAGTCCTCTTTTTACCAGTATGTTTTAAATGGCACAAACTGGGAGACACAGGGAAGTTCCAATATCTGCCTGTCTCCTCATATGATTAGCAGAAATAAAGTTATTTGCTGCACATGATTCATTAATCTCTATAGCTCATTTACATTAACATCAATCATAGCAATTGGCCAGAGAGGTAGTTTAAAATCCCTTTGAAGATAAAGCAACTGTGCTTCATTGACTTTTCTTTTCCACCTAAATGAATTAAAGCTGCGTCCATTTCTATATGTCATAGAAGTATTTTTCTTGGGCATTTAGCCACCAGTTTCTATAGGGGGCTGAATTTCAGATGTATTTTTTTCAGAGTTCAATCAAACAATCCTGGATTGAATTCAAGAGTGAAAATGAAGAACAGCAGTATAATTCTAAAACAGGTCTTGATTTTTGTATAATCAAATATCTCCATATTTGATTTTATTTTGTATTTTCTCAACCAGATTTGGTTGAAAAGGTCTGCCTTGTATTTAAATTGACACATCTAGTCTCCCAGATTTTTTTGCAAATATTTATTTTATTTTGCATTTTTTAGTTGCTAGTCTATGTGAAATTTATATCTGTGTGTGCTGCAAGATAATGGTTCAGTTTTCTTTGCTCTCACATGAATAGCCAATCTTGCAATGGCATTATTTAGTAACTAAGTAGTCATTTTCCATTGACCTGAAATACCAACCTTAATATATATTAACTTCCTCTACTCAATGGGAAATATTTCTGCTGTATGTACTTTATACCTTCTTTTTATTTTCTATTCTTATATTAATATTTTATTGCTTTGATCACAGAGATTTTTTAACATATTAGTTACATCTAAGGAAAAATATTTAAATAAATATTTAAATTTAAAGAAACTTTATTTATATTTCCTCTCCATATCAGATATAAACATTAGTTGATATGGTTTAACTTATGCATTCTTCAGTGAATCAACACATCGAAAAGTCAATAACTAAACTCACTTTTACAAACCAATGCCAATCATAACATTAATTTCAAATATATAGGATACCCAAGCTTGGTCGCTGGCAATAACTTAAATGCAAAGTACTTAAGGGAGATGCTTGTCTCTGTGCTTTCAATCCTGGACTCAACTTAGTGATTTTATTGTAGATTCTATTCTATGCTCTGATTGCTAAGAATTGAGATTCTAATATACCATAAGTACTAATGCTCTGGAGATCAAACTAGTCAATCCTAAAGGAAATCAACCCTTAGTATTCATTGAGAAGACTGATGCTGAAGCTGAAGCTCCAATACTTTGGTCACCTGATAAGAAGAGGTGACTCATTGGGAAAGACCCTGATGCTGGGAAAGATGGAGGGCATGGGAAGGGAGTGACAGAGGATGAGATTTTTAGATAGCATCATTGACTCAACGTACATGAATGTGAGCAAAGGACAGGGAAGCCTAATGAGCTGAAGTCCATGGGGTCGCAAAGAGTTGGATATGACTTTAGTGACTGAACAGCAACAACTAATGCTCTGACAATAATTCTGACCCAGGTAAACGACCTTCGCAAGCCATCATTATAAACTGAGGGCATACAGGAAAGATGGTCAGCAAGAGAAAAGATACTGAGAATGAAGCATTGGTTCTAATAGATATCTGACAAGTACCACTGGGGTCAATCCATAAACCGGTCCCACATTAAACTGAGAAATCACTTCCCTAGGCATCATATATGCTAAAACAGTGGCCCTGAAAAAATCCAGCCTTTCAGAAAGATCCCAATCCTCTCCTGTAGCAATATATTCCAGATGCAAGTGAGCAACAAGTTCCAGAATTACGCTCTGCCTGGGAGAGCTGGAAAGACCCCAGATAAGTCTGTTGAGTCCAATTTCTTCATTCATGTAGTTAGAAATTGTCATCACACAATTAAATGCTTATTGATTTGATCTAAAGGAATATGTTTCAAACACTTTGTTATAAACAGGCATAAATAAACTTTAATAATATTGTCTCTATTTCATAATTTAGGCATGCAGTGGTTCTAAAGGGGAAATTTTCCAGCTTGATGCCCAAATTAAATTCTTCTTCAACACAAAGCTCTTATATCCAGCTTGTCAGAACAATCAGAGGTACACCATGTATAAATTAGACAGAATTCCAGAATTCATCCACGTCTTCCTTCATAGTATAGAATTTTTAAAACTGTAATAATGATATTGATGTGTGTATACACACAGACATATTCTTGTATTATTTGTGTGTTAGCATCCCACCATGTTCTGACGTGGAATGATGGCATTACACAAAGTTTTAGAAATAAAGCCAGATAGTATAAATTGGAAGTAAATGAGAAAGAAAAAATAAACTTAGGAATAAAGCAAATGCAAAACTTCATATATCTTTATATTTGAGTATAAATATTCAAATGCATTTTTAATATATTTCAAAATATATTTGAATTCATATGCACTTGGTACCAATATACAACAAAGATAGACTAAGATTTCACAAGAACAATACTGCTACTTCATATCTATAGCACTTTTAGGTAGATTATATTATTAATGGCCTTGTGCCTACAGTACAGGTGAGGTAATACACTACTTAAATGTAGATTCTAACATGCATAATGTTTTAGGAATCGAATGGAATATATGTACAAATAATAATGACTTACTGAATGCTGGCTATATTCTAGGTACTTTTTACTAATTAATATATTACTGATGAAGATCTAAGCCAGTTATCAACGGGCCTATTTAGACTATGAGAAAACTAAAGACTGGCAAAAATGAAAGAACTCAGACAAGATTAGAAAGGCTTAACATTAGAGATAAACGCTCCTTCCACTGCTGTGTCAGTCTATAGATCAAGTTAATAGTTTGTTTTAGACTTGGGATCACCATGAACTCCTAGCAATCCAAAGTGTAAATTTAAAAAAGTGGGGCGGGGGAGCTTGTAAATTAAATATAAAGGGAAAGTATTAATCGCTCAGTCATGTCTGACTCTTTGGACCCCATGGACTATATCCCTCCAGGCTCCTCTGTCCACAGGATTCTCCAGGCAAGAATATTGGAGTGGGTTGCCGTATTCTTCTCCAGGGGATCTTCCTGACCCAGGGATCAAACCCAAATCTCTTGCACTGCAGGTGGATTTTTTACGATCAGAGCCATCAAAACCCATAATTGTTTCTGTTATCTGTGTACAATGAATTGTCTATTCTATGCTTATTTTATACTTGGGTTTAATTTTCTAATCCAATTGTTTAAGTATGTTTAGTAAACATTTTACTTAAAAGGATATGAAATGAATGTCTATAATAGCGATGTGTGTAATAACAATGATAATAACTATAGTTTAGAGTTCTTTCCAACTCTGAAATTCTATAATAACATATCCTTGAAAATTGTATATTCATTATTGAATATTGTATAACAGTTTACATAAATCTCAGCATTACTGTTAAATACTTTTTGTATATTTCATACAAATTTCCGGTTTTAAGATCAAAAAGTAGAGTGAGGATTATTCTCTAATGCATTCAAGTCTGTCATTTGCCTGACAACAAAAAAGAAAAAGAATTTCCAAAATGAAGTCTTTGTAATTGGCATCAGAATAACTCCAAAACTATAACAGATACTTTCTTTACCTCTGTGACCAAAGCCATCCAACATATAATAAACAAGCAACCATTTAATTATTATTACTGGCAAAATAACTAAAATGAACTTAAGGAATGTTTAGGTTTTGTTGATAGGTTTTTTAAAATCCGTGAATAAAAAAGTTAAAGTAATCAAATGAGTCAAGAATGTAAATAAATATATTGAGGTTGATAAAAGTAAACATCATGTCAAAATCATAGTACAGAATGTTTTGGGGGAAAAAAATAAAGAAGAATTCCTGTGCAAACTAGAAAGGCAAAACTCTTGGGGGTAAAATAAGGAAGGAAAAGGTATATTATTTTAAAATCTGTATTTCATAATGAAAAGAAGTTGTGAAATCAATTATTTCCACCCTCCAGTAGCTGTAAAATAGATAATTGCTATTCTGCTGAAAATTAAATTGGAAGTTTTTAGTCCTGAATTTGAGCTACTGTCTCTCACATTCTGAATCTAAGACCTCAAATCTCACTCAATGTTGAAAAATCATAAAAGTTAGGATAAAAGATTTCCCTTTGACAAGTACATATAAACACCCATCCTTCACCAAAACAAGAAAACTACATTTGAAAATTAAGCATGACACATAGAAGTCTTACTCATGGACCCTTCTGTAAAACTCCACCTCCTAGTGGATGTGACCGTGTAGACAGAGTCGCCCATGAACATTGACTCAGTGTGAGTTAGGCACTCAGAAAAATCATCAAGGAGCAGCACTGAAAGGAATTAGAGATTATCTTAGACTAAACCCTTCATGGTGGAGTTGAGGACACTGGAGCCGGAGGGTTTAAGTGACTCATCCCAGGTTACACAATCACCAAGTGCAGAGTTTGAACTTGAACCCATATATCTCAACTTCAGGCCTGGTCTGCTTTCCACTGACCTGAGCATTCTGGTTCAGTGAAAGCAGCTCCAGACCACAATTCACAAATGCCTGCTGACATTACTTTGATCATCAGGAGTAAAGAATATGATCCTATATTACAGAGAAAAGGTAAAACACAGCCACACTCATAGTCATGTTCACCAGGCTGGCTTCCATTGCTCCTGTAAGAAATTACCACAAGCTGTGTGCCTTAAACCACAAATTTATTATCATATGGTTTTGTAGGTTAGAAGTCCAAGACAGGTCTCACTAAGCTAAAAACAAAGTGTCAGCAGGGCTGCATAACATTCTGGAGTTTCTAGGAGAGAATCTGTCTCCATGCTTTTTCCAGCTCTCAAGGGTATGTCTCTGCGTCTTGGCTCATGGTCCCCTTCTCCATTTTCAATGCCCATAGTATTACATCTCTCTGGCTATTCTTCCATAATCATATCTCCCTCTTATTTTAACCATAGCATGGAATGATTATCTGTGTTTGATTCTTGTGATTAGATTTGTCCCATCTGAAAAACCCAGAATAATCACTCCTGGAGAAAGGGGAAAAACAGTCCACCTCCAGGGAGAATTTAAATTTTAAATCGAATTCTTGAGACTCTAGCGTCTTTCAGATGCCACGTTTAAAACTGACTGAGGGTCCTTTCATCTTCAAACCAAAAGCCTGTACCCCTGGACCACCGTGTTTCCCTGACCTTTGCCTTCCTCTCTCTCTACTCTCTAGAACTTGCAGAAACCAAGAAATTGTATCCAGTTGAAATTAAACAAAAGCACTAGATTCCAAGAATGTAGAATCTCAAGGGGAATTCACAGATGGTGAAATGCGATTCTCTTTCCTGTCCTCAATTTTTCAAATAAACAAATTGTGGCCAGAAGTTTAAAATTCTTTCTAGAGGCCATTCTGTGAGTGAGAGGGTCAGAACTTGAACCCAGGTATAGGACAGGGTTCTTTGTAAATCATGATGCATTTATGGGTCAACCCTCCAAATCTTTCACATTTTAGCATGTCTTTATCTTTGTTTCAGTTGAGGATCCTTTGGCTACAAGAAGCAGTAATTGCTCAAACTAAGTCAAGTTAAAAGAATGAGGGGCTCTCACAAATTTGGGGAATAGCAGATATTTCCCAGCATCACGGGAACCTGAGAGTAAGGACCTAAAAGCCTTCATGCCCTCTTGTGGGGCTAATGGTCCCTCCTTCCAGTCCCCTCTAATGAATCCCTACATCTGCTTCCTTTACTTACTCAATAGTCAAGCACATGGTACAAGGTTGTGCCCTCCAATTTCTTCAACATCAACTGTCGAGGAGAAGGGCTTCCCTGTGTGTCCTTCATTTCTAAGTTTTACAAAATGAAATCTGATCAGAGAAGATCAACTATACTTGGGCACAGCTTGTTCCTCTAGGAACACAAAGGAGTCAAGTGTTCACTTTTGGTTCAGTGGCCACATCTGGCTCGGTGAGTAGTGGATTAAGCTGTGAAGGGGAGATGGATATGACAGCAATGTTGAAGTACAGTTATACAACTTTTACTTGACACATTTTTCACTTTTAGATGTAGAGACCAAATCTGCTTTAAAGGTTAGTTTCTGAACTTGCCCAAATTTACATTTGTATGTTGAAAGACTGAGTAGGCTCAATTCACTGCAGCTTAGTAAGACCGATGTCCAGGTCAGAGACTAGGTACTAATGGATTACCTGTCCCTCATATCAGGAGACTTGAGGATGCTCTGAGAAGGTTAAACATTTAGTACTCCTTCAAACCACAAATACATAAATCCCTTTGAACCTTTGCTTAGTCAGGTATAAATAATTGGATTTTTCTGCTAGTAAAAATTGTATGTTCTCTGCTCACATTCAAAATAAGGAATTTATTACATGCATTAACTTCATGTGCTTCTGAGCTAGTCAGCAGCTTGGGAAGCATTTGAGAGGGTTTAACTTTAGATAATAAAACAAACCATTCGTCTTGGAAAGCAGCCTCATGCCATATCTTATTCAGTTTCAGAGTGACAACTGACTATGCCTAACAACTTTGGAAGGGGGAAGTTTCTTGTCTCTTGGTAGAGTGGCTTGGAATTGTTCCATGAAGTTTGCACATATTTTTAACAGAGATGGAGAGGCATAGATGAAAAGTGTTTAGATTTCTACTTAGGGGCACTGTCTCTATTTGCTAGAGCAAGACAACTGATATTTCATCAATTACGAAAGTAGCAGTGGAAATTTGAGTTAACTGATAGCATGTTTCTAACGTATTTTAGTGACTTTTCTTAATGCTTCTTAATCTGGCTCTTGTTCAGATTGATAATAACTTGAACTTCTGAAATCTCTGAGTTTCCTGACTATAATCAGACCCAAATACCTTCTTAAGTGTTATTTGACAAAAAAAACACAAATACAAAAAAATGCTTTTCAGCAAGGTACTTGTCTATGAAAAGAAGGGTTGGTGTTCCAATTCATGGGTGTCATTAATTTTAAAAAGATAAAGCAAATACTTTTGCCCCCACGAACACAGAAGCAAATGTCTTGAACTGGTTTTCGCCTTGCACAAATCAATAAAGAATCTGTTAAGGACTCCAGACAGCAGTCTTAAGTTCTCAGCCTAATAAAACAACTATTTGAATTAAATACAGAGATTCCCCACCAACTTCAATCCTCAATTATTCAAGACTTTTTAAAAAGGCATTAAATGGCATTAATAAAGATACTGACAAACTCATGACCATGGAGAGCAGAATGTGAGTTTTCAATGAAAGCGATGGTTATAGCTGCTTCATAATAAATGAGGCCCTATAACTAGGAAGGTCTGGGCACTGCCCCTCATTCTGTTTAAATTAATCCATAAAACTCTACATGTGCAGCTTGTTCCACACACACCCTGAAAAAATGTGACTACAGAAGGCAATGAAATCTATAATGAAAATCTATGTCTACTGATAGTAACAAAGGTTCACTCTCCTTTACCCTTTGTAAAGGACTAGAATGTGCACAGTTAAGGTTAAGGTTAATAATTTGAGATGAAAAGAAACATCATAGATGTTGCTCCATAAACCTGAATGTTCAAATATCTCTCTGCACCTGACAACTACAGGGAGAAAAGAGCAAATCTATGCACAATAATGACTCTGCCAGGAGAATTTTCTTTCCCGGTTGTGAGAACTGTCACCTCTGCACATCACAGTCACTGTGCCTCCTTATGAATCTAAGAACATGAATAGGATAAGAAGTGTAAAACTTACATAAAGTAATTTACATAACTTTTTATTTTTAAATCCAAACTTTTTAAAAGATGACTAATTTTTTTAGCAACAGGAAAAATCTTTGTATCCAAAGTAATAAAATGGGTAAACAAATAGAGTATGTATGTTGTTTTTAAATAAATGTTTCCCCCAAAATTATTTCAACTGCATAGGAAAATCCCATTGAACGGAAGTTAATGTGGAATAAATTCAGTCTTATTCCAACAAACACACATCAAAAGTTGGCATTCTGTACTCCTTAGGCAAAACTAGCATTCCATTGAGTACCAGAGATGCAAGCATTTTTCCAGATAAATAAATTCTATTTCTGGTCTATTACTTTGAAAAGGCTGACAACTTACTTAAGTATATGGAACACCCACATCAAACAGTCTCCAAGCCACAACATCCTGGAAAAATCATATCAGTCTTTCTTTCTAACATCTATAATTAATTTTTTTAAAAAGAAATTTCTATACATTATGTATAAATCCAGATCATAATAACAGACTACAATAACTTCATAGGGACTATTTGAAGTTTTTAAAATAAAACCTGAATCAGTATCACAGGGAAGGACATACTATATTCATAAGTGGAAAATTCACTATGATTAAAATGACAGTTTTATCTCAAAATAAAATACAATTTAAGGAAATTCCGGGTAGAATTTCAAACAGGTTTTATTTTGAATTGGTTAAAATAATCATGTATTTCATATGACTAAAACATATATGAATGAATAAATAAGTAAAAATTGCCAAGAAATGTTTAAAAGTAAAAAGGAGGATTGAGGGGGAAGAGATTTATTAGAGAATCATGCCTCACTAGATACTGAAATTGACTATAAAATCACTATCACCAAAACAAATTGACATGAAAATAGACAAGTGGATAAATGGAATAGGGTAAGAAAATCCAAAGAAATCTTAGTATGTTAAAACTTTTTCAATTTAATGAATTAGCTATTTAATGGTACTGGCACAACATTTATCTATCTAGAAAAAAGTCATGTCATTTACATGAATGAATTTCAGATGCATTAAAGCTTTTATTGCATGTGTGTTAAGTTTTTTCAAACTTTTATTTTGATAAGAACACTTAGCATGAGACCTTTACAGACTTTTAAGAGTACAACTTAGTCCTGTTATCCAAAGGCACAGTGTGGTGCCTCTAGATCTTATTCATCATCAGATCTCTAGAACTGGTTCATCTTCCATTACAATTTCACACACGTTGATTAGAGACTCTCCATTTCCTACTCCTGCCAGTCCCTGAAAACATTCTATTCTATGAGTTTGGCTATTTTAAACTCCTCATATACCTATTTTAAATCATGCATGATTTGTCCCTCTGTGACTGGCTTATTTAACAGAGCATAAAGTTCTCAAGGTTGATCAATGTTGTCACATATTGCAGGATCTAATCAAAAAAGCAAGAGAGTTCCAGAAAAACATCTCTTTCAGCTTTATTGACTATGCCAAAGCCTTTGACTGTGTGGATCACAATAAACCATGGAAAATTCTGAAAGAGATGGGAATACCAGACCACCTGACCTGCCTCTTGAGAAACCTGTATGCAGGTCTGGAAGCAACAGTAAGAACTGGACATGGAACAACAGACTGGTTCCAAATAGGAAAAGGAGTACGTCAAGGCTGTATATTGTCACTCTGCTTATTTAACTTACGTGCAGAGTACATCATGAGAAATGCTGGACTGGATGAAGCACAAGCTGGAATCAAGATTACCAGGAGAAATATCAATAACCTCAGATATGCAAATGACACCACCCTTATGGCAGAACGTGAAGAACTAAAGGGCCTCTCGATGAAAGTGGAAGAGGAGAGTGAAAAAGTTGGCTTAAAGCTCAACATTCAGAAAACTAAGATCATGGCATCTGGTCTCATCACTTCATGGCAAATAGATGGGGAAACAGTGGAAACAGTGTCAGACTTAATTTTTCTGGGCTCCAAAATCACTGCAGATGGTGACTGCAGCCATGAAATTAAAAGACGCTTACTCCTTGGAAGGAAAGTTATGACCAACCTAGACAGCATATTAAAAAGCAGAGACATCACTTTGTCAACAAAGCTCCATCTAATCAAGGCTATGGTTTTTCCAGTGGTCGTGTGTGGATATGAGAGTTGGACTATAAAGAAAGCTAAGCACGGAAGAATTGATGCTTTTGAACTGTTGTGTTGAGGAAGACTCTTGAGAGTCCCTTGGACTTCAAGGAGATCCAACCAGTCCATCCTGAAGGAGATCAGTCCTGGGTGTTCATTGGGAGGACTGATGTTGAAGCTGAAACTCCAATACTTTGGCCACCTGATGCAAAGAGCTGACTCATTTGAAAAGACCCTGATGCTGGGAAAGATTGAGGGCAGGAGGAGAAGGGGACAACAGAAGGTGAGATGGTTTGATGGCATCACCAACTCAGTGGACATGAGTTTGAGTAAACTCCGGGAGTTGGTGATGGACAGGGAGTTCATGGTGTCGCAAAGACATGACTGTGGGACTGAACTGAACTGAATTTTACATATATGTAACATGGGGTATTTGTAGACCTTCATCAGAAAGACGAAATCTAGAATTCCCCAGAAGAGAAGATTGCCAGATCTGACTTCATTAAAATGTAAAATGTCTCTTTGATAAAGGTTGCATTTTCTCACAGGAGGAAGACAATTTCAGCCACTGTAATTAACCATGGTTAAACATCTATAGACAAAGATCCTCTCAAACTATGCATTTGAAAAATAGCCAAAGGGTAAGTGACAGAAGCAGAATAGAAAACTTGAATGAGCGACCACTATGTAACATGTGCTCAAGCTCATGGTCATCTTCAAAATGCAAAGAAAAAAATGACAATGATAAGAAGCTATCTTTCACTCACCAGATGGGCAAATATTAGGAATCACTAATGCCTGATCTTGGCAGAGGGTCTCATATACAGGTGATGAGAATATAAGTCGATCTATTTCTAGCAAGTGATTTGGTGTATCTGTTAAAACTACAATTGTGTGTAACCTTTGATTCAGCAGTTCCACATCTGAACTTCTATTCATAGAAATTAGATAATCAATACCTAATGATGAATTTTCATGAATGCTTTCTGCAGCACTGTTTGTACTAGTGAAACCTGTTAATGCCCATCCATATCAGTAGAGGAAGAGGGGGATAAATACCACAAAATCTACAGAATATCACATAGCTATTGGAAAGTATAGACTTATTGATATGTATTTACCAGGAAAGCTATTCATCTTATATTCTTCAGGTTAAAAAAAATTACCAAATAATGTGTATAGCAGCATATAAAAACTAAAAAAAAACTTTGTGTCTGAGTATATTTGTAAACAGAAAAAAATCATGGAATGATACATGCAAAATATCTAACATTAAATTCAAAGAGTAGATATTCATAAAATAGATAACTAATAAGAGTCTACTGTATAGCACAGGGAATTTTACTCAATATTCTGTAATGGCCTGTATGGGAAAAGAATCTAAAAAAGAGTTGATATAGATATATGTGTGTGTATATATATATATATATATATATATATATATATACACATACAACTGATTTATTTTGCTGTACAACCAAAACTAACACAGCATTGTGGGTTAACTATACTCCAATAAGGCAGAGGAAACAGAGATCAAATTGTCAACATCCGTAGATCATCAAAAAGGCAAGAGAATTCCAGAAAAACATCTATTTCTGCTCTATTGACTATGCCAAAGCCTTGACTGTGTGGATCACAATAAACTGTGGGAAATTCTGAAAGAGATGGGAATACCAGACCACCTGACCTGCCTCTTGAGAAACCTGTATGCAGGTCTGGAAGCAACAGCTAGAACTGAACATGGAACAACAGACTGGTTCCAAATAGAAAAAGGAGTATGTCAAAGCTGTATATTGTCACTCTGCTTATTTAACTTACATGCAGAGTACATCATGAGAAATGCTGGACTGGATGAAGCACAAGCTGGAATCAAGATTGCCGGGAGAAATATCAATAACCTCAGATATGCAAATGACACCACCCTTATGGCAGAAAGTGAAGAACTAAAGAGCTGCTTGATGAAGGTGAAAGAGGAGAGTGGAAAAGTTGGCTTAAAGCTCAACATTCAGAAAACTAAGATCGTGGCATCTGGTCCCATCACTTCATGGCAAATAGACGGAGAAACAGTAGAAACAATGGCAGACTTTATTTTTGGGGGGGCTCCAAAATCGCTGCAGATGGTGACTGTAGCCATAAAATCAAAAGATGTTTACTCCTTGGAAAGAAGGTTATGACCAACCTAGACAGCATATTAAAAAGCAGAGACATTACTTTTCCAACAAATGTCCATCTATTCAAGGCTGTGGCTTTTCCAGTAGTCATGTGTGGATGTGAGAGTTGGACTATAAAGAAAGCTAAGCACCAAAGAATTTATGCTTTTGAACTTTGGTGTTGGAGAAGATTCTTGAGAGTCCCTTGGACTGCAAGGAGATCCAACCAGTCTATCCTAAAGGAGATCAGCCCTGGGTGTTCATTGGATGACTGATGCTGAAGCTGAAACACCAATACTTTGGCCAGCTGATGGGAAGAACTGACTCATTTAAAAAGACCCTGATGCTGGGAAAGATTGAAGGTGGGAGGAGAAGTATGACATGTATGTCATACTCATACATGACAGAGTATGAGATGTTGGATGGCATCACTGACTCAATGGACATGAGTTTGGGTAAACTCCGGGAGTTGGTGATGGACAGGGAGGACTGGCATGCTGCAGTCCATGGGGTTGCAAAGAATCGGACACGACTGAGCAACTGAACTGAACTGAATAAAATTTCTTTTAAAACTTCAAAGAGCAGGGGGAGAGACTTTGTAAATCAGAAAAAGAAGGCTAATGTTAGATTTGTTATACATTATAAGGTAATATGGTCCCACTGTTCACAGATATGTTTCTCATCTAAAATTTCACCTGCTCCTTTGGCCTATGCATGTTCCCCTGCTGTCATCTGGCCTCTCAAAACAGGTGATTCATGGATAAACTGACAAAGAATAAGACTGATTCAAAGGATTTTATTTACTAAGACAGTGCCCAAGTATGATCTAACAGAGGCTGGCCAAAAATTAGTAGTGAAAAGGAAATTTCAATCTAATTTTCCCTGTGAGTAGTCAATAAAGAAGAAGGGAAATGTAAGCCAAGCTTCTGGTATCTTAACACTTCAAAACTGTGAAAAATAATCTGTGATCTGAGCTTTCTCTTCTTCTAAAAACTTAGCCCCAGTAGGAAGGAATCTCAAACCAGCTCAGCTATTTATCCAATTATTATCTGAAAGCATACCCACTGACATATGAGTATATTTATACTCAAATACTCATGAAGTTTTACTTACTAAAGAATGGGAAAGACTTCGCTGGTGGCCCAGTGGTTAAGAACACGCCTGCCAATGGCAGGGGCCGTGGGTTTGATCCTCAGTCTGGGGAGATCTCACATGCTGCGAGGCAGCTAAGCCCATGGGATAGACAGATGACACCATCCTTATGGCAGAACGTGAAGAACTAAAGAGCCTCTTGATGAAAGTGAAAGAAGAGAGTGAAAAAGTTGGCTTAAAACTCAACATTCAGAAAACTAACATCAGGCCATCTGGTCCCATCACTTCATGGCAAATAGATGGGGAAGCAATGGAAACAATGACAGACTTTATTTTTTTGGGCTCCAAAATCACTGCAGATGGTGACTGCAGCCATGAAATTAAAAGATGCTTGTTTCTTGGAAGAAAAGTTATGCCCAAATCAGACAGCTTATTAAAAAGCAGAGACATTACTTGCCAATAAAGGTCCATCTAGTCAAGGCTATGGTTTTTCCAGTAGTCATGTATGGATATGAGAGTTGGACTATAAAGAAAGCTGAGCACCAGAGAATTGATGATTTTGAACTGTGGTGTTTGAGAAGACTCTTGAGAGTCCCTTGGACTGCAAGGAGATCCAACCAGTCCATCCTAAAGGAGGTCAGTCCTGAATATTCATTGGAAGGACTGATGCTGAAGCTGAAACTCCAATACTTGGGCCAGCTGATGGGAAGAACTGACTCATTGGAAAAGACCCTAATGCTGGGAAAGATTTAAGGGGGAGGAAGAGGGGACGACAGAGGATGAGATGGTTGGATGGCATCACCGACTCAATGGGCATGAGTTTGAGTAAATTCTAGGAGTTGGTGATGGACAGGGAGGCCTGGTGTGCTGCAGTCCATGGGATCGCAAAGAGTCGGACACAACTAAGTGACTGAACTGAACTGAACTGAACTGACACTGCAGCTAGAGAAAGCCTGTGCATAGCATCGAAGACCCGGAGCAGCCAATAAGTAATTAACTAATTTAAAAAAAAAATAAAGAATGGGAACAATTTTTTAAATTGATAGAAGAATGATACTGATGAAAATATGTACAGGGCAAGGACAGACACACTGATGTAGAGAATAGACATATGAACTCTAGGGCAAGGGGAAGATAGAACGAACTGAGACTAGCATTGATATATATACACTTCTGCTCATGCTCACTTGTTCAGTCATGTCTGGCTCTTTGCGATACTATGCACTGTAGCCCACCAGGCACCTCTGTCCACAGGATTCTCCAGGCAAGAATACTGGAGTGAGTTGCCATTTCCTTTTCCAGGGGATTTTCCTGACCCAGGGATTGAACCCAATCTCTTGCATCTCCAGCATTAGGAGACAAATTCTTTACCACTGAGCCACCTGGGAAGCCCATATGTATACTACCATGTGTAAAATAGATAGCTAGTGGGAAGGTGTTGTATTGTGTAGGGAGCTCAGCTCAGTACTCTCTCATGACCTAGAGAGGTGGGATGGGTGAGGCGGGGAAGAAGGCTCAAGAAGGCTCAAGAGGGAAGGGATATGTGTATACATATAGCTGATTCACTTTGTTGTACGGCAGAAACTAATGCAGCCAATTATACTCCAATCACAAAAAGAATAGGAACAATTTTCAAACTTTTAAGCCCTTTTGTAATAATAAAAAAAATTACTAACACTTTTTGAAAGCTTACTTTGTGTCAAACACCATACTAAGTGCTTCATATACTATTTTATTCCATTATCACTATTCCATTAAGTAGATAATATTATACACTCTGTTTTACAAATGAAGACACTAAGGTTAGGGGCTCTATGTAATCTATGCAAAGCTATGCAGCCAGGAATTGGCTTGGCCATCAGGGAACCCACTTTGCTCCCCTATAGAATAACAGAGGCCCTATAGAGTAGCAAAGGTTTCTCTCAGCATGTTCTAAAGGCTGGTGAAACAGATCAGACAGGGGTCCCTGCAAAGACAGGACCATAGGTGTTCCAAAGGAACATTCATTCTTAGGATGGTTCAAGGATAATGAGCTGCCAGCCAATGAGCTTTGACTTCATTATCTAAATCCTACAGCAACAGGCACATTTAGAGGCAATTCTCAGTGGTAAGATATTTTATCCCGTGTACCAGAGCAACGGGATGGAAAAGATAGACAGTGCCATGCAGCTTCAAGTAAACCAATTTGCAGCAGGCCCAAGTTGGACAAGAGCTTCCATTGGATAAGGACGATGCAGAGACATGTCTCATTGTAACTGCTATCTATTCACCCTATTTTTAAAAGCATGCATAATCCTTACAGAAGCTTCCCTAGATGTAACCTATATTTTCCCACACAAAGAACTTTGGATGATTTTTCCTCATCTTTTAGTTTTGAGGGGAGTTGCCTTTAAGGAGAGTTCATTCTATTTAGTATGTGAGGGTCGGGACTTCCCTGGCAGTCCGGTGGTTTAAGAATCTGCCTTCCAAGGCAGGGAATGTTGGTTCACTCCCTAAGATCCCACGTGCCACAAAGCAACTAAGCCTAACCACCACAACTCCTGAGCCCATGTGCCACAACTAGATAACCCATGAGCCACAACAAAAGATCCTACATGTGGCAATGAAGATCCCCTGTGCTATAACTAAGACCTTACGCAGCCATACAAATAATAAATACATAGTTTTTTTAAAAAAACCACACCACTTTTTTTTTTTAAAGAGTCAAACGTGACATTAAGGTGTGTAGAGTCATAGATAAAGTGAACTCCAAAACCTTATAAAACACTAATGCCTACTGGAAATACATGGTTGACTTCCCAGTTTTCTTATTGCAGGAGTTTTCTGATGAATTGATTTCAATCTATGGAAGACAAGCTAAGAACTATTATGGCATGGTATCAGAGAGATTAAAAGATTGAAGAGATTTGTCGTAGTGATCCTCTCTGTCAGCTGAGATACCAGCAAGAAACAGATGGAATGCTCAGTAAAGAAAATATGAGAATTTTAAGAAATAATGGTTGACAGAGGTGTGGGTAGGTTGTAGGAAAACCACATGGGCTTGGGAGGGGGGGGTTAGTCATACTAGTTACGACTCCTGAGCCTGGAGAGGGAAGGAGAGTGCAGGTCTACCAAGAGAACTATGTGGAGACCACCTTAAAGGGGCTGGAACCCTCAACCAAGGCACACAACCAACCAATTGAAAACCCACAAGAAGGGGTGCCTCCGCATGGGCTAAATCCAGCCCATAATGAGAGAGCAAGAGAGATCATGGATGCAATCCCTAAAGGTCAGCCTGCTTGCCATAGAGAAGGGCAGAGAATAAGAAAGAGTGACTCTGAAGGGACAAAAGGAAGATGTCCAGCTCAGCATCTGTCTTTCCACTCAATGCCTATAGCAGGCCAGACTGATGACAGTGTAGAACTAAGGAAGCACACAGTATCTTTTGGCATAGTCCATGGAACAGAAACAACTCATTCAGCGCACAAACTGAATGGCAAAAACTTGCCTTTGGCAGTTTGGTCAGAGGACAGGGGTTCATTCACTGCAAGAACAAAAAGATCATTAATTTTAGACTTGGCTTCTCCTACTCAGTTTGTAGGAGCAAAATATACTACAAGTATACATAACTGCAGTGTCGACATAAACCTGAACCCCCATTTCCCTAGCTGCTTTCATTACAGCACCTGACATAGAAAGTTAACTGGCAAGGGACAAAAAGTAAGGAAGATGAATATTCCTAATATTACTACAGGCCACATACATACATTTTAATCATTACTTGTTTCTAGCAGGTCAAAGGTGCATTGCCGATTACCTGTAGGTGAGCGAATTGTGATGGTCTCCACTTGGGCCACTAATCATTCCATGTGTCCAAGAAGGTTCAGTTTTCAGTGTATGCTATTGGCAAGTTATCAGAATTGTATAAAGGATTTGGACTTCCTTCCTTCTCATTGGAATATTTCAAGAGTAATTTCAACTGACATCCAAGATTCATGACCATGAGATATATCACTGCAAGATTTTAACATTTAGATAGCATCACCAACTCAATGGACGTGAACTTGGGCAAACTCTGGGAGATAGTGGAGCGGGGGAAGCCTGGCATGCTGCAGTCCATGGGGTTACAAAGGCTCAGACACGACTTAGCAACTTAACAACAACAACAAGTTCAATTGTTAACCTAAGAATATCATATCCATTAATATCTCTGTAATGAAACATATGACAGAATATCTTTTATACTGCCTGCTTGTTGGGTCTGTAACATTTAGATAATAGATAGATATTAAATTCTTGACTCTCCTTTTCTACACTTTTTTCCAATTTGCAGAAATAAAACTTAGCTCATTTCTTATGCAAAATGAATCAAACTTCCAATTAGGAGTTTCACAGAAAGGTTTGCACTGTATCAAAAAATAAAAGAATTCTCTTTCAGTTACTTTGGCTTATAAAAAAATGTTGGTCAGAGAAGGATTCACTCCTGGGGTCTCCCCAAGCATTCTTCCTGCTTGTTGTAAGATGAACTCTTGGTCGCTAGGGCCCACTTTGTGAAACAGTGGACTGTTGGAGAATTCCAGGCCCAGATGGTTTCACAGTGAATTCTGCCAAACATTTAAGGAAGAAATAATAACAATTTGACAAAATTTCTTCCAGAAAATAAGAGGAGGGAACACTTCTTAGCTCATTTTGTGAAGCCAGCATCAACACCCTGATACCAAAATAGAGACATTACAAGAAAATCATGGCCCAAAAGTGTGAATTCTCATGAACAAAAACAGGGATCAGCAAACTGCAATCTGTGGGCTGGCTGGCTGTAAACAAAGCTTTATGGGAACACAGCCACATCCATTCATTTGCTATGACAGAGTCAAACAGTTGCAGATGCAATGGAAAATATGTGGTCCAAAAGTCAACGATATGCACTCTATGGCCATTTACAAAGTTTGCCAACTCCTGACACAAAACTCAACAAATAGCAGCGACCTTGAGTTGAGCAATATGTAAAAGTATATAATACCTACCGACCAAGTCCACAAAGGGTAGACACGGATGGGATAGATCCCAGAGCAGAGTGGGGCCATAGGGTAAGGAGGGCCCCTATGCATGGGGACAGGCAGCAATTGCAATAAGAAAACAATTACCTACACAGGAAACATAGACTATATGCAAGTATATGGAGAATAATCTTGCACCAGAACTAAAAATCCTGTTCAATCACTGAGTCCTATCCAACTCTTTGCGACCCCTTGGACTGCAGCAGACCAGGATTCCCTGTCCCTCACTATCTCCCAGAGTTTCCTCAAACACATGTCCATTGAGCCGATTAAGACATTCAGCCATCTTATCTTTTGTCATTCCCTTCTCCTCTTGCCCTCAATTTTTTCCATCTTCAGAGAAGGTAAAAGGTGCCATTTTAAAGAGCCTTCTATGGGCCAAATTGTGGACAATTTGAGCATCAAAATAACTTGTGATAATAGTGGTTTGCAATCTGTTGGCTAAAAATAGGTATCAATGAGTTTATACTCAGTGCTCAGTTGAGTCCAGTTCAGTCACTCAGTCATGTCTGACACTTTGCAACCCCATGGACTGCAGCACACCAGGCCTTCCTGTCCATCACCAACTCCCAGTGTTTACTCAAACTCATGTGCATTGAGTCAGTGATGCCATCCAACCATCTCATCTGTTGTCCCCTTCTCCTCCCCCTTCAATCCTTCCCAGCATCAGGGTCTTTTCAAATGAGTCAGCTCTTCTCATCAGATGGCCAAAGTATTCAAGTTTCAGCTTCAGCATCAATCCTTCCAATGAATATTCAGGACTGATCTCCTTTAGGATGCACTGGTTGGATCTCCTTGCAGTCCAAGGGACTCTCAAGAGTCTTCTCCAACACAACAGTTCAAAAGCATCAGTTCTTCAGTGCTCAACTTTCTTTACAGTCCAACTCTCACAACCATACATGACTAGTGGAAAAACCATAGCTTTGACAAAATAGACTTTGGCAAAGTGATGTCTCTGCCTTTTAATATGCTGTCTAGGTTGGTCATAACTTTTCTTCCAAGAAGCAAGTGTCTTTTCATTTCATGGCTGCAGTCACCATCTGCAGTGATTTTGGAGCACCCCACCCCCAAAATAGTCAGCCTCTGTTTCCACTGTTTCCCCATCTATTTGCCATGAAGTGACGGGACCAGATACCATGATCTTAGTTTTCTGAATGTTGAGTTTTAAGCCAACTTTTTCACTCTCTTTTTTCACTTTCATCAAGAGACTTTTTAGTTCTTCTTTGCTTTCTGCCATAAGCATGGTGTTATCTGCATATATGAGGTTACTGATATTTCTCCTGACAACCTTTATTCCAGCTTGTGCTTCCTCCAGCCCAGCGTTTCTCATGATGTACTCTGCATATAAGTTAAGTAAGCAGGGTGACAATATACAGCTTTGACATACTCCTTTCCTTATTTGGAACCAGTCTGTTGTTCCATGTCCAGTTCTAACTGTCGCTTCCTGATCTGCGTACAGATATCTCAAGAGGCAGGTCAGGTGGTCGGGTATTCCCATCTCTTTCAGAATTTTCCACAGTTTATTGTGATCCACACAGTCAAAGACTTTGGCATAGTCAATAAAGCAGAAGTAGATGTTTTTCTGGAATTCTCTTGCTTTTTCGATAATCCAGTGAATGTTGACAATTTGATCTCTGGTTCCTCTACCTTTTCTGAAACCAGCTTGAACATCTGGAAGTTCACAGTTCATGTACTGTTGAAGCCTGGCTTCGAGAATTTTCAGCATTACTTTACTAGTGTTTGAGATGAGTGCAATTGTGTGGTAGTTTGAACATTCTTTGTCATTGCCTTTCTTTGAAATTGGAATGAAAACTGATCTTTTCCAATCCTGTGGCCACTGCTGAGTTTTCCAATTTGCTGGTATATTGAGTGCAGTGCATTCACAGCATCATCTTTTAGGATTTGAAATAACTCAACTAGAATTCCATCACCTCCACTAGCTTTGTTCATAGTGATGCTTCCCAAGTCCCACTTGACTTTGAATTCTAGGATGTCTGGCTCTAGGTGAGTGATCACACCATCCTGATTATCTAGGTCATAAAGGTTTTCTTTGTTTAGTTCTTCTGTATATTCTTGCCATCTCTTCTTAATATCTTCTGCATCTCTTAGGTCCATACCACTTCTGTCCTTTATTGTACTCATCTTTGCATGAAATATTCCCTTGGTATCTCTAATTTTCTTGAAGAGATCGCTAGTCTTTCCCATCCTACTGTTTTCTTCCATTTCTTTGCATTGATCGCTTAGGAAGGCTTTCTTATCTCTCCTTGCTATTCTTTGGAACTCTGCATTCAGAAGGGTATATCTTCCCTTTTCTCCTTTGCCTTTCACTTCTCTTCTTTCTCAACTTTTTGTAAGGCCTCCTAAGACAACATTTTGTCTTTTTGCATTTCTTTTTCTTGGGGATAGTCTTGATCCCTGCCTCCTGTACAATGTCATGAACCTCTGTCCATAGATCTTCAGGCACTCTTGCTATCAGATCTAATCCCTTGAATCTATTTCTCACTTCCACTGTATAGTCATAAGGGATTTGATTTAGGTCATACCTGAATGGTCCAGTGGTTTTCCCTACTTTATTCAATTTAAATCTGAATTTGGCAATAAGGAGTTTATGATCTGAGCCACAGTCAGGTCCCAGTCTTATTTTTGCTGATTGTATAAAACTTCTCCATCCTTGCCCACAAAGAATATAATCAATCTGATTTTGGTGTTGACCATCTAGTGATGTCCATGTGTAGTCTTCTCTTGTGTTGTTGGAAGAGGGTGTTTGCTATGACCAGTGCATTCTCTTGGCAAAACTCTATTAGACTTTGCCCTGCTTCATTCTGTACTCCAAGGCCACATTTGCCTGCTCCTCCAGGTATTTCTTGACTTCCTACTTTTGCATTCCAGTCCCCTATAAGGAAGAGGACATTTTTGGGGGGTGTTAGTTCTAAAAGGTCTTGTAGGTCTTTGTAGAACTGTTCAATTTCAGCTTCTTCAGCATTATTGGTTGGGGCATAGACTTGGATTACTGTGATACTGAATGGTTAGCCTTGGAAACGAACAGGGATCATTCTGACATTTTTGAGACTGCATCCAAGTACAGCATTTTGGACTCTTGTTGACGATGATGGCTCCCTTTCTTCTAAGGGATTCCTACCCACAGTAGTAGATATCATGGTCATTGGAGTTAAAGTCACCCATTCCAGTCCATCTTAGTTTGCTGATTCCTAAAATGTTGATGTTCACTCTTGCCATCTCCTGTTTGACCACTTCCAATTTGCCTTGATTCATAGACCTAACATTCCAGGTTACTATGCAATATTGCTCTTTACAGCATCAGACTTTACTTCCATCACCAGTCACATCCACAACTGGGTGTTGTTTTTGCTTTGGCTTCATCTCTTCATTCTTTCTGGAGTTATTTCTCCCACTGATCTCCAGTAGCATATTGGGCACCTACCAACCTGGGGAGTTCATCTTTCAGTGGCCTATCATTTTGCCTTTTCATACTGTTCATTGCTAGGTATCAATACTCATTGTTAGGCATCAATAATTCATAATGAGTTCATCAATGAGTTCATAAATAAATAAGCTGTTCTTTAGAAGGCCAACTAATAAGTACAGAAGGAAGAACTGAACTATAAAGCTTACTGTTTGGCAGTTTTCATAGTAATAATTAATTCTGCCAAGAAACACAAATGAATATTCAAAATAGAGGCATTTGTGCATTGGAGTTGTTGAACCTTAAAATTCCTGAGGATTTAACAACTTCACAAATTTTAAGGTTAAAGTTGTTCAAATTGTTGAAGTTCAGATTATCCGAATGCGCAATTAAATTATGTTTAAATAAAGATACAGACAGATTTAATCCCTCAGTCGTGTCTGGCTCTTTGTAGCCCCATAGATTTTAACTCACCAGGCTCCTTTGTCCATGGAATTTTCCATGCAGGAATACTGGAGTGGGTTGCCATGCCCTCCTCCAAGGAGAACTGGGATAGAATACGTCCATTGTCAAGGCCAGGGCCAGGTACCCAGCCCTGGACTCAAGAAGCTGGGCCAGTCTCTCTGGGACCACGTGGGCTGAGGATGACGGGAAATTTGACTCTCTGAAGGAAAGCTGAGAACTAGATGAAGGAAGGAAGGGGCAGAAAAGGCAAGAGAGAGAGCAACAATTCAGTTTTCTAGAATGTGCTAATATCCTAGGAAGCAGGAAAGAGAGTCATAGGAGGGGGTAGGGGGAGGGGCAAAGATTTTTTTCAACAAACATCAAAAAAAAAGAAAAAGAAAAAAGTCTTTGTATCCAGCAATCATTAACAACATCACAAGGGCTACTTGAGCAGAGTCAGGTACGGGGAGCTGGTCATAATCAATAGTTGATAGAATGATGGTTTCAGTGGATGGTGGGGAGATGGAAATAACAGACAGAGACTCATTTTTCAAGAAGTTTCTCTGTGAAAGGCATGAACGAGACAAAGTGTGCAAAGGCATGATTTTTTAAGGGAGAAACCTGAGTAAATTTAGAGGCAGACAGTAAGAAACACCTTAATTGTGCCATGTTTGAGAACACTGGAAATTAATTGAAATAAAGGAGTAGATAGCTAGTGGACTACTGTTAGAGCTGTGTTCCAAATGATCTCACTTTCATACTTTCTAAGAAATGCTCCTTTGTTGTGAACCAAATATTCCTGAAGGCCAGGGGTTATCTTACTTCATCGGTTTACCAAAACATGCTGACACAATGCCACTGAATAAATTAATCATGAAAACATATTGTGAGTGTGCTCTGTTGAGTCAGAGGTCTCAGATGGACAAATTACACTTGGATTTCAAATCTTTGCTACCAAACAGAAGCAAGCAAAACCAAACAAAACCTGACCAAAGCAGCAAAATTCCCACAAAGAGAGACATGTCCAGATAGTTCAGTCTTACACTGGAGCATCATACGTCCATAAGTCATTCAATTTCCAGGAGAACATTTTGCTCAATATTTATTTTAAAAATATTTGATTGCCTACTACTCATTTTAGTAATAACCCTTATCTATAATGTGGGTTTCTATCAGTGTTGACTACGAAGCTCTTTTGTTTGATTGTTTTCCAGATAACATCTCTGATTTTTCAGTACTAATCTAAAAATATCAGCCATGGGGACAGTCCTCCAGTTTGGAAATCTTGATGCATTCTCCAGTGAGAACACACTGCGCCTGGGGCAGGAACTGAATCTCTTTGTCTCTTCTTTTTCTCCTTCCTCTTTCCTTGAGGGTAAGACTGGCTTAGAAGAATAATCACCCATTTGAACAGTGAACATAGCTGCCTGCTTGAGAGAGTTCTTTTAAATCCACATCTGCATAATCCTAATGAAAAATGAGAAAGAGGAATGAATTAAGAAAAGTCCCTTAATAACAATATAATGCCTCTGTCCGTATTTGTAGGATTTGAGTTTCCATTCAGTCAGAATTGGCTAGGAAATCCAAATGTGTCTTCAGTGCCGCAAAGGACATAAAACAGATGCATAATGAGGAAGAGCTAGTGCTCTTCTGATCTCCTACAGGTCATCTAACAGAAATGTTATAAGCAAGTTCAATTTTCCTCTGAATTAAGCAAAGGAGTCATTTCCCAGGCAAGAAGGGAGCTCTAAGTAACCCAGCGCCCCTCTGGCTCATGGCTGCCTCTCTGCTTCTCAGCCAGGGACTGGAGGGGAGAAGTCTGGAGTGACTTTGAGACTCAGCCGTGCTGGGGGAAGCCTGGATTAAATAAATCCAGGCACTTCTGATCATGTCACACTCTGAGTGAATATCTCCCTCTCCGTCTCTCCATCAACTCCACACTCATCCTCAAGATAAAAGTTATGTTTCTCAGCTTGACCGCAAGACCCTTTCTCCTCCTCCTGGTTCCCTTTTCCCTCTCCCAACACATCTCTGTGCCCGCCGGGTCTCCCTTCCCCTCTCCCTGTTCCTTCACACCTTTTTATAAGTGCCTTTATCAGCCAGAAATGCCCTTCCTCTAAGAAAACAAAAATTGCTCAGTTATGTTGCGATGTGCCTGTCTGAGAAAATGGTAAACCCCCAAAGGTAATGCCTCACAGGTACATCTTACCACCTATAGAATGAGACTATGTTTCAGTCTAAAGTTTTACTTTTGATTTTTTTTGCTGCTGCTAAGTCACTTAGGGAAACCTAAACTCTGTTTTTGGTAATTCACTTTGAATTGATAAATCATTAGAATTCTAACGGAAACAAGAATAACACCAACGAAACATCAAAAGAAATACCATCATATACGTGATAGGTGTAATTTGACTTTCAGTTTGACGGTGTAGATTGGCCTCTCTTATGCATTATATTTGCAGCCACTATTGTTCACTTAGAGCTGAAATGCTGAAGTGACAATGATTATCATTCTCAACAGGTGTCAACAAAGATTTTTAAGCAAAATGTCATCTGAAAAATTTTAATTAAAGCCTATAACTTAAAAGGAAACTATAATTTCAGCTATTGAGGCCCTTGGGGATTCCAGAAGTTAATTTCAGATAAATTCTCATGACAATGATGGATCATTTCTATAAAAGCTAAAAAGCATCAGAATAACTGGAAATCACTTATAGTCTACAATTTCATTTGTTGTTGTCACTAAATTATGTCCAGCTCTTTGTAACCCTATGGATTGTAGCATGCCAGGCCTCCCTTACCGTCTCCCAGAGTTCACCCAACTTCATGTTCTTTGAATCAGTGATGCTATCCAACTACCTCATCCCTTGCCACTAGTGTTTTATGAAGATAAAAGGTCACTAGATGATTTTTATAATCTGTGATAAATGTCAAGAGGGAATATATTAATAATATTGATCAGAATGTAGAGAATTGGTGACCAGTCTCTTCTTTGGTATTTCTCTCATATATTTTTCATCTCTACAACCCCAGATTTTGATGGCTTCTACACTAAAAAATTAGGCCATCTATCGCTTTTCCCAAGATAATTTCTTTGTATTTTTGGAGAGGAGGAACATGAGCTATGGATAAGGCAACAAGGAAAAGGAAGAAGACTACAGAATTAAGTACCATGAATAACGACAGTATACATGCCAAAAGATGACATATTAATAGAATGAGACATTTAAGTCTTGCTCTGATGTGCCAAACCTGAATTGATTCAAGCTGCTCTTGGAATAAGGATTGCTTGGAACCTTACTGTGCAAATGATGCTGGCTGCATAAAAAATATCCCAAATAAAATCAAACAGAACTAATAAAAGTTGGAAGAACTTCAGAAAGAAATTCATATAGCATTGGTGTAATAGAGCATGTTCCTTGGCCTTGGAAGCTGAAGGATTTTTATACCTAGAAAAGTTGTTCCCAGCACAGACATCAATTAAATGATTGCTCTCATTTTTAGTAAGAATGCCTATGCTCATCTCAATTGACCTTTCTTTTCTCATGATGAATTAAGAACAATGAACAAAATCAAGTGGGGATATTATTCCATTTGTTCTTTTTTTCAAAATGTATTAAATTATGTTAGACAGCTATCCTTGAACATTTTCAAAAATTCATTCATCCACTATTATATACAGATTTTTTTTGTGAGTCATCAACTTCAGCATTGCTTTAGGAAATTTTACTTTCAAATCAAATATTCAATGAAAAATGCTCAAAATATCTCTAAGATGGTTTTTCCTTTCTTCTTTGTTTGGTCAGGAAGCTAACATAATGTAGCCATCTTTGTTCATTTAAGTAAAATTTAGCTTCCAGTCCCTCACTCTTTATCAGTCTCCCTCTTTACAAATATATTTCTTCTCTCCATCAATTTCTTCATTTATTTTTCCCTGCTTACTTTTTTCTCCATAATCTCCTATTCATCCCCACATTTGACATCTCAGTAGCTTACCTTCTGAAATAGCTCTAATAGCACCTTAGACCTCTCCAGGAAAGAGGAACTCTGTAAGCTGAATGAATAACTCTAGTTTTATTTAAAATGTATGTGATTCTTCAAAAAAATATAAAGTACAGTTGTTTTTAAACCTTTCATTTTTGTGCTCTCTGAGACCTCTGAATGGAGAATTTTGTTTGTTTGTTTGTTTGTTTGTTTGGTTTGTTTTGGAAAAAAAGAACTCATTAAGAGTGGCAAGTATAACCTGACATGGTCTAAAAACCAAATGAATGAAACAGTGGCCCCAGAAGGGCAACTGAAAAAGTCTAAAACTACAGTCCAAGGATTGCTCACATCATCAGTTGTAGCTCCCCGCACATGCTGTTAGGCAATGATGGCAACCCACCCACATCTCTGCAGTGACGTAATCCTCCTTAACTACAGCATTTTGAATGAAGGAAATGACTGCCTTGTCTCACAGGAAGTCCTTGTAATTCTACTTCTACCCAGCTTCCTGTGCCCTTGCATAAGTTTTCCTTATCTAGAGGAAATCCAGCCTGAGATTATGTGTGGCTTGAGAGAGAATTTTCTTAGTATTTTTTCCCTTACAAAGATAAATGTTTCCCCACAGCACCTGAATAGTTTCCAACGCAGCCTATTTGGACTTGGATCTGTTTCCACTATCTAAAAATGAGAAGGCTTGTCATTCAGTCCAACCTGCCACTTACTCCTACAGCCATTTATGCCATGTATGGTTTAGAGTCAAGAAATAATGTCCTGCTCTTTCTACACAAGGTGAAATAGAGGTTCAGAGAAGCTAAAGCATCTTCTACAGGAATCAAGGAATCAGTTAGTGGCCAATCTACTTCAGATTCCATTCCAGTGTTCTTAAGTCCCATCCCCTCATGCATCAGTCAGAGTCCCAGAAGACAAGAAGTAGCTCCCAAAGAGTCCAAATGATATAAAGCTTGAGTAAAGAGATGATTTACATAGGTGTGAGTAAGCTCAAAAGAAAATAAATTTAGAATGGTAAAGTGTTCAGAAAATGGCAACCGGAACTTGCTCATTGGAAGGCATGAGTATTTCCAGTGCTGGAGACACAGGAAGAAACATCAATGGTATTGTTGTCAGAGTTCAGTAGGAGCTGGGGCTGAGGAGAGGAAGACATCCAGAAAGAGGCAGCGTGTGGTGGGACGTGGCTACTGCCGGAGATGAGACATCAAAGACTCTCCTCCTCCCTCAGAGCTCCCACTGGTGCTTCCTGTTGCCTGAGTCCCACCCAAAGCAAGTCAGTAAAAGATCCTACGTGATTTCCTCCCAAGGAGTTGGCTTCCATGGGCCGGGAGTGCAGGATAGACTTAGAGGTTAGGACTACAGGGTGAGGAACAGAACAAAAAGCCAGGACACTTTATTTAGGCCATATTTGTGAGTTGATGATTCTATTTTTCAAGGTATAATTCATACCACTAGAGATATGAGTGACTCCCATTTAAAAGAGTCTACTTAACTCTTAATTGACATTTCATCCTTGTGCAGTCTTACATATAAAAAGAGCGTACAACCTCAAATACTCCTAAAAACTTCAAGATTCATGATTTCTGGCCAACCAGTTATCTAGCATCAGAAAATTCATGTTACCAAGCCATGAGCTTTCTGGAATGAGTATGAGCCTCCCTAAGAAAAGCTGCCCTGGTGGTTCATACGGTGAAGAATCTGCCTGCAATGCAGGAGACCAGAGTTTGATTCCTGGGTCAGGAAGATCCCCTGGAAAAGGGAATGGCTACCCACTCCAGTAATCATGCCTGGAGAATTCCATGGACAGAGGAGACTGGCAGGCTACAGTCCAAGGGGGTGGCAAAGATTTGGATACAACTGAGCAATAAACACACACAGGAGAGTCTACATAGACCACATGAGAATTTTTAATGCTCTTTCTCATGAGAGGCTCCATGGAAAAAAGCTGGAGAGAGACCTGAAAATCTGATCAACACAAAATATCACAATTTGTGAACAGTTCCTAACTTTCACAGTCACTGAGTCAAATACAGCCCTAGGTCCACTGCTCCAACAACAGAAAATACCCTTGCATCTCATCAAAGAAAAAATGTTTTTTTTTACCAAACCCTTTATATCCTATGGGTCTTCAACACGATTTATCAATATTTCCTATCCTATGTCTCTTAAACAGTGCTTTCTCATTTTATCTTCTGTATATTTCCACCAACCAAAAGGACTATGGAACTTCATTCTCTGCAATTTGTGTTACTAAGTAAGTATACTGAACTTGCATCTTGAAAGACATACATATTCTCATCCTTCAAATTCTGATGAGATCCTTACCCATCCCCAAGAAATTGTTCCCCACCCTCAACACTGAGAATCACTAATCTAGAGTCCTTGGGCCACACAGGTGGAGAGCATTCAAGCTAAAGATATCTAGATTATATTTTGATAGCCCAATTGTCTTCTGCAAGTATTCCCACCACATTCTTCAGAAGGAGTTTCCCTCTGGCTTTCTATGATTTGAACTAGACTAAGTCTGTCACACACATGTGTATCTGGTACAGCTACTGGCCCCAAGAGTCCACATAAACGCAGGAGAAAGACTTTCTTGTCCCATCTGACCCATATGGTCTGGGGTCTTTATCTGCAGAATTCATGTCTATAAAATGTAATGCCCGAAGGAGAGCTCTAGGTTGAGCAGTGGCCTTAACAATGGAAGCTTCTGGTTCTTCCTTTTCTTAGCCCTTTGAAATTTCATTCACCAAGTATCTTTATACAACACCTGGTGTCTTCATCGGTTCTTCCTCATTTTTCTAATAAAATCTTCAAAAATTAATTTACTCTAAATATAGATCACAAATATCCAAAAGTGTTGTTCACCACACCCTCCACCACCACCACCACACACACAGACAATGGACTTGATAATAAGCAACGATCAAAGGGACTTGATTATAAGCGATGATCAAAGTCAGACAAGAAAGGAGCAAGCCAAACATCAGTGGAAACTGATAAGATCTCCAAAAGAAAAAAGCCTTGGACACCAAATGCCCTGGATCTCTCTGTCTGACTCAATTTTTTTACTTTCCCATCTTAGATTTCTGGCATCCCTGTGTGCCTTTACCAGGCCCAAATGCAAACCTCGTTTTTCCTATTTTGAAATGTTTTGAATTGTGTATCTTTTTTCAAGTATAACTAAATACAGCATTATGTTAGTTTCAGGTGTGTGAGGCAGTGACTCAACATTTATATCCGTTACAAATTAATCACCTTGTTAAGCCCAATAACATCTGTCACCACACCAGAGTTATTACAATATTGTTGACTATATTTCCTATGCTGTTCATAAAATCCATGACTTATTTATTTCATAAATGGAGGTTCATATCTCTAAATTTCCTTCACCTACTTCACCCAACTGCCAACCACCCTCTCCTTTGGCAACCACCAGTTTGCTCTATGTATCAATGACTCTGTTTCAGTTTTGGTTTTTGTTCATTTGTTTTGGTTTTTAGATTCACATATAAGTAAAATTATACAATATTTATCTTTCTCTGACTCATTTCGCTTAGCATAATACTCACTAGGTCCATCCGTGTTGCTGCGAATAATAAGATTTCATTCTTTTTTATTGCTGAGTTGTATTCCTTTATGTGTGTGTGTGTGTGTGTGTATGTATATATATATATATATATAATCTTTTTTATCCATTCATCTAATTATGGACACTTCAGTAGTTTCCATATCTTTACTATTGTAAGTAAGGCTGCAGTGAACATAAAGGTGTATATATCTTTTCAAATGAGTGTTTTCATTTCTTCTGACAAATACCCAGAAGTGGAATTGTTGGATTATATGATACTTCTATTTTTAATTTTTTGAGGAAATCCATGTTTTCTATAGTGGCTATGCAAATTTACAGTCCCACCAACAGTGTACAAGTGTTCCTTTTTTGCCACACTGATTATTTGCTGCCTTTTTAATAATAGCCATAGTGACAAGTGTGAGGTGATATTTCATTGTGGTTTCTATTTGCATTTCCCTGATGGCTCATGATGAGCATTGTTTCATGTGTCTGTTGGCCATCTATATTTCTTCCTTTGAAAAATATCTTTGGCAGTCCTCTGTCCATTTCTAATCAGATTTTTTATATTGAGGTGTATCATTGTTGTTTAGTTGCTAAGTCATGTCTGACTCTTTTGCAATCCCATGGACTGAAGACCAGGCTTCTCTGTCCACGGGATTTCCCAGGCAAGAATATTAGAGTGGGCTGTCATTTTCTCAGGAATCAAACCCTCATTTCCTGCATTGACAGGCAGATTCTTTACCACTGAGCCACCTGGGAAGCCCATTGACATGTGTAGTTTTTAATAACTTTGAATATTAATCCCTTATCAGATATATCATTTGCAAATATGTTCTCCCATTCAGTAGACTTCCCTTTAATTTTGTTGATGATTTCATCTGCTATGCAAAAGCTTTTTAGTTTGATATAGTTTTGTTGGTTTATTTTGCCTTTTGTTGTCCTTGCCTGAGAAGACAAATCCAAAACAAAATATTACCGAGACTGACGTCAAAGAGTGTATGGTTAATATTTTCTTCTAGTATCAGATTTCTTCTAGTATCAGATTTCTTTCTTCTAGTAACAGATTTTTTCTGGTATCAGATCTTACATTTGTCTTTAATCAATTTTGGGTTAATTTTCATTTAATAGTGTAAGAAAGTGATCTAAATTCATTCTTTTGCAAATAGTTCCCTGGTTTTTCCAACATTTATTGAAGAGATTGTCTTTTCCTCATTGCGTATTCTTGCCTTCTTTATCAAAAATTAATTGACCATATAAGCAAGAGTTTATTTCAAGACTCTCTATTCTGTTCACTGATTTATGTGTCTGGTTTTGTGCTAGTACTGCACAATTTTGATTACGATAAGCTTTGTGGCATAGTTTGAAATTAGGGAGCATAATATATCCAACTTTGTTCTTCTTTCTTAAGAATATTTTGACTATTTGAAGTATTATGTGTTTCCATACAAGTTATAAAATTATTTGTTTTGTTTTATGAATAATGCCATTGGTATTTTGATAGCAATTATATTAAATCTGTAGATTGCTTTGGATAGTATTGACGTTGTAACAATATTATTACAATCTATTAGCACTGCATGTCTTTCCTCTTGCTTGTACCATCTTCAGTTTCTTTCATCAGTGTCTTATAGTTTTCAAAATACAGTCCTTCACCCCCTTGGTCAAATTTATTCTTTTTTGTGTAAATGTAAATGAAGTTGCTTTCTTAATTTCTCTTTTTGATAGTTCATTATTATTGTATAGGAATACATGAAATTCTCTTATTAACTGAGTGTTCCACAACCTTACTGAATTCATTTATTCTAATAGCTTTTTCAAGGAGTTTTTAGGGTTTTCTATATATAATGTTATGTCATCTGAAAAGTGACAGTTTCACTTCTTCCTTTCCAGTTTGGATGTTTTCATCTCTTTTTATTTTCTAACTGCTATAACTAGGACTTCCAAAACTATGTTGAGTAAAAGTGGTGAGAGTGAGTGTCCTTGTCTTGTTTCTGACCTTAGAGGAAAATATTTCAGTTTTCCACCATTGATATAAGCTGTGGGTTTGTCATTTGTGGTCTCAATTAGTTTGAGAAGGCAATGGCACCCCACTCCAGTACTCGTGCCTGGAAAATCCCATGGACGGAGGAGCCTGGTGGGCTGCAGTCCATGGGGTCATGAAGAGTCGGTCATGACTGAGCGACTTCACTTTCACTTTTCACTTTTATGCATTGTAGAAGGAAATGGCAACCCACTCCAGTGTTCTTGCCTGGAGAATCCCAGGGATGGGGCAGCACAGAGTTGGACACGACTGAAGTGACCTAGCAGTAGCATGTTCCCTCTAGAGAGTTTTTATCATAAATGGGTGCTGAATTTTGTCAAAAGATTTTTCTGCATCTATTGAGATGATCATATGTTGTGGATGAAAACAATGTTTGATATAATTTCTTAAATCTATTAAGACTTATTCTGTGGCCTAACATGATATTTCTTGGAGAATGTTTCATGTGCAGATGAAAAGAATATGTATTTGGCTGCTTTGGGGTGGTATGCTCTATATATATATATCATTTAAAACTATCTAGTCTTATTTGTCACTTAAAATCAGTATTTCCTTGTTGCTTTTATCAGGAAAATCTGTCCATTGATAGAAGTGGGTGTCAAAGTCTGCTATAATTGTTGTATTACTATCAACTTCTCCCTTTATGCTTGTTAATATTTGCTTTATGTATTTAGGTGTTCCTACGTACAGTTATATACAGATGCTGGGAGGGATTGGGGGCAGGAGGAGAAGGGGACAACAGAGGATGCGATGGCTGGATGGCATCACCGACTCGATGGACATGAGTTTGAGTAAACTCCGGGAGTTGGTGATGGACAGGGAGGCCTGGCGTGCTGCAATTCATGGGCTCGCAAAGAGTCGGACATGACTGAGCGACTGAACTGAACTGATGTACAATTAATTTCAAATGCCTTGTTGGATTGATCCCTTTATCATCATGTGATGCCCTGGAAGGGATGAGAAATTCTGACTGTCTGACACTCCCAGGAGATACCACAGTCCTTGACTGAGAGCTAGGAGAGGAGAGCTCCTGCTCGTCACACCCACCTGAGACGCAATCAAGTTCAGCTTGGGGACATGAGGAGGAAGTGACGGAGCAGCTCATGGCTCAGATGCCAAAGATTCTTGCTATTCTCACCCAAATATAGTAGATTTTCTTTCATAAATGTTTCCTCATTTGCTGGATGCTCTTAGGACAATTTCCAAAAGCTTTAAATGGTTGCTTTTTCAATAATTTTCACTAGCTATGGTGACTTCACTAGGGAGCAGACCCACAGAGCTCTTCACATCACATTTACAGAGTGGATCTTTCCTCTGGTCTCTTTTTACATGTGCTGGGGAACCCTGCCCCTCCACTGCAACAGAAACTGGGAGAGAAGAACCTCATGCTGAAACTTCAGATGGGAGCAGGTTTGGGGGTGGGTATTAGAGGCACCTTCTTAGGTCCCCAGAAATGACCAGTCTCAACCTAGATGGAAGTACACAGAGAGACCTTCCACCTCTTCAACCTGGATCTGGCACCCACGGTTCCATCTTAGGGTACCCCCAGTTTCCAGGAAAGTGAGGACTGTGCTTCTCATAAAACATTTGCTAATAATCTTTTGCTTTCAGATTGCGAGGCTTGCCTGATATCTCACTAATCTATCACAGGAGCTGAAAGAGAAGGGAATGGGGGAAAGCAAAAATAATTAGAAGAAAGAGGAAAGAGCAAACAAAAAAAAAGGTTTCTAGTTTGCTGAAGTTTGTAAATGTAGCTGATTGGCAAATTGTTTTATGCACATCCAATTATAGAAAGTGAAATCCACATAATCCCCAATACAATCTAAGGGCTATCAGGTTTGCTTCTTAGGTTTCCCAGGGGCTGCCACTTGCCTTTACTGACTCCCCTGCTGACCTGTCTCCTCCCCTACTATATGATTCCTTATACAACACAAATTCATTTCTTATACCTAGTTAGACATTTTTTTTTTTACCAGTATGGTCAGACTCCTGGTACATTGGTAGTCCCTGTAAATACTTATCTGCTTTATCTTCAGAGATTTCAAATATTACTAATTAATAAATTTTTGTTCATTACAATGTACAACATTATCAGGGCTTAAAAGAAAACTGACTAGCAATAGTCTAAACTAAAGTAATGTGGATTAACTCCCGTTCTCCCTGTTGTGTTCTTGTGTTTAGTCACTCAGTCATGTCTGACTCTTTGCAATCCCATGGACTGTAGCCCACAAGGCTCGTCTGTCCATGGGGATTCTCCAGGCAAGAACACTGTATACTGGAGTGGGTTGCCATGCCCTCCTCCAGGGGATCTTCCCAACCCAGGGACTGAACCCAGGTCTCCCACATTACAGGCTGATCCTTTACTGTCTGAGCCACCAAGGAAGCCCCATGTTCTCCTCACTATTACTTAACATAAATTTAGCTTGCAGGTTGTTAGAGAATAATTTAATAAACTGAATCACAGTAATTCAGTTTGGGCACTCTGAGTTAAAGATTCCTGAATTCCAATCCCAAATTTGTAAATTTACGAGCTCTGTGATCTTAAGTAAATTACTAAATCTCTCCAAACTCTGTCCTCACATTCATTTTGTAATAGATTGTATATAACTGTAGATCTGTGATAATAATAATTGCCAAAAATGCTTTTGAGCATTTACTGTGTGCCAAGAACTGATCTAAGTACTTTTCCTGTATTAACTCTTTTAATGCCTATCATATGATTATCACCATGGTGACACATGATAAAAAAAAAAAACTTTAAAAATGATTGTTATTATTAGTAGTGTTAATGAATCAACTTAAATTTTGACTATCAATTAGAAAGAAGAAATAAAACAAGAGTCTATCACTTTTTATCACAATAAAACCTATCTTGTTGTTGCCGTTCAGGTGCTAAATCATGTCCAACTCTTTGTGACCTCATGGACTGCAGCACGCCAGACTTTCCTGCCCCTCACTATTTCCTGGAGTTTGCTCAAACTCATGTCCGTTGAGTTGATGTGTTGCCCCCTTCTCCTCCTGCCCTCAGTCTTTCCCAGCATAAGGATCTTTTCCAATGAGTCAGCTCTTCGCATCAAGTGGCCAAAGTGTTGGAACTTCAGATGTAGCATCAGTCCTTCCAATGACTATTCAGGACTGATTTTCTTTAGGATTAACTGGTTTGATCTCCTTGCAGTGCAAGGGACTCTCAAGAGTCTTCTCCAGCATCACAGTTTGAAGCATCAGATCTTGGGCGCTCAGCCTTCTTTATGGTCCAACTCTCACATCCATACATGACTACCAGAAAAACTATAGCTTTTACTATCCAGACCTTTGTCACCAAAGTGATGACTTTACTTTTTAATACACTGGCTAGATTTGTTAGAGCTTTTCTTCCAAGGAGCGAGTGTCTTTTATTTTCATGGCTACAGTCACCATCTGCAGTGATTTTGGAACCCAAGAATAAAATCTGTCATTATTTCCACTTTTCCCCCTTTTATTTGCCATGAAGTAATGGGACCAGATGCCATGATCTTAGTTTTTTGATTATTGTTTTAAGCCAGCTTTTTATTTTCCGCTTTCAGCCTCATTAAGAGGCTCTTTAGTTCTTCTATCTGCAATTAGAATGGCATCATCTGCATATCTGAGTTTGTTGATATTTCTCCTGGCATTCTTGATTCCAGCTTGTATTTATTATTGTAATCATAAATGTATTATAATTATAGATTATTACTATAGAATATAATCTTTCTACATATTTATTTTCAAGTATGTTGTAGGAATAACGAGGCAACACTGTACCAAAGAGATTTGAATAGTGCCATCCTTGACAATGATAAAAGGGAAGTCTTCTTCTCTTTGTTGACTTAGCTCAGGCATAACTTTCTCTAAGAAGTTTCCCTCCTCTTAAATCCCCCACACTCACTGCCAACCTGGCTCAGTTGTTCCCTTATCTTCTATGACTTCACACTCGATTTTCATCTTTTTAATAGGATTTCACTGAAGAATCAGCAGATGAATGCTCATTTTCAGTGCACTGCTGATCAAAGTTTTAATGAGAAGTTGGGCTAGATTTTTTCGGAAGTTTCTTCCTACCCACAAGTTCCAGAAACAGACTTTAGATTTCACATGGAAAGTACTCAGTGGTTATGGCTGCCTGCCCACAAGAATCAAAACCCCAAACAAGATCCATTTGAAGTTCTCGTGTCCCAGGACAGCAGAGTGCCCGCTCCTCTTACCCAACCACATACCAAAGTGTGTCAAAGGGCGTTTTCACTCCTAGTTGACATTTGTTATTATTTTTTTATTCAATTCTGAAAGCGTAGAATGTTTTCAGTGGTTTAGGAGATGACCAAGAGACTTTGTTTTGTTTGTAAATTATTCAGCTCTAAATTTGTTGAAGCGATTTTCTAGATGTATATTTTATTCATCTGAAGGTTGGAATATTTGCAGATTGGATATGCTAAAAATTGAAGGAATAATTCAGTCAATAATTCACTTACTGGCTAGCCCAATTTGAGGGAGCTCTCAAAATGCTAATGGTAAAGTAAACAATTAGATTGCATCCAGTTTAGATAGTATTAATGCATGTAATTAACATTTTGGTGCCATTATGTGATTGATAGGTGTTGGAAGATATTTCCACTAGTAACAAAAATGTCATTTCTTAAACAAGCAAAATGCTTGATTAACATGGTATCATCTAATCCTTAACATCAATTCTAAAACTGGTTATTAGCATCACTAACAGACCTCTAAATTCTAGATAGATCTCTGCTAAAAGATATGCCATGACAAAAAATAACCTTACTAAACAGCCAATTAACTTAAGAGCTGAGGGGGAATTTCTTAGCAGCCATAATTTAGATGTAGAATGTTTTTGAGGAAAGCTACACTTTTTTTTCCTGGCACATTCTCTCTCATACCAGTTTGCTGGTATCCTACTTATTATAATGAATGACAGAACATCCACATGGAAATAACTCTGTATCAAATATAGAGGAAAAAAGCAATTCTATTTAGAAATTTCCACTAAATTAAAAATCAATTACTATATAGCAAGTGTTTATACATGTATTAACTCTACCTCTAATACAACACTACAAAAGAAATATTATACCCATTTGATAGATTAGAAAAGTAAAACTCAGAGAAGTTGAATTACTTTCCCAAAGTAACTAGTAAACAGCAAACTCTAGACTTAATCCAGGTCTTCCTGGCTCCAGAGCCTTTTTCCACTACTGCACTGCCAATCCCCAAATGGGCTGCTCTCTCTTGGTATTTTGTTCTTAAAAATGCAACCTTTGGCTCCACAACCTAAGAACACAATGTTATATAAGAAGGTCATAATTCTAATACCTTCACAAGTTGTGAAACTATTCTCATTAGCAAATTCTGATAAAGGCTTCTCATACTCCCAAAATGTTCCTATTTCATACATCCTTCCATTTTCCCCCTCCACATTCTTCCATCTGGTTAAGTCAAGGCAAGGCATGTTAAATTCCTGTGGCATAAAATCCTTACTAAAACCTTATGCAAAGTCTTCACCATAATCCCTAAGAAGTATTGCGAAATCCGATCACACGTCAGGACCGATTTACTGGAGCTACTGGGTGGCTAGACTTGGAAGACAGCATTTATTCAAGGACCAGTGCTGGGCAGCAGGTCATTGTCTTTTCTGATTCTATTGATATGAGGGAAGAAAAGGGTGATCAGCTGTCAAAATGTGAAAGGAGAAACAGATGTTAGAACTTAAAGTGATGGAATGAAAACTTAAGAGAAAATAAGACAGCTTCAGCGGGAAAATGAACGGGAACAACCATAGCATGAGCTGGAATAGCTACTGGAGACGTTTCTAACACCTCCTCGCGGATTTGTATCTGGCTTAATTGTTTAAAAAGGTCATGTGCTAAGTCACTTCAGTCATGTCCAGCTGTTTTGTGACCCCCATGGACTATAGTCCACCAGGCTCCTCTGTCCATGGGATTCTCCTGGCAAGAATACTGGAGTGGGTTGCCAAATACTGGCACAACTCTAGAGATAGGTATGAGGCCCAAATTTTCAGAACTTTAGAATTAGAGAAGTTAAGAAAATTATTAACATCACAGTCAGAAAGCATGTGAGTCGGAGTTCAAACCCAGGTTTATCTGAGAGCTCTCTTAAGACCATCGGGTTTTATACACAAGATTATGATTTCATTACCACAGGTAAACAGTAATGACAGCATAGTGTAGGGAAAAGGCACAGATTGGAAACCTCTCTTAATTGCATGACCTTCAACAGCAGTTTAATTTTTAAAAACTTTTTCTAATCTGTACAGTGCAGACAATAACACATGTAAGAACAGCTAAGTAAAGGCACTTAACACCATGTCAGACACAGGTAGCTTACATGGTGGTTTTATTTCCTGTCTTTAAAATATCTCTGAAAAATATTTCATAGCTTCATTTTAAGCTCTATCTAACCTAATATATGTTTCCCTCAATTACATTTTGCATTGTTCTGAAATTAGTATTGCTAATTGAGAAACTAAGAAATTGAGAGATCAAGAAAAAAATATACATATATATGGTAAGAAAATCTAAAGTTAACAGTATATATAGAAGAAAAATGTGTAAATTTTCTGTTAGTATAGATGTACTTGAGTAAATTGATCAAAGCAATGTATTCCAGTGGCATTTGCCTTGAGGGATCTAAAAAGCAGAAACTTAAACTGTTGACTATGTCACATGTGCCTTGAATTGTCAAACCCTGGGAGATGTTCTGATTGAAGGTATTTCCCATTTGACAACCCTTTGCTTTTGCCATTTGGGGTAACCAGAATTACATACAAAAGCTCCAATGATTGACAACAGTTTTTACCAGGACCTCTCTCAACAAAACATTACTTTTATAATAAACTCCATTATCTAATCATGTCAGGTGCTGACTCTTGAGGGCATGGCTTTGGCAAAAGAATTTAATGGAAGAAAATAAGGCATTCTTTCTTCTCTGTCACATTTCCTAAACACCTTAGGCTTTTTTCATTAATAATTCAATGAGAATTTGGAGCAAACTCTTTATCTGATTTTCCAGGTATGATCCTAAAGAAGAAAAGAACATGAAATGTTTCCTATAGTCTAGCCAATTATCTTCCCTTCATTGCTCACATTGCCTTGGATCCACAGGTACAAGGGTTGGCTTGAAAGCTCAGGAGCTTCCCAGGTGAAAGTTGACATGAGCCCCTGTACTCAGATGGCAAGGAGGGACCAGAGATAGAGACGGAGCACTCCAGACTGGGGAAGCAGGTTTACTAAGTAAAGGACTTACTTACAAGGTTTGTCTTGGGTGGACCCAACACCAGAAGGTCTCCACATCCACCTACCAGAATCATAAGAGTTTATATGAGGTCTTAACTGGGTCCAGACATATATTCAGTCCAGATGATTTCAACACCACCTCACTCTCTCAAATTTGCATCCTTGAAAATAGCTCCTAGTGTGAGAATGGTAGGTGAAGGATATATTCCACAGATAAAGGATGGAGTGAGGAACCTCTAGTTGCCCAGATCCAGTGGAGGGTCAACCGGCAATCACGTCTGTCAATGACCTTCTCCAACAATAGTGTGCTAATAGCTCAAAGTAGGAGTACTCAAGCCTTCCTATCACTTGTGGCTCTTACAGAGGGAAAAACAACGAAAAAGACAGTGTTGACATCTGTCCTGGTTCTGCAACAAGGTAGACATGAGGTTCGATTACAGGTGCATTATTCAATCTTCATATAGTACTTTGATGTTTCAAATAAAATCTGGTGTATAAAGGAAGAGAGTTCGCTCCGCCTGAAATTATTCATTCAACACCACCTAGATGCCAGTACTCTGATGTCTGCTGGAAACATAAGAGTGAACAAAATAAATACGGTTCCTGCTCTTATATAAATTTGCAATCCAGTGGGAGGGGCTTCCCTGGTTCAGTAGAAAAGAATCTGCCTGCCATGCAAGAGAACCTGGGTTCAACCCCTGGGTCAGAAAGATCCCCTGAAGAAAGAAATGGGAACACACTCCAGTATTTTCGCCAGGAAAATCCATTGGACAGAGAAACCTGGTGGGCTACAGTCCATGGGGTATGACTTAGCTACTAAACCACCACAACCGTCCAGTGGGAGAGGCAAATTGGGTGAGAAATTGCTGGTATGATAGGCTTCCCAGGTGGCTCAGACGGTAAAGAATCTGCCCGCAATGCAGGAGACCCAGGTTTGATCCCTGGGTCAGGAAGATCCCCTGGAGAAGGGAACAGCAACCCACTCCAGTGTTCTTGCCTGGAGAATTCCATGGACAGAGGAGCCTGATGGGCTACAGTCCGTGGGGTGGCAAAGAGTCAGACACGACAGCAACTAACACACACACACACACATCAAAGGGAACATAAGTGGTATTAGTTCATGCTGTAAGGATCTTGAACTTTGAAAGTGACAAACAGGTATCTTAAAGGAAGTGATTATTTCAACATCAAATTAAAGGATAAATAAGACATGACAAAATCAAAAGAGCAGTTTCCAGATAAAAGAAATAGCGCCCATGAAGTCTCATGATTAAGAAGGATTAGAGCAGGAAGTTCAGTGTAGTTGGGGAAAATCAACTGAGATAAATGAGGTATCATGATGGTAAAAGTAGGAAGAGCCCAGATCCTTGGCACCTAAGTCTTGATAAGGTTTCCGAACTTGATACCACCAAAAATTTAAGAAATGCCATGATATGACCAGATTTGCATTCTTCATAATCATTCCAGCTGTTAAGCTTTGAGAAAAGTGGATTGAAGGGATAAAAGTGGAACAAATGGAAAGACATCAGGTAGAAGACTTCAGAGGAATCCAGACAAGACCCCAGGGCCCACAGGGAGAAAATGACAGTGGGGTTACAGGGAGGTGAGCGACTGAAAGATGCTCAGGAAACAGAAAGACGCCCAAGGATTTGGTGATTGATGGGATATAGGAGGTGAGAGAAAGAGAAATCATGTCAGTCCCTGGGTTGTGGGCTAAGCAACTGAGAGGGTGGTGGAGCCACTCGCCAAAACAAGGAACTTGCAGAAAGAAGACAGTGTGGAAAAGAGAGTGAGGGATTTCACTTCATGCATAATAAACTTGAAATGCTTGTAAAACGTCCAATGAGAGACATATCAAGGCAATTGGATACACATGCCTTGAGGATCAGAAGCAAAATCTGGGCTAGAAATACAGTTTTGGAATAAAAATTATATCCAAAATAAAAAAGAGAGTGTGTAAAATTTTCCCATTCTGGCTGATAATATGACTCACCTGAAGAATATATTTGAATTATACGTGTTCTTACGCCTCCATCTCCAACATGCAGGATCAGAATCTCTAGGTCTTTTAGTTAGTCTCATTAGCTTTACTTCTTAATTACCTGGGGACTCTCAAAAATCCTTATCATCAGACCTCACCCTAGTCCAATTAACCAGAATTTGTGAGGGTGGTATTCAGACATGAAGATTTTTTTTTTTAATTCCCCAGATGGATAGGCAGAAGTCAAGCACTACAACTCTAGGAATATGCCTGGTAATCTATATAATTAGGAAAGCATCCAGATTATACAATTGTCAGTTAGATTTCAGTTTCATGCTTTCTGGCACCTTCATTCAGGTCCCCGTTCAAAGAAGCATATTCTACCACCCTACCTAAACCAGAACCTACACCCAGAGTATCTATCCTTTAGACCTGCTCTACCTTCCTCCAGAGCACTTATCATCCTCTAACTTTACTTTATTTTACTTTATTAGGTAACACTAATAAGTAAAGCATATACAAAATCTCACTCCAAAAAATGTGAGTCCCAAGAGGGTAAGGATTTTGCCTGTTCTTTCCTATATTCATTATTGAATCCCAGCACCATTTCTAACAGTGCCTACCACTGCCTAGTTGCTTAATCCAAATCTGTGGAAGGAATAAAAAGGGATTCAGAGTTCAAAGAGTAGAGATGTTCCTTTCGTTGAAACAGGAGAAAAGGGTGAGTCCAGAGGTAAGTGGTTTTGTAACCTTGGTGCTAGAAAAGTGAGGTTCTAGTTTGGCTTCTCATTTCAATATGAAATTGCTGTTTCTATGAGAAGTAACAAGAAATCATGTGAACAGGATGAGGTACGGGGTTAGAATTTGGAAATTTTTGAAACGAATCGAGAATATGGTTAGTCAAATTACTCTGTTCTCAGGCAAGTTGAGGTTGGTCATAATGAATTTACAGACTTGACCAAAGTCTGATTTTGCCCTACTGTGCTAAGTACCCTGGGTATAGTCATGGTGATCCCAAACAGCTGGGATAATCTGGAATTAAGGTTTCAATGTATAGGTATGGCAGAAGAAAAAAGGAGCAAGGGAGTTTGGCTCATCTGGATAATTGGGCTGTTAAATGGGACTTTTCCTTTTGACTCAGAAGTTGACAGATGGCCATAAAGATAAAAATAACCACTAAGTACCACCCGTGGTCTAGAGAGAGTCATAAAGCACATTCCATTGGGACTTCCAAGAATTTATAGAACTGGCTCTGCCATCCAAACTGAGACTCCATCACACCCAAGCAGTCTACATTTGCAAAAGAACAAATCAAGAAGAATCCATGGAAGCAGGGAAACATTGGTGTAGGGTAGAGAGTTGGGGCTTTTACTTTCTATTATGGAAAGAGTGCTTCAAACCTTCACCCAGTGAGCCACATGAGAAAAGCACTAAGAAAACAGTTCACAGAGACTGAGGTGTGTCTTCAAGAAGAGCATGTTATTCCACCAGTGGTTATGTGTTACACAATGAACTTGCTGACCTAAATCACATGCCTACGTGCTTGAATGGGGGGAAGGCATGGGAGGCAGCAAGGAAACAAGATGTCACATTTTTAGGAGTGGACTTCCAGTTTTCATTTGGCTTGACAAGGAAGCCTGAGTCTCCTGCGGTCAAACGGGTACCCACACTTGAGCCATCTTAATAGAATCCCCCCTAATAAGACTTTAGGTTTGGGGAGAGGATCTGAGAAGCAAGTATCTATAAAATATTCCATAGAGACAAGAGACTGAGGGGGGTTGGGAGTGACCATTCTAGAGATAACTGGTAGTGGACAGAGACCCAGAAGGCTCCTCTGAAGAGCAAACACAGGTCCCCAATAACAGGAGTAGCATATGGGCACCATCATGCAGTGAGCACTGACATTCAAGACAGGACTCTAGTAGCTCACATTAAGTAGAGACAATCTTAACCTCCTTTTTTCTCTAGTTCTCATCCCCTAGCTGAACTCTGAAGAAGCTGAGTGAAAGCACTGGCATACTCTCTCTACAGTTCAAGTCCTAAGTTCTGACTTCAAGGTAGAAAGGAAAAGGAATACTAAATTAGATTTGAGATTATTGTTTTCAAGTGGATTAAATTACATGGGACTGGACTGGAGTAGCCATGCTTATTCATGCATTAATTCAAGTATTCATGCTTGAAATAATCTAAAACCAATGGGTTTTGTATAAGGTATGTGAAAGGACAGGAAAATAATATCCAACAGAACATAACTGAAAAATAGAGGAAAGTAAACTTGGAGTTCAGGCAGTTCATTAAACTGGGTATGTTACCAAGATATGAAATCCAAAGTGGGTAAAGAGAGTGAAGATGAGGAGGTACTGATGGATGGAAGATCATAGATGCTTCACAGCACTGAGTGTCATGATGAAGCTGAAAAGAGCTCCAGTGGGGGTACTTGAGTTGGTGGCCTAGAAACTGAAGAAGAGTGGCCTGTCTAAATCAATGATTTCAAAGTAGTGGCAGTTTGATTCAAGTCCAAGAACTTCAAGAGACCGAGGAGCTGAGGTTTAAAAAAAAATGATTGTGAAGATGAAAAGGTCAAATAGCTGAGATAATGTTATATTTGTCATCAAACATGGATGCTTAAGACACCCAGAAGATGGCAGATGCTAGGATGGATAAAAACACTGATGGCCCTCTACTAAAACTCCTACTGATTGGGGTGGAGGAAGCACAAGCTGGAATCAAGATTGCCGGGAGAAATATCAATAACCTCAGATATGCAGATGACACCACCCTTATGGCAGAAAGTGAAGAGGAACTAAAGAGTCTCTTGATCAAAGTGAAAGAGCAGAGTGAAAAAGTTGGCTTAAAGCTCAACATTCAGAAAACTAAGATCATGGCATCTGGTCCCATCACTTCATGGCAAATAGATGGGGAAACAGTGGAAACAGTGAGAGACTTTATTTTTCTTGGGCTCCAGTGTCACTGCAGATGGTGATTGCAGCCCTAAAATTAAAAGATGCTTGCCTCTTTTTCGTGGCGCCTTGGAGGCTGTCGGCCACTTCAGAATGAAGCTGAACATCTCTTTCCCAGCCACTGGCTGCCAGAAGCTCACTGAAGTGGATGATGAAGGAATACTTCGTACCTTCTACGAGAACCGTGTGGCCACAGAAGTTGCTGCTGATGCTCTGGGTGAAGAATGGAAGAGTTATGTGGTCTGAATCAGTGGCAGGAATGATAAGCAGGGTTTCCCCATGAAGCAGGGTGTCTTGACCCATGGCCGAGTTTGCCTGCTACTGAGTAAGGGGCATTCCTGTTACAGACCAAGGAGGACTGGAGAGAGAAAGTGCAAATCTGTACACGGTTGCATTGTAGATGCCAATCTGAGTGTTCTCAACTTGGTCATCGTGAAAAAAAGGGAGAAGGATATTCCTGGACTCACTGATACTACAGTGCCTCGTCGCCTAGGTCCCAAAAGAGCTAGCAGAATCCGCAAACTTTTCAATCTCTCTAAAGAAGATGATGTCCGCCAGTACGTTGTGCGAAAGCCCCTAAACAAAGAAGGTAAGAAACCTAGGACTAAAGCACCCAAGATTCAGCGTCTCGTGACTCCACGAGTTCTGCAACACAAACGCTGGCATATTGCTCTGAAGAAACAGCGTACTAAGAAAAACAAAGAAGAGGCTGCAGAACATGCTAAACTTTTGGCCAAGAGAATGAAGGAGGCCAAAGAAAAACAGCAGGAGCAGATTGCCAAGAGATGGAGGCTGTCCTCTCTGAGAGCTTCTACTTCTAAGTCTGAATCCAGTCAAAAATGAGATGTTTTAAGAGTAACAAATAAATAAGATCAGACATCAAAAAAAAAAAAAAAAATGCTTGCTCCTTGGAAGGAAAGTTATGACCAACCTAGACAGCATATTAAAAAGCAGAGACATTACTTGGCCAACAAAGCTCCATCTAGTCAAGGCTATGGTTTTTCCAGTGGTCATGTATCAATGTGAGAGTTGGACTATAAAGAAAGCTGAGTGCAGAAGTGATGCCTTTCAACTGTGGTGTTGGAGAAGACTCTTGAGAGTCCCTTGGATTGCAAGGAGATCCAACCAGTCCATCCTAAAGGCGATCAGTCCTGGTTGATCATTGGAAGATCTGATGTTGAAGCTAAAACTCCAATACTTTGGCCACCTGATGGGAAGAATTGACTTATTTGAAAAGACCCTGGTGCTGGGAAAGATTGAGGGCAGGAGGAGAAAGAAGGGGATGACAGAGGATGAGATGGTTCGATGGCATCACCAACTCAATGGACATGAGTTTGGGTGGGCTCTGGGAGTTGGTGATGGACAGGGAGGCCTGGCATGCTGCAGCTCATGGGATCACAAAGAGTCGGACACAACTGAGTGACTGAACTGAACTGAACTGAACTGAACACAAGGAAATTATATGACAGTTATGGGAAGCTGGGTATGAGCCCCAAAGAATAAAGGAACTTTACAGAAGGAAGGACTGTTGGCCTGGAAACAGTGCTGAGGGGTGAGGAGGACACGTCTCCACCCACCAAATCTGGGAGGCGTGTACTCTCTCATGGGTATCTGCAGGGTCAAGCCAGGAGGTGCCAGGGCGGCTCCCTGATTTGCGGAGGCATTAGTAAACCACTTGAAGAGAGTTGAGCAGAGGATGTGACAAGGTCAGGTTTGCATTCTAGATAAATCACACTGGACTGTGTACTTCTCTGAGGGCGCCAAGGTAAAGGTACAAAAATAGCTGATAAATGGTCATACCAATGGAATACGGATCTCTTGATGCATCAGGCTTGCACCTGTCAACTACAAATTGTCACATCATTTTACCTCTACCATGACTGACTCACAAATGCTGCTGCAGCTACTGACCTTCAACACCCCCTGAGGTAACAATGAGAAAACAGAAAGAGAAATTAAGGAAACAATACCATTCACCATTGCAACAAAAAGAATAAAATACTTAGGAGTATATCTACCTAAAGAAACAAAAGACCTATACATAGAAAACTATAAAACACTGATGAAAGAAATCAAAGAGGACACAAACAGATGGAAAAATATACTGTGTTCATGAATTGGAAGAATCAATATTGTCAAAATGGCTATACTACCCAAAGCAATCTATAGATTCAATGCAATCCCTATCAAGCTACCAATGGTATTTTTCACAGAACTAGAACAAATAATTTCACAATTTGTATGGAAATACAAAAACCTCGAATAGCCAAAGCAATGTTGAGAAAGAACGGAACTGGAGGAATCAATCTGCCTGACTTCAGGCTCCACTACAAAGCCACAGTCATCAAGACAGTATGGTACTGGCACAAAGACAGAAATATAGATCAATGGAACAGAATAGAAAGCCAAGAGATAAATCCACGAACCTATGGACACCTTATCTTTGACAAAGGAGGCAAGGATATACAATGGAAAAAAAGACAACCTCTTTAACAAGTGGTGCTGGGAAAACTGGTCAACCACTTGTAAAAGAATGAAACTAGAACACTTTCTAACACCATACACAAAAATAAACTCAAAATGGATTAAAGATCTAAATGTAAGACCAGAAACTATAAAACTCCTAGCGGAGAACATAGGCAAAACACTCTCCGACATAAATCACAGCAGGATCCTCTATGACCCACCTCCCAGAATATTGGAAATAAAAGCAAAAATAAACAAATGGGACCTAATGAAACTTAAAAGCTTTTGCACAACAAAGGAAACTATAAGCAAGGTGAAAAGACAGCCCTCAGATTGGGAGAAAATAATAGCAACTGAAACAACAGACAAAGGATTAATCTCAAAAATATACAAGCAACTCCTGCAAGTCAATTCCAGAAAAATAAATGACCCAATCAAAAAATGGGCCAAAGAACTAAACAAACATTTTTCCAAAGAAGACATACAGATGGCTAACAAACACACGAAAAGATGCTCAACATCACTCATTATCAGAGAAATGCAAATCAAAACCACATTGAGGTACCATTACACGCCAGTCAGAATGGCTGCTATCCAAAAGTCTACAAGCAATAAATGCTGGAGAGGGTGTGGAGAAAAGGGAACCCTCTTACACCTGTTGGTTGGAATGCAAACTAGTACAGCCGCTATGGAGAACAGTGTGGAGATTTCTTAAAAAACTGGAATTAGAACTGCCATATGACCCAGCAATCCCACTCCTGGGCATACACACCAAGGAAACCAGATCTGAAAGAGACACGTGCACCCCAATGTTCATCGCAGCACTGTTTATAATAGCCAGGACATGGAAGCAACCTAGATGCCCATCAGCAGATGAATGGATGAGGAAGCTGTGGTACATATACACCATGGAATATTACTCAGCCACTAAAAAGAATTCATTTGAATCAGTTCTAATGAGATGGATGAAACTGGAGCCCATTATACAGAGTGATGTAAGCCAGAAAGATAAAGACCAATATAGTATACTAACACATATATATGGAATTTAGAAAGATGGTAGCGATAACCCTATATGCAAAACAGAAAAAGAGACTCAGATGTACAGAACAGACTTTTGGACTCTGTGGGAGAAGGCGAGGGTGGGATATTTTGAGAGAATAGCATTGAAACATGTATATTATCTAGGGTGAAACAGATCACCAGCCCAGGTGGGATGCATGAGACAAGTGCTCGGGCCTGGTGCACTGGGAAGACCCAGAGGAATCGGGTGGAGAGGGAGGTGGGAGGGGGGGCCGGGATGGGGAATACATGTAAATCCATGGCTGATTCATTTCAATGTATGACAAAAACGAGTACAATATTGTAAAGTAATTAGCCTCCAACTAATAAAAGTAGATGGGGAAAAAAATAAAGTAGTTACCTTTGTGTAAAAAAATAATAATAATAACCTCAGATATGCAGATGACACCACCCTTATGGCAGAAAGTGAAGAAGAAATAAAGAGCCTCTTGATGAAAGTGAAAGAGGAGAGTGAAAAAGTTGGCTTAAAGCTTAACATTCAGAAAACTAAGATCATGGCATCTGGTCCCATCACCTCATGAGAAATAGATGGGGAGACAGTGGAAACAGTGTCAGATTTTATTTTTCTGGGCTCCAAAATCACTGCAGATGGTGACTGCACCCATGAAATTAAAAGACGCTTAAGTTATGACCAACCTAGATAGCATATTAAAAAGCAGAGACATTACTTGGCCAACAGAGGTCCATCTAGTCAAGGTTATGGTTTTTCCAGTGGTCATGTATGGATGTGAGAGTTGGACTGTGAAGAAAGCTGAGCACCTTAGAATTGATGCTTTTGAACTGTGGTGTTGGGGAAGACTCTTGAGAGTCCCTTGGACTGCAAGGAGATCCAACCAGTCCATTCTAAAGGAGATCAGTCCTGGGTGTTCATTGGAAGGACTGATGCTGAAGCTGAAACTCCAATCCTTTGGCCACCTCATATGAAGAGCTGACTCATTGGAAAAGACCCTGATGCTGGGAGGGATTGGGGGCAGGAGGAGAAGGGGACGACAGAGGATGAGATGGCTGTATGGCATCACCGACTCGATGGACATGAGTTTGAGTAAACTCTGGGAGTTGGTGATGGACAGGGAGGCCTGGCGTGCTGTGATTCATGCGGTCACAAAGAGTCGGACACGACTGAGTGACTGAACTGAACTGATATTAGGATTTTAGGGCTTCCCTGGTGGTTCAGTCAGTAAAGAATCCACCTGCAATGCAGGACACTGTCTGCAATATAGGAGACCAGGGTTCGATCTGATACTGATGAGGTGAGTGTTTCTTCCCACTTAAAGTGAAGACTTGAACTGGGATGGTCTCAGGGGTCTCCTTCAACTTTAAACCATATGTATTGGAAATTACAGGTGAATACTATGAATTCGGTGACCTGGTTGAAATCTCCTAATCAAACAGTACAATCATTTATCATCTAGTCCTTTTGATCTTGGTCTCCAGGAAGTATTTAAACCTTAAGTTTTACTCTGTGGAAAATTTTCTTTCAATACTTCTTTCTTCAATTGATGTTGGTTCTTTCAAATGAACATTGTTTTCTTTTTATTTAAAATGATATTATTGTATTCATAAAAGGTACAAAAAGAAGGTATCACTAAGGAATTACTCTTTTTGTAGTTAAACATGTTATTGGGTAAAGTATGGTATAGGAGATATGAGTAAGTGCATGTGAAATCATGTGACTTGTTAAAGGTTGGTTGGTTGTTTGGGGTCTCCTAGGATACTTGGTTGTTTTTCCACCAACACACACATCCTCTACAATCCTAATAAAGCCTTTGGAATCTGCTGGGCCTTTAAAGGCTCTCTCACTACTTTCTATGACTTCACCATATCATTAAAAATCTAACATTATTTACCATAATTTAATAGTAACAAGCTTTGTAACCGTATCCAAGGACATGAACTTGTTTGTTGTAACAACGGCCTGAATAGTCCCAAAGGACATTAAAGAAAAAACATACCATGTCAAATTTTCAGTAGTTTTATTGAAAAATGCCTCTTTTGTTTCAGAAATAAATAATATAAGGCAGTGAAATTCACAATCTGCAGTTAAAATATAAAAGCAGCAATTCTATGTTCATAGTCTTGCAAACATTTTCCAACTGCTTTTGATAACTAAGAAACATTATGTTCTGGAAAAAAAAAAAGTTCATACTAAATATACAACACAAACATGCAATTCCATTTCTGCAGAATAATCTGCAATTTGGCATAAATGTTAGCGTGTCTAAAACAAGGAGGTTTAAGGCAATATGGAACTGTATCCAGTTGATACAATAATTTCAGCTACATGGCTTAAGGTTGGTAGCTTTTAAAAAGAGATGTATAAGAGCATTCTATGCCCTAATGTATGACAGAGGATAGAAGAGGAAAATAAACAGTTGGAATAGAGTGACTTTTCCCTCTTTTTTGGTTTTACGAGAGAAACTGCTTGGATGGGGATGTAACTGAATTGCAGGTAAGTATTGGAAAAGATTAAACTGCCCTCTCGAAATACACCGTTGCTCTAGGTTCCAGGACTTTGCTGCTTAAGAGTTTCACTGAGGCTGCCTGCTGAGCTACCTAATAAAGGCACAAGGGACGTTCTCTCCCCGCAGCTTTTGTGAACAAAGGATCTTGCAAGCAACTTCAAGGGCAAAGGCAAAAGATTTCTACAGACTGCGCGGGCAGCGAGCTAGGCTTCCTGCAGGAACAAGGTTCGCTAACAGTCAGAAAGGGTACTCTCCGATGAAGCAACGCCGGAAGAAACGTGGCAGGTAAGACGTCCACTGCTCCGTCTGACCTGTAAATGGGAATCCGAACACCTCCCCGCGGCCCGGCCGCGCTGCGCAAGCGCGCGGGTTCAGGGTCACTGCCGGGGGCGGTGAGGCAGGGCGCGCCGCCAGCGCGCGTGGGGAGGGTGCTCGCCTGCGGGCTCGTCGGCGCCGTAGTCCTCATACTCGTCCGCGGTCCGCTCGGGCTCCACCGGCACGATGAAGGGCTCGCGCTCGGGCAAGTAGGCCCCGCCCTCGGGCACGTAGGGCTCTGTCCGATTCAACATTACAGTTATGGCATGATTTGGAAGGGATACACACACACACCAAAAGCTAAACCATCACCCGAGGGGCTGCACGCCAGTCTTAATCTCATGACTACAAAAGCAGAGAAATGACACCGTTCTGATTCCTTCCATTCGCAGAGAGAATTTGGTGATCTGAAATGACACTTTGTAACCTTCAGAGGTCCAGCAGTAAATAGAGTCAGTGTACAAACACCTGGGAAGGGTCAGCAACTGGGCCAAAGAGAACTGTCAACCAACCTAGGTAGGATTTTTTTGCAAATCCCCAAGTAACTTGATGACTTCGAATTTCTCAGTTCAGAGAACCACTGGGAAAGATGAGGAGGTGATGGGGAAGTTATATTGGCTCCTTAAAACTGAACTCTAGAGGTGAAAGTCAATTATCACCAAGTAATATACAGTACATGACGTTTTCTGTGGCTGGCTGGCCCACAGCCTGAGTTACAGCTGGTGGGTGAGGACCACCAGTGACAACAGCGAAACAGGAAGAAAAAAAGGGAGTCTGAACTTTTGGTTTGAAAAGGGCGATTACAAAAACCCAAATGAGAGTACATGTACATAAGGTAATCAGACACATCGCTAACAAGCAAGAGATGAGGAGATTCTAATTCGATGTTATTCCGGCAGAGAGCAAGCGGCAGGCAGAAGCTGATTGTAGAATTGTTAAGTGATTTTAGTGGACAGTATCACATACAAATCATTTACAAGCCATAATTAGTTTATTATTTACATAAGGTATTTCTCTTTAACCAGGTTAATTGTTTTTCCCAAAATGGCATCATCTCCGCGGTTAGTAGTTTTATTATGCGCCTCTTTCACAACCGAGGCTCCTCATGAGCTGTGTTTGAACTTTTTTTTTAAATAATATTTTTCTACATTATTACTGAAATGCATCAGGCTTATAAACTACCACCACTGCTTTTGTCTCATTCAAGTTAGTATAAAGAGTCTCCACCCTCCTTTATGATGTCCACCCGGTTCGTTAACCAGATCTGTGGTGAGATTTCCATACAGACTCATTTTCTAATAAGCACGTGCGCAAACATCTCAGAAACAGGATTTTCATGTATTCAAACTGTAAGCAGCACTGGCGACTTAGAAAATTTGTTAGCCGGAACCTGAAACAGGTCAAAGATGATAGTTTTTAAAAGTTGAATTACTATGCAAAAAAAAAATATCTATACACATTCATCTAAGTATGTAATGGTTAAATTATATATGTATATATCCATATATTTCAAGTTACTCATACATACCAGAAGGCAGAGGTAATTCAAATTTCTTTTATAAAGAATGAAATTGCAATTTTGTGAATGGCTTGCATAAGATATTTAAGATTCATATGATTATTTTTGGTCATATGTAAGTATGCACATAAATATATAGATATATAGATATTTAGATATTCAACTACTCATGCACTACTTGCTAGTAGCCAACCATATCAAACAGCAGTATCATTTTTAAAACTTGCAAGATGCTTGAGGGTGCATTGATGAAAAAGGTCACTGCTGACCACTGCCCACAGCATTAATTTTTTAATTTCTAGATCAGCATATTGCCTGTGTCCCCATATTCCCCAAATTCAGGCTTAAGAGACTTCTGCCTCCTGTAATTGTCAAATTGTCAAATATTAGAATTTCATGACAAACTCTTGAAAAGTTAGGTCCCAGAGTTTATAAAACACTAATTCCATGGACAAAGTAAAATAGTGAAATATTTCCAATTGCCTCTACTATGTTATCAAATAGTCTGCCTACACATTAGATTCCCAAAACAAATTTTATATATATTCTTGGCACTCTACAGTTGTACTCAACAAATCCCTGTTCCCAACCTTTAGGCCAAAAAAAAAAAAAAAAATCAATCAATAACATTCTTTGAACTATCAGGAGAAATATAGAAGTTTATGTTGTAATTTGATAAATGCAGAAGTATACAAAGGAGGGGAAAATAATTATTCAACTCCTATCAGTGAAATAATGTCATAAAATTAACATTAATTCTTTTGAGAGAGACTATTACTACACAATCCAAACACACAACTGAAAGAGTTGCTATCTTCAAGAAATCCTCAAATCAACTTTCCTTCAATCCTAGGGAACTTTATTTTCATACAGGTTTTTTTTAACTCAGGTGAATTTGGGTCCCTATGAGGGCCACAACATACCTGGATAGCCTTGGCCGTTGTATGGGATGCTGGCACATTGGGATGAGTCACAGTATCCAGGAGGACCTGGGGGGCCTCGGATACCTGAGTTTCCAGGACGACCAGGAGGACCTGGAGGACCTCTGGAACCTGTGGACCCTGGTGGACCAGTTCTTGATTCTCCTTGTGGACCTATTGTGGGTTTAAGACAAATATTGCCCCCCTTGTTAAATGCATCTCCTAAGGCAGTCAACAATACTTTGGCACCTCCACTACAAGACCAGATGAGTCTCTAGCATATGGTAAGAAAATATTTCCTTAGAAATCACCAGTATGAAGCAATGTTATTTCTGAATCTACTGATACTTCCTCATGGTTAACACAAATATAAAGATTTAACCTTCAGGGCTGACCATGGTTGCAAAGGACCTCATGGACCTTATGGTGAAGAAAACAATTCATTCTCAATCTAGTAAACAAAATGCATAGAACAACTATTCTTTCCTTCCAAAACCTCAATAAAAAAACCTGTGAATGAAATCTTGGGATGCCAGGATTTCTAACAAGGATATATTTCCTCAGTCTATTAGTCTATTAGTATCTTGAAGAACAGCGGAAGGAACAGGAAATGACGCCATCCTTAACAGCTGTGAGGCCACATAAAACAAATAGGGGGAAAAAAAAAGGAGTCCCATAAAAAGAAAACAGCATCCTTCTGTCACTAAAACTCAGACCCTCATATATTAAACTTAGAGTAAATCTTAAATAGAATGTGCTGAAATTTTTTTTTTAACAAAAAAAACATAAAAATGAGGAGGATCAGGAGGAACTTCTTGTTCAAATATATACCATGATGATTGGCCTGCCTGAAGCTAACAGGATGAGTTTGCGCCTCTGAGGAGGGCTGTGTGCTCTCAAAACCCACCTGGGGGGCCAGGCAGCCCTCGAGGTCCTGGGGATCCAGTACCCCTTTCACCTTTCTCTCCCGGCAAACCTAAGCAAGGACAGAACGGGGAAACACAGAGGGAAAATTATCTGGAAAAGTGTAGTTTTCATCGGAACCGATAATACTTGATTCAAGTAAGTCATCCCTTAGTAAAAGCAGAACCCAATTTTTCACAGAAGTCCACTTTCTAAGCCAAAATTCTTTCTAGACATTTGTGTAATTCCAGGTTCATGGCCAAGAAACAAATCTGGCTACAAGTCAGGGGAAAAATTATTTGAAGAAAACAAACACGTCGAATATATTATTTTAGAAACTAATTAAGAACAGAAATCTTGAATGAAGAATTAGAACCCATTGAAGACATCTCAAAGGTACCTTAGCTTCAGTAGCCCTATGAGGATGGCATCTAAACCATCAGAATTATAGAAGCATCTAGGTTTTCCCCAGAATGTTAACCACTAATTTCACAAGTCAGTCCCCAGCATGCTGAAACATCTGGAATCAGATAATCTTGTTTTTCTCCTTTTCCTTCAATTATACTTATCTACCATGAAATTAAAGCCAAATAAACACATAAGACCAGTTCCAGACCCTGAGTAAAGGAACCAGAAGAATTTGGATCTAAAAACGTAAGGCAGCTTACATTCAGTTGCTGCCCAGCTCTTGCCAGTCAAAACAATTAATAAGGTTTTAGTGCCTGATTCCCTTTGCCAAGAAACAATTTTGCTCGCTAACAACAACAATCAGAAAACGGCATTGTCTTGAGCGAGATCTCCTGACAAAATCTTCCTGTTTTCTAAGATAAGGATCTCTATAGCCTGCAGCTGCCTAGAAAGAAAAACAGGTTCAGGGATGCGTGGCTCTTCTGGGGCTGTCCAAACAAGGCCAGCGTCATTTGCCAAGCTCAGCCTTCCGCGTGCTTTTCGACCCAGCTTCTACACTTAGAGATTCCTTCCTTGATGCCTAGGCAGCAGCCAAGAATGCCTACCTCGTTCCCCCGGGGGGCCCCTGCATCCCTGGTGTGCCTGGGAAGCCGGGCCGCCCCCCAGGTCCTGGTTCTCCTCTGGCTCCTGCGCTGCCAGGGGGACCTGGGGGGCCTGGAGGGCCTGGCTGGTTGCGACTAGAGTGGTAATCGTTTGGAATCTGGTTCAGCATCTGATTGAATCTGTTCATCTGACCTGAAAATTAAAAGGGATGAGAACATGAAACAGATTTCTCTTAATATTTAGTGACATTCATTCCTGCCCCCTCCGGCAAATATTTTAATTAGAATCCCAACCCTAAAATAAAACACTCCAGTCATCCCAGACAAAATGATCCCTGATAAGAACACCAAATACTGTCTAGTAAGCCATCAGCATTACTCTAAACATAAAAGACTTGTGAAAGTTTAACGTGCTTCTGATATGAAGCCCCAAGGTTTTGCCCGATGATGTCACTCAAAGAGAAACTTTTTTTAAATTAATAAATGACAGCATTGTTGTGTGTGTGCCTACAGAGGTGATAATCAGGCTTTAGGGTAAACTGGAATCACCTGTGGGATACTTCAAACACTACAAATTTCTGGGTCTCATCTCCAAAGAGTGATTCACCAGATTTAGGGTGACCAAGGAACTCATTTCTCACACACAGCATCAGTGACTCTAAAGCAGGCACTCCTCGGAACCACCCTGGGAGACAGCTGGCCTAAAACTTCTGTAAAGGGAGGCCTTGAGTTGGAGGTCATACTCAGTTTGCAGGCACTGGGCCTTATCACTTAATAAATTTCGTGGAATAAGGAGAAAGAGTCCATGAATCAAAAGGAGGCAATAGAAAGTTCCCCATCAATGTGGACTTTTCAGGATCAAATTAATCTCCACGGTCCTCCTTTCTTAAGAGTTAGTAAAACTCAAACAGCATAACTTAAGAGATGCAATGATTGCTGCTTCAATGGATACCCAGTAAAAAATCCTAATATTGAAACTGAAAGGCCCTTTTAAAATGTGATTTTGTATCAGACCGAATATAAGGATAATGGGCTATTATTTTACCTTGGGTTACTGTTTTATCTTGATGACAATCATTAAAATATCATCGGCTTTATCTAACAGGATACAAAACTGACAATGTATAAAAAGAAGAGGTTGTGAAAATGAAATAGAAACATTTATCTTAGAAAGTATATATCTTAGAAAACAGCCTGCATTTTCCTGCAATTAACTTAAACATGCATATATTCAAAGGAAAAGAGATTTTACCACTTATCAATTGTTCACAGACTTGTCTTGCAACTGCTCGCATCATGTTCTGGGAAGCGATGTCTCCCTAGTGAATTAAATCAGTAAGTACGATCAGCATATTATTTACATAGTTCCAGAGTTCAATGTTTAACACACAAAATAAACTTGTAAGTCAAATTTTAAGAAATACATACTCTATCGCCTTTCTCTCCTTTCAATCCTGATGGACCCTGAAATATAGGAATTTCAGATATTACAAACTGACAAACATGGTCTAAAATGACTTCTGAATGGACATGATGAAAGACAGCAAGGTCTATTTTCCAACAAATTAGCAAAATCACACATCGTGTTCACATTCAAGTTACTCACCTTTTGCTTGACTGTAAGAAGGAATCTAATCTGTCTCCCTGTCTCTCTCTCTCCCTCTCTCAGAAGCACATATCCTCCAAAATAGTGCTGAGATGTGCATTTTATGATCACGTTTAGAAGTTATGTATTGCACCTGCATTTTATGATGCCCATTCACAGTAGAGATCTGGAACTGAAATACATGTCACATTGCCCTTGTTTCTATTCTTTTTTTTCACGTCACTATGGCTAGGGAGCTCAGCTGGCTATTGTAGGTTAATCTTGGTTCAGTTCTAGTAAGAACCCATAAGATCTCATAATAGTAAGACCTTCCATCAATTCCCTAACTAAACATGCATCTCTAACTCCTACTGATTTTGTGCATTGGATATGAAAGGGCTACATGCCTCAATTATCAAAGAACTTAACCCAAATGGTGGTCCCACATCCAAACACAACTACAGAATTTGTTGTTGTTGTTGTTCAGTTGCTAAGTTGTATACAACTCTCTGCGACCCCACGGACTGCAGAACACCAGGCTTCCCTGTCCTCCAGTATCTCCCGGAGCTTGCTCAAATTCACATCCATTGAGTCAGTGATGCCATCCAACCATCTCGTCCTCTGCCGCCCCCTTCCCTATTCTATCAGGCCTCTCACTGGCCACAAGAACATCTTGGAAAAGGTCTTCCTTCTAGTGTAAGAAGTTTTTGTCTTTCTGTATATCTCCAGGCTACCCCCTGAAAAGAATACCCACACCACTGACAAATCTGACGTTCAGATAACATCCCAAACTGCATCTTACCATCTCCAAGACTTTTGCCTCAACTCCTCAACATCCATCCAACTGGTCTTCCTTTCTCCCATGTTTGCCCCTTTCGAGTCTGTTCTCCACAGAGAAGCCAGACTGTTAATTTAAGAGGAAAATCGGCCCATGTCACTCTTGGCTCCAAGGCCTTCTTATCACACTTAGAATAAGTGTGGGCTGGGTGAGCCACATGATGGCCTTTGCCCAGCTACCTGACCTCACCTCTCCTCACTTCCTTCACTTCAGGTGCTTGGATCTCTCTGCTGTTCCATCCACGTGCCCCACTCACCCTCCCTCAGCCTTTGTTCATCTTTCCCCACACCTGGAATAATGTTCCCAACAGATGCTCCCAACCTCACTGCACCTGCTCGGACAGGCTCCCTGACCGCTGCATCTGAAATAGCCCGTTCACACCACCATAATGAGCCCCTGACCCCTTACTCTGTGCCTCTTTCTTTCATATCACTCATCATCACCAGAAACTATATTATGTATTTACATTTTTGGTCTATATCCCCCACTAGGATCTCCATGAGGGCAAGGACTTCACCCTGTTTATGGTTTTATCAAGACCCTAGAATGCCAACTAGCACAGTTAGGCACCAACCAAAGGGTGTTGAGTAAATGAATAAAAACATTCCATCAGCAGTTCTTGGAAACATCCACTATTTCAGGTATTATATATAAACATCAGGTATTATATATGTTAATAGGAAGACAACTCTGCATACAAGCACTAATGACAAGCTAACAGTGGCTGAGCTAAGTTCCCTGCTAAGACCTTTATACATGCAACTGCTAGTTTTGGTTTTAGAAACTAAACGTAAATAGAAGAGAGAAGAAAAGGAGAGGCAATTTACCACCTTAAAAGGATGGTTAAAGGAGGGGAACGGGGTAGATAACGTCCAGATAAATGCCACCAAATTGTAGTTCGAAGAAAAAGTGGAGCCTGACTCTCTCTTTACCAAAAGTATTCCACTCTCATGAAAACATTATTTAGCTTGGCACCTTTTGTAAATTTCAGGGAATCTTTTTTGCATTAACTGCTACTTTGTTCCCCCCCCTTTTTTTTTTAATTTAGTGCCTCTCTGAGACTGGTCTAGATATGATTTAGAACTCATCTTTATTGCCAGTATCTTGAGATGTCATTTCAAGTAAAGGAAGTAGACATTTCTTTCAGGTTTCTAGCTGCAGCCATCAATTACATCAGTGATATTCTTATGTTAGACTCTATTTTGGTCATTATAAAAAGAAATAGAATTCTGAATGGGTTGAAAAGTTCTGTGTACTTTTAACTGCTCTTGTGAAGTTTCTGCCATGATTCATTAATGAAAGGAGAGTAATAAAGTCATGTGCTAGAGTATACACAGAGTATGAGGCATATCAGGAGGCCTTTCATCTTTATGCTGCTTGCTTAATTTTATGTAAACGTAGAAGGCAGGCCATGTCACATAAAGATTCTACCCTAAGTTAGTTTGACATTAAACTGTTTTTTTTTTAACTTGGGTTTATACTTGGGGACATTAAACTGTTTTTTTTTTAACTTGGGTTTATACTTTTTTTTTTAACTTGGACAATACTTAAGAAGAGAGAAGTTCCATTCAGAGAACAGCTCTGATAGATGTGCCATCACTAATATTAGACTTCATGATCTTTGAAATAAATTTTTATATTTCAGAATTCTACTCAGACAAAAAACTGCTTAAAATACATTTATTCTTCATAGACACAAATAGGGAAGAGCTTGTAAGGAAGAATATGGAGCCCAACAGTCATTACAAATATGTGCTCAGTCGCTCAGTCATGCCTGACTCTTTGCGAACCCATGGGCTGTAGCCTGCCAGGCTCCTCTGTCCATGAAATTTTCCAGGAAAGAAAAATGGAGGGGATTGCCATTTCCTACTCCAGGGGATCTTCCCGACCCAGGGATCAAACTCCTGTCTCTTGCATTGGCAGGCAGATTCTTTACCACTAGCGCCACCTGGGAAGCATTCAGTTTTGGAGATACAAATTTGAAAATAGAAGATATGCATTATACCAGCTCAACTATTATTTTAACCAAAACATTTGATAATCAGAAAGGTAAACTGGATATGAGTTGGAGCAGGGCAGTATAAAAAAGTAAGATAATGGATTAGATAAATTCTTTTAATTCTGGGGCTAATGCTCTAGCATCCTCAACAGAAGGGGAAAGAGAAAGTGGCAGGGCTACAGGACGCTCACAAAGGGTTAACTTCTGCAGAGCATCCATGGAGGCGCCATGCACATCATGTGTTTTTCTATCTTAAGCTGCATACCGCTCCTAAATAAAAAGAATGATTCTGCTGACCCAGCTCTGAGTGTTTATACAGTGCAGAAATATGTGTCTTGGCTCATAATCCCATTCTCCTTTTAAAGAAACCCTATGACCACAGTTTTCATCCCAGAATGTTATAACTTGGAGAGAAAAATTTTAGAACTAGTACCAAGTTAAATCCATGGGTTTAGCATAGTTTCAACAAACGCTTCAAACGTATTACGGCAGAGATAACATAAATATGCCACAGTCTTGCAGTTTCTTCATCACTCACAATGGAAGGACTAGGCATGCAAGCCATCCACTTACTGGTCTGCCGTGATCTCCTGGCTTTCCTGGCTTCCCACTTGGTCCTGTGACTCCCGGAGAGCCTGGACTTCCCTGCAACACACAGGCAGAGAAACAAAAGGTTACCGTGAAAGAGGAGTCCCACGTAAAGTAAGCTAACAAAGCGCGGAAGGTTTTGAAAGGTTTCAGCGTATTAAGGAAGAATAAAATCAAATTTAAGATGACATGGAGGAATAAAATCTTGAAAATTCCTATTCAGTCTTTATGGAGTGTATAGTTGAAAAATACATTTGAAACCATTTGAAAAATATATGCATATACTGTTTTTAATCAGTTTCACCATTCACAGACTGGGATCCTAGTAAACTGGCTACCAAGTGAATTTACAGAAAGCAATTTCTGTTCGTTTATTTCTGTTATCAAAATAGAAAACACATCAAAAGACAAGAGCGAAAACTTTGTTTGGGGAAGAAATTGAGAAGGTATCTGAGCACCATGTGGTGGAGTTCCCCTTATCTCCAGGAAGTCGTAGCTCAGCCTAGAAACTCACTTTTACTGGTTTGGTGCATTCGAATAAAGCATAATTCTCTTCTATCATATCAGCACCCTCAACCCCATCAAAACCATAAGAATTTCTCCCTTTTAGCACAGCTTTAAGAAACTTTAGCCATAATTTACTCTGTGGGGTTGCAAAGAGTCTGACACGACTGAGCGACTTTCACACATCCATATTTTAGTAAAATATTTATAATATTGCTAGTCAATACATTATCTTCTAAAGTTAAAATTTCCTTAAAATGGAATCATCAGATTTCTATAAAACAATCCTCCATTCATCAATCATATAAAGGTCAATCTCTGTAGTAAATACTTTAAATGAAAGTTTACTGTACATTTTCAACTCTACTTGAGTACATATATATTAAACATAAATCATTCCTATCCAGCCAGAAGCCATGAAGAACATCCATTACCTCCAACAATGTAATTGTGATCTCACCTGGATGCAGATATACAGATACTTCTTTCAGAGTCAATGGCCTCAGTAATTTTCCCAAAGATCTTAATTAGAAAACTTACTCAGTAAGAATTACATCCTTTGAATAACTTAAAGCTGTTCTGTAATTAATATCCTTAAAATTCAAATATCATAAGCTACAGACTCTTAAAATTCTAGAACAGGAAATGACCAGCAAGATCATAAAGCCCACCACTTAATGTACACAATGAAGGAACTGGGGCACTAACCAGTTAGAGATATTTTTCTGTTTTTCAAATATAATTTGATTAAACAGAAAGATTATTTTAACACATCTGTTTTCTCTAGCTGATTTTGATTTAGGAGAATAAAAACAAGCAGGTCCCTCAACAGTGCGGTCCACAGCACAGATGGAACATGCCTCAAAGGTCAGTTTTCTGAGCTTTTTCCTAGCAAGTGGTGGTAGGGGGTCAGGACAGGAAGATGACTGTCACCCATTCCATTCTTACCGGTGGCCCAGGGGGACCCCTGGGTCCCATTGCTCCATCTTTTCCAGTAAAGCCCTATTGTAAAAATGAAATTAAGTGTAGATTAGTGAAATAATGACCAGCCAAAACTGAAAGAAACAAAACAGGATGATAAAAGTGACAGGTGAAAGATTTAGCCCAATTGCAGGTAACTTTTCAACATAAAGACAAATATGCCCCCCAAAAAATGCTTTCCATTTAAGTTATACCTTTTACTGAATAATTCAGTTCTAAACTCAGCCATTTATAGGGTTACAATTAAAATCATTTAAAGAATCAAACTAGTCTTCTCTAAAGAAGGCAGTTTCCTATTATGAAGATACTGCCTTTTGCTTTTATAAGAGTATAAAGAAATCTACAGGAAGACTAGCCCTTTCTACTGAAAAGTCAACGTCCACGAACTGGCCTGGGAAGGATCAAAATAGGATGAAGGGAATGTTGCTGAGGAAACCAGGTGACGTCATAGAAGATGCAGGAGAGGCCAACCACCTGTTTTCTAACAGGAAGCCTTGCTTCCAGGCAGCCAGGACAGGACCACTGTTGCTTCACTCCTAGGTGATTCCTCTCCTCCCCTCCAAGAAAGAGGCAAAACTACCTTAACTCGACCACTCAAAAGAAAGGAAATCCTCAATCCCCACTTAATTGTTTAGTGGTCCATCTCTCCTCATCTCACAGACAGGCTAGACCCATACCGGGTCAGGTTGAGAGGAGAGATCTACCCAGGAGCAGTGGGCATCTCTGTGCAGCTTGCACAGTGCCAGACGACCTCTGCCTGGGATGAGTCACTCACTGCCCGCCTACTATTCATCCCAAGTGCGGACCTCTGAAATCCAGCCGAGGATTTCTGAGTCAGGCAGTTTTTTATGGTTGCTGCATTCCTCTGTCAAAGGAAATTTTTGCCTCCTTTGAGAATAAGTGATAATTTTATGCATATTCTTGGATCCTAGCAAAAAGTCAAGATCATTTGGATCACTGCCTGCATTAAGTGGACTCCCATTGAATTTACAAAAGAGGAAGTTTAAATTATTTCTTTAAAATTACATTAGAAAGTCTGTCCTTTCCAAAAAATTCAGAAACTTATAGAGATAAACATTTCAGACTGTTTTCTGGAAGATCCAGTCCTGCTTAACAAAAAACAGACTCTAAGTTCATCTGATGTAACATCAACACCACTCCTGGGAGCCACTTAAGAAGCAAAACTGCTCCGAGTATGGTTCGGACAGTTGAATGTCATCTAAATTTCCTCCAACCACTGTAGAAAACACTCTTTTTCTTTCATTTTTTAAGGTAAGTATCATGTCTATGAATAATCCTCCTTCAGTCATCCTAAGAACTTCCTGACCAATCATTTTCTCTGTTTTCCTTGCTTTACTGAGCTATAATTGACAAAATCGTATATATTTATGGTGTACACGTGATGTTTTGATACATGTACACATTGTGAAATGATTACCACAGTCAAGATAACACATCCATCACCTCACAGAGCTATCATTTTTTATGTGGTGAGACTATTTAAGATACACTCTATTAGCAAATTTCAAGTACATAATATAGTATTAACTGTAGTCATCAAAATGTACATTAGATCTCCAGAACTTATCTGGCATAACTGAAACTCTGTATCTTTTGTCTAATATCTCCCCATTTCTCTCTTTTTCAGCCCCTGGCAGCTACCTGCTTCCAGAAGTTCAGCTTTTTTGAGATTTCATACATAAGTGAGATCATGCAGTATTTCTTTCTGCACTTTTGCTTATTTCAGGTGGCATGTCCTCCAGGTTCAAGGTTTATCCATGTTTTGGGAAATGATAGCATTTCCCTCTTCTTTTAAGACAGAATAATATTCCATTATATACATTAAACATATATTCATATATTAAAATATCACACCTTTATCCCTCATTCATGGGTGGACAGTTAGGTCTAACCAGTCATTTTCTCTTAGAAGTAGCATATACCTAAATTGGGATGAGGCGGATTCTATTCTGGTGACCTCAGAAGGGCTACCACTGAGCCATCTGCAGAACTTTGTGCTGCAAATTTTTTTTCTTTTTTTTTACTTTCCACTTTCAAAGCTGCAGCAGTTATTGCTGCTTCCCTCCATGGGAGGGTGGCCAAGAGGACCTGTGGTTGCTTTCACAGACGCACGTGTATGACTTGCCTGAACACGTATTTGTCTTGCTACTTTCTAACAGTCCCCAAAACTGTGGCTCATTTGAAAATCGATCTGAGCTGAAGGCAACCCAAGCCTCTTGCCTCTGACAACTCCATCCAGGTAGGACATCTTCCTTCATCACCATGGTCTTGGGCGTGCTCTCCTGAGCTTTATTCTCTTCTCTCCCACCACAGGTTTCAAGTTTCTTCCTTCTTTCCTTTCTTTCTTCATCCCTTCCTTCCTCTCTGTCTCCCTTTCTTTCTCTTTTGGCTGAGATGCCTGCACCCAAAGTCTAACTTTCCAAAACCATTTATGTTCCATCAGCCGTGACTCCTACTCTCAGCTGTAGTGACAGGAAATTGAGTGGTAGGTACAAGGCTGTGATGGAAAAAAGATGAATAATTTCCTGAAAACTTTCCTCACTCTCAACATGAGGGTCCTGGGTTGCCTCACCACAAAGGTGGATTCACAGATTAAAATGCAAGAGTGAAAAACACCATCCTTCCCACCCCTTCACTTTTCAGGGAAGCAGTGATGGCAGGGATGGCTGCCTGACCACCACCTCAGAAGGAACGTGTTGATGGGGTGGGCACCGACCACCCAGCGAGTCTGCATGGAACCCATGCTGAAGCACGTGCCAAGCCAACATGGCTTCCGCAGTAGCGGTGGCAAGGGAGGCAGCCCATCATTACTTCTGTTTTTTTTTTTATTTTATTTTATTGGAGTACAATTGATCTACCATGTTATATTTCATTTCTGTTATACAGCAAGATGACTCAGTTATACATATATTTTCTTTTTCATATTCTTTCTTATCATGGCTTATCATAGGACATTGAACTATATTTAATATCCGTCATTACTTCCTGAATGTGATATTTTTGGTTTTGTTGACTGATTGCATAGGCCAACTGATCACCCTTGCAATATCATTGTGGTTCTTTATTATGAGACAAGAATTCAAATAAAACTAGAGTGCCAGTCTCAAAAGAGTCAGAAGAATATGTATAAGTACCAGTGGGTCCCAGGCTCTCAGAGAACAGTTTTCTCTTTGACCTCATTTTCTCATAAACTCAAGAGTAGGCATTGGAGCAAATAAATTTCATTGGCAAATCATCCAACATTTGGTATTATCTGGGCAAAACTTTGCTCCATCCGATTGACCCAACTCTTCTGCCCCATGGAGTCTTGGAGGTGTTAAGGTTAACAAATCAATGCATGAGTGACAACTATTACAGCTCTGGCCCTCTCACAGCCTGCTGCTAGTCTTATGTTTTGACTTGATTAGTCAGAATACAGACAACACTCAGACTGCTGTCTAAACTAGAAGGTGCTGAAGTCATTAGTGCCTTGGTTTGAGCAGCTCTAAAACCTTCTATTAAAGTGTCTGTGGTCTCCTATGAAACCAAATGTTTCTGTAACGTTAAACAGAGCACAGAAGCCACTGTGCTTCTCATCTACTTGTCCTAGAAAAAACTGGGTCTCCTGCACTGGTCTCCTCATAACTCAAGAACAGACCTGAGATCTGACATAAATAAGCAAAATTCCTACTAAGTTCCAGTTGCTATCCATCACAGAGGCCTGCTGATGGTATCTGAGTTCTAAAGGTGTAGAAAAGATGTCCCTGACCACATACAAAGTGCCACGGCAATCAAGACTATTCTTAGAGTTACATAAAAGATGCCTCATAAAAAATTTTTAATTTTCAGATATAACGCAATTTTCTAGGATTCTTGAATCTCTTTCCAATTAACCAAAATTCATTGGTTTTCTGAGTATGCTGAATTTTTTTAAATTTCCAAAATTCTAACGACTCATTTAAAGACCCACCATTTTGTTTCATAGACTTTGAGACTGCCCTGGTGTCAGTTGGCCCACTGATATTAGCTTTTCTGCCTCCTATGAGATATGTGAACTCTGCATTTTCAGCCACACCAACTGAACTATGGGGGGGTTAATTAATAAGCAACAATCATGTCCAGTGTCGTTAGAGGCCGTACAAGAACACTTACTCTGTCTCCTGGAGGGCCCATTGGTCCTGGTGGGCCAGGTAATCCTGGAGTTCCCTACACAAAAGGAAACAAACAAGAAAACACGGTAATAAACTTGTGTGAGGAAAGGAATTTGTGTCCTTCTCCAAAATGTTTGGGAGAAAAGTGCAGGGACTCTGCGAAGGAATAGAAACTCAGTAGCAAGCGCAGAGCCAGCCCGCGAGGGAGACGCTAGCTCAGTCAACAAGCCCAGACCTGACTGCACAGCCTCAGCCTGAAGCCTCAGGCCAGGCGACGGAATGGAAAACGGCCAGGCTTCTGCTCTGCGGCTTAACCTTGGTTCACCTTCTGAGGCACTACGAGGGCAACTTTGCAAAGAACACTTGACAAGTCAAGAAAAGGCAAGGTGAAGAACAACTCACAGTCCGGCCTGGAAGTCCTGGCTCTCCGGCATCGCCCTTCATTCCCTGGCGACCCTGGAGCAAGCAGTGGGAAAACAGGTCTCAGCATTTTACAGAAATTAAGTGAAAAGGGAAGACGTGAGTCATTCCTGAAATCTCTATCACTTCATAAATCCAATGAAGCATATTTGTGAAGGGAGATGAATAAATTATTTTGGGGACTGATGCTCACTTTTTAAACTACAAATGCTGTTATAATTTCCATTTATCGTGTTATGGGATCATTTTATATAATCATGGGATAATATGCCTTTCTTTTAAAAGAACCCAAGTTGAAGGGAAAACTATTTTTATTATTTAACATATTTAATTTGGTGCTAATTGCAATGGAGAGTCAATGAAATGTAACATAATTTTGTTCTTTATAACTACATACTAGAAGATACTTGTTAATAGGCAGATCTGAATTAAAGCTGATAATTTAATAGTAGTAATAAGAAAATAAATAGAAATAAAACTCCCCCAAACTCCCCTGTGGATATTCGAAGCTAAAAGTAGATGCATTCAACCCTGTTCCTTTTTTATAGCTGCACTGAGAGGTATGAAGGATCTGAGTTCCCTGACCAGAGATTGAACCTGTACCCCCTGCAGTGGAAGCTCAGTCTTAATCACTGGACCCCTAGGGAAGTCCTGCTTTCAACCTTTTTGAGTGAAAAGAAAAACCCAGTTCTTTCAAATGTTTCATTTCCAGCTATATCTGATATAGATTATTTTTTTCTCTAAATGCTAAAAAAAAAGTCTTTAAAGGGAGTTTAGACCTAAATTTAAAACTATGTAATTATCTGGATTCTTATTCATATGCTGTATTTGTTTTATTTTAAAGTATAGAAAAAAGTAGTTAAATAAAACACCAGCCTCAAAAGGTAAGACACTTCTCCTAAGTTCAGACTGGCATTTGGAATAAAACAAATTTTTATTGAAGTAATGACCTAGATAAATAAGTCATAAATATCAGACAGAACCCCAGGGCCTGCCACAGACTCAAAGCCATTTCAAAGTTTTCAGGATATTAAAGGATATTTGCATTACTTATTAAAATAATTTTTAAAGGTCAAAGAAGTAGCAACAATTTTTCCTACAGTTACATATTATTACATATGCTATTTACATATCTGAAATTACAGTCACAGGAAGCCATCTCAATGACTAAACTTGTTGAGTTTTCTGAAAAAACACTGGAATTTGGCAAAATAGAGTAGAAAATGTTCCAGTTAAATTCAACATTAATCCACCATCCTCATTTCATACAGAAAGTCTTTGTGCTTACTTGTTCACCGGGAATAGAGAGGCCGTTGGGTCCCTGAGGGCCTGGAGGGCCCTGGGGACCAGGAGGACCTGTATCTCCACGAGGACCGGGTGGCCCCTACACACAGAACAGAGAAACAAGCACAGAGTCATAGACTGCCCTTCCAGGGCTGTCTTCACAACTCTAAGATACCAATCAGAATCTCTGCAAACGTTTTACAAATCAGCCCATCTATTGGGTTGACCAGAAAACCCAAACGAAGTTATTGGCCAACCCAATATAAAAGCATTTATTAATGTCATCCCTTTCTTCCTTTGACTACTCACTAAAAGAATTAGAAAGTAGAATAAATTCACAAGAGCACTTAAATTTCCAAACCTCCTATTTTAACAAGGGAATAGGTTTCTTAAAAACTAAAATACATCAAATATATTCATATATCTATAGTCCTAGATTCATTCAGAGGTCAAACCTCACAATTCACTAGATTTGATTTCTTTTAAGCTGGTCCTGATTCCTCTTAGACTTAAAGGAATGTACAGGGGATGTCACTGAAGTGGGAATTGCCCATGGGAGACCTAGAGAAGCACCTAAGGGCTCCGCTCTCAAATGGGCATCCTCTCATATGCTCTCATATGGGCTGATTTCTGGGACTAACATATGTCTACATCAAAAAAGGAAAGAGCAGGTATGTTCACTCAACGTTGGAGCTTCTTTGCAGGGTGTCCAGGTAGAAAAGGACAGACCTGGAGTTAGACAGACCTGGGTCAGCACCCCAGCCTCACTTTCCTGAGTTAGCTTAATGACAGTACGACAAAAACTACACATCACCTTCACGATACATCCTCCCAAGATGCTGGAGTTGTCTTACAGAGACAGTTTTGAACCAGTAGAAGAGGCCAGCGACCCCCAGCCAAGGCAGATGTGGCTGGCTTGCCTCCTTGAGAGAGATGAACCCTCCCCAGCCCCCGCTAGTGGGACTCTGCTCCTTGAGGGGGGTCTTCCAGCTGATGGCCAGGTCTCCCCCTCTGCTTGCCCATATGAGAGCAGAGCCCTTAGGTGCTTCTCTACGTCTCCCATGGGCACTTCCCACTTCAGTGACATCCCCTGTGCATTTCTTTATCTGACTAATCTAATCTACCATTTTGACATCCAGAGGCAAGACAGAGATCATTATATTGCCTAAGGCTCACTAAACTTGAATCAACTTGTTCAAGGTCACATTACCCTGTGAGCGGAAATTTGAATAACGAGACTTCAACATATAGGTGAAAATGTAAATGCACTCTAAAATATACTTACAACTGCCCCGCTGACACCTCTTTCACCTCTCGGACCTTTAGCACCAGGTCCTCCCTAAAATACACAGAGCACATTTTAGGGTGAACATAGGAAACTAGGAAGAAGCTGATATATAAAAATTGCTTTAAGAAGCAGCGCATTCTCCAGTCAACCAATACTACTACAAATATTTATGAAATATGGAAGTAAATACTTTCTATCATACAAACGTGTGGGAAAGGAGAATTTCAAAACATTCTTAAGGATCTCATTTTTATATTCTGATCTTTCCTTAATTGTTATCAAATTTTGAAGTTGATTTGAAAATTTGAGGTTTACTTAAAAAAAAAGCATTAAATACAATATTTAAGCATTTCTAAGGAAAAAAATCTATTTCAGAATTATATGAGTATATTCTTCAGGGAAAATAATATGCAATAAGAAATCTCTCTCAGAATCTCAGAACATGTAATTTAGTAATAGAAATTCAGAGACCTGTTCACTGAACAAAGAGGAAATAAACATGATACTGACATGATATCTTACAATTAGGAAAAAAATTCCTACTTCTCAAAAACATTGAAGTCACATCCAGGGTATAAGTTTATGATTATAAATATAAGTCAGGTAAGTCACTATTAATTAAAGAAAATAAATGATGTTAATTCCAGATATATTTTGATTCCATATATGAGGAGCTGGTTTGTAATTAACCTAAAATCAATTTACATTACTTGTTAACAACCATGTATAGTAAAATCTGGTGTTCTAAGGCTCTTTAAGCTGTTTCTATATTAATTAACCCATGTTCTTAAAAGAGGTCAATAAAGCTTAGTGGTACCACTTCCATTCTGAAAAGCCAGCCCAGGTCACATGTAATTGATCAACAGGGTCTAACACTGTACTCTTCAATGTTTTGCATTGCATTTTATTGGTCTCCCCTCCTACCCCCATAGAAAGACCTGGTCAGTCTTCTCACTCAGGTTATTCCTAACCCCAACACTTTCACCCAGAGTTTACGATATCATCACATACATAAATTATCCTCTATATGTTATTCTATGGTATGCTTGTTAATAACATACACATATCCTAGGCTCTAAAGATTTTTTGGGTCAGCCTCTCAATCATGGCTCCATAACATAGGTACAAGAAGCTTTCAGGAGATGTAAGGAATTTTCAAAATCATGTAATTACAGAGAGAAACCCAAATCCATATCTTGAAAAGCTCTTGAATGCCAGCACCATTCAAGTGCTTTAAGATTTTCTTCTGGATTTATTCCAGTTCAGATCTCAAGATGTGCTGTGAAAATGGTCTGCAGTTCATCTTGTTCTGTCCTAGAACACACCAGTGGCTGGAAGCATTTTATCCACAACACACTGACCAAAGAATGATTATGCCAAAGATTTAACTGGAAATACTAGAAGGACTATTTCAGTTTCCTTACTGCAGGGCCGGGGGGTCCCGGAGGTCCAACACTGTCCTGTGTACATGTGCAAGCATTCGGAAGAGCTGGGCATTTTGCTTCATCTCTCTGAAATTTGGAAAAGAATATTTATCTCTGAATTGAAAGTAAAACAGCCTCTTATCCTCCACACCCACTTATCTTATACACACAGGGAAATCTATTTCCCAACTTAAAGGATAATTTTTAATTATGATTACAAAGTCTTACACCCAATCTTGCTATGTCCCTTTATGTCTTTAAAAGTTTTGTTTTAGGAAATCTCACATAAGATATGTTTACAAAACCATCATCAGGACCCCTGGTAATTTAATCCAATTCTCTCTAGTCTGGTATCAGAGAAATGCTGAGTGTTCCAGATATGGATGCCCATTTCATTCAGAATAAAATTTAAAGTCCCTTCCAGAGCCTACAGGCCTCACATGGTCTGCAAAACAGCACCCCACCACCTTGCCCCGTGCCCACCGCCCACCACCTCCCCTCTCCTTCACTCTGCCCCAGCCCCCCTCATCCACTTCTTGCTTCTCAGATGTTCAGGGCACCTTGTGGCCTTAGGGCCTTTGTGCTTACAGTCACCTCTGGTTGGAATGCTCTTTCTCCATTATCCACATTGCTTGTCCCCTCACTTCACTCAGGTCTCTGCTTAAAACTCACCTCATCCTTGAGGGCTGAGGATACTCACCTGGCTACCTGTCCTTGTACCCTGGTTGGTTTTCTCTCTATTTCTTTTCACTGGATAACACAGTATATACCTACTTATTAACTCCTCCTCTCTCTCTGCCTTTCACTAGAATGTTCCCTTTCACTGCTATAACCCCAGCTCACAGGATAGTGCCTGGCTTATAAGAGGTGTTCAGTAAGTATCTGCTGAGTAAATAATGCACACTTATTGTGTGGGTGCGTGCAGCTCACTATTTGCCAAGAACTTCAAATCCATCATCAGCATTCAACTTCGTAACCATTACCACCTACACAGATAATATGGGGGAAGGCCATCATCACTGAGCATTTCTACTTAGACATCCAGAGAGGTATGATGGCTGATCCTGTAAAGGATTTAATAAGCATTTATTGCAAAATGCTGGTATTTTACAAGCACTAGGAGGACTCCGCAGTAAATGGGTTTATCAGACATGCTGATTAAAGCAGGACTTTTCTGACTATGCCTAACCACTTTGGCTGTTAGGGAGAATTTCCAGATGCAGTCCTCTACATTCTTGACTTTCGAGGGAGGGCTCCCCAGCCTGAGCTGCGGCCGTTGATGAGCACACACACCATGCGTGTCCCTGGCTCCGTCCTGAACATGCAGCTGCTGAGGGCTACTTCCTCTCCCAGGTCATCCTCATCCACATCTCTTATTCCTCGAAGACTAATCAAACCATGACAAAATTCCATTCTGTTTCACTTACTCTGGAGGGAATATCACAGCATCTGTCTCTACTGGTCCACACCGGACTGCAGACAATATCAAAATTCTGGATTTGGAACTGTAAACAACCAACAGCAACATGAGCTACAGATGCGTGAAAAACATTTCATATTAACATTTCCACATTTTAACCTCTGCTAACTTCTCACACAGACTCTCTTGAGGGTCCAGGCAATGAGAGCAATGTGATCCTTACCTCCTAAGAGCAAAAAAACCTATGCCTCAGAGAAAGGGACGGTAAAGCAAAATGCATATGTGGTAGTTCCACTTCTGATTCATTTCCTTACCTAAAATGAAATGTCTCATTGAGTTTTTTTTTTTAAGAGAACATTGATTTCTTTATATCCTTAAAAATGATGGGTGCATTTAATTCAGAATTTTAATTTGAAGACTACACACATTCAAATTAACTTCTAAGAGTCTACCTCTGTTTAAAAAAAAAAAAAGTAACATTTTTAAAAATTCCTCACTTAAATTGATGCTCTTCTTCTTACAAATTCTTACCTAGGGGCTAACTAATAATTTTATGTTTACCTTCAGCTTAACTATTTCAATATATATATTTTTTCTATCTTTCTACACTTAAAAAACAGAGTTCTTTGGATAAAAAAGAAAAGGTCACTTAGATATAGTCATTCTTTTATAAACTTAATGTAATTGCTCTATTTAAATACTAAACCCAATATTCAATAAAAGATTTTAATTGCAATTATATGAAATTTGCACTAACTAGTTCTCCCCTCATGGCTCTGAGGGTAGAATCTGCCTGCAATGTGGGAGATCTGAGTTTGATCCTTGGGTTGGGAATCTCCCCTGGAGAAGAAAATGGCAACCCACTCCAGTACTCTTGCCTGGAAAATTCAATGGACGGAGGAGCCTAGTAGGCTACAGTCCATGACGTCACAAAGAGTCAGACACGACTGAGCAACTTCACTTCAACTTCACATGGTGAAAGCTAGGAGTGTTTGCCAGTTCAAGTTCTCCATTGAGGGTTAAAAATTTCATTTCTGAATAGGGAAGAAAATTCTGTCCATGGAAGAAAGCTAAGCTCAGTAACAGCAATTGAAAAAATAATAGAAGGGTTTCCCTGGTGGCTCAGCAGTAGAGAATCCGTCTGCCAATGCAGGAGACAAAGGTTCAATCCCTGATCTGGGAAGATCCCACATTTCATGGAGCAACTAACCCCAGGCACCACAACTATTGAGCCTGTGCTCGAGAGCCTGGGGGTCACAACTACTGAGCCCAGGGGATGCAACTAGAGCATCTCATGCCCTAGAGCCCATGCTCTACCACAAGAGGAGCCGCAGCGATGAGAAGCCAAATGCCACAGCCAGAGAGTAGCCCCCATTTGTCACAACAAGGGAAAAGCCCGAACAGCAACGAAGACCAAGCACAGCCAGAAATAAACAAGCAAAATTATCTTAAAAAATAATAGAAGCCAAAAACAGTAGTCCTGCTTTCAGAACAAGGTTATTATTAATCAACATGTATTATGAACTTAGCCTGGGACAATGAAAACCTCAGGTTTTAACAGTCTATTGCTAAATAGCATTGTAAAAGGGTTGGCAAGCCCCCGCCTCAATGACGGTTGTGAGGCGGCTGCCACCCTACACTCGTCTTCCTTCAAGGCAGGCCTGACCCCTCTGTGAGGGAGCGTAGCTCTGTGACGGTCACAGAGTCCACAAATGCAAAACGCCCTAAATGCACCAAGCTGTGTCAACAGTTCCTACTTTTGAAAAGCAAAAAAAATGAATTCGTTTACATTTCACTGATTCTCCTGGCAACCGTTTGTGCTGTACTCTCCAGTTTGATTCGGTTTCAAGTCGACTACATGATGTTCTCTGGTGCCCTGACATCTTAATTTGCTTCTAGCAGTAAAGCATATTATCATGTTTTGTCAGTAGCGTATTACCTCAGTGTAACTTCCAGTGTTTCAATCTAACCAAGATATAAAACAATTAAAAACATCATCGAGGGAAAAGAAAAAGTACCAATTACTTTGAAAAATGTCATTTCTATCTTCGTACAAGGTACCAAGAAAAATAAAACTGTGTTACTTACTGTGGCTGACTTCCTCTCCCCTTTAAGCAGTTTTCCAAGAATTTCATAACCATCAGTGGTGATATTTCCAGCTTCCTTGATATCCTTCTCTACAATCTCATAGCAGTCGATGTAAAGCTTAACACTTTTCGAGGTCACTACGATATGAACCTAAAAAGATCATTTGTTTCCATTACAAAATTTCTACCCAGAGCAATATGACTGACTTCTACATATATCAGATCACACGTTAAAAAAATGTGTACTTAAAGCTATTCATGAAATTAAAAGACGTTTGTTCCTTGGAAGAATAGCTATGACCAACCTAGACAGCTTATTAAAAAGCAGAGACATTACTTTGCCAACAAAGGTCCGTCTAGTCAAGGCTATGGTTTTTCCAATAAGTTGGCATGGAATGAGTTCCAATGAGTAGTCATGTATGGATGTGAGAGCTAGACAATAAAGAAAGCTGAGCACCAAAGAATTGATGCTTTTGAACTGTGGTGTTGGAGAATACTCTTGCGAGTCCCTTGGACTGCAAGGAGATCCAACCAGTCCATCCTAAAGGAAATCAGTCCTGAATATTCATTGGAAGGACTGATGCTGAAGCTAAAACTCCAATATTTTGGCCACCTGATGCGAAAAACTGACTCATTTGAAAAGACCCTGATGCTGGGAAAGATCGAAGGAGGGAGGAGAAGGGGACAACAGAGGATGAGATGGTTGGATGGCATCACTGATGTACATAAGTTTGAGTAAACTCTGGGAGCTGGTGATGGACAGGGAGGCCTAGCATGCTGCAGTCCATGGGGTTGCAAAGAGTCAGACACAACTGAGCAACTGAACTGAAAGCTATTCTCATCCCAAATAAAGAGCCTTGGACTAAAAATTCAAGAATCAGGTTGCAGTGTCAATGTCATTTAATTTAACAACATCAAATTAAATGAATCACTTAACATCTCTGAGTCTTAGTTTCCTACGCTATTATACATCACTATAATTTCTTATTTTCCCCACTATGTACTCTTCCTGAGATGGCTAGAGATAATGTAGTAGATGAGATGACTGTTTAAACTATAGAGAGCTTTAAAAAAAAAAAAAAAAAGCAAACTGACAGATACAGAAAACAAACTTGTGGTTACCTGTGGCGGGGCATGGGGGAAAATCGGGGTAGGGGATTAAGAGGTACACAGCAGTTTGTATAAAATAAGCTATCAAGATACACTATACAATGTGGGGAACATAGTCAATATTTTATAATAACTATTAAAAAATAAACTAGTGAATTAAAATATAAGTTAATAAATCATTAATAAATTGTTATACTCAGAACAAAGGAGCCTTGAATGTCTTCCACTGATTTTGCTAAATTCAGTTTTTAGTTTCTTAGTCCAGAATCCCTGCCAACTCATTGGAAAAGTCCCTGATGCTGAGAAAGATGGAGGGCAGAAGGAGAAGAGGGCATCAGATGAGATGGCTGGAAGGCATCACCAATGCAATGGACATAAACTTGGCAAGCTTCAGGAGATGATGAAGGAACAGGGAGGCCTGGCATGCTGCAGTCCATGGGGTTGCAAAGAATCTGACATGACTGGGCAACTGAACAACAATAGTCCTTGCCAAAAAGACCTTCCACACCATGTAGATACCTAACACAGGAAAGAGCTAGGTTGTATCTTTTATAAAGAGTCAGCTCTGGAAATCAAATTCAAGACTCAATTTCCTCATAAGAAAACAAACTTATGTTGATTTATTGTTATTGGATATTGAAGATATTCAGAATCTTAAGAAATCTATTAGTACAGATAAATAATAAAACATCTATATTTCAATAATGTAAAGAATGCCTGCAGGCAATCTTTGGCTTCATAGGTATGCCCATGGCTTCCACTTATCACAGCCCAAATACCTAAGTAAGCCCATGTTGACTGCTTTAAAAAGTTTGGTTCCAAGTTAAGGAACAGAAATTCTGTTAAATGTTTTACAGTAAATAAGCCTAAGGACAGTCTCCAGAGATTTCTTTTTAACAGTAGATATTTTTTCCACATAGAATCACCACCAAAACATTAATTTAGTGTCTCTATAAGTAGTATGAATTACATATTGCTTTTATTTAAAAATGATATATGACTTACTAAAAATAATTTTAAATACCCCAGGACAATCATCTAATACTGAATTCAAGATGAATACCATACAGAAATTCCCAAGGTATTTATTATCTAGTAATATCTAGTAAGAACTGAAACTTATTTATTGGATCTTATATGAACAATCTCAGAGGCTAACATTCAAAAGCTATTTGAAAAATCATAGTATCTGGAAAAATTATTTCAAAATCAAAGCTTTGAAGTTTTGAAACAAAATTATTCCAAATACACTCGTCACTCAATGTGAACCAAAAAGAAACACATGCTAAAAATATATTTTGCTACAATCTCTTCAGGGTTTTATTGCACTTTAAACACATGCATAATTACATTTCAGATTGGCTCTTCATCTGGGCACCATTGTCCCAAGTAGTTAGTGACTATTTCCCAACTGGGAAGCATGTTGGTCACAGACCAGTAGAAAGAAACATGAACACTCTTGTCAACTCATCACCCTTCCCAAGGTCTGCCATTCCTTATTTTTCATCTATTCTACCTTTTTGTCTTATTACAAATTTCTCACTGGAATCTATGTCACCTGATACAATAAGATAGAGACACAGAACTTTGTTCAAGAGAATCCTCCAGAAGCTGCAGTTGTCTGCCCTTCCCCCCATAAGCTCTTTTATCTATCCCCTCTCTCCCAAGGGCCTCCTGCATGTTATTTTCACTAATTTGCTGCTTCACTCAGAGAACTACTTGTTCTTATCTCAAAGACTGAAGAACTTCAGTTCCCAAATTACATGGGAAATGAAAGAAGGGTGCTCCAAGTCCTTGGATCAGAAGAATGTAAGTAGCCAATAGAGACTGAATTTGGTGCTTGAATTGATGCGATAAATGAGCGTAGGTTATAAGAATGGGGTGGAGGGAGTAAGGAGGGGAAGAAAGCATAATGAAAAAGTAGAGGAGGAACCAAAAAAATAGAAAGGCATTATGAAAAAAGAAGGTAGAGAATTTGAAAAGAAAAGAGTTTATGGGAAAAGGGAGAACAGTCATTACATAAAACCTAAGAGTACAAATACCTCTCTATAAAGGCAAATTAAGAAGGGAGGGTCAAAAAACTATCCCTGTAGGTCTCTTCAAAATTACTACCTTATTTCAGTCAAGTACAATGAAACATTCAATGAAAGTCAGAAATTAAAAAATAATAGTTCCTAGCCTAGATGGGGGGAATAGTTTGGGGGAGAATGGATACATGTATACGTATGGCTGAGTCAGTTTGCTATTCACCTGAAATTATCACAACATTGTTAATCAGCTATACCCCAGTACAAAATAAAAAGTTTAAAAAGATAATAACAATAGTTCCTAAATTATCAGGTGGTTCATAGCAGGCTGAGTTTCTAGTATCTTCAGTGGGTATGGAAGAAAAATAAAATGGTCCTCTTTAGCAAGTTACTCAAATGTAAGTTTAATAGGTGTATCAATGAGCCAAAAAAAGTTCATAAGATCTTTGCCAGATTCAGCATCTATTATTGGACAAGAAGCAATTGAAGCTAGTAAAAATCTGTCAAACCAGAATCTTCTTTCCCAATAAGGCATTTATTTTCCTGTACTTTTACCAGTAAAGTCTGTAACCTGTTGAGCAAATATGCCTTTATACTCAGAGATCTCTGTTTTTCCATCTTTTTTTTTTTTTTTTTTGCTTATCACTAATGAGCTCATTGGGCTTCCCTGGTTGCTCAGTGGTAAAGAATCCACCTGCCAGTGCAGGAGACAGGGATTCAGTCCATGGATCAGGAAGCTTCCCTGGAGAAGGAAATGGCAACCCACTCCAGGATTCTTGCCTGGAAGATTCCACAGACAGAAGAGCCTGGCGGGCTACAGTCCATGGGATCCCATAGAGTCGGACACCACTGAGTGACTGAACAACAACAATAAAAATGTGCACTTTGAGGCCTCTGCAAGTCCCATGAGGAGAGGCCCTTGCTATCTTCACCAAGAATCTGATTCATGAATAAAACATTCTGGGAAGAAACCAAGATTCTTAGGAAGAGAATCAGCAAGAAATTCATCTAAATCTACCTAATCATGGGGAAGTTCTTCAATTTTCACTTGAAAAATCAGACTGAATTGGAAATATTTGTTTTCTACATATGGGGACTAAATTTCTGAGCATCATACTGGGGAAATTTTAAAGATTGCATGGCAAGTAGTCTTCCTCCTGTTCGTTTGATCCAACTGATGAAAAAATTCCATTAAAAAGTCCACTCATAACCAAGACTGTTCATTTCTGATGCTGCCAACGCCAGTACTCTTATCTGTCAATTAATTGTCTGAGAGCAAGTCTATATTACCCTTGGATCTTAAAATAAAAAAATTAATATCATCAAGAATAGATAATTCCCTAAGAATTTATCTTAGAAGTTTTAATAAAATGTTTCAGAGAAGTTGTAAATGTGTTCATGCAGAAGTTAATCTCATAAACATTATCTTAATTATTTTGGTAGATAGTGAAAACTTTTGGACTGACATGTTTGTAACTTTTCAATAAATGAGCAAGCGAAGCAGCTTACTATGCTCTATAAAAGAATAAATAATATTATCAACTAAATACAATCCACAAAAATTAAGCTTTTGAAACAAAATTACATAAAGGTTCAAAATAAAATGGCAGGTAGAAAAATGGGCATACAAGATTGTATATACTACACAACGCATATTCTAAAAAGACATTAGCATTGAATATATACTGAAATGTTAATAGTAGTTAATCTCATAGTAGAAATATTGTTTTAAATTTTCTTCTTTGAAAATTAATCAAATCTTCTGAAATGAGATGTTTTCAAAAGACACAGCTATGTTTCCAGCAGTTTAACATACATTTTAATAAATAATAAATTAGTTTAAGTTTTAAGTCCATATACTTCTTTTATAAATAACCAGATAATCTTATGTTTTTACCTTATGGAAACTTCCATAAAATAATGCCTTCACTTCATCTGTGTCAAATGTAACAGTCTGCACCTCACCTCTTGTATCCTTGTTAAAGAATGATAATGTCTTGCTAGAAGCTGTAATCAACACATAATTGTTATTAAATCAAATGCATGGAGATTCTATATTGAAAGTATTAACAATTAATTCTTGTTGAAGCTATCTCTAAAAAATTAATAATTCAGTTAAGATAAAATGTAATTCAAATATTTACTGACATATTTTTTAAAACCTTTAAATATAAAAGCATAATCAAGGAAATATATATATATACACACATCCAGAAGGTTCTTAAAGAGAAGGAAAAACATAATCAAAAATATGCATGCGTGGGCCCTAAAAGAAGATAAAAATCCTTACGATCTGCAATCACCCCAACTTGTGGTTTATAGTCTCTGTCTGTGATTTGCCAAATTGCAAAAGGGTCGCTGGGAGTTTCTGGGAGGAGTCTGAACAGTAATATAATTGTATATGAAGGAGGGAGTCCATTGGGATGTAGTTCTCTGTTGGATAAAAGCAAAATGAATTAATTAGCTAATTAGTAAGGATTTCTCATCAGAAATAGATGATACTTAGAGTTTTGGGACTAGCATCTTTTCATGACTAGTATTAGAAGCCATTGATAATAATCCAATTATAATAATCCTTCTAATAATACATTACTAGAAGGGGGAAAACTTAAGAATGACTTCAAAATAGCAAACACTAAAGATCCATTATGTAAACAGTAATAGTTTATTCATAATCTGATAAAGTCAAAAAGTCTGGGAAACTGCCAAATGGTCTTTCATCCTACAGTTAATAAATCATTGTTTCTCAATACATAGATGATTATAAAACTATATAATGACTTTAGAGTGATAAACATTCTATCTATGGATGTAATTTAAAGAGCATAAATCTCACTAAATATATTCGATTTCCAACATCAGGGATATGAGATCATAAGTAAGATGGCTCAAGGTTTCAATTTCTCCCTCCCTATACACTTCCAAAGTCCTCCCTTAAAATCAAATAAATCAAATAAGCTTCAGAAGGTCACACATTCCCAGAAACAAAACCAATAATATATGTTATGGCCACATACATGTGCAAATGTTTAGTGCTGATAAACGGATGTGATTCAAGTTTCTTGGCTCTAAGGCTATTGAACATAAAACGTGGACCCATGTGTCCTTCTAGACTTGAGTCAATCATTGTTCTAAGGGAATCTCTGAAAAGAATTAATGGATTTTTGCCTGAGACCATTTAAAAATATTTTCTTCAGAAAGATAGGAAAAGGGCCTTGATAATCGGCTCATGGACAGAAGAGAAGCAACTGCTCCACAGATTTTGACACAGGGCCCAGAACGGCTCTTGGGGCTTTGAGCCTCAGTGTACCACGGTGCTGGCGCTTCTGGAATATAATGCTGTCCTACATTTTTTTTTCAGTTTTAATTTGGTATATACTTATTTGCAATGCTGTATTTGCTTCTGGTGTACAGCAAAGTGAATCAGTTATACAAATACATAGAGCCTCTCTTTTTTAAATTCTTTTCCCATCTGTACAGGGAGGGAACTCTGCTCAATACTCTGTAATGCCCTCCTTCTTAAAGCATATGTTCTGGGCAAGCTGACACAATGTCTTTTATATGTTCAAAAACCAACTATGGTCATAATGAAGTGAAGTGAGAGTTGCTCAGTCGTATCTAACTCTTTGCCAAGCCATGGACTATAGGCTGCCAGGCTCCTCTGTCCATGGAATCTTCATAATATTCCACATTAAAAATAATATCTTCTCCATATAAATTCATCAGTCACTTAGCCCATTTTTCTCCATTTATAGTTAATGAATGGTCATGAAAAAAAAGTATTTAATTGCATTTTATGCCTCTTTCAGCCACAAGTTCTGAATCTTAAGAGGACAGTGGGCTGTCTTATGTGAAAATGTAGGAATCATAGCTTGAGGTGACAGTTAAACACTGGGTACTTAGGTTCACTGCAAAACCTAAAACTGCTAACTAGTGTGGTTAACCATAAAAGAGTTAGGAACTCACAGTGTGGTCACGCTACAACAATACAATCTGTGCTTCCTTACAAGAAATTAGCTTTGGTTTTAGTCTGAATTTTCCGTCAGCTTTCCAAGAGCATTTCAAATTTCAGGCATCATCATATGACCTTGTCCTAAGTTTCTGAAAACTTTATTTCTTCGTGTTCTTTCCCCTCCAGAAGGTGCCAAACACATATTTTGGTTATCAGGACCAGGTACAAACTTTCATCAAGTTAAATAACATCTAGAGCTGCCCAACAGGTCCCCGGAGCACCAGCCAATAAAAACTAACTGCCGCCTGTCAGATCACAGATCACAGACAGACTGCTGCAGTCTTTCATCTTCTGGAGTCAGAAACTAGGAAGAATGCCTGTTCCCATTCTGCACTGATTCCATCCAGCCCCTCTGCACCCACGGAGAAGCGTTCAAGAGAAGAAGATGCCTCCCTGCTTAAATAATCTCCCTTAGAAGATGCATAACTACAGTCCTAGCCTTAAATTCAAAAGGATTTAGTAATCCATCACGTGGCAGACACAGGATGAGATTCTCAGAGTAGCAGACTTGAGTACTAGTCTCCCACGTGACCCGATAAAAGACCCTTAACTCAGCTGTGGGGCTTCCCTGATAGCTCAGTGGTAAAGAATCTGTCTGCAATGCAGGAGATGCAGGAGACATGGGTTCAGTCCCTGGGTTGGGAAAATCCTCTGGAGGAAGAAATGGCCAGTAGTCATGCCAGGAGAATCCCAAGGACAGAGAAGCCTGGCAGGCTACAGACCATGGGGTCCCAAAGAGTCGGACATGACTGAGCAACTGAACACACACAACACCCACACACACACACACACACACACACACACACACATACACACAACCCAACTGGACTCAAGGAAACTAAATCAGGTCATCCATGCAACTTTTCCGACAATTCTAAAATACCAGAGTGCTACGTTAGCAAAGACTCTAAGAACCTCCGAAAAGCCCCCGGCCCATGGTAAGAAAGAAACCCTCCAGCTGTCAGACTCACACTGTGGGCTGGCTCACAAAGGCATTCTTCTGGAGCCTGTAAGACGAGTGGCTGGGGAAAGAGCCGGATTCCAGGGAGACCCCTTGCACAGAAGCAAAATTCTTTTCTGTCAGATTGTATGCCTCAAGCATCTTAAAACCTTCACATCAGAAGAGAAAATATTGCAATGAGGTTATCTGAATTATCTTATTGCTTAAATCCTAAAATAAATTAGCCCAAGAGTATGAATGTTTACCTGGCGAGGTGTAGCCGTCCAAATAAATTAGAGGACAACCTGCAACATACAGTGTTGTTTAAGTACAGCTCACCAAGGAATACCAACATTATACACGCACAGAAAGCACTGCATATATACTGCAAGTAACAAAACTGTTCATTCATTTATAAAACACAACAATCAAACCTCTTCTAAGTGGTTTTGTGTAGATTTTCAACTTGTAGGGGAACTCATACTATTGAGCAGTGGAATCATGTTTTCTGGACCGTCTCCAGTCCACCTGGAATTTTACAACGTTCTTAAGATTGGTAAGATAGAATTAAAGGGGGAAATTTATATATTTTTTCGATGGATTAAAGAACGTTTTGCCCAGGGAACTTTAAATTTGTGCAAGGGCAGGAGGAATTTGTTGCCAGTCAATCCTCTTCTCAGCCAAACGCTGGAGGCTCGTGCTCGTCACTGAACCGTCCAGGGGTAGGTGTGCAGGGGGTCTCAACCTGGGGCCCGGAGCTGGGACAGGGAGGGTTGCATGCAGGACCCCCTGGAATGGACGGAGCAGCTGCTGCTCCCGCTCACTTTCATGACGGCAGCTCCATTCTGAGCTTCAGCGTTAATTTTTACAGTAAGCCACTGACATTTGTTTACTTCCGCTGCCTCGAACCAGAGTTCTGAGAGTCTAATATAATGTTTAACAGGGGAAAACACAACACTTAAAAAGCACAGCCTGCCTGGGATTAGGGGTTTAGATGAGCCACTCAACTATCTCCTTAATCTAATACTCCAAAAATCAGAGTTCATGAATGGGGAGGAGGACAAATGGATTTAAATCTTTTGTCCTTCACTGTATCTTAAAAGTTAAACTGGAGGTCTACAGTATACCATGAATATACCCAAAGAAACAAATGAGAACCAAGTGCATTTCTACAGGGCACACTCGCATAAGGCTGTTTTTTCATGGCTCTCGTGAAGCACAGATGTTGACAGAACAAATACCAATTGATTACTAACAGGGAAAACCTTCATCTCACAGAAATGCTTCTATAAATGCGTTTCTAAGTTGAAGATTCATTTTCTCAAATGTCACAGGCATTGAGATGGTGGGAAAAGGATATATACCAACATTTTATTTCCATACAAGGAATATTGCATCTTCAAGACTAAAAATGGACCTCTGACAAGCACACAGTTAGCATGACCTCAATAGGACCAGTGATTCATCAGGTTCTCAAGTGGTTTCCCAGGATCTATTTATGCACAGACTTGATCTTGGTTAAGGAATGGTCTACTCAGTAGTTATTTTTCAAAACACGGGACACTATGGATCCATATGGACCATGACTTACTTGAAGTGGCAGTTTCACACACAAATGTGATGAGGTTGTCCTCTATCTTCTCAAAAGATTCGAAGTCATCCACAATGAACACGTGCCGCTCGCTTGGTTTGCTGGCTATGTTGGCAAGTTCATTGTAGTCGACATCAGCCACACCAACTACAAAGACACTGAACCCTGCAGAGCAATGTTTATAGGATTACACAGACTTCTGCGCCTCCTTTAGGGCCTAAACAACTCAAAATAAAATCTTATCAGAAATGACGCCAAACTTTCTCAGCTTATGCATCAAGTTCTTTCAACTGACATAAAGTCTCCTTAATTAATATACACTTTTTCCTATTGTCTGGCTTATAAAATTCAATTAATTGGATTTCCTAAAATAAAATCTTAGCAATTAAAAGGTGAACATTTTAATAACAAAATGACTTAATGTAGCACTCATTTCCTTCCACACCTCCTAACATACCCATTAATATAAAATGCAATTAATTGGATTCCCTAAAATAAAATCTTCACAATTAAAAGGTGAATATTTTAATAACAAAATGACTTAATGTAGCACTCATTTCCTTCCACACCTCCTAACATACCCATTAATAAAAAATGCAATTAATTGGATTTCCTAAAATAAAATCTTCACAATTAAAAGGTGAACACTTTAATAACAAAATGACTTAATGTAGCACTCATTTCCTTCCACACATCCTAACATACCCATTAATTCTACACGTCTTAGGCAACATCAGCATTTTAAGCTGATGTGACTCAGAAACCAACAATAGGCCCATTTTAAACTGAATTCCTGAAACTAATTTACTCAATAAACTCAGGCTCAAAGTCAGCACTTTGACCACTTTCAAAATGAAATCTACAACTGCCACTGGCAATAAACTTTCATTTATTTAGGCTAATACAAGTAAACAAAGTTTTCACTCCAAAAGTTTAATGTGACAGCAGGAAAAATAGGCTATATAAAGAACTCGTTACATAATTAGCTAGAAACAAGATAACTTGAGGAGCAGTCATTCATAACCCCAAAGTTAAATCAGCGAGGAGCCCAACATATGAAGAAATCTGTTCAAAGTGCCTAACCACAATGGAAATAATTTATAAAAACACCAGTACATAGAATGGTCTTTATTGTAAGAAGACAGTATGACTTAGTACTAATAATGACTCAGAATTTTAGCCAAAGACCCACACATGTGCAGATGACAAACTCCATGTAATGAAGCACTTCACAATTTAGACCACAGTAAATCATGCATAGCATAGAATTCTCTCTAAAATATGTCCACCTTGGACCCTGCCTGAAGGAGTGAGGTTGTTAATTCAAGTACTATAAAGATCTAGTTTCATCTCTAATCATCTGACATGACTAATTTGAAAGGCAATGTAACATCCTTGCTACAGGCTTTCAAAATGTTTGATCGCCAGGATCTATACCAGTGACGTCTCCCCAGACGCCTCTCCGCTCCTTTGCAGGGAACCTTCCAGCAACCTGTTTGGGGCGTGAGTCTACCAGGTCATGCTAAACCTATGTCCCTCCTTAGAGTGGGTTGAACCAACACCAAGATTTACTTCTGCTACAGCAGGAAGCCTGCTTGAGGATCATCCCATCACTGCTGTCTGTAGCCTTCCAACCACTATGGGGGACAGACCCTGAGGCATGCATGTCTTACACAAAGAATACACCATGTCATTGCTGAGCAATTATCCAACTGTTCCATAATTAAATGTAAACTAACACTAGAAGGGTGTGGAGGAGGATAGAGTCAAAGAGAAACAATAAAGTAAAATCCATAATTTTGGTCTTTTGCAAGCATTTCTGAATGTTTGAAACTGTAAAATAAACGAGGGCAATCCCTGGGCGTCAAATGTATGCCATCCCTGGGTGTCAAATGTATGCCTGTGCTTACCTGACTGCTGGATGACCAAAGCTGCCTTCTTGACCTCATCCTGCGACCGACCATCCGTGACCACAACCAGCACTTTGGGGACATTCTTCCTCATGCCGCTCTCCCAGGTCAACACCTTCTCCTTGATAAAGGTCAGAGCCTTGCCTGTAGAATGTGGCATGGAACATGTTCGTGTCATATCAGTGAAAACTATCCAAATGCCCTTAGTCACACCCAGCTGGTAAGAATTTGAATGTTAGAGTTATACTCAGCCCATCACTCCAAAGGCTTTGGAGAGTGAAAGTCTAAATACATGCTGATGAGCGGTACCTGTTCTTGTGTTTCCTCCTCTGTACCGAATATTCTGGAGAGCCCCCAGGGCCAGGGCCTTGTCGTTGTATGTGTTCAGCTTGAACTCAGACTTGACCTCATCACTGTACTGCACAAATGAGACCTGAAAGGAAAGGCAGTTTGGTGGTAAGGGTAAGTCAACTCTTTTTATGTTTCAGTTTTCAAATGATTCCTCTAGTTGTAGAATGGGAAAGAGAAGTGGATTAGACCTGATGAAATATTATAAACACTTTATAGCTAATATTATAACACTGACTACCATTATCTCACTAAATTCTCGAATTTCTGATCTTCATAAAAGTGTCAGTAATTGATAACTGATAAAGTACATGCAGTGTGTTTATTGTCCAGGATGCAAGAAGGGATACGTGAAGCCAGAAAGCAGTGAGGTTCCAGGATGAGAAACGCGAACATACCATCTTGAGCTCAAATGTTGGCTAAGCAATTGTTTCTCACTTCTACTGACTAAATCTACTCTTCATGGTAACATTAAAATGGCACATGTGTGATAATAATCATCACTCATCACAAAGTCGGTGGTGGTGTGATTTAGTAGAAAGATTATAGGCTTTATGCACAGGATCAATGGGATCAAAACTCTGCCGATTAATAGCTCTGTGACATTGGGCAAGTTCCCAACATCTCTGGGTCTTTGTTTTTTTAATCAGTAAAATGGAAATAATTATACTTACTTTCTACAGTCATTTTAAAGAAGAATCATATATACTAAGTAGCTGGCACATAGAAGCTAATAAAATATGGTAGCTTTTTTATTCTTATATTTTATCAGAAATCTTAATTTCTAAGAGGATTTTTTAAATGGCTTAGTTGCTGATACATTAAATTAAGAACATAACTAGCCTGACATTTTACTCATCTTGGGTTGGAATAACATCCACAGGATTATTTGGGGATTTGAAATTTAATATATTCCATAAAACATTATTCCATAAAAGAAGACATGATTTGTTTGCAGAATTATTTGTGGTTTATATCAAAAGCTCTTATTTTCATAACATCTCTAAGATGTCACAATGAAGAGGTACAAACAGCCAAAATAAAGAAGAAAACTCACCAAGAGAAATGTGGAAGGAAAGAACAAAATTCCAAAAAAATAATAAAACAACAGTCTCTTGCCTTTAGGGGTCAATGATTTAGACAGCAGAGAAACACACAAATAATGACAATATAAAGTGGTATGGGCCACAAGAGCAATACGAACAGAACCCTTCAGGAGTCTAGAATGCCTAAGACTGTCAAGGAAACTTCTCCAGAAAAGGTGGAATTGAAGTGGGTCTTCAAGGTTGCAGAATCTGAATTATAAGTAACAGAGCCACTGGCCCTGAGTGTCATGACAGAGGGGACAGCAGGGTTCCACACCTCCACCAGTCACTAATCATCCCTGGATCTTCTAAGTTAACAGGGTAGGACAGTTACAATGCATTTAACTTCCAGAATACAAAATGATCTTTTGTGAAAACGGATCCTTGTCAGAAGTTTTAGGCTGCAAAACAGTTAGAATTCCCTAAATTCTTCAACAAGAACATCATTTAGCCAAGAGTATACCTAGAGGAATACTTATTTTTTCTATTCATTTTATCATTTACACCCAAGCCCTTTCCAAAAGTATATGTGTAAAGAGAATAGAAACCAAAATCAAAACGGAGTTTATACTGAAAAGTCTTTGTACTTAAGAAGTCTGGAGGAAACAGCAAGACATTACAGATGAATAACCTTTGAAACGACACCCACCTGAATTCCAGCAGGACTGATTTCATCAAAGCCTCCCACGGTATTGAAGATGAATTTTACAACTTTGTTAAAATTATCATCCCCAATACTCCAGGAAGCATCGGTCAAGAATACAATATCTGCTTTGGCCCCTTTGCACACTGGGGGAGAAAACACAAAAGAAGCCCCAAATCTCATAAATTCTTTCATTCAAGTGAAGTTTCAAAACTGAGAAATGTAATCTAACACCCTGCTACTCCCCTGTGGTTCTAGCAGTAACAGCATCATGTGGGAACTTGATAGAAATGCAGAGTGCTGGGCCCCACCCCAGACTCTTGAATCAGAATCCACAGTGACAACGTGCCAGATGATTCGAGTGAACAGGAACGTTTGAGAAGTGCTCTCAATCTCTGCTCTAGAATTACTCCACCTGCTCTCATTCACTCTGCAAACACAAACTCCCTCCATATAGAATAATTCAAGAGCTTCAAACAATAAATGTGGAGGAAATCAAATGAAAAACAATTATTCACAGAACTTGAGTCATCAGTGGGTTTGGAGATTCTATATATAATTATCAAAGACTTGATGCAGATAAGGTCTTTTAAATTTTAACTTAAGCCACTAGAATCATATGGAAGGAGGAAAAGGGGGGGGAATAAAATAAAGAAACATCTTTAAATCTTTAGACTTGAAGGATTAAAAAAATTCTGAAAATAAGAATTTAACAACGTTTTAGTGACAAAAATTTAATGTGCAGAATATTTAACACCAAGCATGAATCCTAATGTAAATATGGACTTTGGATGATAATGATGTGCCAATATAGGTTCACAGGATGTAACGAACATACCACTCTGGCAGCAGGGGGATGTTGAGGGTTGGGGGAGGTTTGGATGGGAGGAGGTAGGGCATGTCTGGAACCTACATGTACTTTCAGCTCAAATTTGCTATGAACCTAAAACTGCTCTAAAATTTAACTGCTCTAAAATAAAATTTAACGTCTATTCAGACCTTAGCATGTCTTTAAGCCAAAATTACTTATTGAATTCCTTTCAAGAGTTTAACTTAAAGAAACTCATTACTATTTTATCCTATAATAATACACTTTTAATTTTACTTTTTTAATAGACTTGATAAAATCATATCAAAAAGGCTAAGATAATATCATAGCCTTCTAAGTCTTCCAGGATTAAAAAAAAAAAAAAAAAAAACCTTTAAAGTCTGAAATGCTTTCAGTTAAATGCTGGAAACAGAATGTAGGAAAAGAATAAACCAGTAGTTAATTTGCTATTCAGTGGCTCAGTTGTGTCCGACTCTGCAGCCCCACAGACTGCAGCACGCCAGCTTTCCTGTCCTTCACTACCTCCTAGAGCTTGCTCGAACTCATGTCCATGACTCATCCAACCATCTCATCCTCTGTCACCTGAAACTTAACTGGATGAAACGCTGAGCACTGCCCCAAATTACAGAGAGACCAGTAGGAATAGCTCAGTATATGTCTTTTTATCAGTTCTCTGCAAGTGACAATTATGTCTCCAACTTTGGTGAATGGAAATTTTTCAGCTTTGTGTAATCCAGGGCCTCTCAGGTCAGAAGCCAGGAATTCCAAAGTCAAAGGCCACAGGAGTTACACTGCAGTATTAGCCCCAAAGGTTCCCAGTGCTTGTTGATGCCAACAGCCAAAAGAAAGAAATGCCCACCATGTGACTATGGATTATATAAGGCATCACTAGACCTTCATCTGCAAAATTGAGGAAACAGAGTTCCACTGAAGAGCTGCAGGGGTTTATGATTGATTTTAGTCACACTAAAATGTGTCTGGAGCAGGGGAAGAGCCAGGTAATCTTTGCCTTTGATCAAAAAACGCTTCAGCAGGAATAATAAATCAGAAATGTCCTATAGCAACTGTAAATGATGCACAGGCTGCATAAGTAAGAAGGATCTCAGTCCCCATCAGCTGAATGCATTGACTTGACAGCATCACTTACCTTCCCGGGCTGGTGGAATTGTAGGAGGAGGAGGGGGTGTGGGTGGCTCTGTAGGGGCTTCTGTTGGTTTTAAGGCTAGAATTTAAAAGAATAATGAGAAAACCACAACAAGTGCATATTTCACATCACAGAGAGTAAATCTTAAGGGCCATTTAAGCCCTCAACAACAAATTAGGTCTCCCCGGCACTGACGCTGGGAGTTCTATTTCATCCAAATTTGGTACCATTGGCAGACACTCAGTATTGACTGTAGCAGGAACTGAAGCCCAGAATCAGAGGGAGAATGGGCAAAGGTCACTAATGCAACACATATTCGCCTTCTCACTGTCTGCTAGAGCCAGCTCCCTCCTTGAGGTCTTTCCTTACGATTATTCCAAGCCTAGCAGGGGCAGCACAGGTTTGCTGCAGATAAGGGTGTTGAGCCGACCACAGACCCCACCTCAAGGATCTGCCATCACGTCACTATTGCTGCTCACAAGAAGTGTCCACGTAGGAGTCACTTCAGCCTCCCGCACCCAGAGCATCCTATTCTGAAGCCTTACGGAGAATCCCCAGATTACTCAAGCACTTACTAGTACGTTCTTTGACCGAGACACCTGGTCCCTCAAGATTTGGTGTTTGCACAAAGACGGTGACGCTGTAATCAGTTTCGGGTGACAGGTCGGTGAAGCAGTGACTGGTTTCTGATCCACGCACTGTGATTTCCTGCCCTCTGGTTCCTGGGTAGGACAATGCCAGCATTGTCAGTAGTTATATTTAAAGGCATTTTGATGTATCATTTTATAACCAAAATAGCATCCTTACTAAAGTTTAAAATGTGACTACTATGTGCTCCAGGTGTTTTTGTTTTGTTTTGTTTTGTACACGTACCATCTGCGGGGCTTAGTTTTAGTCTGTAGGAGGTAGCTGCTCGATGAGCCAACCATCTGACGCAGAATGTATCCCACCCGACTTGGTAAGTTTTCAGATCTGTCACATTCAAATATACTACAAAAGAAAGGCAGAAAGAAACAGACTTACTTCCTAAACAAAGGCAAAAAGCATACTTCTAATCCTAGCACAATTTTAAAACTTTCAATGTGGCAGAAAAACATAATGCCTAAAGTCTCACAGTGTTTCCTTATTAAGAAATATACATGAAACAAACATGAAAATATGGTACAGTCAAAATGGATCTCCCTTTCTATCACTGATTTTCAAGAGAAGGAAATTCTACATTCAGGCATATCTCTGAGATACTGCAGGCTCGGTTCCAGACCACCAGAATAAAGCAAATATTGGTTCAGTAAATGAGTGACATGAATATTTTGACTTTCCAAGAGCATATAAAAGTTATACACTATACACATATACTATACCATAGTATATTAAGTGTGAAATAGCTTTTTGTATAAAAAAAGTAATGTTCATACCTTCATTAAAAATACTTGATTGCTAAAAACATTAACCATCATCTGAGCCTTCAGCTAATTGTAATCTATTTGTAATAGCAACACCAAAGACCACTGATCTCAGATCACCATATCAAACATAATAATAATGAAAAAGCTTGAAATAGTTCAAGAACCACCAAATGTGACTCAGAGACATGAAGTGAGCAAATGCTGACGGAAAAATGGCACCAGTAGACTTTCTCCATTCCAGGTTGCCACAGAACTTCAATTTATAGAAAATGCAGCATCTGCAAAGTGCAATAAAGCCAAGTGCAATAAAACGAGGTCTGTCTGTAGCCCCTCTCAACACAATGAATGTCCAAGATCTCATGAAAAATTATGAGAATTTTTTCTGAAATTCTATCTGCTAAGTTTTTAAAATAGTCATTAAAGCATTTGATGATAACAAAGCCTATCTGTGGGCTGAATCAGTAATCATGACATTTACATGAAAACTTTCAACTGTGTATGTATTTACTCAGTCACTCAGTTGTGACTCTGTGACCACATGGACTGTAGTCCACCAGGCTCCTTTGTCCATGGAATTTTCCAGGCAAGGATACTGGAGTGGGTTGCCTTTTCCTACTCCAGGGGATCTTCCCAACCCAGGGGCTGAACCGTGTCTCTCACATCTCCTGCATTGCCAGGTGGCTTCTTTACCACTGAACCTCCTGTGGAGCCCGTGTTTAACATCAAATGTCAAGAAAAACCACATAGTTCTCAATTCTATGATCTTACATATTATTCATGGATGAAATAGTACTTCCAAAATTTTTATCTTTCAATATTTTAAATGCATTTTATATGAAATAACATAGCTCAACATACACATTTTGTAATTTTGATTATATGGCCTGAGTATTTGTTTAGCTGGACACAAAAGGATTACCTACTCAATGCTGAGGAAACATGCATGTTAAGAAAGAAAACTAAAACAGACTGACCTGATCATTTCTATGACACTTTTCTTACAACCACAGAAAGCTACGTGACTCACATGTCGTGCCTTGGTCGGTCAGAGGAACACTGAGTCCAGAATCATACTGAGCATAGACATTCACGTCATAGGTGGTGCTGGGGTTGAGATTGTGTAACGTGTACGATGTCACTTCTCCAACAAAGACTTCCATGGGCTCATTGGAACCTTTTATTACAATCACAAAAATACAGGGAAATATGTGATCCTTAGTCTCAGTTTTTTCTTAAAATCAAGTGACTTAAACGATAGTATGAACACTATTGATTTCACAGCCCTTATGCACTTGCTCCCTGTAATACATGCTACATTATGTGGTGAATACAAAACTATAGGCAGAAACAATCCTTTTCTTGTTATTCTCAAAGTGCAGCACAACACCTAGCATGTGTGCTAATGAATGCAGCATGTGTGCAATTAATGTTCCTTTAATGAATAAATCATCACACAGTCAACTACTCTAGACTCTCAAGTTTCTTCTCTAAAGCCTCACTTTGCCAGCATAGTACTCTAGGTACTATGTTAACATTAACTAGGTACTCAGTTAACATTTTTTCTGTTGTATAGATGATTTAAGAACATCTGTCTTGCATCCCATTCCTCCACTTTGAAGTTCTCTCTTTGCTTCTTACACAGCTCACATATCCTGACACTTGCCTTCTCTCCTTTTCCTTTTTCTAGTTCACACCCTTCTTGGGCACATGGAAGATACCTCAGCAAATTTAGCACAAAGACTATATTTCTTCCATTTTGCTAAACATATAGATAGAATATGGAAACAGAGATGGCAAATAATTTAATAGAGAGGATATCCATTTAGGTGAAAGTGTCAGTGGGAAGTTGAAAAGCAAGCCTGTTATGAATAAACTAAAATGCACATGCCCCAAATGGAATAATACATTGACATAATGGGAAAAATACAGAAATACAGTTTATATTGTTTATGCACCCATCATTTCACAAGCATAATAACATATAGGTTGTCTGAACACAATTTCAATTTGTGGAATTTTATGAACCAGATCAGACATCTTAGTCATGCATATTAATGGTAGTAACATCTAAACCCATAGTAACAATAATACTTTAAACCACTGGCTTAAATACTATTTCCAGAAATGTTACCTTTGGTAGGAGAGAACTTGATGTGATAACTGAACTATCAAGAGAATCTAATGGAGGATGCAATTAAAAACACCCTCACACAAATAACCCTCTAGTGCATATTTAAGATGACAAAGGTGTTTCCTTACCTGCTGGCTTATACACAATTTTATATCCAAGAACAGGAGAGGGTGAAGGATCCCAGGACACCCTGAATCTGGTATACCACTCATCAGAGATGTGTATGTTCTGAGGAGGAAGTAATCCCACTGAAAACAAACATTGGCACACATTACTGACCTTTTATTGACAAACAAGGACTAACAAACATTAAGCATAGAACTTAGTGAGTACTGACTATGAATGTTGGCAGCGTAGCCCCATGAAAGCATATTAATATATCCCATAAGGTTCTGATCCAAAAAACAATTAATAAGCGCTGAAATGTTCAACAGAAAGCTTGGAAATTTTCCAAATTCCAACAGCAAATCAAACGGACTCAGGAACTGGTGATTTCCAGAACCAGTATGTTATATGATGCAGAATCATAGAGACTAAAATACATCTCATACCAGTTTTTGAATGTTATAGATCAAAGATTGTTAGACCAAAAAAAAGCAATTTTGAGACTATCTAGCTCAACCATCTTATCACAAAAATAAACTATGGTTTGTCCAAGACTACACAGATAGCTAATGACTAAAACAAGGTTCTTGCCCAGCACCGTTATAACCTCTACCAGCAAGACCTAGAGAAAATCCTCGGCTTCCAGAGTTCAGGCTAACTCCACTCCCAGTAAGAGCAATGCTGTGAAATAGCATGATAGTCAGCCACTGAGTTATTATTCATAGCATTACACACAAAACGACTTCAACTTAAAAAACTGTTTTAATAACAGAAACCATAAGTGGCTTTGGCCCTTCCTAGAAAACTCATGATCTAGGAGAGATTTTTCATGTTCTGTGATTAAGCACAACATTCTGAAATATGGCATTTCCTCTAGAAAAGTATCTAAATATATTCTGAAACCTCAGGCAGGAGTGAAAATTGGAAATTGTTCAATTAAAATTATCTTGAGTCACTAAACAGAGTCTCTGTTGACTCAGTTCTGTAGACAACAAGTGTCGAGAAATACAAATTCCTGGCCTCCAGAGACTGAGCTGAAACACTGGTCCCCCTTTTCTCTCGGGAGCTTTCAAATGTTTCCTCTCCCAAATCCTGTAATGTTGTCAAGATCGTTTAAGCAGAGAAAGAGTCTGGGCAATTAAGTGTAGCAATTATCATGTTACTTAAGGGGATCTTTGCTGAATGAAGTGGAAAAAAAGTCTTAGCAATGTCACCCAGTTAACAGAAACCAAAATACTGACAGCCAGCCTGCCTCCAAGCTCAGCCAGAGACTCTCAGCATTGGCTATGCACTACAACTTCAGCAGGTCCAGGCCACATCTAGACCGACTACGCCAGTGTCTCTGTGGGTGGTGCCAAGGCGTAAGGACCCTTAAGGGTCCTCAGGTGATTCCAGCTACTGAACTAGAGAACTTGTAATTTAAATCATAAGAAACTGCCACCCATGTGGGTTAGAAAAGACACCTGAATCCTGGTAATTCTTTGTAAATGACTTAGGACTATAAAGAAGGCTGAGCGCCAAAGAATTGATGCTTTTGAACTGTGGTGTTGGAGAAGACTCTTGAGAGTCCCTTGGACTGCAAGGAGATCCAACCAATCCATCTTAAAGGAAATCAGTCCTGAATATTCATTGGAAGAACTGATGCTGAAGCTGAAACTCCAATACTTTGGTCACCAGATGCGAAGAACTGACTCATTGAAAAAGACCTTGATGCTGGGAAAGATTGAGGGCGGGAGAAGGGGGTGACAGAGGATGAGATGATTGGATGGCATCACTGACTCAATGGCCATGAGTTAGTAAACTCCGGGAACTGGTGACGGACAGGGAGGCCTGGCGTGCTGCAGTCCATGGGGTCGCAAAGAGTCGGACATGACTGAGCAACTGAACTGAACTGAACAATAGAAAAAAAATTTTTTTTAAAAACCTAACTTTGTAAAGGCAGATGACTACTAGTCATCTTGCTTTTTATGACAAATTCAATGGTGACATGGTGTTTTTTGCTGACACTTAATTGATTAACAGCCACAGCCATGACTGACACCACACAAACTAAAACATTATTCAGTGACTAGCCGGTGGCTTTCCAAAGGATAAAGCTGTCTCAAGCAAAGAAAAATTTGCAGGCTTGTGTCTCATTTTCCTTCTTCTAGTGGACCTTTAAAAAGTTAAAAACACATTCTGTTGTCATATCATTTTGCCAAAATGCAATATATGGTACAAATGTTGATGCAGTATTAATGCAGTATCTGAGATGCACCTACTCAAAGCCCACCAAGTTTAAAGTTTATGAAAGGTAGAAGACATTTACCAGTTCTTCCACTTCCTGTCAAATGGGAACCATCTCCATCTTCATAAACGGGAATAATGGTAATTTTATAGGGGGTATCCGGCTGCAGGGGCTGGAGAATTACGTTGTTTCTTCTGCCTGGGACAGTGGTCTGCAGGGGAAATTAAATTATGAGGTTATTACCAGCTAGAGGATTTTCAGATCAGTATGTTTTCCCATAAACAGCAATGTTTTCTTCCTGGTTCCTTCTTGTTGTACAGTGTTCACAGTGGGGCAAACTGTCTTCCCTGCCGCCAAACAGCAAGGGGAATGGTTTTAGAGTCAGGTACATCTCAGCTCAAATCCTACATCAGCCACGTCCCTGTCCTGTGGCTCAGCCTCTCGGAAGGAAGGAAGCCTTGAGAAAGAAAGGCAGCATCTTGCACACACGTGACCATGCACCGCTGTGCCCGTCCTTTCTCACCCACCCCTCTGTGGCAGTTTTATGGTGCCCCCTCCACACACATGCACCCGGGCCCACCACGGGCCAGGCGTGACACCCGCCATGGAGCACATCAGGGAGCAAAAGGAGACTCAGGTTCTGTCCTCAAGAGGATCAGTTTGGCTGATATTAGCTAGGTGAAAAAGAGGAAATGGAAGATGCATTCAACTGCCGCCACGAAGAGGAAATGAAGACAGAGCTCTCAATCTCTCTTCCAACCCTATGCTCTGCTTCTACAAACAACAGGGATCACTTAGACCAGTGAATTCCAGCATGGTGTCCCCTAAATCCAAATGGTGAAGTGGGGGGAAATTACATTTTTAGTGTCTTCAGAAAAAGACAGGAAATTGCATATTTGTCCGTGGCAAAGCTGAATAAACACTAAAGCATGAGCCTCTCTGCTTTAGCAAACTAAGTGTGGTAATACTGCTTATCTCATCTTGAGCAGAAACAAAGACAGTTATGTGACTTTCTGATTAATAAAAACAGGGGCTTGAATTCGAGTTTAATATTTCAAGTTCAAATAGATAACAAATGATACAACATGGGGATTATGAAAGAAGAACTATCAAAGACAATTGCTGTTTTTCAGTCACTAAGCCATGTCCAACTCCTTGCTACCCCATGGACTGCAGCATGCCAGGCTTCCCTGTCCTTCACCATCTCCCGGAGTTTGCTCAAACTCATGTCCATTGAGTCAAAGAAGATACATGTTACAAAATGGCTACAAAGCACAGACTTCACTGCCTTACAATCAACATTCTGTGTCATATTCTACTAACCTATCACATCAATTAACCATTAAACTTTAAAGAAAGTAGTGAGTTCATCCCTCTGTCATAGATGGATATACATACTGCGAACTAGGAAGAAGCTTGAAGAAACTTGAATTGGGTTCTAGAGTGACAAAATACAACACTCAAAAAGTTTAAGACTAAAATGAGAGTATGTACTCTCAAAAACTAAAGTGTACCCAAAAATGTTCAATTCAGAGAAAAGACCGCTTGATTAGCCTGCTGACTCAGGGAGAAAGAACCTGCCTGCCAGTGTAGGAAATGCATTCGGTCCCTGGGTCAGGAAGATCCCCTGGAGAAGGAAATGGCAACCCGCTCCAGTATTCTTGCCTGGAGAAACCCAAGGACAGAGGAGTCTGGTGGGCTACAGTCCATGGTGTTGTAAAGAGTCACACATGACTTAGCGACTAAACAGCAACAATCGAAGGGAGATATTGTGGAGAAATTATATTTAAAGCAAGGTTAAGATTTAAAGAGTCACATTACCTGAATATTTGGAAAATTCATGATAGGATAAAAATATACACATTTATATTAGAGAAGACAAATCTTTCAACCTGTCTTTAGAAAAGAAATGAGCCCAAAGACACTGATAGGCTGCGGTGGGGGAGGCCATGCTAGGCACAGGCAGCTGCTCCAATATCACACCAGAGAAAGTCATACAAAATGTGACCGTCTCACAAGAGACAAGAATGCAACTGTGATCACAGGACTTCCTAAAGAGGAAAGTTGAAGTTCACCCTTCAACAGGTAAGAGACTACAAAATAAAATGCTCAGGTGAATGAGAATCAGACTCACATATTCATCAATCGGGTCACCAACAGTGGGAGAATAAATGATCCTGTATTGTTGAACTGGCCCATCAGCGTGATCCCAGGCTACTGAGAGGCTGTTGGTGGTCTCCCCAAAGACTCTGAGGTTTCTTGGTCCACTTCGTGGTACTAAATAAATAAATGCAACAGTTAGTTTCCAGTCTGTCATCATGGTGAACGTGGTGGGGGATGGGTGTGAAAGAAACGTCCCCAGGGCAGGTACCTCACCACTCTCTGAGTTGCTTACTCCCTTATGATGGAATAGACATCTACGGTTCTCATGTGAAACCAGAAACAGTAGAAAATGCTGTATTCAGAGCTATCCATGCTTCATTTAGGCAGCTCCCAGCACCCCTCACTCACCACTCACACACCCCCAGGCCACCCAGCCTGAGTCACAAAAGAACCCGGTGGAGAAAGGATTTGCGCCTCACATGTGCGGCCCTGGCCGGGGCTGGGATTCCCTTCTGCATCCGAGTAGAGCGCCACGATGTTCACAGAATAGGGCGTGTCCGGAATCAGCTGCTCCAAGTGCACCGTGTGGGTATTTCCTGGCACCACAATCTGGAGGGGAGGACATGCCAGATTCTGTCTGATGACAACCCAAACACTTACCAAGTCTTTCATTAGTCAGCATAATAACGTTTACAACGAAAGTGGAGCCCAATACAGCAGAAGCCAACTTCTGTGCTACCTCGTGGGATATGCCCAAGCCATAGCATTCGATGCAATTTAGCCTCAGAAATTTCCTCTCCAAAAAAAGTTAGTTCACATGGGACCCTTACTAACTTCAATTATCTCCTATTTATGTTCATGGTAAAAGATTCTCAAATACAACATCCAGGGCTCATGACAGTTAACCAAAAGTGTCCCGAATGCTAGGTACACATAAAAGAAGCAACACTTACACACACACACACACACACACACACACACACACACACACACACACTGGCGGGGCAGAGGTTTTCTATTAAAATAGCAACTCCATTCAATGCGTAAGGGCAAAGTTGTCTGAATATACACCACACACACAGGGACATGCAAATCAATATTCTTACAGAACACAGCCATTGCTCATTTGTTTAATCTTTGTTCATCATCACTGTTTATTTTGTAAAGACTTATAAATTAAATTAGCTTATAAGTTTACTTTCCCATAGGATCTGACAATGTGTGCATACTCAGTCATGTCTGACTCTTTGCTGCCCCGTGGACTGTAGCCCACCTGGCTCCTCTGCCCATGGAATTTTCCAGGCAAGAATACTGGAGTGGGTTTCTCTTTCCCACTCCAGAGGATTTTCCTGACCCAGGGATCAAACCCACATCTCAGTGTCTCCTGCATTGGCAGGTGGATTCTTTACCAACTGCACCACCCAGGAAGCCCGTATTTGTAGTCAAATTAGTAATTTCTGATCTCTACTAATCTACTTTAAAAAAAAAAAAAAAGCACAGTACTATGAATTGAAGATAGATTGGGCAATCTGTTAAGAGCCAATGGAGACAAACTTTAACAAAGTATTTTCTTAACAAAGGCATGCGTATGTTATAACAAAAGCCCATATTGATCAGTCCTGGGTGTTCATTGGAAGGACTGATGCTGAAGCTGAAACTCCAATACTTTGGCCACCTCATGCAAAGAGTTGACTCATTGGAAAAGACCCTGATGCTGGGAGGGGTTGGGGGCCGGAGAAGAAGGGGACGACAGAGGATGAGATGGCTGGATGGAGTTTGAGTAAACTACCGGAGTTTGTGATGGACAGGGAAGCCTGGCATGCTGGGATTCAAGGGGTTGCAAAGAGTCAGACACGACTGAGCGACTGAACTGAACTGAACAATGATTTGCATTAACTACTGGGGCTTTTAACTTATATAGCTAATTCTCATTTTTACAATAAAATTCATTTTTGCTAACTAACCCTATAGGTAATACTTTAATTCATCAAAAGCAATCATTTAAGCATTACATGCAGGCTTGTCTATGGCTTGCATTCTCACAGGCAACCAACCAGGACACAAACATGAGACTAAGCTTATCAAGAAAGGAAGTTTCCAGGAGACCCAGTGCCACACCAACTGACTTATTGCCCAGGGCCAGCAACTACTAAAGCTGGAGATACAGTGAAATCCGCAGCATTCTTTGGCCAAGTTCTAAGGCAACAGCAGGACTTACAGATTCGGAGGGTCTTGTACCATCCTGAGGTGAATACACAATGCGATACTGCTGCACTGGGCCAGGTGCCGAGTCCCAACGAACGTCCAGGTTGTTTGGTGTTGGATTGTACACTTGGACATTTCTCGCCAGCCCTCTCACCACTGAGGAAAGAAAAGCCAACACATATTTCTTATGTTTGTTTATCTATGTCGAGTTTTTGTTATCACTTCTCCAGAACTTCCACTCTCCAATAGGATAAAATATTGTCCTCCTTAAACGTCTAATTATCCACACACAAAAGCAGGTTAAAAATTTTCAAATCCAAATGTAGTCCAAGTTAGCCAACTATGTCTTTGGTCTATATGGAAGCAAAGTTGTTGCCAATAAAAACAAGCAAGTAAAAGCAATAGTACTGGGTTGGCCATAAAACAGGCTTCCCAGGCAGCTCAGTGGTAAAGAATCCACCTGCCGATGCAGGAGATGCAAGAGACGTGGGTTCAATCCCTGGGTCGGGAAGATCCCCTGGAGAAGGAATGGCAAAACACTCCAGTATTCTTGCCTGGAAAATTCCATGTGCAGAGAAGCCTGGTGGGCTACAGTCCCTGGTGTCACAAAGAATAGTATACGACCAAGTGCCTGAGCACTCATGGCCATAAAAGAACAGACAAGCAACAAGAAACTGAAAAGAAGCCTCAGTTTTCCAACACAGGTACTGGAGAGAGAGATGATTTTATAACTCTGCCTTCTAAGGGAAACCTGGCAACACGGATGAAGCCATCTAATTCCAAATAGCTATCTTCACCCATTCATTTCTTCTCATTCAGCAAATCGATACTGAATGTCTTCTGTGATTAAAATAAAAGGCAAAAGGAAGGAGAAAAGATACAGTCAGTTCTCAGTTAACTGCCTCAACCAGGTCTTAGAAAAACATTCAAATTAAATCCATGTATTAACCCCAAATTCTAGTTTAGCCAATATCATCATCTTTCCAGACCACTAATCTTTTGCCAAAAGAAGTCATCCGAACTTGCTCTCTTTTAGCCATCAACAAGTGTATTTTTAAAGCCAAAGAAATATTTATAGGTATGCCCTAAAGCCTTTAAGCAATACTACAAAGAATTGTAAAACCACTATAAACTGGTTTCTCAGGATGTTAATGGCAAATGAAAGCACTCAGCTTTTCAATGCCAAAGAGCACTTCATCAGCAAACCAAAGAAATGTGCGATTAAGTAATGTGACGAACAGATTTCAAAAATTGACACTGTGAAAGCCAGTTACAAAATACTGCTCCAAATAAATTTATAAAGCACAAAGCAAAGTTCATGAATTTTTGCCAGTGAAACAGAATACGGACCATTATATACACATGTATAAATTCTGAAATTACCATTTGAAAAGAAGAATGCCATTATAACTTTTCTGTTTTATACACTAAAATATTAACAGTTGGTGGTATTTGAATGACAAACTATGAGTAACTTTTACATTTTTATTCTATCATGAATTTTCCAAATATTCTTTAATGTGCCTATATGGCCTTTACATTGAGAAGCAAAGTGTATCATGAAAGAGCTACATTTTCTGCCTTCTTACTTACAGGTCCTTCCAGTATCTGATGTGCGTCCTCCATCACCTTCAGAATAAACAGGCACCACTGTAACAGTGTATTGGGTATCTGGCTGCAGATTCCTAAGAATGGCATAATTGGTATTCCCAGGGATTGGTACCTAAAGATTTTAATAAAATGTAAAGTACTTGATTTGAAAAACTTGCAAAGGAAATAATGCTTCGAATGACACAATACTCAATATAATCACTCAAGACCAAGTCAAGAAGCAAGTTCGGAAATACTGGGACAGAATGATGTGCCCCCAGACGAACTATTTGAGAAGACTTCTTACACTAATCCTAGACTCTCTCCTAGAACTCCCTGGAATTATCACTTCCCTTAGCTCCAATTCTCTGTCCCCAAAACTCCCCAATCACCCAGGCACTGAGACACCAACCTACTAGCCTCCGTCAAGTTCTACTAAATGAATATGAACTTCTTAGACTCTAAGGTAAATGCTTAACTCTTTAGCTCTACTTTGCAACCATTTGGCTGCAGTTGAAACAAACACACATTCTTCCCTACAGGAAATAATTACCAGTTCCTCCGGCCCCCCTGCTGTGGGTGCATAGAAGAGCTTGTACTGGCGAGGATTGCCCTCGGCGTGGTCCCAGCGAACGTTCAAACTGCTGGTGGAAGGGTCATACACTCTGAGGTTCCTCACGGTATTCAAAGGTTCTGAAACACACACACAGTCACGGTGTGATGCGAACAACCAGGCACACACAAAACACAGGTTCCCTGATGTCTCCCAGGAACCCTAGAACACAGCAGGTCCCCCATAGTAGGCACCCCACAAATATTTGTCAAAGTAGTGAATAAATGAAAGAATGTCTGTGATCGTCTGATGAATGTCTCTCATCTCTCCAGAGATATTTTGGCTCCAAGGCAGTTTTTATTTGCTTTATCCTAGAGAATAATACCGACCCAATGAACATGAGTTTGAACAAGCTCTGGGAGTTGGTGATAGACAGGGAGGCCTGGCATGCTGCAGTCCATGGGGTCGCAGAGTCAGACACGACTGAGCGACTGAACTGAACTGAGAGAGTGATTATAAACGTCTTTTTTCCCTGAACAGAGACAGAGAATTGCAAGGATATTAAAAACAATTGAGATCATTTTCAACATGCATTTTAAAAGATTAGCAAAGCTCTGTGTCACCCCAGGGTTTCCAGAGAAAGATATGATTCCATTTCCATAAAGGTTATTTAAAAAGTCACAGGACTAGGCATCTCTGGTGGAGTGGTATCGAATCCACCTGCCAATGCAGGAGACATGGGTTCGATCCCTGATCTGGGAAGATCCTACATGCCAAGGAGAAACTCAGCACACACATCACAACTATTGAGCCTGTGCTCCAGACCCTGGAAGCTGCAACTACTGAACCCCACAAGCCCTAGAGCCTGGTGCTTTGCAACAAGAGAAGCCACCTCAATGAGTAGCCTGAGCACTGCAAATAGAGAGCAGCCCCCGCTCACCAAACCTAGAGAAAAGCCCAAGCGGCATCAAAGACCCAGAAAAGCCAAAAGTAAATAAATGAATTAATTTTTTTGTTTTTAAAGCCACAGGATTCTGGGTTCACTTACTGGTCTTGCCTCTTCCTGTCATGCGGCCACCTTCACCATCCGGATACAGGGAGGACACGGTGATGGTGTAAGGAGTGTCAGGCTTCAGCTTCTGCAGAAGCACGCTGTTCTGCCGTCCTCCTATCGTGGTCTTGAGTGAAACAAGGATAAGTGTCAGCTTTGTCTCTCCATCTCACTAACCTGTTAGAAAAAAGCTCTTTCTACAGAGTAGTTATAGAGAGACCTTTGCCAAGATCTGGAAACATGCCCCACAGTGAAAGTTGGAAATATATCTTAGGTATAACTTTAAATGTAAAAGATGCACCTTCAATCATAAAAAGGATTCTAAGCCTTAAACCTGGTGACCTTAAAAAGATATTTCAACGTGCTAGCTGCTAGCACTGTGAAATTTCATCCAAAACACGTTTCACAGATCTCTTCCCCCAAAAAAGGCGTCAATCGTAAGCGAGCTGCAAAGGAACTTCAAGAAAGCAAAGAACTGCACAAAAGTGGAGGCGCCACACCATTCAGTGTTATTCTTACCTTTTTTACAGATGTTTCTTGTTTGCTTTAGAAACACATTAAAATGATTCAGCAAAAGATCTAAAGCTTTTGGTTTTCCCCCTCAAAAACTACCCCTCTCACAGCATGAGCTGTGTAAACTACGAGTCAGGACCCTCTGCCAGGCCACACCCCAGGACTCCAGCCTTGCAGTATGAAGCTTTCTCAACGTCCTCTGATTACAGAGTCACTGCTTAAGGCCATCTCGTTATCTTGTTGAAAGGAAATTTGTATGATTTGTTATCAGTCTACGGAATTCAGACGCTTATGCCAGACTCATTAAAATCGCATGAAAACGGCATGCTGCCCACCATGAGTGCACATGCCACGGCCAGTCCAGATGTTCCCCGCTTAGCACCCATCCACTCAAGTGGTCTGAGTTTCAGGGAAAACTTCAGTGCATCACTGCACTCCTCCTCAGCATAGGCAAACTAACCACTGCTGCTCAATCGCTCAGTCGTGTCCGACTCTCTGCGACCTGATGGACTGTAGCCCGCCAGGCTCCCCTGTCCATGGGGATTCTCCAGGCAAGAATGTTGGAGTGGGTCACGATGCTCTCCTCCAGGGGATCTTCCCAACCCTCAGATCAAACCCAGGTCTCCTGCATTACAGGCGGATTCTTTACTGCCTGGGCCACCAGGGAAGCCCATAGTGGCTAATTTTAACAAATTTTAGTATCTGAGATTATGAGAGCAAGCTATCAACGTATTTGATACTTAACAAATCTGAAAGCATCCACTTAGTAGAATTAGCCCCATGAGGAAACAGAAGAGTGTGCCTACTTCTTACATCCAATTCTCCCAAATAATGCTAGCATCAGTAAGTCATTACATGGGCCAGCATTAAAAGTAAAATACTCCTAAGAATAACATACTCTAAGGGACTGTCAGCTAATACCTTACAGAAGATAAGTTTAGGACACACCTTCTACTTACAACAAACAGGTGAGGGATAGGGAAAGGAGACTTGAGGCAGCAGCTAGATGGTATCACCAAGAACAGAAATGCTAAGGACACGTTTTATCTAAATCTGGCCCAGCACAGGTGAAAGTTCTGTTTCTGCCATTACAATATCAGTCCATTAAATGTCTTATTCTATATAAAAGCCACTTGATGACACTTGGTATTTAGTTTATTATGATGAAGTCTAAGAAAATTTTAATCCAAATGTATCACACTCCCAAAGTCAGGTTCTACAGAAACCTCAACAGAGCAGCTCACAAGCAGCATGAGTGCAGCTCAATCCACTTACTGTGCGGGTTCAGAGACCTTTAACCACTGCCAGCATCTACCCCTCCTAACGCCCCTAAAATGGGAAGAGGTATGAACCATTTGCTGGAGCTCAAAGAGTCGGATGATTAAAACTTAATAAGTCATCTCTCTCCAAGGCTTTGTGAGGAAAGAATACAGTGCTGCAAAAGTCAACAAAATGCCAGACCTCACCAAAAGAAGTATTTGAAATAAATCAGAAAGCATCACTCTACCTAAATAAAAATCACACTGCTTCCTGACCCAGGGTAATATGTGCAGTTTGGGCCACACCTTTCATAAAACAAATTTGGAGAAGGTTCAAAGTAAGCAAAGTGAACAGATAAGGGCTCTGTTAAAAAAGGGAAGGCTCGGAAGATAAAGAAGATGAAGGCCAAGTTTACAGTCCTACTGTCTTCCTCAGGAACCTCCATTTGGATCAATGCAAAAGTGATAAATAGTATAAGTTAGGTTGAACAGGTACCTAGATCAAGAAACATCAGAACTAAGACATATATCATGACATGCAAAAAACAGAAAAATTAGAAAAATGGAAGATTAGCAAACTCTCTCAACACTTGATCAAGTTAGAGATATAAGAAATGAAAATACAAATAGATTCAAAAATCTAGATATCTTCATGGATAACCCAGCCCTAATAGTTTTTAAGAAAACATGAATGCACTGAGGCATAAGCCTGATGCTATGAGACTCCATTAGGGATAAAGCCAAATAATTCCAACTAATACAGTAAATTTCATAACTCTCAAAACAGTAAGTCTGACTAGCTAAACACTGGGAGTGAGAGCTTGAGGAGAAAAAGAATATAACCCAGTATGTTTTTTCCCAAACAGATTACCGTTTGTTCATTGCCTTCCCCTGTTGAAGGCTGGTAGGTGATTCTGTATTTCTGCACACGACCACTTGCAGGATCCCACTTAACAGTCAAGCTGTTAGATGTTGCATTGTACACCTGAAGGTTTCGTGGGCCACTCTTTGGAGCTGAGGAAAGATTGTTGAGAAATAGAGTAAACAAACTGAAGAATGCCTCCCCCACAAATATGCACCATCCCCAAGGAAATGAACAGAGTTGTGTACTTCTAGACTCAGAACTAAATCTGACCCCATAACAAATGATGGTCATTGAGTCTCAAAGGACTCCTTAACAGATAGTAGCAAAGAGCAAAATTCTTCCAGAGAGACCTGTTTAAAAGAGGTCCCAATCAACACCTTACAATTTATTGTAAAAGCAGAAGGCCTATTTGCAATAGATTTTGTGGTATTTTTCATTCATTCATTTGTTCATTCTTTGGTCACTCATACAATCAGCAAATTAAATTCTTACCTTGTGTTGTTAAGGGTATCAAACGCTCTAAAAAAAAAAGAAGAAGAAGAAGGTGGCAAAATATTACTAATTCAGCCATAGTTCTATTCTGTTAATTAAAAAAAAAAAATGTCCTACTGAAGGTTAAACACCTACGTGTACGCTCACTGCCAATCAGGTCATCGCTTTCTGACTCATCAGGATAAATGGCGGTAACAGAAACTTCATAGAGAGTGTTGGGGTTCAGGTTTTGAAACACCAGAGTATTCTCATCTCCATTTAGGATGGTCTTCAGGAAAGAGGGGGGAAAAAAAGCCCAGACAAGATTAAGTCACTGTGTGCATCACAGCAGCTGGTTGACATCATTTAGCCAGATGTTCTTCCTGCTTTGAGGCATGCCATGAGCTCAAATGTAACTAGTAGGAAACGATGCTTTTCAGGCAACAAAGGTCATATATTTAAAAAAAAAAAAAAAAAAAGTTAACACTACCTCCATCTTATCTGCGCTTCCTGAAGGCGCCCAGGTGATTCTATAGAGAGACACATCAGAAGCTCCATGGTCCCAAGTCCCTCTGAAACTCTCTGGTGTTACTTCAGTAATCTGTAGGTTTGTTGGGGCTGGCACAGTGTCTGTCATGAGAGAAGGCAGGACTATATGTTTGGATGTGATCTACAAACTCAGTATAATAAAACTGCCCTGTTTTATTTTAACGGACATGAGGAAACTGGCTGACAACATGAGAACCAAGTATCTTACAAATTCAGTTCATTTGAAAGTAAATATGGGAGAGAGCCCTGAGAACTGCAAGTATTTTATGGATATAACAGACTACTTAAGTCTATTAAAAAGGTTATTTTTTTCCTTAAGAAGTACCATTTAGTCATACTACTCTAACACAGTGGTTCTTCATCATTTTGCCCTTCACACTTTTTGAGAATCTAAAGAAAACCCTGGACTCTTTCCACAGCAACACAGAAGCCAAACTTTAGCCTGGAGTACCAGAGAGTGCATGAACCTCCATGGTCCATGAAATCTTATGATCTAAGTAACCCACAGATAAGCTTTTCTTACAGATTACTAACCTGATACACAATGTGAAGCTGACTGTATCAGCTCTATTCAGAGACAGGAACAGCCCTGCAGTGCTGACGATGGCTGAAATCCCTCACACTTCTACTGACCAGGCACCCCAGCGAGCTTGCAGCGCAAGCAATTTGGAACGTCTGCCACCCGTTCTGAGCTTTCATTGTCAATTATTCTTCTATCTCCTGGTAACCAAAGCTAACTACACAAAAGCCAGAGCTATCAAAAATTTGTTTCTAATAATGACAATGAAAAGGCCCATTGAGATAAAGAGACTGGTCCCACTTTGACAAGCATGACTGCAGAACAAACGAACCATGAAGCATGCACTTTGGATGTGTCTAGAAGTTCCTAGGAAATCTTAAGGATTAAAAACAAGCATTAATTTAGTATGCTAAATTCCCTGCTTTCACTAGTCTTTCTTCCTGAACTTTCCCTTCCCTTTACTATTCCTGTTATATTTATGCCAGTGTGCACCTATGGGCAAATTTTCATCTCCAGCCACTACCCTTTCCAGAACTGATGCCAAGAAGGCAACTGAAGCTGCTAAGAGATTTCACATGGTAAGAAAACAACAGAGGTAGAGACTGTCTGAAGTTACATAGGAGGCTGTGATATTTGACAAGAGGCATTGATCATGTACAGCGAGCAGGGCACTGAAGAAATTTCTGATCCTCTGGTGATAAAGACACTGGAAAAGTTTTGGACCACAGCACTTATCCCACCACTAGCTTCCTGGGCAAGGCTGGGCAAGTTGTTTGAATTCTCTAGACCTGTGTTGCCCACCATGGGAGCCAACAGTCACATGTGGCTATCAAGTACTTGAAATGTGGCATCTGAGTTGAGATGCACTGAAAGCATAAATTAAGACACGTGTGTGCATGTACGCTCAGTTACCCAGTCGTATCCTACTCTGCAGTTCCATGGACGGTAGCCCACCAGGCTTCTCTATCCATGGGATTCTCCAGGCACAAATGTTAGAGTGGGTTGCCATTACCTCCTCCAGGGGATTTTCCTGACCCAGGGATCAAACCCACATCTCCTGCATCTCCTGCACTGCAGGCAGATTCTTTACCACTGAGCCAGTAGGGAAGCCCCAAATTAAGACACACCAGATTTTTTTTTTAAATTATTATCAAAAAAAATGTGAAATATCTCACTAATAATTATTATACTGGTAAATTTTGAAATGCTAATATTTTGGATACACTGGGTTAAATTCAACACATTATTATAGTTAATTTCATTTTTCTCCTTACCTTTTCTAATGTAGCTATTAGAAAATTTTGAATTACCTATGTGGCTCCCAATATATTATATTTCTTGGGAATTCTGCTGGCTCTAGATGTCAATATCTTAAACACAATTTATCTAGAAAATGGCGTGGTAAGCACTGAGCCAGAAACTGAAGGTTCAAAGTTGAGCAAAATACATGTCTCAGACTTCATTAGGAGGGAGCCAGAGGGAAGTGGTATAGACAGGAAAAGACCGACAGGCAATAATAATTGAGTTAAATACTGTGGAAGTAGCATGCTTTCTCTCCATCCCCCTACACAAACACACACACACCAGTTAAGTATCTGGAAAATGAATTAGTTAGTGACAGTGGCTGGTAGAATAATAGGAGAGAAATTATCACAAAAGGAATAGACATAAGGATAGAAGATGGGAAGTAACTAAGTGAAAAACAATCTATGATCCCAAACATTATGAAATTCTGGCAAAAATAACATTAAGAAATGCGCAGAGAACTATACTCAATATTTTGTAATACCTGTAAGGGAAAAGATTCCGGAAAGGAATATACATATATCTAAAGTATATATTAACAGAGGTACATATAAATCTGAATCCCTTCACTGAAACTAACACAACATGATAAATCAACTATACTTCCATTAAAAAAATAAAGAAAAGTTTTAAGAAACGAAACAACCAGTTAGTCAGTGACACATGCGTGCGGTGCTATTTCCCAATTTTCATTAAAGCATGAGCAACGGGCCTGGTGCATTGGGAAGACCCAGAGGGATCGGGTGGAGAGGGAGGTGGGAGGGGGGACCGGGATGGGGAATACATGTAAATCCATGGCTAATTCATTTCAATGTATGACAAAAACTACTGTAAGGATGTAAAGTAATTAGCCTCCAACTAATAAAAATAAATGGAAAAAAAAAAAAAGCATAAGCAAAACTCACGGGTGGTTTCTTGCGCAGTCACTGGGGGAGACTCCCCCTCTTCGTATACGGCAGACACGCTGACGGTGTACAGGGTTTGTGAGAAGAGGTCTTTAAGCGGCGTGCTGGCCCGTGACCTGTCCACCTCTACCTACAATAGAGTGGTGGAACTATTTTTACAAAGTCTAGTTTTGACATCTTTCTGTTGTTGGCTGTGTCTCTCAGCATGAGAGTATGAGAACGGCAGTACAAAAAAAAAAAAAAAAAAAAACAGCAAAGTTTTCCAATTTGCCTAAGAGTCCAGGAACTGAAGACCATTTATAGTTTCCAAAGTGGAAACAGTGTATGTACTAGAGCCCTGTGTTTGGTAAATGATGACAGCCTAGGAATTCAAAAAACCTGATCGCTTTCTCCCCACTTCCCTAAGAGTCACTGCCTCGCTTCCTTCAGAAAAATTCTCCTGCGCATTAGCTTATAAGACCCACTGGTCATTGTACTGCTTCCGAAAATTGAAACCCAGAATGAAACGAATATGTGCACAGGTCTAAATTAGCTTTCATGCAGTTCAGAAGACCAGCGCAGTCTGCAACTGGGTGCTCACAGAAACTAGTTCCAGCTTCCAAAACTGCCTCTGAGGTGCTTACATTGGTGTCCCTTCAGGGTAACATACATTTTAAACCCATTTGCTGGTGAAGCCCCTCCATTTGCTCCCACTCTGAAGCAGGCTGTCATGGAAATGGCTTTTCATCCCAGCATCAACTCAGAAACGTTCAAAGCCAAAGAGACACTCTCCTGACACTATATTCATACTTTCTCTCTGTCCTATTTAACTGTCCTACCTCTCCATTCCCAGACAAACTTCCCCCTTCTTTCCTGAATCCCCTTGCTACCTTTCATTTTTAGGAACATCATTATGACAATCTTTTAATCATTCATAGAATGCAGAGCACCATATTAGGCATCAGGAGGAGAGTGAAATACCATCTAGACTGTAACCCTTTATCTACTAAGGGATGATGTTTTAGGATTAATATCACACAGCGAAATATTTCTAAACTAAATGCAAAACAGTCCAATATATTATCAATATTCAAATAGTGCTTTGTTAATATATGACAAGTTATCAACACTATGTTCATAAAGTGACAAGTATTCAAAACATGCTATACCTGTTTAAATTCTTCCGTTAAACCTACTAGGAAAACAAATATTTCTAAACCGCTTCCAACCTCAACCTACCTCTTTGGCTTCCTCTTCTGGGGTTTTGTAGCGAACTATGTATTTACGCACTTTTCCAGGCGCGGGTTCCCATAGGACGTTCATGGTGCTGTGAGTCACGTCTCTGAGTTTCAGGTCTCGAGGACTGGGCAGAGGCACTGGAGACGCATGATAAATTAGGACCAGAATTTATTCTCAACCACAAAGCTCTACAGCTTCCACACAAGCTTTCAAGAAGTCGCTTGGAGAAAACTTAAAGGTGTGCAGCAAAGTAACTAAACAAATCAGTTATGATGACAAAAGCACTTTGATTCTATGAGGTACAGCTGAATTCTTAAGAAGACGTTTTTAAAATAGGATAAATTTAAATTTTTTTATAACTTTCTCGTTTATATTTAACTTTCTCCCATTCTATTTAAATAAACTCTTACTTGCTGCTCAGCTATAGTAAATCATAATTCGCCATAAATGTACAGCTTATGTTTCTTTATCAAACATTAAATCAGTTGAGATTGAAATCAAAGTGTTATGCTTCCTGAAGTATGTGATAGCAAAACAAATGGTTACAAGAGTGAAGAACGAAGATGATTCAAAATTATGCATCCAATAAGTTTATAAGAAAAAACCCACAGAAGCCCAAATGGTTAGGAGCAAATCCAACAATAAATTTTCCCCAAGTCAAACAAAGCTTTACCTTAAAAAGGACAAGGAGGAGGATAACTAAAGAAGAGTTTTTTCTCTTGCCACATGAGATGTATCTCACCCTAGCTGCCTGTTTGACCAACTTTCTGTCTCTCATTTCAAGTCTGCACATGTCTCTTCCTGAATCTGTCTCACCACCTCTATGCTCCTACACCTCCATCCCTTCAATGCTTTCCTCTCTCAGCCTCTCTCTGTACCCTCCCCTCCCCCAGTGCTGCAGTCCAGCCCTATATCCAAATCTATAGCCATGTCTGTCTTTAATCCCACTATGACTTGGGTCCCCTCACTCAGCATCTCCAAAATATGTCTCCATGCCTGGCTGGATCCCTACTCTTTCTACCCGCCACCACCCCATTCTGCAAACCACAAGCTCCAGATAGGGTCTGACATGTAAAAGGTGGTTATTTGATGTCCGTGACTGTATCCTGCCCCACCTTGCAGCATTTCTCTTCTCTGTCTCTTCATGCTTCTGTCTCAGCCCCATACCCCCTTGAAGGTTTCTTACAACTTCTTAATTTCCTTAGAAATGCAGGCTGAGACTCACAAAATGTAAGCCAAGACATGCTTAGAATCCCAGCATGCCCACCCCAAGAAGCGTGAAACAAAACTACCAGCTGGGTGAGACCAGGGTCCTAAGTGCCATCACTGTCACTTTTCAAGAAAAAAGCACCTAAATGCTAGTGAAAGAAACCAGAAACACACAGGAGGCTGAACAACACACACAAGAGAAGTGCAAACCATGAAGGAGTCAGGGTCTTCCACTCTGCCCTACGTTATTTATCAGCACATTCCCAATACCTAGGCAGAAGGCTGCAAAGTCACAGTTGATCAATATGTTTGGGGATTGAGTTAATTTACTTAACATAAACAGACTGATCCAGATGTGCCATAGCTTTTACTTCAACAAGAACTTGGAACTTCTTGATCTTAAACCTAGTATTTTTCTCCAACATCCCCTTCTCACTAATGGTGTGTACCATATTCATGGATCGACAACAACATGGACTGTAAGATGCACCATTATTTTATGCTCTGTTCCCTGACTGACACCTCACCAAGAGAAACTGTTAAGACACCACTGATTGTACAATACCATCTGAAAATCTGATACGTTAAATATGGAAAAACAAATGCAAATCTTAACAATCGATTTAAGATGCTGCCCTAAGTCCAGAAACAACCTTGGCCATAAGGAATAACCCTACAACTTACACACAAACAATCAAAATCATCTTTAGCATCATTGGGCAAAAGAAAAAGCGTAACGAATGAGTCACGTTCACAGCAATGAGGGAATAAGGAAACCTAGCGACATCTTACAGGTGACTTCCCTTGCTGTGACGGGCTCGCTGGTGAGGTCATGCAGGACCGCCTGGACTGTAACCGCATACTCGGTGTTTGGGAAGAGGTCACTCAACTGCACGTCATTCACGGTAGGCTCCACGCGCATCTGCAGATGGACCAGCCGAGGCGGAAGAACACATTCAAATGAAACACTTCCGCTAATGAGGGACAGCCAATCACACCAAGTTGTGACCACTAGATTTGAGCACAACTTTTATTTTTCATTTCTCTGAACGGCATTTCCTTTTACATACTGATTTTTTTTTTTTTTTTTAAGATGTGTCACAGGCCACAAATCTAATCTGTTTTTTGCTTTGCGTGTAAAGCTATAAATGAGCTAACGAGTAAAGGACTGGACAACAGTGACGGCTCAAGAAGACCCGAGACAGAGAAACACAGGGCTCCCACCTCTTCGGGCTTGGCCGGAACCGTGGCGTTGACGGGTTCGTAGGTCACGGTGTAGCCAGTAGCGCCCCCGACTGGCTGCCACTGCGCGTGCATGGTGGTTGAGCCAACGTCGTAGATGTTCAGGCTGACCACAGGCACTGGCACTGTTGAAATGGAAAAGCAGACATCATTCTAACTCTTGTCATTCTCCTCATCGGTTAACCGCGTCCTTTGTATATGGTAAACAGAAAACGGGCTGTTGTGAGAAATCAGTGAGAGTTAATATAATCCCTTTCTCTCCCCTCAAAAATCTCATTGTTTCTCGCCAGCACCTACTAGGACTCCATGTGGATAACTAATTCATAAAGAAAAGACATTTAAATGTAAAATGGCATTCTAGTATGTCTATACAAAAGCCAAAACAGAGACTAATTTCCTGAGGTTTCAGTCTCTTTTTCTGAAACATCTGTAAGTTGACCATTTTCGTTCTTCAATCATAGAACTTCATACACAAAAAGCCAACCTAGTATTTCATTTCATTTCATTTTTACTTTAGAAAAAATAAGTGAGAGTGATGTCTATTAATAAGTGGAACTCAGGGGATTCTTCAAGGAGACTAGCCCATGAGGCACACTAACAGGCTTACAGTCTCCTCTTCACTTAATATACACACAGCTTTCTATTTTTTGTCCCAAGATGGACTTTAAAGTTTTAAAGAATTATCAGATTAATCATGCCCATTATGAAATATATTATTTCCAGCCTAATGGTCTAATATGAAGAGAAATAGAAGAGATAAAGACCTAAGGGACTGAGCAGTCAGTGGAGTAGATTCTTGCCTTGGAGTTACACCCATTGCTTCCTCTTTCTTTTTAGAGGCCTCCCTTCTTCCTGGAGGCCAGCCAAGAAGATGGGAGAAGGAAAGAGTATTTTCATATGGCCTCAGAAACCCCACCAGGAATAGGAGTGAGGAATATCTTTCCCCAAAGCTCTACTCAAAGCCAAAGCCATCAGAACTTCTCTAGTAAAGGCCAGAGTCCAAAAGGCAATAAAAAAGGAGCTCGCACTGCCAGCGGGGAGCTCTGGCCTCAGGCAGAACTGAACTGGATCACTCCTGCACAGCTGCTCCTCCAGATACTGAGTCCCACTCCCCACACGCTACCTTCCCTTAAGAGGTGGACAATTGTGAAAGGTACCCTTCCCTCTACAGTAAACTCTGGCCATGACTACCCAGTGGGTCCTAAGATGGCTGGAGCAGACATGAAAAGCAGAAAATCAGAGTATTTATCAAGTACCTACATAAAGTACACATTCAGTAAATGTGTGTTGAAGAGCTATCAAATAAAGGAATGATTCAGAAGGCTTACAGAAATCCCGCACGGTACAAATGAACTTATTTACGAAACACAGATAGACTCACAGACATAGAAAACAAACCAGTTACCAAGGGGGATAGTGGTAGAGGTGGGGAGAGATAAGTTAAGAGGCTGGGGTTAAAATATACATGGTACTATGTCACTTCATGGGAAATAGCTGGGGAAACAGTGGAAGTGGTGTCAGACTTTATTTTTGGGGGGGCTCCAAAATCACTGCAGATGGTGATTGCAGCCATGAAATTCAAAGACACTTACTCCTTGGAAGGAAAGTTATGACCAACCTAGATAGCATATTAAAAAGCAGAGACATTACTTGGCCAACAAAGGTCCATCTAGTCAAGGTTATGGTTTTTCCAGTGGTCATGTATGGATGTGAGAGTTGGACTGTGAAGAAAGCTGAGTGCTGAAAAATTGATGCTTTTGAACTGTGGTGTTGGAGAAGGCTCTTGAGAGTCCCTTGGACTTCAAGGAGATCCAACCAGTCCATCCTAAAGGAGATCAGTCCTGGGTGTTCATTGGAAGGACTAATGCTGAAGCTGAAACTCTAATACTTTGGCCACCTCATGCAAAGAGCTGACTCATTGGAAAAGACCCTGATGCTGGGAGGGACTGAGGGCAGGAGGAGAAGGGGATGACAGAGGATGAGATGGCTGGATGGCATCACTGACTAGATGGACATGAGTTTGAGTAAACTCCAGGAGCTGATGATGGACAGGGAGGCCTGGCGTGCTGCGATTCATGGGGTCGCCAAGAGTCGGACATGACTGAGCGACTGAACTGAACTGATATATAAAAAAAAAAAAAAAAAACCCTGATGCTGAAAAAGATGGAGGGGGAGAGGAGAAGAGGGCGACAGAGGATGAAATGGCTGGATGGCATCACTGACTCAATGGACATGAGTTTGAGCAAACTCCAGGAGATGGTGAAGGTCAGGGAGACCTGGTGAGCTGGGTCCATGGGGTCACAAAGAGTCGGACATGACATGAACAACAACTATATATGAAATAGACAATCAACAAGAACCTACTATATAGCATAGGGAACTACACTCAGTATCTTTTAATAATCTATAAGAATCTAAAAAAATCTAAAAAAAAAAGAATGCACACATGTAACTGAATCACTTTGCTGTACCTTTGAAACTAACACAACTCTGTAAATCACCAATATTTCAGTAATTCTTTTTAAATGAAAATGAAAAAAACTCCCACATGGCCTGTCACCTCTTTACCTTAATAAATTAAACGATGAGTTTTTTTTTTAATCTGACTTACATGTTTTTTCTGTGCCCTTCAGAGGCTCACTGTATTCGTCTTCCACTACAGAATATACATTGACAACGTATTCAGTTTCAGGCTTCAGATCTTTCAGGACCGTGCTCCTTTCCAATCGGCTCACATAAAACTAGGGAGGAAAATTTACAAATAATAAAAACTTCTGTTAGAATCAGTTCCCTCTTTTCTACTGTTGATTGTAAAGTAGTTAATTTCAATGAGCTTAGGAAATATTCTTTAATGAGGCCATTGTTTTCGTTTTTAAAAACTATCAGATTACAGTGAGATCTTGGATAATCCATACAGTTTATTCTCCCCGCTCTTGTTTCCTTATTTGTAAGATGAGTGCATAAAATTAGAACGTCCTCAATGTTTCCTTCCTACTCAATGATTCTGGTATAAACTCATGAATAAATTAAATGCCCTCATAACCCCTAATTAAAAATTTATTTGATACTGTGCAATTTTTGGAAAGCATAAGAAATTAAAAGCTCTTCCCTCTAATTAAACCCAAATGGAAGTGCTTGCCCTGCAAGAAATGGAGACCACCACCATGGACCCAGTTCTACCCCCTACTTCCCCTTGGCCTTCCTCCCAGAGCCCTAAGGAGGAGGACCCAGTCTCAGGACAGGAAGGAGCGGGCTGTAAGGACTGTCTACTCACTTCTTGCCGTTTCCCTCCTGACACTGGGTAGTATTCCACCTTGTACCTGTCCACGCTGTCAGAAGGAGGGGTCCAGCTCACTCTCATAGAACGATGGGTCCGCTCAGAAAGAACCAGGTTGGAAGGTGCTTCCAAGTCACCTGCACGTGGAAATGAAGTACATAGACTTTTTCATTATCATAGCAAGATGGTGATATTTAAATTAGGTTGCAGTGGTGTTTCTCTCCATATTTCAAGCTTTTACACACATTCTTCCATATACTGAGAAGGTACAGTTGTTGTTCTTGTTCAGTTGCTAAATCATATCTGACTCTTTGTAACCCCATGGGCTGCAGCAGGCCCAGCTCCTCGGTCCTCCACTGTTTCCTGGAGTTCGCTCAAATTCATGTCCATTGAGTTGGTGATGCTATCTAACCATCTCATCCTCAACTGCCACCTTCTCTTCCTTCCCTCAATCTTTTCCAGCATCAGGGGTCTTTTCTAATGAGTCAGCTCTTTGCATCAGGTGGCCAAAGTATTGGAGCTTCAACTTCCACATCAGTCCTTCCAATGAATATTCAAGCTTGATCTCCCTTAGGATTGACTGGTTTGATCTCCTTGCTGTCCAAGGGACTCTCAAGAGTCTTCTCCAGTAAATCAGCCCAGTGCCTATAAGTCCTCTCTGAATGGGTGGCCTAAGATTCTTCACCCTCAGGAAATTCAAATCTGAGCTCTTGTCATCCTGACAGCATCACAGTTTATTGGTCACCTAGATTCAAAACCTCTGACTCGTCCGAGATACTCTCTCTGCTCTCCCACCTTCTACATGTATCAGTAAATGACAACATGGTCCTGACAACTCTACTGCTTCTATCACTGGTGGTACCAGCCAAGTTCACTGCCCTCATTATCATGTTGATTATTTACATTCATGTCTTATCTTCTTAACTCTAAGTTATGCTCTGTGAGGACAGAAGTGATTTCTTATTTATGTTTACTTTTCTTTCAGGATCTAATTCAGTGGTAAGAGAACCTACTTACTTTCTCACTCAGAGAGAAACAACCAAGTCGTCTAAAATTTAGGAATATCCTACTGCCTGCATTTTGTTTTTTTCTGTTCATAAGTGTAGGTGAAATGACTAATATAGAAAAGTATTTGGAATAAATATAAATGAAAACAGAAATATTGGGCTCAATATGACCATTAGAGAGATGTCCCAAATAATAATTATGGGAGAGTTAATGCAACGACTCCATGAGCATAGCAGATCATTCTCATAGGAACTCTTCCTACTTTCTTTGTAAGCCAAAGCTGGGAAAAAGCAAATCCATTCTTAGTATCCTGACCCTTATTGTACTTGGGTCATAATCAAGCCTACAAAATTATCAAGCAATTTTACTGTCTGGGAAACTAAATGAATGCAACTATTACATAGCTGATGTAAAAAAAAATAAAGTAAAACAGATAAAAGATGTTTTCATCCCCACTCAAAGTTCTCTCCAACTAAATAAAACTACAACTCTCTCAGCTAATCCAGAGCCAGACGCCTACAAATTCTGGCTTCCTGGCTAGTCTATTTCTCCTGGGAAAAGGTCAGTCTATTGTTCAAAATCCAAAAAGAAAATCTGCAAAATTTTGAAGAGAGAAATTCAAGAAGGAACATTCAAATAAACGTATCCTTAGTATCCAAAGCACGTGAACCATTTCTACCACTTTGTTAAACTCATTCCAACTTTCCAAAACCAGAGTAAGTTAATGAAAGACAGTCTTTACCAGAATCTACATTTACTTGAAAGAAATTTTTCTCATACAATAAAAACCATCATTTATATCATTAATTTTCCAAATACCTTCAATTTAGTATTTACCATGATTTGACCTACAATTTACACAGATAGTAATCATTTTATACCACTTGTCACTACAAATTCACTTCTATAATTTTATTTCTAAATCTTAATTCTTTATCAATAGCTACCTTTTTTCAAGGACCTCTCAAAACATCTTTACCCATCTGACTTTGAGTAAGTAACTGAATCTCTCTAAATCTATTTCTTCAGTGGTAAAGAGAGATGATACCCTTTCTAAAAATCCACACTCTAACATTGTAATTTGTCTTTATGTTTAGAGGTTACAAGTACAAAGTACCAAATGTGATCATCTCTGGTTGGGGCATTTAATAGTAATTTAGTAGTAATATGGACGGAAGATGCTTTACCAGACAATAGATATACACCAGGAAAGAAAGCACCTCTTTATTACCTAATCTCAGTTGTGTCTGTGTGTGTGCAGCACACGTGTGCAGTTGCTCAGTCATGTCCAAGTCTTTGCGACCACGTGGACCGTAGCCCGCCCAGCTCCTCTGTTCATGGGATTATCCCAGCAAGAATACTAGAGTGGGTTGCCACTTCCTTCTCCAGGGATCTCCCCGACCCAGGGATCAAAACTGAATCTCCTGCATTGGCAGGAGGATTCTTTACCACTGAGCCACCTAGGAAGCGTGTGTTTGGTACAGGCACATATAAACTAAATGTATCCTCAAATAAGCTAAAAGTCATTTACAGTTTAATGCCATCAGAGAAAATTCAAGAACTAAATCAATGATTCTCAACTGGGGGCAGTGTTCTCCCCAGCAGACATTCAGCACATTCTGAAGGTATTTTTAGTTGTCCTAACTCGGGGGATACTACTGGTATCCAGTGGGCAGAGTTCAAGGATGCTGCTAAATATCTCACAATGCACAAAGTAATCCAATCCCTCCATTCTACAAGGAATTATCTGGACCAAAATACCAACAGTTCTGAGGGTGAGAACCTGAGCTAATCTTACCTGGACCTTTGACACTGTTACACAAGTTGTTGGTGAGGTCATCCACAATCCTAGAGAGTGACTCAAAATCCGCCACGTTGTATGCGTGGATATCATCAGGATCTGTTGCAATCATCTTTAACTCAACTTCATCAGCATTTTTAATTCCTCGGGGAAAATGGATATACACAAATTAAAAGCACGTCTCAGAAAAAAATTCATGGAACAAAGCAAATATTTCATAGGCTACCCTTATACATTCAGTGTTAACTAGAATGTAAATAAGATTTTCCCCAATAATAAAATGATTACATAAATTAAATAGAAACAAAAAATAATACAAACTGAAGGTTATTTTGTTTGGCTTCTTCTCAATGCTTCTAACACCAATTCCCCACCAAAAAGAGTTTGTTTAGTGCTTTTTTCTGGAAAGTATTATAAAATAGGGGATATCAAAAACAAACATGATGCTGTGGAAAACAAAATAGGAATTTTCCTGAATCCTATTAACACTACAATTGTCCTCTTGATTTATTACTCTCTTCCAAGAAGCCATGTAGTTTCCTCCCATTACAAGGAGAAAAGAAGAAAATAGATGAACTTCCTGGCACATTATTTTGATAAATTGTGTGATAGGGAAAGTGTGTCTTTGTATTTTTCATGCTTCAGAAAATATTTTTAACTACAAAATCCTCGGCAAAAATATTTGTCACCCGTGGGGGCGTGGCTATTCTCATCCATACTTACCAACAGCGAACAGTTCCACGCCTTCATCCTTGAGTTTTTTGGAAGGTGCCTCAACATCATCCTGGGATTTTCCATCAGTGATAAGAACACCGATTTTGCGAGCTCGAGGTCTCATGCCAGCTTGGGCCTTGAAGCTCTGCTGGCGAATGAAATTCAAGGCCATCCCTAGTGGGATTGTTAAAAGAGAATCAGCCACATCCTTGTTCGGCCACGAGCTCGGACAAAAGCGAGAGCGGGCAGCGCCCTGGACCATACGCTCACCTGTGAGGGTGTTGCCTCCCTTGTAAGGCAGGTTCGCCACGGCCTGCAGCAGGCTCTTCTTGTCTTTGTGAGCATTTAACTGCCACTCTGTCCTGGGGTCCCCACTGTACTGAGCGAGGGCTGAAAGGACACCAGAGGCATTAGCATATGTAAACGGACCCGACGAAGACATCTAGATGCCGTCAATGTTGTCAGACCTACCAATCTGTACTCTTTTGGGGCCAATCTCAAAGACTTCCACGATGCGGGAAATGAAGCTCCTGACGGTTCTGAAGTTGGCCCGGCCGATGCTCCAGGATCCGTCCACCAGCAGCACGATGTCTGCCTCCGCCCGGGTGAGACACTCCATCCCTGACGCGGCAACCACGAGACAGCACAGGGTCAGGGCGCATTACTTGCCGGGTCGCTGCCTACCACGCCTCTGCCACCCCGGGGGCCGGGCTCACCTAACAGTCTCAGTTCTGTGGCTCAGCGAGGCGATTAGGAGTTCAAGACTTTGAAAACATGTCCATGTGACTTAGAGCCTCAAATAAGAATCACAGGAACTATCCAGCCCTCTAATAATCATTTCAGTGGAAAATCTGTCCTTCATCTTTGACTATATTTACGGCCACAATCATAGAACATGGAGACTTAAACTGTCATTATAAATTTGAATGGGCTCACAAACCCAAACACTGAAATATATGAGAGGGAATGTACAGCCTTCTGACTACAAGGAACTAATAATTTTAATAAAGCTTTGCATTTTTCTCAATTTTCAGTGGTCATTGGCAGACAAGTATGAGATGAACTTTAAAATGTGCAAGCCGGAAAAAGGTTCAGTGAGCCAAAATTATCTTTTGAATTAATGAAAACTCTCAGTAATACATATATTATTAAGGATTAGGCACAGAACTCTCAACCCTTCTGAATTAAAGATATATTGCTTAAAAATCTGATGGCTATTATTTAGTTTTAAATAACTTATCATCTACTACATATAACAATCAGGTAAGTACAGATGGTGAAATCTGCACATTAAAAAAATCAAGAGAGAAGGAAGACAATCTAGAAAAAAAGATGCGAACAAGTATAGAAATTGAGAGCTACAGAGACCACAAGCACACACTGATAGAAAGCTAGGGAGCTTTGGAAAGAGAATTATCCCAAATCCTCAGTGCACAAGCTACAAAATAAAAATATAAGTCAGTTAATATCATCATAAGAGAAACAACAGAACATCAATGCAAAACAGCAAGAGTTCAGACTTTATTCTATCCACATCCATATTTTCAAATGCTTTCTTTTCCAAGAGCTTATGTTACCAGCTATGAATTTTCCAACTACTTGCCATGTTAGCATCTGAACTTTATATTATTTAAAAAAAAAAAAAAACTGAGAAAAACTCAGTGATGCTTGTTATACTACAAAGGCTTCACTGGTATATTGGATGGTCCATCAGAGTGAGGATTCTCTAACGCTATCTAAGCACCTGCGCCTTTACAAGTCTGCTCCCGCTCTGCCAAGACCCACTTTTTATAAGCAAATGATGAAAATATTTAGAGGTAAACTCTACCCACCACCCTCACTGCTAAGAATGTTCAAATCTAGCTTCATGTGTATCAAAGCTGTAGTCTTGGCAGGAGCAAAAGTCTAAGGGGTTTATGTTACCATTTTGCTTCCCAAGTCTTAACTGCCCACCTATTAACACATCAATAACCAAACACGACTTGCTCAGCCCAAATAAATCCTTTCTACAATTACTTTAGTGAAACAAAATTGCATTTTAATCATTAAAAAGAGAGAAAATGTACATCATCTACCCATTGAAAAACTCAGTTTTAAATAATAGTACTATGTAACTAATGCTGACAAGAAAGCCTTAAAAAATGTTGGCAAAGTGTGCTAAGCTGGATGTCTGAAGAATTTTTTAAGTATATATTACTGAAATAAATTTTAGTGTAAAATTTAATGGTTGATTTTCATGGTATGATTAATCCAACAATTTACATTTGAAAAGGTTGCACGGTACTGACTTTTCTTAGGGGAATGCAATTCAATTTCTTACCAGAGGATAAAATTGGCATAACAGTTGTGTCAGAGAGAGTTGTCATTTCTTGTCCAACAAGTGGTGAACTTTCTCCTCCATCAAACATTCCAAAAACATTTACTTTATAGGTGGTACCTGCCCTGAAATGTTAAAATATACAGTCTGTATGTATAATAAGCTCAAGTGGTAGCATTTTTTGTTTTGTTTTGTTATAAATATTCACCTTGATTTACAAACTTTCACTCAGAGAAAGTTACAATACATAACATTGCAAGAGAAGAAAAATAATTTCCACTCACATTCCAGTTGAAGCTCACACTGTGAGGTATCGAGGGAAAACTAGCATTCTAGAGGACACTGGGGGTTCAGGGCACCAGTTTCCACCTTGCCTTTCCATCAAATGTAGAATTCCCGCCTTCCCACTGAGCAAGTCAGGGAAGGATCAAGCTCTCACTTTCACTACTGCTAAGTAATGGGCTTTAAGAAGACAGTTGAAAATGTTGTACTTGCAAGGAAACAAAAAGCCCTGGCACAGTGCCCGGCACATAGCGTGCGAAAGTTGCTCAGTCGTGTCCGACTCTGTGACCCCATGGAGGGCAGCCCACCAGGCTCCTCTATGCATGGGGTTCTCCAGGCAAGAACACTGGAGTGGGTAGCCATTCCGTTCTGCAGGGGATCTTCCCACCCAGGGACCGAATCTGGGTCTTCTGCATTGCATGTATATACTTTACCACTTCAGCCACCAGGGATGCCCCCTGGCACACAGTAGACTCAATCAATTTTATCCTCCCTATTCTGATAAAAGTAAGTATTGTGCATTCAAACAGATTTCAGTGTTGTTGAATGAACAGTCAAAACAAGTCAACTTTCCACTAGGCAATGAATGCAGAGCACTCTTTATTTCACTATAAAGGATGTAGGCTGCTGTTCAAACTCAAACCTCCTTCTTTTGCACTGCGCAGCCTACAGCAAGACCTTCCATCAGCCCCCACTTCCCCAAGCCTCTCAGCTGACCCCAAGCATGAAGGCCCACTCCCTCCCTTGCCCCTGGGCCTTTCCTGAAGCACAGAAACACCCACGTTTCCACAGGGCTGGCTGGGGACAAGCTGCTCTTGGTGAAATTGAGCAGCGTGGATTTTAAAAGCGGGATGTTATAGAAAAAAAATCACCATTCCTTATCTCTTAATAACAAACATCATTAAAATAGTACACTTGTCCAGGGCTAAATTTGAGTGTCTGAACCCTAACTTCAACTTCAGCCTCAACAAGAGTGAGAAAGCGACTTGGACTGATTTTAAATACTCTGCCGGCAACAGACACATAAGTGATCTTGTGTGGAAAGCCTACAAATTTACATTGATTATGCCATTTGTTAACAAAAATGAAAAGAGTTCACTCCTACCTAAGTTCCTCTAGAACAACTGTGTTGTCATACGGTCCAACCACTAACTCCCCTAGCCTTCTGTCATCTCCCGTGGGGTGAAACGTGACCTTGTAACCCTTGACTTCACCAGGTGCGGGCTCCCAAGTCACCCGGAAGCTTGACATGGTTGGATCAGATGTTTTGAGGTTTCTGGGTGATTTAAATCGAGAAGCTGTAGAGATAATAGATAATTAAAATATTATCCAAAAACCTAGGCTCTGGAGTTTTTTATTAACCCCTACAATAATAAGTTGAATTCTAAATATCTAAGTGACACACATATCAATCATTACAAGCAAAACACTTCAAAATAAATATTTACATAAAGGGTTAAGTCAAAAAGCACAAACTATAATGCCCAATAAAAGTCAGAATATTAGAACGCGAGCCAAGTGAGAGTGTAAATAGCACTCACAATTCAGATTAGAGTAACATTAATATGTAGAATCATTTTACAAGGAACTAGATTGATAAAAACCATATGCTAACAAGGCATCTTATCCAACTATTTGTTATAATGTAATTTATTACAGAATTCATTTTAGATATTCACAAATGAAGCAGATATATTAAAATCCCCCATTAAAATATTATACACTTTCCCCCCCAAATTCTTATGATTCCATACCTGTTGTTCCTGATCCTTGCCTTAGCTTTCCTTCTCCTGTCTTGTAAACTGGGAGAACGGTGATGTCATACGTGGTCTGGGGCTGAAGTCGCTTTAGCACTGTTGAGGTGACTGTGGGTGACACTTTAGCAACCATCTGTCTCCCACCCCCGCGGGGGCGATACACAACACGGTAGTTGACAACCTTCCCAGGGGCCGGTTTCCAGGTAACTCTCATTGTGTTTTCCGTTTCTTCATCCACTTTCAAGGTTTTCGAGTCTTCAGACACTGTGAGATGAAAAGAAGACTATAATGTATATCATACTGAAAGAAAATGCTTATGTCCACCACCGCATTTATGTCAAAAGACACTAGGTGTGGTTTCTTAAATACATACACCCTTCCTTTACTTAGCATTGTGATCTCGCTTAAATTCAGGATGGCGTGTGAACTTAATCTCAGTGAGGTTACAGTGAGATGTTTTCTCTTTATCTGGCTAGTAACTAAAAAATGGAAGTTCATATTGCAAGGATTTCCTATTTGCATTCCAGAGACTTTAGTAAAGAAAACATCCATTTCCGGAGATGAGTTTTTAGAATTTTTATTATATTTCCATCTGTAAAGAATTCTTGTAGAAATGACAGTGTGCAGAATATGAAAAATCATAAATACAGGGTCAGAAATATTCTTTGAGTCTTTTCAGAAAAAACTACAATGCATAAATGACTAGCCAGAGTGACTGTAGTTAACACCATCCTTTGTGATTGCCGTGAACACGTAACACAATCAACACTAAGGAACAGGAAACTCTGACACATAAAAATATCTCAGGGGCTCTGGAGATAAACCAGTATACACTGGGTGATTTTAGAAAAAACTTTATGTAAGAGGGGTTTGATTAATATACAATAAATTTTATTAAATTATATCTTATTAATAACTATATCAGAAACAGGTCACCCAACACCCACAAATAGCCAATACAGTCCTCTTCTTATATATAATTAGAATTTATAAGCAGGATCATTTCATTCAGTTCAGTAATCTTAGCATTCAAAAATAATAAGCATCTTCTAAAAAGAGAGACAAAGCTGAAGGAAACATTGCAGACAATCTTTTTTGATTCTAAAAGAAATCTTCATGTTCAAAAAGGTAAGGACCACTTGAAAGAACTAAAAAAAAAAAAAAAAACCTGGGAAAGCTTTAAAAAATATACACACACACACAGAGATGTAGCAGCATTTTTCAGACACTGGACATCAGGCAGCATAGGACCATGATTCCCGAGAGAAACAAATGAGAAGGAGCTTGATCACTGCCCTGACTAATTGCTTGGAGAGAGTTTCCAGCACCAGTATGAGAAAGGGGAACCCAGATGGAGACTGGTGGTCTCCCTTAATTAAGGAGGTAGTTTTGTCAGCTCAGGGAGTCCAAGGCACTTAGAACTTGAAGAGAACGTCCTAAAGGTAGTGTGGCGGAGAAAAAGCTCCAATAATCTGCAAAAGGTCCTACTTGAGTCTTCAACCCAATACTACTCAGTGCATATGAATAAGGAAACTACTCAAAACCAGAGAAAGAACCACCTGGAAGGTGTAGGGAGAAAAAGTTCCTAGAGTTCATGTGGGGCCAGAAATATTCCCCCTCTTCACAGTACAAAATCTCAAAATTCTCTGAACGTCATATAGAGTACAAAGAGGGAGTTACTGCCCCAGGAGTGGAGTTAAAGAAGCCCTCAACTAAAGGTTTCTCTGGTCTAGCTTTAACACAATGTTAATGAAAGCTTCAAAAATATCAAACTGTTTCCAAGCGAGTTTACTACATCCCAGAACAAACCTTAAGGATATTTGTAAGAACATAAAAATATCTGACATCCAAAAAGGTAAAATTCATAAAGTCTGGCTTCTAATAAAAATGACCAGAAATGAAAATAAAGAAAAAAATTATAATCTGTATCATGGACTGAATGATTGTGCCTCCCCATATTCATATGCTAATGCCTTAATCTCCAATGTGATAGTATTTGGACCTTTAGGGAGCTAATTGGAGAAGGCAATGGCAACCCACTCAATTATTTCTTGCCTGGAGAATCCCATGGACAGAGGAGCCTGGAGCGCTACAGTCCGTGCAGTCGCAAAGAGTTGGACATGACTAAGTGACTTAGCATGCAGGGAGGTAATTAGGATTAAATGAGATTCTACAGATAAAGCCCTAATCTGATGAAACTGGAATCTTTATAAGAGGATGAGGAGACACAGACATTTCCTCTCTCTCCCTCTCTCTCTCCCCTCCCCACCCTCAACATGTACAGACTGAGGAAAGGCTATGTGAGGACATGGAAATAACACCACCATCAGCAAACCAGGAGGAGAGCTCTCACCAGAAACCAAGTCCTGCAAGAAGAAATAGAACTGCAAATAACACATATGACAGAACTGTTCAAAGGGGACATCAAAACTGCTATTATTAATATTATAATATGTACCATATTCCATATGTTAATGATGGCACAAGAAATATTAAGCATGTTAGGTAAACACATAGAATATATAAGAAAGACTCAAACCGAACCTCTAGAAGTGAAAAATACAATGCCTAACATGAGAAATTCACAGGGTGGTATTAACATCAAATCAGAAACTGCAAAAAAAAAAAAACTACTGAACTTGATGACATGAGAATGAAATCTACCCAAATTGAAGCATAATAAAAGAAAAAAGACTGAAAAACTGAAAAGCACAGGAGTGAGCTATGTGACAACTTCAAATAGTCTAACACATGTGGAACCAGAGCACCTGAAGAAAGTGAAGAGTAATAAATAAAATATTTTAAGAAATAATGGCCTAAATATTTTCAAACTTTATAAAACTATAAACCCACAGATCCAGCAATCTCAATAACCCTAAGCACAAGAAACATGAAAAAACTACACCCAGGCACATTATTAGCAAACTACTTAAAATCAGTATAAAAAGAATATCTTGACAGCAGCCATGTAAGCAAAAGATACATTTGGTATAGAGGACAAAGGTAAGAATGACAAAATAGGTAAAGAAAATCAATATATGGTTAAGAATTATGTCTCTGAAAGATGCTAATAATTCAACTAAGAGTATATTAGTTGCAACTTTTTTAATTTTAGGGTTGAAAAGAAAGTAAGAGAATTCTCAGCCAATTCCATTACTTCCTGGAATATTAAAATGTATTTAGTTAATCTCCCATCCTCCATTACTATTCTCTAGGTAAGTGAACTATTAAAAGAAAAAAATATATATATATTTTCAACAAAAAAAAGTAAAGACCTTACATAGGATTTTTGAAAGAATATGAGAAAGAAGAGTACACAGAACAATCTATCACAAGAGTTGAGTAAATCCATGTGTGTCTAACACTTTCCTAGAAAGAGTTCTGCTAAATATGTTTACTGACCTCTTGTTTCCATGTCTTCAACTCTTGTTCACTAAAACAAGACATTTCTTCCTTACACAAAATTCTCAAGCCCATTTCATAACATTTAAAACTGAGAAAAATGGATATTTACATCTTATGAGTATTGGTCTAAAAAGAAGCCTATGTCCCCAAAAAGTGGGATCACAAAGTTGAAAATATTCCCAAGTAATTAGCCTCCAACTAATAAAAATAAATAAAGAAAGAAAGAAAGAAAGAAAGAAAGAAAAAAAAAAAGAAAATATTCCCAAATTTAAGTATGTTAATAACTGTCAAATACTGTACTTCATACTGAAATGAATGCTTGAAATGCTTCAGGATCTCAATTGTTTTCCTGCTTTTTAATCAACTCTTTAAAATAAAGGAATTGAAGTTAAATAAAGTACAACATATCTCATCCTAGCTTTAACAGGAAACTCTGAATTTTAAGGAGGGAAAAAAATCCTTGTTGGCTTCCCATAAGTAAAAGGCAAGATTTGTCACTCCATTCATTGGTATGCCACATGCTATAAAATGCTGTAACACTCCCACTCTCTAGGTTCTTTTCAAGTTTTAGTGCTTTTCACAAGATGCTCTCCAAAACTCACTGTACCTTGGCTAAACTAGCTGCCATAATTGGAGGGCTGGTAGTTTCCCACCTGCTGGCTTTCTAGCCACAATTTGTCATTGTCATTGTATCAACAGTCTGCATTCCATGTATCTGAATGTCAGGCGAAAGCAGAAAATATTTCCAAAACATCCCCCTTGGAAGTTTATAAGGTCCTCTAAGAGCATGGCCCAGTTAGACACACCATTTTGGACTTGTCCACCAGCCAAAGACACTACATGTGACTCGAATTTCTCAAAGTATCGTCAAAACTACCTTACCTTCCACAAAAAAAGCAAACTAAAACACACCAACAACTAAAAATGGTAGCAGATAGGGGATGGGGAGGGAGGCTCAAGAGGGAGGCGATGTATATACACTTGTGGCTGATTTGCGCTGCTGTAAAGCAAAAACCAGCACAACATTGTAAAGCAATTGTCCTCCAAATAAAAATTTTTAAAAATAGTAGCAGAACAAAGAAAGATCCTTATCTTTCATCTAATTTGCTTAGCAGTTTGAGCAGTTGACTTATACCCTCTAGAAAATGTGCCTTTCATTCCTACCTACTCTGCTCATGGTTCAAAAGAGGCCTTTCTATTTACTAAGCTTTAAATCAATCAATTAGCCAAGAAATACTGAAAATGTCTTAGATGCTCAGCTTTTAGAAAGCTTATTTAGAATTTCTACTAACATACTTGCTTTGAGCTAAAACATATCCCTTGTGGAGATTTTAAATCCCAAATAAATATCTGAGGATTCGATTTTTTCAGGAGAAAGGGTGGAGGAGAATTTATGAAAAAGTTTCCCTCTAAATATGTATTTTTTGAGAATTTCTCAGCCATGTGAATTGTATCTTTATGCCTACAAATAAATTTAGCTAGATGTGTCATATGTGGCCTAACTTAGACATATCCAACTGAGTTTGCCAGTGATTTAAAAAAAAAAAAAAAAAAAAAAGATGACTTCTACAGAGAACTCAGACCAAAAGATTTTAATTTAAGGACAACTTCAAATCAGGATACAGGACTTCACTGAAATTGCCCTTGGCATTTTCCTCTCTCCTCCTTTGGCAGAAAAATCACCTAATATGTGGCCTAAATTCCACCCAATTCCTCCACCTCTTCTTAACAAAAGAAATGCAAGAATACCCTCACTCTTTCCCCTTTTCCTAAAATCCTCCCAAATAAAAGGAATGAACTTTCCTATAAATTCTTAGAAATGCCCATTTTTAATAAATTGTTTTTTAGGAAAGACAATTATGAAATACAGACCCATTTCTCACTAGCCACCTGATGATAAATGATGAGAGGTCAACTCAAAATTTTTCACAGGAAGGAATATGAGATTAAGGTAAATTTTAGCCACCAGAAAACTGAGTAGACTTGAATTAGCCTCCCCAAACATAGTAAAAATAATTTAGGATTAGTCCTGGTTGTATAACAAACATTGGCTCAATAGCCACATTATACATCAGTCTTCTCCAAGTGGCTAGGCACTATGCTTGTTGCTTTGCCCACTGTTATTTTATTTAATGCTCAACACAGTCTGATGCTGCATTCTACATATTAGGAAACTGAAGCTCAAAGAAGTTTCAAGAACTTGCCCGAGGCCATGTAGTTATAAATGTGCCTGAATTCTCTTTGTTTCCATAGCTTCTTGTCTCTTTACTAGTTGAGTCTCTTATCTAGTTGATCTTTCCACCAGAAAAAAAGAAGCGAGAGAAAGACAGAGAGAAACACATTTCATCCTTGAACAACAAAGTTTGAACTTTGAAGGTCCACTTACACATGGATTTTTTTTTCACTATCAAATGCTGCAGGACTACATGATCCGAGGTTGGTTTTATTCTGGGATGCAGAGGAACCTCAGATAAGAACAGTTGCCTATAAATTTTACTCAGATTAACCCCCACATTTTCAAGGGTAAACTGTGTAGGTAGTTGGCAGGGATTCAATATTTCAAAATTTGATACAAGTTTAGATACACAACGAACTTGATTTTAAAGCACATTCATGAAAGGTCATAAGTTTTTAGCCCTCATCTGTCACATAAAGAAAAAAATGCAAGAGGTTATCGTGAGCTGAGAGCTATACACTGCCAAGCCCGCTCAGAATGTTACCTACATTCAGTTATGGCTTCTCCACTCAGGGGTTCCCCTTCTCCACTGCTGTAAGTTGCAAATACGGAAACTCTGTATTTGGTCTCTGGCTGCAGATTTTCTATCACAGTATGAATTACATCTGCAGGAAGACTCTTTTCTCCAGCCTCTATATCATCATAAAGTGATTGCCAAGAGACCCTGTAACCGCGAACCATTCCTGGAGCTGACGTCCAATAAGCCCCAATCGATGTGTCCGTGATATCCTTAGTAATCAAATCTCCAGGTGAACCACGCTCTAGAAAAGAAATGAAAGGGGGATCATTTTTTAATGTCTATTAGATATGTAAATACTCCCTCATCCTGGCAGACACCCTGACTTGTTGGACTCAATTTGTCTAACTTACCCATTTCTTCTTTCTGAGCTGTCTGTCCTATTCTGTCAGGGGAACAGAAGATGGGATTAAACTTAATAACTATGCCTGATTCCTGCCTATCACCCTTGCCCCCATATGTCCAGTCAGATTGAAATGTCCTTCAGAACAAGAATGACATTCAAATACGAAGAAGTAAGTGCCTAAAGAAAATTTCAAAGAGAAAAAAAAGCATCTAAATCCCCCAATTTTATAACTCAGTCCTCTTCATCCATTTTTCACAAAGATCTTTATTTCTTTGCCATCTTTTCCTATCTTCTTTAAAGAAGCTCAGTTTCAATGTACCACTTCCAGTTACTTCAACAATCTTACATCACTTGCAAATCTTAATTTCAACAGTCTTTTTTTCACAATCTATTTTCAAAGGTCTATTTCGTTCACAAAGCTAAAAAAACAGAAATGCAAATTTTCAATTATAGCTTAACACTAAGGAAAATAAAAACCAACAGTTCTTCTGGAAAACCTAAAAATGATTAGTCATCAAAATAAAACACACCACTTGCTCTAACTGATCGAAAATGCCTGCTACTATATTTCGGCTTTCTCATTCAAAATAAAAATACAACTCAAGTGGAAAAAATATGGAAACCCCGACTTAATAGGAGGCACAGATGTCTACCAATAAAACCCTAAGTTTCCATTATTTAAATGTAAGATAAATATACAAGTCATTTTATACTGGCTACCTTTACTAGGGTTTATGCCACAGTATGACATAAATATAAAACTATCTGCTTCTACAGCATACATTTTGCCAGTAATTGTTGTGTATTCAAGAAAATGATATATAGTCCTGCTACAAGAATGCTGAAGGCTGTTATTCTACTTGAATCAAAGAGTAAAAATGAATATCTTAAAAATACCCATAATTATTTAAATTTCAAGTACATAAAGATAACAATAAATGACAAAGAAATGTTGGTGGACAAAACCCTATCATATATGTTAGATTACAGAGGAAAAAATAAATAAAATGGAAGCTGGGCATACTACCAGACCCCAAGACCAAATGGAAAATTCTAACTCTATTATAAATAAGTTTAACTGCTGACAGGACATCTCATCTCTGGAGGGAAATTAATTACATATTTCACTGCAACCAAGAATATTTATTTTCAAGAACATACTGACTTCTTTCCCTCAGTTCCTGAGGCTCATCTTCATTTGAAGGTCTTCTTTAATTGTATTTCTACTAAGGTCACACATCTTTATATCTTCTCTACTTGTTTATTTGGTTGGGTTGGGCTGAGTTGGTTGGGTTTGACTTGGCTGCACTTTATATTTTGTTTTTATGGCTGATATTCCAACTACCGGTCTCTAAGTTTTAAATACGCAGCATGTTTCATTTGCTTAATATATACTACACCCTTTTTTCATGTCTACCTCCTCTCTTAAATTTCCCAGGATGCAGTTAGCAACAGCTTTTGTGAAATAATACTTGAAAATACTTGAAAGGGATTCAGAATTTAAATAAGCTACATTAAGAACATTCCCCAAAAGTATAAAACAAAGTTAGCTACAACATGGGGGTAATCTTCCAAATTAACACTGAAGTGATTTACAAATAATAATTTCAGTTTCTAGTTTTCCCAAAGATTGTGCTTCTCAGCCTATTTTGCTGCCCACTTTCTATAGTTCTGAATTTGTGACATTGTTTATTTCCATGGCAACAGACATCAATCTCACAAACACAGGCTAATGATTTCACTGTGAGAAAATAATAGGAAGGGAATTTGTGGTTGAAGCAAAAATACATTCACAAAGATATTTCTGAGCTACAAACAAAAGGAGCTCTAGATATGTATTCCCATGGATTTTAATCAACTACACTAACACTCGCAAGACCTGGAAAGCTAAGACAAAATATTAATAAAATTGCAATGAAGACCTCTGCAAGACTGGTCAGTGTTCTGGAAAGAATCTCTAAAGACACTTTTTAAGATCCAAATACAATATTAACTAAAAAATATTCCTGAGTTCCCATTAATGGCATGACAGCACTAATTCAAGTGAACGCTAATTATATTCTCAATTACAGAAATAAAAGGTCCTCAAAAAAATGATAGCTTCTGCCTGGCACAGAAAGGCATTATTTGTAGGTACTGGTGCTGCAACATTCCATGTTTGTGACAAAGAAATGTGAAATCCAAAGAAAAGAGACACCTCAAACCAGAAGCCAAGACTGAAAATATAAACTGCTTCAGTGGGTTTCTTGTATGTCAGTCAGTCAGTTTGATAAGAATAATCCTAAATATAAGGAGGTCCAACCAACCTATCCTAAATGAAATCAGTCCTGAATATTCATTGGAAAGACTGATGCTGAAGCTGAAACTCCAATACTTTGGCCACCTGATGCGAAGAACTGACTCATTGGAAAAGACCCTGATGCTGGGAAAGATTGAAGGCGGGAGGAGAAGGGTACGACAGAGGATGAGATGGCTGGATGGCATCACTGACTCGATGGACATGAGTTTGAGTAACTCTGGGAGTTGGTGATGAACAGGGAGGCCTGGTGTGCTGCAGTCCATGGGGTCACAAAGAGTCAGACACGACTGAGAGACTGAACTGAACTGAACTGAAATATTAAGTGTACACTGTTGTCAAACACATTGAAACACTTTTTTCTCCAAAAAGTAGGAAGGCTGGGTTTTCAAACTGTTGCATTACATCCAAGAATCATGAGACTATGATATTCTGGTGATAAGTATATTTTATCAGACCTATAACCCTTGAAGTTTTTAAAAATGGAATCTTGACTTGGCCAAATGTTAAGTTACCAAAAAAGCAGCTGAATTGCACCCTGTGATATAACTGGCAGTCTGCCAAGGGGCCACGCTGGCCTGGGGACTAGGTGTGCAATGGGATGAGCATGCTGCTACCTCCTGGAGCCCTGGGACCCTCAGGAGTAAAACCTGGACTGGACCTGGTCAGATACAGGAATCACTTGGAGGGCTAAGACCCGGCCATCCCAGACCAATTAAACTGGAGTGTCTGAAGACATGCCTGAGCCCTGATGCTTTCTAAAAATCGTTTCAGACTCCTCTGTGATCCTAATTCCTTCACGATTCTGGCCTCTTTTCTCACTTAGGGGACATTTATTTGGAAGCTGTGTTTGATCAGTGTGGGAAGGAACCCTCACCCTTGCTTTCATTCAGAAATGAGAGACAAGTGTGGTGAAATAAAACACCATGGGGTGAAAGCAAAATTGGTCAAAACTGGAGGAAATGGGGACGCTGTGTAGCACGGTGTGATGGTTTCTCTATATTACATGGGTCTATGGCCACACACAAGTCAGCCTTTCAGTAGTAGTGGCGTGAGCCCAAGGCCGACCCTCAGAGAATCCTTTCCATCCATCCTGTGTCAAAAGGAAATGGCTTTTCAATGCTTCTTCATCAAGCATTGATCACATTTTCCTGTGAATGAGATTCCACTCAAGTGTTACCCAGCGAGCCATTTGCTTTAGTTTATATTGAATTGTAGGTTTTCTCAAACTACAGAAGTTCAGACATCAGCAGCTACTGAAAGAGATTATTTGGACTGGTTTGGGGAGAGAGTCTATTTCTAATATACCTGGGAAGGAAGAGGAAAGAGAGAGGAACAAGAAAGAAATATAAGACTAGTATAAAGCCTCTATCCAGCAAAGGTTAGTATTAGTCACTCAGTCGTGTCTGACTCTTTGTGACCCCATGGACTGTAGTCTCACCAGGCTCCTCTGTCCATGGATTCTCCAGGCAAGAATACTGGACTGGGTTACCATTCCCATCTCCAGAAGATCTTCCAGACCCAGGGATCAGACCTGGGTCTCCTGCATGTAGGAGGATTCTTTACTGTTTGAGCTAACAGGAAAGACCACAAAGGATCATTTCAGTTCAGTTCAGTCGCTCAGTCATGTCTGACTCTTTGCGACCCCATGAATAGCAGCACGCCAGGCCTCCCTGTCCATCACCAACTCCCGGAATTTACCCAAACTCATGTCCATTGAGTTGGTGATGCCATTCAACCATCTCATCCTCTGTCGTCCCCGTCTCCTCTTGCCCCCAGTCCCTCCCAGCATCAGGGTCTTTTCCAATGAGTCAACTCTTTGCATGAGGTGGCCAAAGTACTGGAGTTTCAGCTTCAGCATCAGTCCTTCCAATGAACACCCAGGACTGATCTCCTTTAGGATGGACTGGTTGTATCTCCTTGCAGTCCAAGGGACTCTCAAGAATCTTCTCCAACACCACAGTTCAAAAGCATCAATTTTTCAGCACTCAGCCTTCTTCACAGTCCAACTCTCACATCCATACATGACCACTGGAAAAACCATAGCCTTGACTAAATGGACCTTTGTTGGCCAAGTAATGTCTCTGCTCTTTAATAAGCTATCTAGTTTGGTCATAACTTTCCTTCCAAGGAGTAAGCGTCTTTTAATTTCATGGCTGGAATCACCATTTGCAGTTCTTCAAAAGAAGAACCATAGAAACAGTGGCATGAGCAGGAACGAATCCAGCACACTTTTGCCACTTTGTCTCACCTGTCCCTAAATATGAACCCACTTCTGCTCTAGGAAAGGCTCCCCCATCTTGAACTCCTCCTCTCTGTCTGCCCACAAGACTCACAAATGCATGTTTTATGATGTTTGGGTTTGTTCACGTTTTTCACCTGAGTGACATGGTTTTCAATAATATATAATCTCACTCTATTTGTTTCCTGCCATTCTGAACCACATGCCTGTACTTTGCATGTTACTTTTACCTCTGGGAATGGAATTGTTGGCAATCATTTCAAGAAAGTCATACCATCATCTTCTGTAATATTGGTATGCCTTCATCTCTATTCCTTTGATTCCCTCTCAATAGTTTTCCCTTCTACTCTGCTCTCTCCAGTATAGTACTAGGGGAAGTATAAGAAATACAAAGCTTTTCTGTCATAAATTTAAACAAACAAAATTCACCAGTTTTTGAAATTTTGATACTCAGTATTTCTGATCAGATTACAAACCACAGTCACATATATCAAAAGGCAGCACTGCTGGTGCCTGCATGCATGCATCCCTGTGCTGCTGCTGAGGCAAATAATTAGACAGGTGCATTTCTCATGATCTAAAGATCCACATGGGGTTGATTCTACTTTTTCCACATACGAGGCCAAAGAACTGAGGCCTCATTTAAGTAACTTTCCTACATTTCCTTAGCCCTTTTCCATTTGCTTTCTGAAAAGCAGATCATCATCCAATTCAAATATAATTATAACACAAATTAGCCAGTGATAACTGAAAAATTAATCATTATGAAATGAAACTATTTTCATCTTATAGATTGTTCCAGCCAGCTTTCATTGAGTTTCACATACCACTTTCAAAAATAGAAATTAAATTGAAAATGTAATGTAACCCACTTCTAAATCAATTTGTCTTTTCCGATAGAGCTCAACTCAAAGTCATCCAACTTTCCACGGCAGAATAAGGAAGACCTGCTCTGGATAATGTTCATGTGGAAACATACTTGATTTACAAGCAACGACTTGTAATCACCATTCCAAAGGACAAAGTTCACTATTGATCAGTTAACTTACTTTAAGTAACACATAGTTCTTAAAAAGCTCTAAACAAATTGCCCTTCAACTTCAAAGCATGGATGAGATTTCTTCCATAACTGTCACCTCTCCAACATAGTTTAGATTTTCTCTGATAAGCCATCAATGTGTGGGAAAGATGTTACTGTTTGGTGATTGGACTAAAGTTCCCTGGAAACATCAGAATTGTTATACACAGAATGAATGATTTTTCTAATTATGAGACAGCAGTAAATCTAGGAAAACACAGAGGCCTTATTTATTCCATCTTGGAGGCACCCCATGTTACTCAACATCTTGCAGAAGAATTCCTGTGATGTGCTAAAAACCTCATGGTAACCAAATGTCAGCTGAGTTAGCTCGGTTTGATGTATAGGAAGCCTTTCATGTTTAGGACACCAGAGGGTTGCTATGGCAACTGAAACAAAAGAAATTCTGAAAAATCATCTTTTCCACAGCCATCAAACACATTCAAAAGTAAAAGAACTGTATTATTCCAACGTTGACATTTGCATTCATTTGCAGCAAATCTCTGAATTAAAGTGGGAATTATTCATTTCTAGGTTTAAAAGAGCAGGTTTCCCTCTGTAAACACTGGCAGTGACAACTAAGAATTCTTTCAAGATCTGAAGTTCATTTACATGTACAGCAGTGTTTTAGTAATTACATTAAATCTACTTTAACAACAACAGGAGAAAAAAACAATGTAAATCAAACCTAATAGCTTGTGCTCAGATTCCTCTGAAGTTTGGATCTGAAATAGTAATAAACTCTGCCTTTGTGATTCTATTTCATACAGTACTAGAGCCAACCATGAACCCTCCCCAACGCCAATGCTAATAAATCTCTCTTCCAGGGACAGGGGAATTTTCTGATCATTGGCTGCATTTCAAGAAAACACTAGGAAACAGATTCAAGTTAGGGATGGTTATAGCCCATGCTAAATATTTTTTTAATTCTTTTTTAATTGAATAGAATGCACTTCAGTCAATCTATAAAATTTTCAAGCCACAGAATGCCCTCGCTGGCTGAGCCATGCCTCTGGATGGAAGAAACATTCCTTCAAGGTCTGCTCTAACCACCTCCTCTCCCAAGAGAAAAACAGATTAGAAAAACAGCAACCCTCAAGAGCAGTTGGCTGGCTGTGTTTCTGGGCTTTCCATTCTCTGCATTTACCATCATATCCTATTCCTGTATATGGTATGTGGATTTGGCTGAGTTAATATAATAAAATGAAATGGAATAACCATGAGCAAAAAAAAAATCTATTATTTTAACTTAGTCACAACTATGCTTTCACATATTTGATAAGTTTACCACACATCATGCAATGAGATAAATATGTTAACAAAATCAGGCTGGCAGCCTTTTCTCTAATCCTTCACTAAAGTGAAAAGCTTTGGTGTCAATGGAAAAAAATCTACTATTACAATCTAGTTATGAATTAACTATATTTTTTAAGTGAAGTTACAAATCATCTAGCTTTCCTCCATCTCAGGGAATGGGAAACAGTCATTTTTTTAATTTATTTTACTACCTGTATATCTCCCTTGGAGATTATTTCTGACCAGATATATAGGTGTGCACACTAACACACACATTCAAATTTGTGGATTTTCTATACCACCTGTGCAAAGCCATAAAATTATAAAGAATTTAGCTACACACTTGGCCTAGAAAAGTCATTACCCAATAGAATGTTTGCTGTGATGTTAAAATGTGCATTTTATTTTCTAAAATTTTATAATATATTATTCATAGTAAAAATGCATTAATCTTTAGAGGCAACATTTTGACAAAGTGTAAGTACATTTATAAAGTAAGAAATGCAAAAGAATATCAGAAGTTTAAAAAGTATAAGCAGAAGTAAAACTACTAAATTATTTTCAAGATATTCCTTATAAGGGAGAAATGTTCGCAAATATAAACAATCTACAACTATTCTATAAAAAAGCAAAAGCTCCAAAGCCGATCCTTTAAAACTCCTAGAAGAGCAATCTATGTTGAAAGCCTATAGAAAGCGCATGAGAAAGAGAACTTAAAGGTCAAAAAAAAAAAAGGACAAATTTCTCAGAAATTCTGAATGTTGCTCCAGGTATAAAGATCACATGCTTTCATTGTTTGGACTGTGTCCCCGTAATTAAGGCAATTTCCATTTCCATCTCTTATTATTTTCAAAATTTTAGAGTAACCAGTCAACATCTTTGATATACTTACAAAAGCTGTATCTTTAGATATCAGTTCTAAACTGAATGTTGTTTCCCCTTGATGAATTTTATATATGTGGAGTATTTTCCAGATCCCAAAGCATTTCACTTAACACCCTACCATGTGATCTCCACAATAACTCTGGGAGAAAGGGGAAAAAATGGTCATCCCCTCTTTATAGATGGATAAACTCAGGTTCAGAGGGGTTAAGAGGTTATTTCAAAGTCACATGGTAGCCAAACCAGGACTTGTCGAATAATCAGTACTTTGCACACTGGGATTTAATCTTTCATTTAAACCCTCTTCTAAAAACAAATTTCACAAAGTATTGGATTAAACCCTTGATCACTATTAGAGACAAAACTTTGATTAGACTGTTTTTGTCAATTAGCTTTTATTTCTTACCTAAGTCTTAAAGTTATAATCAACACTGCCTCTTGTAGATCTCACCCTTGTGAATTACAACATCTATCGTCCCCAAGCTCTTGGATCCACGAAATCTGATATGGATATTTGCCTAATATCACTGTGATCTCACATGACAAAAGATATTTCATTTTCTTCCTACAATTATTTTAAATAAGGCATAGAAAAGGTGGTGATAACAAAAGAAAACCCAACCTCCCATTTAGGCCCCAGCTACAGAACTGCATCATCATTTTAACCATCCACTGATACTGCCTTTCAACACTACAATCCATTTCATTGTAGTTAAGTTAAATTTGTGCTTTCTCTCTCTCATATGACTTACTTTCTGGTTATGGTGAGTCAAATCTAAGCTGCCATTACAGTTCAAAAGAGCCTAAGAAATATGAAGCCCTCCGACAATGAACTCTAGAGAACCAAGGAAACAGATCCAGTCTTGTTGATGGTTCTTACTAAGTACTGCATTAACTTTTAACTTCTAACACAGAACTGAATTTTAGAAGTCATTCAGAAAACAAACAGTAACTTGGATTCTCATATTTCTCAAGCTTTTATAAATGCTTATAGGCACAGTCAGAGAAGACTCTTGAGGGTCCCTTGGACTGCAAGGAGATCCAACCAGTCCATCCTAAAGGAAATCAATCCTGAATATTTATTGGAAGGACTGATGCTAAAGCTGAAACTCCAATACTTTGGCCACCTGATGTGAAGAACTGACTCATTGGAAAAGACCCTGATGCTAGGAAAGATTGAAGGTGGGAGGAGAAGGGTACGACAGAGGATGAGATGGTTGGATGGCGTCACCAACTCAATGGACATGAGTTTGAGTAGGTTCTGGGAGTTGGTGATGGACAGGGAGGCCTGGTATACTGCAGTCCACGGGGTCACAAAGAGTCGGACACAACTGAGCGACTGAACTGATACTGATATTGATAGGCACGGTGCAGGAGAAGATGTTATTAGTCAGAAAAGGGCTCCTGTCTGCTCCTCGGTGATAAACCAACCACGTTATCTCAGGCAAGCCAAACCCTCTTGCTCCATTAATGTTTCCCCCGTCCACTCTGAGAGTCACACACCCATTCTCCAACCTATGGCATAATAGACACATTTCTACAGCCTTACTACACACTCAGCTCCCCAGTACACTGCTTCCCAATCAAATTTAATTTTTCTGGTAGCCTACATCTCTGAATAAGAAGCGGTTTTATGACTACTTATGTTTCAATACAAATTCCTTTTAAGAGAAAAGATGGCACACACTCAGATTTCGTTCTCTGAAAACATTTTAAGCTTCCTAAGCACAGTCACAAGCAAACTCAGAGACTTCTATGACAGTAATCACCTTCAAGTGTTGTTCCTTCTCCAAAAAGGGCATCTCCAGCTCCAGAGGCGTACAAGGCTGTCACAGACAAGGCGTACGGCGTCCCTTCGTTTAACCCCCTCAGGACGGTACTTGCTGAGTCTCCCTTCACAGTGACCTCCTGAGTGTCACCTCCTGCCACCGGTGTGTATGTGATGAGATACTGTTTCACCTTTCCTGGTGCCCCCGTCCAAGCCAGTTTCATCGTTGATGTCGTAGGGTCAGAAACTCGTAAATCCCTCGGCTTCCCTCTAACTTCATTAAAGAAACAACAACATCAAAACTCATTATTTAATAAAACGACTTAAAAACATTTTGATGCTATATATATATATATATATATATATATATATATAAAATCAATTGCCATGCCCTCCTCCAGGAGATCTTCCCCACCCAGAGATCAAACCTGCATCTCTCACATCTCCTGCATTGACACGCAGGTTCTTTACGGTAGTGCCACCTGGGAAACCCATATCTATCTATCTATCTATTGATAGATATGTAATCAAATTTACATCCTGGGTGAGATTATAACTATTGTAACGGCTGACTAGTCAACAGAGTTTAAGCATCTCTAAATTGGGCCCTATGTGTTAGCAGAAACAAAGCAAAAGCCATCCAATTTCTCTTCTGAACAGAAGTCACACAGGTTAAAGTCTTCCATGCTAGAATCTTTCATGTGAAAAAACTACAACATTTCCTCTAAAACTGGAACAAAGCACTACAAAATGTATATATGCTGATTAGTAACACAATGAAGACTTTTAACTCCTCTAAGAAATAGTCAATAAAAAGACTTTGTTGGAGGAAAGCTAGGAACATCTAAATGTGATGCCCATGAAATATGTTAATTGATAAAAATGATAAATAGTGCTGTCTCTAGAAAAATATGAGAGGAAACGAGCCTCGGTTCCAGTCAGGGGTTGCCCATCCCTTTGCAACTGTGATGTTTGGCTTTTCATGACTTTCTTGGTAATGGGGCCATGTGGTCTCTGAAGGGTCTCAAGGCTCCCAACTCTCCAGGTACACATCCCCCAGCTGCTTTAACTCAAAAAAATATAAGGATGAAGCATCACTGGGTCATTTTTTTTTTTTTTTTTTTGGTGCCCAATACAAAGAGCCCTAGATCCCCAACTGGAAAGAATAAGGGTAGTAACTTCTCCAATGGAAGAGAAGAAGAGGGCAGGTGGAGAGGGTCTTTGCAGGACAGACTAATTAGCTAGGCTGCACCAGGACAGGAATCATGAAGCAGTCAGCGTCTGCAGGAGGGCAACAAACTCACATTCACTGCTTATTAACAACATTCAGTTTCCTTAGCCTCAATATTTTTGCAACACTAAGATAATAAAAGTAACAACTTCATAGGTCCTATGCAGGGATTAAGTGAGAGAATACATGAAATGCTCTGCACAGAAGCTGATGTGAATGAGTGCTTAATGGTGGTGGTGGTTTAGTCTCTCAGTTGAGTCTGACTCTTGTGACCCGTGGACTATAGTCCAGTAGGATCCTCTGTCCATGGGATTTCCCAGGCAAGAATATTGGAGTGGGTTCCCATTTCCTACTCCAGATACTTAATAACTGCTCATTATTGCTGACATGGAATTATTATTATGTTTTTAAAACTTTAAAGACAAGGAATAAAATGAAAAATACATATGCCTTAATTTTTATTCATGAAATGATACATTAAATATTAATAACTTGCAACTAATATCAGAATCTATCCTGGAAGCCTAATCATTCCATTTAAATAAAAACAGGTGAGTATTTTTAGATCTTCCTGAAGAAATAACAGGTAATCTGTCTGAATGGTGCATAATGTGATTTTTAATCCCTAGTCATCATCCAATTTATAATAGAATATTTAATAACATTATATTAAAAGAATATTTAGACTGTATCATACAACTCAGGTTTCTGCTGACACCAATAAATGAGGTCTGTGCTGTGCTCAGTCGCTCAGTTATGCCTAACTCTTTGCAACCCATGGACTGTAGCCTGCCTGCCAGGCTCCTCTGTCCATGGGGATTCTTCAGGCAAGAATACTGGAGTGGGTTCCCATGCCCTCCTCCAGGGGATCTTCCCAAGCCAGGGATCTAACCCAGGTCTCCCGTTTTGCAAGCAGATTCTTTACCATCTGAGCTATCAGGAAAGCCCAATAAATGGGGATCACAAGTAAGTCAAATATCTGAGTAAATCAAATCTAATAGGACTAGCATCTTAGATACTCCAGTAATTGAGACAAAGTATCTCATGGCTTGTAGTGTCTGAATAGTTGTCCAAAGTGTCTCCTAGTCTAAGATTTCAGTTGTTATCAAATAATGAGCATATTTCGTCTACCTTCTTCAGTGGCTGCATTTCCAGTCAACGGAGACCCGGGTCCTGAGAAATATTCAGGAATTACAGATACTTCATATTTTGTGTCTGGAGTCAGGTTCTCCAGCGTTCTCCTCCTCTGATTGGCTGGAGTGGTAACTTCTTTGCTTTCTCCACCAGCAACAGGTCTATAAATAATTCGGTACCTTAAGACTCTCCCCGGAGCTTGAGTCCAGGTAATTTTAAAGCTATCCGTAGTCTCATCTGTCACCTTTAGGTTTCGAGGTGCTCCTTTCACTAAAATTTAAAAAATATTAAGTTGATTGATTATATGTGAAGAATAAAAAGTTAGTTTTTGATCACTAAGTTAACAGCATTTCTCTAAGCAAATCCATGAGCATTTTTTGACAAACATCGTGGCTCCGGAACTCATTTGGCCAGATATTAACTACATTCTGAAATGGCAAACGCACTACAACACCCAGAAAGAAACTGAGCACTGTCAACTGTTTAATCAAATAAAGAGGTATATAACAGTAAACTTTTAAAATCATACTCTTTAAAATTGCAAATTAATATTGACACAAAATCAAAAATAAAGACAATCTGTTTCTTCAAGTACAAGTAACAAGGCTTTCACTCTTACTAGATTTTCTCAAAAAAGCAGGAAACTAATACCGAACACTGACGTCTATCATATTCACCCACTTGAACAAACTGTCTTATCCAATCAGTCACACCGCTAACTTTTTTATCTGCACAGTCATTTGACTTGAGAATAATTAGACCACACATGCATTAAACCAAACATATTTGTAGGTACTTAATGAATACTAGCTAAATCTAAATCTTGAAGTTAAATTGCAATGTAATTTAAATGAAATTTTCATTAAGTCTTAAATGAAATTTTCATTAAGTCCAAATAAGAACATCACTTGGTTTTGTGGTTTAATGACCTTTTTGTCTAAGAAGTGAATTGTTCATATGGACAACATGGTCAGGAAAGATGAACTAAATCCACTAGGGTAAAACCGCAGTGCACTATATTTGCATGTACCTCTCATGCAATTAGAAGTTTATCTAAATGTCCAAGATATCCAATAGACCACTCCAGGGAGGAAAAGGAATTGCATATCTCAAGAAAAGAAAGCAAACTGAAAATTAATTTGCAATTTGGCAGACCTATATCCATGATTCATTTAATATGGCAAGTAAAAGGGCTATATTAGTCCAAGCAAACAAAACTGATGGATCTGAATACTGGCTCTGAAATTTAATTAACGTGTAATTTTGAGTCTCAGCTTAGCCAACAGCAAAAACATGACTAATTGTAGGGTTATTGAGGTGGTGAAATGAGATAATCCTTGGAAACAATTATCATAGTACCTGACACATAGCAGAAGCTTAATAACTGCTAGTTTAATAAAGACATTGAATCAGACACTTCCTTATTGACAGAAGAAAGTTTAAATCTCAGATTTCACTACAAACAACAGAACTGGAAAGGCGTTACCAAATTCTATTGTAGTAACCCACTGAGGAAAAATTAGAGTGTATCCAAACATAGTTGACTATACTAAAAAACCCTCTAGGTTTCGATTTCTTCTTGAGACAAAGTTCCATCTCCACCCCCAAAGTGCTGAAGAAAAAGGGCCAGGCTCATCAAACCACAATTTGACATTACAGAGAAATCAGCAGAAAGTCAGAAATAGCTAAGTGTGGACTGCTAGGTTATACCATCACAAAATTCATAAGACAAGAAGACACCTTGGGCCATTTAGTCTATCTACTAACCTTCAGGAAGGAATATACCTAAACCATGCACTAAAGAAAACCAATCATATTTGAAAAACTCAAAGATTCTCTAGACCTGCACATGCCTTCCCTGTCAGCAAATACTTCTTTGTTTGTAACTATTTTAAGTTCCTCATGCTGCTGTTTCAGCCTTTTCTATACCCAATAAAAATGGAGAACAACTGATATATCTCATAATATTCACTGTATTTATCTTAAAGAGTAAATATCTGGTGCTAGTCTTCTGACAAGGTTCTTCGGAATACTTTAAATATCAAATGTAGAAAAATGTATCAGAAAGTATTCAACTCTTTCCAGTAAAGCGGACACATCTAAATAAATATCACTTAAAACATCTGGTAAACTTTGTACACCCAGGTTCTTAGCAGATTTATCTACAGTAGCTAAAGGATGAAGCAATCCAAATATTTACTGATGGGTGAAAGTTGGTCTATACATACATTGGAATATCATTCAGTCATAGAAGAAAGAACATTCTGACACATGCTTCCAGCACAGATGAACCCTAAGCCAGTCACAAAATGAGAAATACTGTATGATTCTAGTCATATGGGAACCTAGGGCCATCGAATTCATAGAGACAGAAAGTAAAATGACTGTTGCGGGGGAGGAAGGGGGAGTTGTTTAGGAGTAACAGTGGGAATGAAGAGTTGTTGTTTAACAGGTAGAGAGTTCCAGTTTTGCAAGATAAAGTTCTGGAGACAATGTGGTGATGTTAGCACAACAATATGAATGTACTAATTGCCTCTGAAATGCATACTTTAAAAGGGTTAAAACGGTCACTATAATGTTACTTATAGGTACATTCTACCACAATTTTAAAAAGTCGGTAATATATATCTGTCATCAGAGGTTTGGTAGCTCAGAAGTATTTGAAACATGGGATAGAAAATGCTAGATAAGCAGTATTTCAAGAGCTAATTCCGCAATCATTAATGGTTCTCCGTCTCAACCTCAAATTCATCAAAATAAACATAGGATCTTTTACTTAAAAGCTTTTTCCCTTTTGAAAAAGATTTATGAGTAGCTGTATTTTAAAGGAACTGAATCTTACAAGGGCATTCACAGTGCTGAACTATAAAGCAGATGGTCATTTCCCATGGTGACTCTGTTCTGTGATAAACTATTAGTTTGGGGGAAACAGTGGGGAACCCTCCTCACACCTTCTGCGGTGGTCTCCTCTCCAGCTAAGGGGATACTGAAGCCATCCTCATACTCCGCGGTCACATTGACAAGGTACAGGGTCTCTGGTTTCAAGTTGCTGAGGACCACACTGGTGCTCGAAGCCGGCTCCACCAACGTCACTTCATCATCCCCAGTAGCTTCTTTGTAGGTGATGTGGTACGAAAAAACGTTTTCTCCAGCAGGAGACCAGCTGGTTTTCAAACTGTTGGAAGTCACCTCAGAAAAATTAATATCCTTTGGAGGCACATAAGCTGTTAAGAGAAAAAGAAGGGCACAGTTAAATTTTTTCGATCTACAAAGCAAACACGGACCCAACAGCTACGCATTTTCTGAAATGCCTTCCGTTCTGTTGGGAGAGTGGTCGCTGAGGCCAACGCACTGAATGAGTAGTCCACACAAGACCAGTGAGAAGCAGCCTCTCACTCTCACTCACAGCCCTGCAAAGAGGTCTTGATCATTTGTCTTGATCATTCATAACACTAAGTTATGTTGTTTAATAAAAACAACTACTTAAAAAAAAACTGCATTAGAGTTTTGAGCTTCATAAGGCAAAGCAGCAACAGAATGGTCCTACCCACAACTAGAATATTTAAACAGTATCAGACCTAAGATGAATCATCAAGCAAATGGTTTGACAGATATTTCTGTCATACCATAAATAGATATTTCAAAGTAATAATTTAAAATGCTTTCCTAACAAAAGAATATTTATTAAACCAAATCATAGGAAGATGCAATGTTGAAGGCAAACTCACTGTCCTTAGGGGACATACAATGAAACTGAAGCGACAAGAGAGTGCAAGGTTATTAACAAAAAAGTGGTCTATTTGAATGCCAAATGACCACAAGTGATAAGCGTTATAGCTCTAGAACAGTTACGAAGCTTGATGCAAGAGATGGGACTTTTAATCGAATGTTGAAAAACAGAAATTGACCAAATGAAGAGAAGAGAATAGGGAATTCATTTGTGAGGAATGATGCCCAAAAATGGTCCAGGAAAAAGAATTCAAAGATCCAGGACTATACTGCAGTCACCTTTGATTCAAAGGAACTAGCTCAGCCCTCCACTCAATTCACAGTTATTTAATTGGACATGACAAACGGGCGTGACAAAGCTGGTTCCCGGTCCTACATGACTCTTAAGGTAAACAGCCTTTTCACCAATAAACATCTGACCCATAGTCAGGATAAAGCCATGTCTCAGAGGTAAATGAGCTAAGTTCAGTAGTTTTCAATAATACAGGAAAGTTACTTTTTCCTACAGATAGAATTGACAAAGCAGATTATCCACTATTTTAGAACTCAAAATGCTTTGTTCATGAAGGAATAACTTTTACTTTACAGAGTCTACTAACCTTTTTTCTTTATGGCTGCCAATTCTTGCTCAATTCTAAGGCAGATAGACTGTGTGAGTTCAAAAGATATCCTCTGAAAAGCATCAAAATCTTCCACTGTGAACACATGGGTCTCAGCAGGAGGAGAGGCAATGGCTTCTAGTTCTGAGCGAACAGCATCCTTCACACCAACAGCAAAGATTTCAACATCTGAATTCCTCAGTTTTATAGCCGGGTCTCTGAAAGCATCTGAAGATTTTCCATCTGTGATAAGAATCATGACCTTTGGGACATTGCTTCTTGAACCCTTGCTCGGCACAAATATTTTCTCTCTGACATAAGTCATTGCTTTCCCAGTGTTGGTAGACCCTCCTCGGTAGGGGAAAGTGTTTATTGCTTCAATTATATCTTCAACTTTGGTGAATTTTTTCAGTGTGAATTCGGTATGAGGATCCCGGCTGTACTGGACAAGACTTATCTGTACCCTATTTGGTGAAATCTCAAAACTTTTTACAAGAACTTCCAAAAAGGCCCTAACTTTAACAAAGTTTGCAATCCCAATGCTATAGGAACCATCAACCAAAAACACAATATCGGCTTTTATATCCACACCACGTGAGCATTCTGTAAAAAAGAAAGAAAGCCCATTAAAGTTTGAATATCAATTAATCATTTGAAATAAACAAATTTATAAACAAATATGAATTAATCATAAAAATATAAATACAGCAGTTTCTCTGCATCTTGGGGATGGGAGTGGCTCCAGAACCTCCTTTCCCATTTCAAATTCTGTGGATGCTCAAGTCCACTCTATAAAATGGCACAGGTAGGTTGGCCCTCAAGAGTCACAGATTTCTACATCTGTGGGTTCAAACAACGTCAGACAACACAGGTGGTTGAATCTGTGGATATGGAACCCATGGATATAGAGGGCCAAAGACATCTGGCTTTCTTAGTAAGCAGGCTTCTTTAAAAGAAACTTATTGCAACTGTTTTGTTTAAAAGTAAGTCTGAACCAGAAAGGTATACTATCAAATGGACCACCACACATTTCAAACCCTATTAACTCACCCACTTGAACTTTCATTGGTTGAGTCTTCTCCATTATTGAAACAGGTTCACTGGATGTCAGCCCCTTCATGGCAGAAACACTGATCTGGTACTCTGTGTCTGCTGAGAGGTCACGGACGCTGAGCGTGGTTGTCTGAGGCCCCACACTCAGAGCGTGCTGCCTGCTTCCCGTGGTCATGGGTATGAGGAGAACTTTATAGCCAGTCACTGCACTAGGAGATGGACTCCAGCTTAGCTTAACGTATTTTGACGAGACTTCCGTGGCAATCAAATTTGAAGGAGGTTCAACAACTACAAGACAATAAGCAGAACAGTGATTAAAAACAGTGAGATGCAACCCCATTAATGAGGTCTCTACGTTTACACCTTAATTTTCCCTATTTAAATTAATCATGATCGCATCAGGAAAAGGGCTTCCCAGGTGGTGCTAGTGGTAAAGAACCTGCCTGCCAATGCAGAAGACCTAAGAGACGTAGGTTGGATCCCTAGGTTGGGAAGATCCCCTGGAGGAGGGCATCGCAACCCACTCCAGTATTCTTGCCTGGAGAATCACATGGACAGAGGAGCCTGGCGGGCTACAGTCCATAGGGTTGCAAAGAGTCGGACATGACTGAGCAACTTAGCATGCACATATGCATCACGTGCACGTATCAGGAAAAGTTTCCAGTCCCAGGCCCCCACTTGCACTTGTACCCATCAAACCAGAGATTCAGTACCTTAATTTTAACCCAGGAGATGAGAAGTTTAGGGCAAAGAAATCCTTGAAAAAATTAATAATAGAACATCAGATGCCTAATTCATTTCTGGGACCAAGACCTCCCATTTTGGTTTTGGTATTACATTCATGGGCCTTTATCCTGGAGGAGGGCTGGGCAACCCATTCCAGTATTCTTGCCTGGAGAATCCCCTGGACTGAGGAGCCTGGAAGGCTACAGTCCATGGGGTCACAAAGAGTTGGACATAACTGAAGCGACTTAGCACACACGCATGTCAAGGCCTTTATTCAGGTACCAAAGGAGGAACTTGATAAATATTTGTTAAATCAATGGCTTACTCAATACTTTAGAAATTTTTTCCCTTTTCATAAAAAATTAAGCATAATAATGTAATACTTTAAAGATACTTTATAACATGCCAAGAAAGATAAGAAGTTGGCCGTTCTTAAATGACAGGTTCTTATAATTTTAAATAATTGTATTTCCACTTCATTCAAGGTTTAGAAGAAAAAGTTCAGCTATGTTCAGAATGCCACCAAACAGAGGTGAAACCACGGTGTACAACATGCAGATTGATAAGCAAATACTGATCATCTAAAAATGTTCTATCCTCAGTCGATGTAGAACATAGTCATGTACTTAGCTAAAAACAAAGTATCTTAAGCTATTTCAGACCAAATCTTCGAAGTTTTAGATCTGTCAGTGGAATCTATTTCCCAGAAGATATGGTTCTGTTTTTATAAGTCAGCCTGAGACACTGGGTGATAAAACATACACAAGGTTACTCACTGTCTTCTCTGAAAGGCAATCAGACATAGTCCATAAAAATGATGTCTAAAGAAATGAGAAATAATGGGAGGACAGGAATAGACACGCCAACTGGAAGCCTGGGCAAATCCCTGGACTGATGCAGAGACAGTGAGGGGACAGAAGTCACAGGGAATCACCAGCAACAGAGAGGAGACCCCAAAGTTAAAACTGTGGATGCCTGGGATGAAGCCCACGTCCCCTGCCAGGGAGGGTGTGAACAGGGGCAGAACCAAAGTTGGCTTAACCTCACACATGCACCCTAGTGAGGATGAAAACTCAAATGTTTTAAAAGACTGAGGAAGAGAAGATGACCAGGGGAAAGTCAGGCGGGGGTGGATTTTGTAACAATACAGGGCAAAAAATCACAGACATTAGGCAGTAAAACAAAGAAAGAGATTCAGAGCCCATGAGGTAATAAAAAGGAGTTCTGAAACTGAATTACAGCCCATGAACACTGCCAAAATGCTTGGGGTTTGGAGATGAAAGATTCTACATGATTGAAGATGGAGTTATTTAGAACTTATCTTGAATCAGTTGTCAATTCTCAGGCTGAGAGGAGAACAATCATGGAAACTGTGATTTTTTAATGCCCCAAAGGATGTTTATGAAATGTTTTTCTCTCTCTCCCATGTATTTAAAAGAAATGACTGATAAATGGGGACATTTTGCAAAAGTGGGAGGATCAAACTGACTACTCTTTGAAATATTCTTAAGAGCTTTGAAAACACTATGCAATTTATGGTGATAGAAAACTCTTTGCCACTGAATTGAAACAGCGCTGTGATGAGTTTAAGTTGCAGAGTGCTAAGCTAAATGTCCCCCTGCTTGTAAAACCACAAATGCTCTCGAATAATGGAAAAGGTGAACACATGGGAACACCCAACAATTCACTCACCTTCTTCTCCGCTGACCAGTTCACCGAGCTGTTCATCCACACCTGAGCACACCTGGGAGATGATCTCATTCTGAATATCCACAATGGCATCGAAGTTGGCCACATTGAAAACATGATTGAGAGAAGGTGTGGAGGCAATTTGTTTGAGTTCTTTTGCATCTGCAGCTTTGATGCCTTTGAAAAAGAAGAGACATGGATAACCAATGGGGACCTCCTGTATGGTACATGGAACTCTGCTCAATGTTATATGGCAGTCTGGATGGAAGGGGAGTTTGGGGGGAAAGTGGATACATGTATATGTATGGTTGAATCCCTTTACTATTCACCTGAAACTATCACAACATTGTTAATCAGCAATACCCCAATACAAAATAAAGTTTTTAAAAAAGGGAGTAGGATATTTGAAGGGGCTTTCTTTCAAAAGTGGCTAAAACAAAAGAATCCACCTGCAACGCAGGAAACCCGGGTTCGATCCTGGGTCAGGAAGGTTCCCTGGAGAAGGGAATGACAACCCACTCCAGTATTCTTGCTCAGAGAATCCCATGGTCAGAGGAGCCTGGTGGGCTACAGTCCATTGGGTCACAAAGAGTAGGACCCGAGTGAGCAATTAACACATACACACACATACAGGATCTTTGAAAAGGGAAGTGGGTCAAATCAAGGAAGTTCTTTGCTTTCTTAGTCTTTCCCAAGTGAAGACATTTTCAAATCCTTGTTCAGTCATAAACGGGAATTGCTTTGTTTCCCAACGAGTGTGCAACTGTTGAAAGGACAAAAATGGTTGAATGACATTTTCTCATTTCACATAATGTGGCCACAGAGGCAAATGAGTGGTCGGTAAGACAGAGTGGGCTCTCATGCCAACCACGCCATCATTTGTCCCTGCTGCCATCTGTGAAGATAATATTTTTTTCTTCCAGAGTCCTGAATGAGCTGGAGCCCTCTGAATTCTTCAAGCGTTACATAATAGAGGAAACACATATAAAACACTTAATGATAATACAAGGAGGACCTTTATGAGAACTACTGGCCCAGAATTCTTTGAAAAGCAGAGGGTTGACAAGGAATGTGAATATCGCCTTATTTAATACATATGCAGCTCTAATGCCTTTTTTAAAAAGAAGGGACATGGATAACCAATGGGGACCTACTGTGTAGCACATGGAACTCTGCTCAATGTTATATGGCAGACTGGAAGGGGAGTTTGGGGGAGAATGGATACATGTACATGTATGACTGAATCCCTTTACTATTCACCTGAAACTATCACATTGTTCATCAGCTATACACCAATGCAAAATAAAAAAGTTTTTTTTAAAAAAAGGGATGTGTTACATGAAAGAAATAGACAAGCAGAATTTTACTCAAAACTGATTTGGATTAACACTACACTATAAGATGCAGTAAACCTGGCTGTCCTTCCTTGAGGAAGGATCCTTTTTGAGGAATCAAGCCTTCATCTTCTGAGCATGAAGTAGTAAAGTAGTTCTAAAAGGAAAACACTTCACCAAACTTGACCTACCCAAAGAGAACACTTCAACCCCAATATTTCGAAGCTCTCTTGCTGGAATTTCCACTTCGTCCTGGGATTTGCCATCTGTAATGATAATCGCCACTTTGGGAAAGCCAACTCTTGCCCCAGCAGATTCCTTGAACGTATTTTTAATTAAGTAATCAATGGCTTCCCCTGAAATGAAAAAGAGATACATTCAGTCACTCCGCACGATACAATTTTACTAAAATCAAAAACTGTGAGATTGCTTTCAAAATTATTTAACATATGATCATTTGTGCAGCCCATCATTCCTTTCCCAAACATACACTTCGCGTACTGTAAACAAAACTAAATTTGTAAAAAAAATACCTGTCATTGTGTTGCCACCTTTGTATGGGATTTTTTTAATTGCAGCGAGCAGGTCTTCCTGTTGGTAGTACTGATTTAAGTTAAATTCCGTCCTCGTGTCAGAGCTATACTGAACAACTCCAACCCTTGTCTTCTCTTCCCCAATGTCAAAAGCAGACACGAGAGCAGCAATGAAGTCTAAGATGTACTTGAAATTGTTTCTTCCCACACTCCATGAGCCATCCACAAGGAAAACTAAATCGGTCCAGGCACTGACAGAACATTCTGAAATATATGTGATACGTTTTTTTAAATGACACGCCATTAAATCTATCTAGCATTAAGGAATACAAACTAACATTGCAAAAATGTTGGCTCCTAAAATTATTTCGTTCATTAGGACATTTCATATCATTCTTCCCCACAAGTGACAAGCACAAAAGAACACAAAATTTTATTGGCACACATTTTCGGGCAGGTTCCCAGATGGCGCTAGTGCTAAAGAACCCACCTCCCAAGGCAAGAGACAATGAGACAAGGGTTCAATCCCTGGGTGGGGAAGATCCCCTGGAGGAGGGCATGGCAACCAACTCCAGTATTCTTGCCTGGTCTGGCAAGCTACAGTCTATAGAATCACAGAGAGTCAGACATGACTGAAGCAACTTAACACACACACACACAGAAGCATTTTCAGTACCTTCATGAAGATGCATTTCTACAACTATGTCTTTAAACTGTCATAGAAGACATTGTGCAAGACAAGATGAAAAGATATATGACTGATTCTCCAAGAGTCTGTGAGCCAAGCATTTGTGTTGTTGACTTATCTATTTTTGTAACTATATCCTCACTCTTTTTTGCAAGTAAAAATTACATAAAATATCTAGGAGGCATACAAAAGAAATATAAGCAAAGTGTTTTCATTCTTGGTACTTTTAGATCAATACACACAAAACAGGAACTTCCCAGATGGTCCAGTGGCTAAGACCCTACATTACCGATACAGGGGGCCTGGGTTCCATCTCTAATCAGGGGACCAGATCCCACATGCCGCAATTAAGATCTGGTGCAGTCAAATAAATATTTTCTTAAAATTACAGAACAATTGCTGTGCCATTTAAGCAAATGCAATAAAGCTGAAGGAAAAAGCAAATCTTTTAACATTCTCCTGCACTTTACAAGGTAATGGTCTAAAGTTGGCAGCCGGTTAGTTCAGAGGGTTAATGAAATCTTAACAGAAGTAACAACTATCATAAATGTAATGCAAAACACCCATAATATCTTGTCCTAATCATCAATGTATTTAAATTTCACAACTAAATCTACTTTCACTAAAGAAAATGCAGGGAAAATATTTTAATTCAAAAGTAAAAACACATGTGGTATCTCTAAATCCCCAAAAATGCAACAATTGGTGTTTGTAATCAAACATATTTTTTCTTCTCTCTGTGGTCAGTTGGTGAGTGGGAAACAGGTTGGTTTTCATGAAAATCTGTATTTATAAGGCAAAGCTGAGTAAACTTTCTGAAGATATTTTTGTCCCTGCAGTCAGTTGATGGATAATAAGAGAAGTATTTGGCTCAGAAAAGAAGGAAAGGGTCCCGGAAAAATTTGCAAGCCAATACAATTTGCCTGCCTAAATAATTTTTGCATACTATATAATGGGCCAACATAAGTCTATTGAAAGTCAATGTCTGGAATAATACTTTGCTTTAGAATAAATATTGATGATTCAGGGAAAATATTTGCATTGTAACTGCATGCTATAAACTTCGCTTCAGCTTATTAGACATTAGAAAGAATTATAAACAGTGATCTGGAGGGGAAAATTCCAGATAAAGGGAACTTTGTGTTCACAATATTTTTATTGTTATCCTGAGTCATAAATCCCATTTATAAGGTGGCAAAATTAGAAGTCCAACCACTTAAGGCTTCATCCCAGTAAGTCAGAGCAGTGTAGGACAAAAAAGGCCTAGAAACCACAAAACCAGACCATAAAATTGCTTTCATTTGATTAAAAATGCATCAATTTATCAGAGACATCCTACAGAGACTCTGGAAATGGTTACAGTCACACCAAGGAAGCCCACATAAACACCCTAGAGATGACCAGAATATATATAGCGATTTTCACGGCAATGGAATTGCTAAAGACACCACGAGGGCATCTCCCTTGTGGTTCAAACTTCTATTTCCCATGTGTCCCTAAACTACCATCTGTTTCTACAATTTGTCTTTGAGAAATGAGTTAAGTCCAGTGATAAGCTTTGTTTTTCACCTACTGCCAAAATACTGCAGGGAAGCTTAAACATACACACACTTAAAACACTCCCAGTAAAAAGAATACTTAGTACCTAGAATGGTTAGAAAGTAAGAACATAGGTGCTATAACCACTTGGTCATACATTACTATTACACTGCCTATACTTGTAGGTAAACCTTATAGAAATTAATATAGAAGAGAGATCAAACTGTGGATCCAGTTGGAACATCTCCTTTATATATTATATTTATAACTTATTTCTGCAAAACCATGTACAAATATTAAGGAAAATGCTTACTTTGTATCTCTGTTTTTCCAGGTTTCTTCTCCCCTGGCTTTGTCGGGCCACCTGTTTGAACTGAGTCAAAACTTGATTATTACAAAGGGAAATGAACCCATACAAATACTTCCTAAGAAGAAAATAAGTATATTGTCTTTCACCATTGTCTTTCAAGTGTATGGTGTATTCCCAGCTGGTCAGAGAATACAGCCAAATAAGCATTCCCTTGCAAATAAGTTATTTTCAGTGAGGCTTTAGATATATTTCAAAAAAAGATATTAACTCTGCAGCTTGGCAAAGTCTAATGCTTTTTAATAGTTTTCATTCATAACATTCCTGCTGCTACCAGAGACCAAGCTTATAAATCAGGAGTAAATTATTCACATCTACTAATAACTAGGATCAGAGCAAGAATAGTTAATACTGATGTAAATTAACTCTGCATAACAACAAACTAAATTTGAAAGTTGGAGAAACCTTCTGCAAAATATAAGGTATAAAAGTACTTTATATGTGTGCTTACTTGTTAATTGGCCTATAACTGGTACACTTTCTTCTACTTCATCATATGAAGTGATTGTCACCACATACTCTATTTCAGGTATAAGCTCTGTTAATAAAGTTTCAGTGGTACTAGCTGAAAGGGTAAATTCTTTAGTGGGCCCATCTGGAAATATAGAAAGGAAAATATCAATGCAACAAAACTTTTTTACACATAACGTAATACGATATAATGTAATTCCCAGATATACTAAAAACCTGAAAATTCAAAATACACATTTTTTTCAGAATGCCCAAGCATTATTTTTTACTGTCCTCCAAAACTAACACTTTGAATTCTAGAAATTCAATAAATGAACTGGCATTGCCTTTACCTGTTACAATTATATTCCATATTTGTTTGAGGACTCAAGTATGCCTCTAGATTAAAGATATACCAGAATATTAAAAAAAAAAATCTCTCACTGTTTTTGAATACTAATGGTAGATAACAAAATTTTTATAAATGAGATATAAAGCCGAAAATAATTTAATTTTAAATTATGTATTGGAGAGTACCAAAAGAAAATGAAGGGCTGAAAATCAACTCAAAGACAACAAACCCCATTGGCTAAAATGAATGTCTACTGGGAAACAGCATTCACTTCTATAAGAGAGGTGTATCCTCCATATGCCAGTGAGGGGTGGGGCATACTCTAATGGGTAATCATGGTCCTCTGAACTGACTTAACTATCAAACGTTTCAAAGTATGGTGTACTGAGCATTTCCTTACATGCTGACAATTATGTATTTCCTTTTAGATTATGTTAATGTTCAATTCAACAGGAAACAGTAGTTGTTAGAGACAAAATGACTTTTAAAATTCTTAACCATATTAATTTTCATCAAAACACTAATAACCAAAAAAGGCAACAAGTATGACAGAACCCTGAGAAATGCTCCAGGTTAATATGTGGAGCATTCCCGAACCAACCAGGGCCCACCATGGGAAAATAAGACCCAGGACTCTGCGGGTATGGATGGTCCCAGTGTGCATTTTTACAGTCAGTCATTTCCAACATCTGGAAACCAGATGAATTTTTCAACTGCTTTTCAGCTTTGGAATCAATGAAATAGTTAACTGCAAATATATTTGGGAAGAAAAGATTCAAGGAAGAAAAAGTAAATGCCTGATCCCTTTTTAAGCTCTTAGATCATATTGAAAACAGGTAACAGTTTCTCAATCCCCTGATAAATCAGCATGTAAAATCATTGGCATTTTTAAAGGCCATAAGTATGCAAACACAGCTCTGGTGATAAGGTATGTTGACATCATCTATCTCTTCTATCAGTCCATCAAGACCCCTTCCTACCACTTGGCCAGTGCCCATAAAAATGGTTTTATTCCCATTCCATGTTAGAAATAAAAGTTAATGAAGAGAGATTGGTTCTCCCTACTCAAGCAACATCATGGATACTGACTCTTAGTCTTAGATCTACAGACTTTACCCAGTAAATCCTGTCTTCCATCATGGCAGCTCACCACGATCCCAGAACACTGTGTCCTGAGCACTGAAGTGAGCAGGACACTGGGTAAAGTGTAACACCTCACTTCATCACTTGTCACTTGAAGTGTTGGACAGATTAAGTGATTCAAGAAGAATGTCAAGCAGTGATTGTTCTATTTTATAAAATCAAAGATTACCAGCAATATTCTGATCAGGGGATAAAGTCTAACGGCTTTACACAGCAAACCTAGTTACACTATAAAAATATAATAGTGGGTCCTGAGCTGGAAATCTGGAGGCCTGAGTCCACCAAATGTCTTGTGACATTAGGTAAACCCCTCGTGTTTTCTAAATCTTGGCTTCCTCATAATGAAGTGGAAGGTGGAGGAAGGATCAGAGTGTATCATCTTGGATGTCTCTGTCCGAAAACCCCAACATCCCAAAACTTACCCGTTGTAGGGTCCACTGTTATTTTGAAACCCACAATTGGATCAGGTGGTATTGCCCATGACATATGAACAGTATTTTCATCTATAATTTTAAAATTCAAGTCTGAAGGTGGTTCAACTGCAAAAAGAGAGAGTTGGTATGTTACCTTTTCCAATGTCACAAAATGGTCAATTTAATTAATAAAGAATTGTGTTGAGCAAAGCTTACTAAAATTGTCTTTGCATAAATTTGTTTCCAACAAATATAAAAGATATCTTGTTGGACGAGAATAAAATTAAAAGCTGACACGGTATGACAAAACATCAGAGAGATTACATATTACAGAAGACAGCACAAAACGCTTTGGATTCTTGAGTTGCTAGGTCATCCAAGAATGGCCAGCAAAATCAAGCATAATAGAAACAAATTTGGATACAAGTACATACAGGTACAATGAAATCACATATAATAACCACATATGCAAACAATTCACATAACAATTAAGGAAATTTCAATACATGCTGAGTGCATTTTGAATAAGCATGCCAAATCACAACCTGCTTACAACCACAGAAGTTAGAACACTGACATAATACTATTTTTTTTCATAATATGGAAAAAAAATCAATGATATTTTGGTTCATTCTCTGCATCATTGCCTTGTTATTAATTTTTGTTTGATAATTCTCAGTCTGTGGCAGAGATGAAAAATGTATTTTAATAAAAAGGAAGAAACACTGTTGGGAAATTTAGCACTGTTGCGTTTCACAAGGAAATATACATTTAAATGTATATTTGTACTCAAACAGACCAATACTCAAAAATAGTCATAAGGGCTGTCAATCATTTATAAATATATAAAGAATGATATACAGGTGTTTATAAAAGTAATATTCTGCCTGTTTACACCAATTTGCTCTATGTTTGCAAGGTGTAAACCAACACTTATTTTCCTTTGCAGCAGGTATATTCCATACTAGAAGTGGCATTTTAAGTTAAAATGCCAGTATGGTCCTTTTACAAAAACAATGGTTAATTATGAAAAGACAACATCAGTGTATATTTATGGACATTTATTTACAGAACTTAAAGAAACTAGTGAAGCAATCTGAAGACATGACCGCATAAATCTTGGAGAAGTCAATGACAGGAATAATTGAAACGTACAGAAAGCAATAGTTTACATACAAAACTGTTCAGCATCATGCATGTGTCAATGAAATGTTGACTGGGTTTTTAGTTTCCCACAATGAATGAAAGCCTCCATGTACAGTAGTCATTACACAAAGACGTTCCAGAAATATTTTATAATGATATTCTCCCTGCAATGTTCATGCCTCATCATGCAGCATTGTACTGACTCACTGACAGTGCATGGTCGATGCATTCAAAATGATTACTCTTGAAGCAGGTCAACACAGTAAAATGACTTTCTGCCATACTCTTCTTTGTTTTAAGACTGAAAGTATTCCTTGTGAGTCAGAATTTTCACATCTGTTTTGAGAGATCACAATCTCCTTTTAGGTTTTCCTAAAGGTCAATTGAACTGCAGTAGTAGCTTGGAGACATGAGTCATAGAATTTAACTGGGGTTAGGGATTTATATAATATTAATAGCACATTTTAATGGAAATGATACAAATTAAGCAAACATTTGCTTTAAGGAACTGTTGTTTCCAACTGTAGGAGATGGCTTTTTATTTTTACTGTATACACTAGTAATGGAATGGATGTTATTTTCCTACTATCCATACACAGGCAGTGAGATTAGACTATTAATCTACATGCATAGTTTAATTATTCAACATTCTGCTGTCTGTAACCATATTGCGAGGTTTCCCGGTAGCCATCACTTAGTATAACAAGCATGCAACAGATGTTAATAGGACAATAGGTATTAAGAATATCATTATAAAATATTGTTCCAGTAGCAATGGCTCAGGACAAATTTAATGCAAAGGCAGACGCAACTGGCCTGAGCATGCTTTTGAAAAATCAGTACATGGAAAAACAGTACCACCAACCTTGCAAGGAAATTGACCTGAAGCAGCAGACACTAGGTTAAAACTGCTGAAGGGCAGCAGCAGCCCACCTTGTTGATTTCCAAATGACCAGGATTCCAGAAAAACTGAAAAATTGACTGTTGGGAAAAGTCTTTAACAATTGGATTTTAAGGTGTTCATAGAAACTCAGATGTGGTACTTAGGGATCAAAAGTAAGAAAGGATGGTTGACCAGCATGTGTACAACAGACAGCCCTTTGCACTTTTCTTCTTGCCACTTTTATCACCTGTAAAATCTTTCAGGCTTGCCATTCTATGTATTTTGTTTGTTTGTTTGTTTTTTCATGAAAAAAAATAATAAAGCAGGTTTGAGTGTGGACCCTTGTTGACATGAATCAATGCAAAATATATTTTCATTAACTTCAAAAGTCTTTCATTTTATATCAAAGTAATTCACAACTGCCCTCTCATCGTTATAAATAGTGAATGCAGATGCCAGAATATTTCTAATAAAACTATCTACATAGGGATTGTGATTGCAAACAGTCATCATTGTGTAGAATATGATGGGAATGAAGATAAATAGAAGTGTAATTATAAATGAATAAGGTAGCAATCAGGTATATTAATATAGTCATAAAACTGAATACTGATAGTGAAGAAACTAAAGTTTTAAGTATTCATAACACTAGCAGTTTAAGTTCATATTTGTGAGTAATGCTTTTTGTTATCAAAAGGCTATGCTATCAAAGCTACATTCTGATATATCTTTTTACATAAATTGGCAGGATTTAGGACTTTTTAGCAATGATAATAATAGCGAGCGTTTGCTGAGTGTCTTTTCTATGACAGGCGGAGAGTTGGACACTTTATATATTGTCTCTCTCTCCTCTCATGACCACCCAGCAGAGTGGCCTTATTATCTGATTCACAGGCGAATCAGTGAAATTCAGAAGGGTTAACACAGCAACAAATAAGCAACAAAACTTTGACCCCCATAGTCTTGACTCCAGAGCATACAGTTTTCTACCATACTGGCTTATTATATAAGAAATACTTGCATGAAAGATTAACTTTAGAAACCAATATTGATATGAATTTGGCTATCAAAATATACATAAGTATTTTACTTACTCTATGAAAAACCTTTATTTGATTCCTCATCAACAATAAATATGTGCTATTCTGACATCTCCAATTCAGACACAGATAAAATTTGGTATATTAACTTTACAACTTGTTTAAGCAATTTTAAAACCAAACTGTCTATCTTGATATATAGTTTTTACAAAACATTGTTATTCATTATGGCACTCAAAAGGAAGATACGCCCAAGAGTTTAACAACAGTGCAAGGATGGATGGACAGGTGAGAGGAGATTAGCTTAATAAGATTTGGTAAGTGTATGAAGTGTATTAAAGATAAGGAAAACTAAGAACAAACTGCTAAAATATCATCTTGATGAACCAGGAAGAACTTTAGTCTAATTTTTGTGATAGCAATACTGAGAAGGGTACTACTTTAATGGTAGAAACTTTGAGAAGCGAGCAAAGTATAGTTTTACTATATTCAGTAGGCACTAATTTTTATTTTCTGTCCAAAGCTAGTATAAATTAAATGACCTTTGCCATGAAACAGATATTTATTTCATTTGTGTTTAAAAGATACCAGAAATAAGCAGTTGAAAAGTTCATGTTTCAGACATGTAATAAATTATTCTGTACAGATTACAAAATGCATTCTTTCATTAAACTGACTGGATTGACCCACTGTCAAGCAAGAAAGCAGCGCAATAGGAGCAAACTCGCAAAGCACTGGACTAGAAGACCTGGGTCTTGCCTGCGCCGTGTAGGCATCATGATTGTTAACTGAGCTATTCAGCCTCTCTGGTCCTCATTTTCTCATTTGGAGAATGAGAAAATTAGAATAGATGACTATACGTTCCCATCTAGTTTGAAATTTCTGTTGCAAGTTAGACACAGGATTATAGAAATAGGCATTAACTTGCCTCTTAACCTAGACACAAGAAAATTAAAGCTTATGGCCTCTGCTCTGTTATGAATTAAAAATATCCAACATTTCATTGTATATTATGAACTACAAATCAGAGCTTCTAAAATTACAACTGTTTTTCATAGATCATAGGATCACCCCAAATTTAGATTAATTAGAAAGGTGTCTAATTCTCAGGGAACACTGGCCATTGACCTTTAAATGTTAAGTGTTAAATTTTCTAAATGGCAATTAATGTACCGTATGATACAGGAACCAAAAATAACTCACACATTCTAGATCTTACAGAAAGCTGGCCAAGTTATAAGCTTAATAAAGTCTAGCTGCACCTAAAAATTATTAAAAGAAAAATTCACTTTCACTCTTATTTCTACGGGACAAAATACTAATAATGAAAAATAAAGTTCCTTGTACAAGTAGGTAGAATAAAATAACATGATAAAGGTGGTACTCCCTATATTTTAAAAAAAAAGATAAATGCAAAAAGTGAATGCCAAAATCTTGTAATTCAAGGTATGGAACTTTCCACACATGCAAAAAAATTAAGTAGAAATTGACTGGAAAATAGTATGAAGACAAGAGTACAAGTTGCAAAAGGGAAAGAAAAGTTACAATGGCTACTTCAGAATTAAGGTCCAAATGACATCTCAAGAAGCAGGGCTGCCAGCTGGAAGTTTTGAAATGTATCAACAGAAATGATTCAGAGAACTTCTGTTTGCAGCCCATTGTCCCCAGAAACGCCTTGGCTACAAATTTTCTTAGCCCTTCCCAGCCTCCTGGGGCCACTTAGTTGGTGATTAACACTGGAGGAGTCCTGTCCAATACTGGAGCCACAAGCCACATGTGGCTATCAAGCACTTGAAATGTGGCCAGTCTGGACGAAATGCACTCCAAGTGTAAAATACACACCCAATTTCAAAGACTTAATACAAAAAATGCAAAATATCTCACTAATAACTTTTATATTGATTACCTGTTAAAATGGCAATACAGTGGATATATTAGGTTAAGTGAAATATGTTACAAAGACTAATTTCTCCTGTTTCTTTTTCCCTTTTTAGTGTCACAATCAGCATATTTTAAGTTGCATGTGTGGCTTGCATTTGTGGCTCACAATATATTTCTATTTGACAGTGTCAAACCGGAGAATGAGGTCCCCTTCAAATTAAAAATCTTATTAAAATATCATTATTAAATGCTGACCTAAGCAGGTGAGAGACAAGAAGAGAAACAGCTTAAGAAAGCAAAAGAAAGAGCTATACTGTGTGGAAATAAATACAAACTTAAAAGATAAACTATGAGAAATATGGAAATAATCAGTAATGTAGATAGCAAAATGTTCTTTTTAACTGCACTTTGCTAACTATCTATTATCCAATCGAGAACTGATTTTTTTTCCACTTACATCATTTCCAATCCAATTCTTGTCCTAAGAACTCACAACTCTTTCTGATTTTCAAATAACTATTTTCTTAATGAGCAATAAATAGGCCACTTAAGTGAATTATCTAAAAATATCTTGAGTGGGGCTTCCAGAAGTTCCTCCAGTGAAATTCCTTCCTAACAACGACATAGAAAGGAACATTAAAAGCACTCTCATCTGAATATTACTTCACAGAGGCCACTCTGAAAAGCTCTACATTCATGAAGTATTCATCAGATAAGCAGAGCCAGCAAGTTCCCCTCTTTTCTGAACACGCTGTACATTTTGAAGACTCTACTTTTGCTAATCTTAATTTTTTTGTACTTTCGGTCTTGAACCAGAGAAGTGAACACGACAGAGTTTTTGGAAAATCTCAGTGCTGTCTTGAAACCCTTCTACTTCCCCACAACCTCTAAATAAGCTTCACCCTCTGAACCCCACCCCCAATTTCCACACTTCCCCACCCAGAAGTATTGCTTTTCTCCCTTAGCTCCATCGGGAGCATTACTTTATTGAAGGAAAAAAAAAAGTATATTTTTAAGTTGTCTTTTAAGGTAGTACCCCATTTACCTTGCAGAACAATAAATCTAGTGTCAGATCTCCCATAACTGAGGAAACACAGAAGCGCCTACTGGGTTAATACCCAGAAAGGGCTTGTTCCACCAATACTGATAAATGAAGCCTTCAAATGCACACAAAAGTAAGAATGAAATAAGGTTGAAAATCTAGCAAAAGTCCTTCATTTTCAAAGGGGTGGAGCCTATAGAGCTCTTCCAGACCCTTGGGCCCTGAGCCCATCTCTGAAGCTGAGAAGACTCAGCGCCCAGGGCTGATACTGGGGGAAGGAGGGTTGGAGGAGGTGATGCCGGCTTGCCAGGCTCCCACCTGCTCCCTGGGTTAAGAACCTTGGCCCAGATCCAACCTGTGCGTGAGGGGCTGGGTCTGGGCTTGGGCCAGGCGTCCCGGAGGGCAGCGAACCAAACAGGGACGCAGCGACCCCCCACCTCCACCCCTGGCCACTGCCAACACACCCCGGGTCCCGGATCGCTACCGACCACCCACTCCCGGGGGCGATCCGGCTGCTCACGTGCCCGCACCGCCCGCCTCGCCGACCGGACCCCCACAAAACACACAGAGGCGCAGAGCCGGCGCTGTTGGAGTCTTTTATTTGGTGCTGTCACCGAGGTCGCGGCCCCGAGCCAGGGTCTCCCCCAGCCACGCGCACAAGCCAGCGCGCCGCGCGCTCCGGGGCTCCTGGGTACTACCCTCCGGCGTCCGGTCCGTAGCGCCGGTGCAGCCGTCGCCCCCTCCCGGGCGGCTGGTCCTCGCTCGGAAGGCGGCAGCGGCGGTGGCGGTGTGGACAGCACACCGCAGAGACAAGCGCAGGGACAGCACACAGCACTGTACGGAACGGAGCAAGCGGAAGACGAGAAAGCCGGACCCGAGAGCTGGGAGGTGGACGAACCTCAGAGAAGGGGGCGTTTCTCCGAAGCAGAGAAACCCCGGGAGAAAACACACGAAGTGCAGGGGAAACAGATCGAGCCACAGTAGCAAGGAAGGTTTGCTTTTTTTTTTTTTTTTTTTCTTTCCTTTCTAGACTTCTACCTTGTCACGGGGGAGAAGGAGGGAAGAGCCTTTTACCTTCTGCCTCGATGGAAGACAGGAGCAGGGCCGCGCCCAGGGCGGCGAGCGCTGGGGGAAGCCTGGTCCGCATGCTCCGCCTCGGGGCTCACAGCCACATGAAGGGATCTGCCGGAGGAAACAGTGACCGCATCAGAACCGGGTCCGGGCGAGCCTGGAACCAGGTTAGAACTGGAGCCTGGACCCGGGCCAGGACCCTACCCGCTCTGCCTTAATAACCACAGGGCCCAGCCGGGCAGAGAATGGGTCCTATTGTAGCGCAGTGGGAGAAGTCAAGTTCGTCTGCAGCAGTTCAACCAGGGCCCTGAGAGCGAGCTGAAGTTTAAAGAGGGTCCTGGATTGGGTAGAGAGGGAGGTGGGAGGGAGGATCGGGATGGGGAATACATGTAAATCCATGGCTGATTCATGTCAATGTATGACAAAAACCACTACAATACTGTAAACTAATTAGCCTCCAACTAATAAACATAAATGAAAAAAAAATAAAATAAAGAGGGTCCTGTTTGCCTGGAGGCCGGACCTGCTTAGCATCCTGGGTGAAGGGCCTTATCAGGCCCCACATGACTTCATCCTGCCTGGGTGATGGCTAATTCAGAGATCATCTTATCCCTGAGTCAACTAAATGTCTCTTCCAGCTGGGGTTTTTATTTGGCCAGCCTTTTTTTTTTTTCCTAGCTGTGGAACTCTTTAGGTAACTGTACTTTAGTAGTCTCAGGGTAATTTGGAAAAGTATAAGCCTCTTTTACTCTCTTTTTTCCTTCATTTTGTTCTGCCTACAAATATGCAGCTCTTGAAGGTCTGAAATGGATTATACAGAAACATGTAAAGCCCAAGAGAAACTTGACCCTCCTCCTAGCTGTGTTGTCTTCACATCTGATAAATCTTTCACTCAAGATGAGGAAAAAAACAACTCTGAAATACATAATAAAAAGGAAAATACAATAGAAGAGACAAAGCACTCTTGTCTGTTTTTCCAAGGTTTTTTAAATAAAATTCTCAGTAATAATTACTCTTCTCAATTAACTGTTCATTTATTCCAGAAGATTACAGGTTTACATGCTCCAGAGGAGAATATATCCTACTCTGATTTTTCCTGATTCTGTAACTAGGCTATTAATTCCTTCGAGACAAGGAAACGTATTCACCTTTTGTGGCAAGTAACACATAGTAGCTAGGTGCCTAATCCATGTTGGTAGAAGGAAATCTAAACTATTCTAAGGTCCAACTCAGGAACAAAAGCTACTAGCGATGAACTTAAAAGTGGAAGACTGCCGGAGGCAAACAGAAAAAGAGATTTGATTCTGAGATACTTAAATTATTGTAAGGCAACAGACCAGGCCTCTTGAAAAACGAAGTCATGCTTGGGAATCCAAAAAGGAGCCAAAGGTTGAGCCCTCTTTGAGAAAAGAAATTGACAAGCTCCAACCATGTCTTTCCAAATTATTGGCATGATGTATCAGGGCAGCTTTCCTGGGCCCGAGCGTAAATTGCATTTTAAATGTCTGATGAACAGGCTTGCCAAATTGCCGGGAACTCCTTTTTATAAGCCAAGATTAAAATTTTCCCGCTGCTCTGGAGATCCAAGGACTCTAGCAATTTCTTTCTTCCTACTTAACAACTAACTGACATGTCTAACCCTCTTCTACATCAGTAAAAGGCAAGAGGTGAGACCAGTCCATTGTTCCCATCATCTGGCCCTAACTTCGCTATAATAATTTCCAACTCAGTTGGCAGTTGTGCTCGCGAAAAGTTAAAGGCTGACAATCGACGCACCGAAAAACTGTATGCAGATTTTTTTTTTTTTTTCTTTTTTAACCGCTGAACTCGCTGTAAAAGTTGTGGCAGGTCTAGAGCGCCACTTATCGGCTGTCTTAACTCAGCGGCACAATGGATCCTGTCTCGTCGCGGTATCTGAACATAAACTCAGTTCTGCCAGCCAGCCAGGCATTACACCCATGTTTAAAAAGAAGACGAAGAAACAAAGAAAAGAAAATTTCTCTCTCCTTTTAGCCAAAACATTTATCTGAATGATTAGCAACACTTCATTGAGCATTCTCAGACACAGAAAGTCTGAAATCGGCCGCCCCTACGTGGCAGCAGGGCCATTTCACACACTCATGAATGAAAACGAGTCAGTGGGGGCGGGGGTGGGGGGCGTAGATGGGGGGTTGGAAACTTGGATTCATCTCCTTGGGCCAACTCGTCCCCTCCCCCAACTCCGCTGGAAGAGGCCAATTCTTGCCAAGTTAAAAAAGGCAATTGCACCCCCCACCCCCGCGGGGTCCCTCCAGATTTCCTGCGCATCACCTACCGCCGTCCTAACCCACTGAGTCCCTGCCATTAGTTACCCAAGGACCACCAAGTTTAGCGCTCATTTCCTTTCTTGCCCCATCCCTCCCCAGCGTGTCAGCACGCTTTAGGAGGCCACAGAATCCGGGTTGAGGGGAAGGGAATGGGGTCCCCGGCAAGTCCCGCAAGGACCACCTGCGGCCCCTAAGGGTGCCCGATGCGGTGTACTTCTTCTGCGCCCTGACTACACTCCCCGCTCCTTAAAACCCTCTGCGATCCCTCCACTCTCTAGGATAGAGGATGGAAACCCGCGCAAAGTTTCCACGACCCTGAGGAGGGCCACCCCGTCTGCCCTGGGGAGAAGCTGGGTAATGTCAGGCCAAAGGGGAGTCCCCCAGAGCTGAACTAACCCCCGCGCTGGGATGCTTTGAAAAGCGGAGGAAGGAGCCAGAACACCAACCCGGGAATCTACCTCCAGATGCCACACGAACCAGCGCAGCCTCGACGAGGGGTCGGCGGGCCCAAAGAATTCCGCCCCGGGCGTCACCTTTGCGCTTTGGCAGCCGCGAGGCCGGGGGGAGACCGGCGGCTCCAGGACCCCGCGCACCCCTCGTCAACTTCAACCAAGCATCTATAGACGAAATGCCTCCTCCAGCTGGAACAGTGAAGCGGTGCTTTACGCACGCACAGCCGCCCGGCATCCTCTCTTGAGAAAAAAACTGCATTTCTTTCCCCCTTCATGTTACAAATGAACCCCCAAAAAACCTCCGGGTAGCCCAGGCGCACGTTCAAACGGCCCCCGCTCGGGCTCCTGAGTGGCTCAGAGCCGAGCGAGGAAGAGGCTCGAAGTGAGTTTCCCCAGTTATCTTTGGAAGGGACGAGGCGAGGGTGGGGGGCGGCTAGCAGCCAGACCGACCTGAGGCGGTGGTGACCGAGGTAGCGGCGGCGACAGAGGCTTCCCGGCGTCGCGGAAGCCGGCGCTCGGTGTGACCCCCCGCGCACGCCCGGCGGTCGGCGCTGCGCTCCGGGCGCACCTGGCGGCCGCGGAGAGGTGGAGAGGCCGCAGGGCCACCAGCGAGCCGGAGGCGGTGGAGCCCGGGCAGAGCGGCGGGCGCGGCCGGACTGGTGGAGACGGCCCGAGACCGCAGCTGCCGGCGCGCGGACGCGTCTGGGTCGGCTCGCCTTGGTCGAATGGGAAGAGGCTCCGCGCCGCGGGCTCCTTAATAGAGGGCTGTTCCCAGCTCTCAAGTTTACTCGGTTACGAAACGCCTGAGAAGGTGGACGGCTGCCACGGGGTGATGTATGCTCCTCCGGCGGTGAAGGAGGTCTACTTTTGGGAACGTGTGCATACTTCGAGCATTCCTTCGGCGTGAGGTGGCGATCGCCGTAGTAGCAGTGCCCCGGCGGGGAGGGGAGAAGGGGAGGGGGCAGGGGCGATGCAGAGGAAGCGGGGAGGGGCGGTTGGGGGGGGTGGGGGGGAACGACAGCCGCGGCCGGGTTCACTGCCAAGGGAATCCGCTCACTCCTCCGCTTGGGGCGGGCTGGGGAGCTCGGGTTTCCCTCTCCGGGCGATTTTCTTTAATAAATTTATTTTTCTAAATTAAGAAGGAGGGGGGAGGAAAGTAGCGATTCTCCTGTATAGAACTGCAAGAATGTGACCGACCCCACCCCATCGTTAGCCCCATCCCCCATCATCGCCACCTACACCTTTCTCCCCATCTGTCCTGGGGTGCACTTAAAACCGATTTACGGCGTTTCCATTAACTAAGTGTCTGTGCACGCGGCGCGCCTTCTGTCTTTTTCAATCTCGGGCGATTGGAAACCCGGATGGCCGCCGGCGCGGGGCTCAGCGGCGGGATGGCTTTCCCATTCCTGTCTCTCTCTCCCCGCGGTGCTCCGGCATGGAACTGGGAGGCCTCATTTGAGCCAAATTGAAGGAATGCTATGAAACCTAGGGATCCTCCGAACTAGAAGCCCGCTCGGGAACAAGTTCCATCCACCGTCGAAATGTCTCACTTGAGCCAGAACAAAACTTGGTTCCGAGTCGAGGCTTCGGAAAGAAAGCTCTGCCCTTCAAACGCCGCGGGGTCAAGGCGACGGAGGGAAGTGAGTTTCCCCTCCGACCCTCACTGCTGGGCGCTGGCGGCCAGATGGGGGCTCGCGTTCTGCCAGCGCCTTCTCTAGGTTTGGCCGCCCCGCTCCCTGCTCTGCGCCACCTCTTGGCCCCGAGCGGGGCGCCTGGCACCGAGGGCTGCCAAACCGTATTAGATGCCCGGGAGGAGGTGAGGCGCACCTACCCTGCGGCGTCGGAAAAGCGCTTCAGGAAACGTTCGGGTTACACAAGTCAGTGCGCTCAGCGCAAGCCCTGCGCCTTTTGGCCTCTTGGAGCCCAGGGTTAGTCTGCCTCATTGAAGCTACCGGGGATGGAGACGAGGGCGCGGAGGGGAACGCCGTGGCGCCGGCGCTGGAATTTACCGCCCGCAGTGGAGGAGGAGGCCGGGTGGCCAATATAACCTCGTCTCCCTGTTTGATCTGACATCTGTTAATTTGCCCTTCCCCCCACCGGGGTCGATAGCCTCCGAACTTGCCTTCAGAATGGCAAGAACTCGCAGAGCGAGCGGTCCCCTGTACTCCGCCCCACGCACAGGCTGCTCTAGAGGAAGCCAGAGAGAAGATTAAGGGGGGACGGGGTTGGGGGGCGGGGAGGGAGGAAAATGGGAATCGCCACCTCTGCACATTCCCCGAGCACACACAGCCCACTGGAAGTCCAGCTGGGAACTCACACAAAGAGCCCACACATGCACAGTGCACAGGCCTTTTCCCCTTCAAACTCTCACAGCCCAAGTGTCTGGCACAAACCTCCAGCGCCCCAGGCGTGAATAACCCAACGTGAACACCCTAGTGCGCGGTGATCGCCCGGGTAGCAGCCCTTCACCCTCTGTCTCACTCCACTCCTAGGCGGGTGGCAGCCTTGGGACTGACCCGGGAAGCAAAGAAGTCCCGGCATCCACGGCCCCGGGTACCCAACGGTGCTGCCGGTGGCCTGGAACCGCCGGGGATGCCCCTGGGAAATCCACACCTCTGTCAAGTCAGCCCAGGCTGGCTGGAGTTTGCATTTCGCCCGGGTGGAATGTGTGTGTGCGCGTGTGTGCACGCGAGCGCGCTCTTTTTCTTTATGTACTTTTTTTAGGTTGCCTAGGAGCTACTTAACCCTAGGTGTTGATATTTGGGGATTAAAAAAAAGAGTTCGCTGTTGATTTGATTCAGAACTGCAAATGCATCTAGCAGCCCGGGAATCGAGCCGGGGAGCGGAGCGCAGAGGCGGGCTTCCCCTTCTGGAGGCTGGAGGCGGCAGAGTCTGTGGAAGAGGCGTCCGCCCAAGACCACGCGCCTGGCGGCGGCTGGGGACCCTCAAGACTGTCCTCTCCGGCACAAAGCAGTCTCGTTCCCAAATTTAGATATAATACACTCGAGAACAGTTGCTGCAAATAAGTATAGGTAATGTTATCCACCGGCTGCAAAAGTCCTCTCTCCCGTTGAAAAAAGGATCATACGCAAAACTTCCTGAGTAGGGTGAGAGGAGAAGGTTGGGGACACCCGGGTCGGGAAATGCACAGATGCTCATCCGCAAACTAATCCAAGCACACGCACTCCCGGGGACACGAGTGCAATTCAAAGTGCAATTCAAAGGCGCTCTTGAGGAGAGCGAGGGGGAGGGGTGCTCCCAGTGGGCGGTCTGCACTGCCTCAGGTGCCTTTCTGCTGGGCTCCCAGCATGATGAGCAGACAAACGTAAAAAAAAAAAAAAAAAAAAAAAAATGTAAACTGTCTTCCCTTTCAGTAGTGCGTCCAGTTCTTAATACCCCCTCGGAACCAGTTAGTTTTTTGCAATAAACTAATGATATTTATGGATGAGATGGTTGGATGGCATCATCGACTCAATGGACATGAGTTTGAGTAAACTCCGGGAGCTGGTGATGGATGGGGAGGCCTGGCGTGCTGCGATTCATGGGGTCGTAAAGAGTCGGACACGACTGAGCAACTGAACTGAACTGAATGATATTTATCGACTGAGGCAGCGCCGGCTGGATTTATCGTTTGTTTTTTTTCCTGGCTTTTGCTCCTCAGGCTGCATCCCGGAATCTCCCTCACCTCCCTCTTCCCATCCACTGCTCCCACCTCTTCTCCCTCCGACTCCTGGGTTCCCGGCGGGTCCCGAGCTTCAGATTTCTTGTCCGACAGCGCGATCTAGCGGTTTTGGAAAATGTTTTGGGAAAATGTGTCATCCATGAATCAGACTCCCGGGATTGACTGAGAAGCGAAGCGACAGGACGGAGGAACGTCTGTGGAGGTGACATAAATTTTCTGTGCGCCCATAAAGTAGTCGCCTCTAGAAATTCTTGCCCCCAAGCTGCTGAGAGGTCAGATCAGGGGAAGGCAAAGGAGGAGATGCTAATTTCAGTAAGAAGTGCAGATTACAGCGCCCTTCTTAATTTATAAAAGGACAAAAGCGGCCTCCTCAGTGATTTGCTTGAGGTCAGCACAGCCGGCTTTCCTGGCCATAGGCTAGAGTTGTTTCCATCATAAACTCTTGCTGATTTTCTCTGCGGGAAGGAGAAACCTGGACTCAGCCAGCACGGATGTTCCAGCTCTTGGCTGTGCGCGAGTTGTCCCCAGACTGAGCTTTTAAGGGTCTTTGTGAAGAAAGCCCTGGCAATTCCTTTGGGAGACGGGCTTCCCTGGTGGATCTGTCTGTAATGAATTCGCCTGCAATGAAGGAGACACGGGTTCTATCTCTGGGTACAGAAGACCCCTGGAGAAGAAAATGGCAACTCACTCCAGTATTCTTGCCTGGAAAATCCCACAGAGGAATCTGGCAGGCTGCAGTCCATGGGGTCACAAAAGTTGGACACGACTTAGTGAATAAGCCACCACAATCACCAAGGGTGTAAAGAGAGGAGGCACCTGCATGGATTCTCAGAAAAAGCTATCCGAATCCTCTCCCTTAGATTGGGGTTCTCTGGGCAAGTTGAATCACACTATGCAGCACCTTGCATGTGTCTATAGAGGCAAGCTCACAGTAGTGGATACAAGAGAGCTACACAGAGGCTTCCCCCTCAAAACTCTGTCAGGCAATACCTGGGGCACTTCAAACATCTTTGTGTGGTCACTCCGCCCCCTCAAATCCCCCAAGAGATTTTTGCCTCCAAAATGTTTTACCATTAAAATTGCAAAGCAGCAGTTTATCAACTGCGTCTCTGTGTGCCTAAAGCTGTGGGCACAAGTTGAGTGCGTTACTCAGATAGTTCATCTCATGGAGAACTTCCACTTCATTAAGCAGCTGTTCTTCCCCAGGCAGGGGCTTTGGAAGACAAAGGCAGGAGGCACCGGTGATTGGAGAGGTTCGCTGTCTAACACAGGCCTACTAAAATAGCCCTAACGGCAGCACTTCCTCTCAGGACTGAGGATTCAACACAAAGCTGGGTTTCACACTGACAGTTTACCTCTACTAAAGGTACGTGTTCAGCGGGGCCATAACAATGGAAATTGGTAGTGACTAAAGGGACACACCCATCGCTGGATCTGGGTGAGGATCCCGCGGGTAATGGCCTCAGACCCAATGGCCTGGGGGTCTTACCCAGATCCCTCTCCCTTACGTGGTGAACAGTATGCAAAAGGAAAAAAAAAAAATAGCATGAAGCAGCAGGCAGTCCCACACCAGGCAGTAGGAAAGCTGAAGAATCAGAGACCAAAGGCATCCCTGAAGGAAGGAAGAGGGAAGCCATGTCTTCCTGCCATCCTGAAAGGCTCTGCCTCCTCACAAAGGACTACTTCAGGAGTGCCCACAGGCTTGGTGCTGCTTCTCACTTTCATCACAGAACCCCCATCCCCACCCCGCCCCGCCACCCCCATCAGGGTATGAGCAACTCTGGAGCAGAAAACAGTAACTCACCTTATTTATTATATTCGATGTCACGAGGTCATCACATGACCTCAAGAAGTTGCCCTTGCATGGAAAGCTGTGAAACCACAAAAACAGTGTATCCAAATACAGTGTCTGTTTGGGATGAGCCCTTTAGATTTAATGAAAGCCAAGTGCTGCTGGAAGTGGATTATTCAGTTAGCCCTAAACTCCTTAAGCAAAGTGCAAAAGATAGAAGACAATACATTTCCTTAAGAGTTCAGAAAGCAACATTCTGCCACTTCCTTTTTCATTTCCATAAGATTCAACACTGTTTGAGTCATCCTTAGACCTCAAGGGACTGGGAATCTGTTTAGCTTGCAACTATCCAAGTAACAGAAGGTCCAGAACTTCTAGCCAGGTCACTGCACTATGTGTCAGCAGTGAGGACTGTATGCTTGATATATACTTTCCGATTAGTGAAAAAATGTGAAAAATCATAGGAACCCAATGCTCAAGATTTGGTCTTGGCCTTCAAATGCACTACACAGTAGACTGAAATGCAGTGATAATGGAACTGTTTCAGGAAGGGGGACCCCTTCCAGGGCCCGAAAGTGGGCTCTTATCTAACACTCAGAAATGAATTGTCAGAGGAGACACACATGCTGACAAAGCAAGAGATTTTATTGGGAAAAGGCACCCAGGTGGAGAGCAGGAGGGTAAGGGAACCCAGGAGAACTGCTCTGCCGCGTGGCTCGAAATCTCGGGTATTATGGTGACGGGATTAGTTTACGAGTTGTCTTTAGCCAATCATCCTGACTCAGAGTCCTTCCTGGTGGGGCAGGACTTGTTCAGTCAGGATGGACGCCAAGGAGGAGGATTCTGGGAGATAGTCGGACATGCGGTGTCTCCTCTTGACCGTTCCTGAACTCTCCTGGTTGGTGGTGGCTTATTAGTTCCGTGTTCCTTGCCAGGACCTCCTGTCCTAAAACAGCTCATGCAAGTGGTTACTATGGTGCCTGGCCAGGGTGGGCGGTTTCAATCAGTGTGCTTCCCCTAACAAAATCAGTCAAAAGAGAGGTTTCATTGGCCTTGCTTCCCTGGTGGCCCAGACAGTAAAGCGTCTGCCTGCAATGTGGGATCCCTAGATCGGGAAGATTCCCTGGAGAAGGAAATGGCAACCTACTCCAGTACTCTTAGCTGGAAAATCCCATGGACAGAGGAGCCTGGTAGGCTATGGTCCATGAGGTCACAATGAGTCAGACACGACTGAGCAACTTCAGTTTCAGTTGGAGCTCCTGTGTAGAATGAAGTGTAACCAGACCAAGGCTCCACTTGATAATACATTTTATACACCTACTAATTCACTTAGCTAAACATATGGTGCACAGACACCCAGGTATTCAAAGCCGAGCGCAGATTTAGGATGCTCCTGCTTGTGGCATGCGCCCTCTGGTGGAGAGAGGGGGAAAAGTGGCTATTGTCTGATCAGTGAGTGTGGGCTCAGTCCCTGAGACCTGTGCAACTGTTCGCAACCCCATGGACTGGAGACCACCAGGCACCTCTGTCCATTTTCCAGGCAAGAATACTGGACTGGGTTTCCGTTTCCTCCTCCAGAGGATTGTCGCAACCCAGGGATCAAACCCGAGTCTCCTGCATCTCCTGCATTGGCAGGCAGATTCTTTACCACTGTGCCACCCAGGAAGCCCTGTCTGATCAGACTCATCCTTTAATCATTTTACTGTGAGCTTTCACTCGGCAATTGCTGTTGCTCTAGCCATGATGTTCACTAGGAAGGGTGGGAGAACTTTTTCTTTAAGACAAATCAAAAGAAGTCTTGTCCATAAATAAAACAAAAAATTTAATGTAGTAACAGAGACTAGAAAGAAACATAACCAAGATTCAAATGCTTCAAGAGAGGTCTGGAGACTGTGTAACTGGAAGCTAAAAGACCAATATGAAAAATAGTTTGGGTGGAAATACATAGTACAGAGAAACAAGATAATTGACATCCCAGGAAACAATCAGCTCAATCCATGATACAGAATATTCCACAAGAAAAAAAAATTTTTTTGCACAAACCAATTTCTCTATAAACCAGTCTTTCCACAAACCAAAGACAAGAAAAATGGGGAGGAAAGAGTGGATTGTTATGAAAAAGTATTTAGGATACATTTTCTAATACTACAAGTAACAATAACAATGATAATAGTAGTTGTCAAGAAATGTGAAGGGTCTGGAGTTTTATCTTATTTGCAGGCTAACAAGTTACCCAGTTGCAGTTTCAAGGGTGCTGGCAGACAACCCAAGGAACCAGACAAAGGAATATATTACTCACAGCAATATAAGCTGTTCCCTAAGCTCCAGTTCCCCCTGGGTGATGCAAAGAGAGCCAGCGACCTTGCATTCACAGTAACTGCATTGCAGGACCCAAATCTGAGCATGGGGAACCCAAGACTTTTACAAGGACAGTAAGCCTGCTTGACTTTTGCCTTGAAAAGAGACATTATATTTGCTATACTGGACAGTAAACAAACTTGCCCTTTGCTCTTCCAAGGCTGCTAGTGTACAAACGCCCTAGAAGAACTCATTTGGAACAAAAGCAGTCCCCCTCCCAGTGCCTCTGCTCAAAAGACAGGCAGACACAGGAGAGACCCATGGAGAAATGTGTCAGCAGTAAGAACTGTTGGGGGTTCATGGAAGGTAAAAATCACTGTGTCAAGATGGTCTCTAAAGAATTTCTGGAGGAGGAGACTTTAAAGGACTAGAACTGAGCCTTCCTAGCACCAGGTTCAAAATAAGAAGTTGAAAAATGAGGCAAGGTCAGGAAACATCTTGGGCAATAAATAAAGCTGAGTTGTTTTAGCACAAAGTGTGTGAATGCAACTTGGAATAGCAGTGGAACTTGGAAGTAGCTGTGATTCTGCATTTAATCCTTTAAATGTAATCATTTGCAGAGTGTATTCCAGACACTGCCCAAAACATTTTGTACATATTAGTTCCCCAAATCTGAGTTTTCTCTCTGTGTTGTAGATGAGAAATTGAGGCTCAGAAGAGTCAAGTGATTTGCTAGTCAATTATTTTGGAACCAGGACCTAAATTCAATTCTCTGACATCTAAGCTTATGGTCTTTACATCATATGAAAATCAATGCTTGTTAAAGAAAAAATGTATTATTTTAAAAAAGTTTAATCTGGCAATGGAGCTTATAGTAACTTGCTGGGAAGACAGCCTCAAGCCAGGAGACCAGCTCGGGGAGGAGGGTCCATTTAGAGGCCAGGTAGGAGAAGCAGAGGGTCTCCATCACGGTGCTCACAGCAGTGGTGGGCAAAGAAGAAGATGACTGGCTGGAAGAAGTAAAGATGGGAAAAGCAAGCAAAATCAGATGACTGGAAGATTGATGATACCATGGGGGAAATTAGGGAAGTGAGGCAGGCAAGCTAGCTTTAGAACAGGACACATAGCTTTAGGTGTGCCTTCTATCCAAAATCCTTGTAGGTTTTTTCCTAATAAAGCTTATTGGTAGCTTTCCATTGTATTAATAACATTAAAAGGATTTCTCTGGTAGCTCAGCTGGTAAAGAATCTGCCTGAAATGCAGGAGACCCTGGTTCTATTCCTGGCTCAGGAAGTTCCCCTAGAGAAAGGATAGGCTGCCCACTCCAGTATTTCTGAGCTTCCCTGGTGCCTCAGATGGTAAGGAATCAGCCTATAATGTGAGAGACCTGGGTTTGATCCCTGGGTTGGGAAGATTCCCTGGAGGAGGGCATGGCAACCTACTCCAGTGTTCTTGCCTGGACAGAGAAGTCTGGTGGGCTACAGTTCATGGGGTCACAAAGAGTGAGACTTGACTGAATGACTCAACACAGCACAGCACAGTATCTCAGATACAAATGTGGATCCATTTTTGATTTTTTTTTTTTTAAGATAGAGGTGTATCCTTCTCTCTTTTTTCAGGATTTTGCAAACTGTGAAAAACTACGAGTCACATTTGCACTCTGAGACAGGCAGTCATTCAAAGGAAAAAGAATGGCATTGTTGGGCCTTGACCTCCTGCAAGCTTGTTCATGGGTGGGTAAATACATAACACTGCTTGTGACACAAAAGCATCTGGAAAATGCTTAAACAATTTCTCCATCCTCCCCCTGTCTATCTGCTGCCTGAGTATTGGACTCATCAAGCTGAAAGTGAAGTTTTCACTTCTTGTTTAAATTGAGAAAATAATCTCTTCAAACTCACATATGGCCTAGCTTTGCCTTTAAAAAAGAAAGTATAGTTTTATTTATTGAGTGGTTTCTTTTCTTGCAATTTTGGGGTTTTCTTTTCTGGTAGCAAGCAGCTTTAGGGCAAAACCACAAACTGCACCCAAAATAAAAGATTCTGGTGTTCGAACACTGAAGACTTGTGTTCAAAACAGGGATGTAATTAAAACACTAAGGATTTTGGATTGCATTCATGTGTTTTTATTAACACGTTTCTGAAATGAAGTCTTGGACTCTTACTATTTTGATTACGAGCTATGAAGATGAAGTTGCAGTGTCTGGTTTTGCATTTCCGAGCAGGGTCCAATACTGTTTCAGTGTTGGAAGTTGAGGTGAGGGTCTTGGCACATCGATCATGGGCTTTCTTTCACAAGGTGATCATGGTGTGGACTCAGTGGTGGGCTCAGCCATATTCCTTCCACTGCTGCCCTATTGCATGGCTATGTGGCTGGAGGTGGCCCCAGTGGGTCTAAGCCAATAGGTCTCAAGTCTGCCTGTACAAAATAATCACTCTTAGAGACAGACCAATTTCTGTCAATCTCTGTACTGATGTCTGAGCACCACCCTTACACCAGTTAACTCTGATCCAGACTGGGATCTGGGCATCTGCATGTTTGTGAAGCTACCTGGGTAATTCCGATGGTCAGTGAGAGTTGACACATGCCTGTCTAAGCTAAGCCCCCTTTGTTTAAAGGAAATACTGGGAACTCAGAGGCCAGCAGAAGACAGAGTCATCACCTCGAACTGACAGGTGAGAAGGACTAACCACCCACAAGAAAGTGAAAGTATTTGTGGCTCTGTCATGTTCGACAGAGGATAGGTGCCTCTGTCCATGGGATTCTCCAGGCAAGAATACTGGAGTGGGTAGCCATTCCCTTCTCCAGGGGATCTTCCTGCCCCAGGGATCAAACCTGGGTCTCCTGCATTGCAGGCATATTCTTTACCATCTGAGCCACCAAGGGGTGTTTATATATATATATGGCCCGAAGCCACACATGGGGGTGTTTAAATTTGGGTTCAGTGTTGGCAGTAGCAGTTAGAAAAATGTCATGATGAAACCAGCACACAGAGGAAACACTGATAGGCCAGAGCTGGCAAGTGGGGCATCGAATCAGACCCAGCCTACCAGCTTCACAAGTCTCCACGAGCCCCCCTCCACGTCTCAGCTGCAGAGAATCTGTCACTGTCGTCAGTGGCTCCAAAGTCTAAATCAGACAGAAACATGGTCCAGTATCGTTTACTGAAGGATACTCAAGGTGTCATTTCTCTCTTGCTCTTACTGATACCGATGCTAAAGTAAATGTCCAAAGGTGAGAAGGAATCTGCGTTTTATTTCTTCCAATGAAAATATTGGTAACATTTTTTTTTCCTGTTTTCATACTCGATGGTCTAAAATATGACACAGTGAAAGCAGCTGTGAAACAGAAACGATATCGGGCATAGAGGATAGACTTGTGGTTGCCAAGGAGGAGAGGGGGGGCAGAGGGATGGATTGGGAGTTTGGGGTTAGCAGCGGCAAACTGGTATATATAGAGTGCATAAACAACACGGTCCACTGTATAGCCCAGGGAACTATATGCCATTTCCTGTGCTAAACCACAATGGAAAAGAATATGAAAAAGAAGCTTTTGTATGTAGCTGTACAACTGAGTCACTTTGCTGTACATCGGTAATTGACACCACACTGTAAATCCACTGTACTCTGATTTTAGAAGATAAACAAATAATGTACTCAACAGATTAATTGAATAGCTTGAGAGAAAGACATGAAACTATATGGAGAAGGAAATGGCAACCCACTCCAGTATTCTTTCCTGGAGAATCCCATGGACAGAGGAGCCTGGCAGGCTACAGTCCGTGGGGTCACAAAGAGTCAGACACGACTGACTGACTAATACACACACACACACATGAAACTGTATGGTGGGCCCAGCTAATGATGGTGGGATTATCACAGAGTGATGGGGGCAAAGGGATCTTGGAAATCCTGCCACCCACTCCCTCATTTCACACATGCAGAACCTGGGAACCAGAGCAGCTGAGTAACTGGTTCAAGATCATGTTCATCTCAGCAGATCCGTGGTGACGGGACGAATCCAGGTGTCAGCTGCCTGGTTGGTCTTCTTTCCATTCCTCTGGGTACCCTATTCTTGGGCATGTCATTAATTTTGCGAAACATGTTGGGACTCATCACCTCACTGTCTCAAGAACAGGCTGGACTAGAGCAGTGGAAAGCTGCCCACCATCTATCACAACATATCTGCATCTGCAATGTTTTAAAGTTAAAGCAAAACAAAACTTGCCACAAATAGGCAGTGACATCTGCAATGAGATGTGCCTGGCCCACCCAGCGCTTAGCAGTCCAGCTGAAGGAGATCAGATGCCTGGGGCCATGAGTCTGCTCCCCGAGCAAGCAAGGGAAGTAGCTGCCTCCTTGCTGTAGACACGTAAGCCGGGCCGGAGCAGTCTGTGTGTGTTCTGACTGCAGGTGGACAGACAGGCCCAGCGCTGGGACTCGTGTGCCATGACGGCCAACGTCTGCTCTCCTCGAGAAGATCCTTCCTGGGAATCCTTGAGAACATTGCCCAGCCCACTTAAAAAAAAATTTTTTTTAATTGATGTGTGGTTGATTTACAATATTGTGTTAGTTTCAAATGCACGGCACAGCAATTCAGTTATATATTTATATATATACACATTGTATGTGTGTTAGTCACTCAGTTGTGTCCAACTCTCTGCAGTTCCGTGGACTGTAGCCTGCCTAGCTCCTTGGTCCATGGAATTCTCTAGGCAAGAATACTGGAGTGGGTTGCCTTGCCTTTCTCCAGGGGATCTTTCTGACCCAGGGATGGAACCTGTATCTCCTGCATTGTAGGTGGATTCTTTACCATCTGAGCCATCAGGGAAGCCCCATATGTTATTATATATACACATGTATACATACATGTATACACATGAATATATACATGTATGCACATCTGTGCACATGTACATATATGTGTGTACATGTATATATAACACATATATATTTTGTATAACTGACATATATGTGTTATTTAGATTCTCCTTCTTTATAAGGTATTACAAAATATTGACTATAGTTCCCTATGCTCTACATTAGGTCCTTATTTTATGCAACTTTTAGTCCCAACCTTCTAATTTGTCCCTTTCCCACTCCCTTCCCCTTTTGTAACCATCAATTTGTTTTCTATTCTGTGAGTCTCTTTACAGCTGGCCCTCTATTGCATGGAGGGGTTTTGCTGCTGGCAATGGAGAACAGAAATAACAGGGATTAAAACACTCATGAAAGCAAGAGGTCGGTAGTCCATGGCTGAGATGTGGCTTTGGCTCTATGAAGTTTCGGATACACAGGTTCTTCCCATCTTATGACACCACAGATGAGTCCTCTGTGTCAAGATATATACATACAAGACATGAAATACACATTTCAGCCAGAAGATGAAGACAAAGGGCAATAAAAGTTGGGAGAAGGAGTCACAAGGAGGTCTGTGTAGTCTTCTGAGGGAGCTTCCCACAAGCTGCTCTTTGATGACTGTGATTATATCTCATTGGCCAGAACTTAGTCACATGGTCACATCTAGCTGCAAAGGAGGCTTGACAGTGTAGTTTATTCTGGTCATCCAGGTACCCATTTAAAACTCTGTGGTTCTACTGGGAAATGTCTGAAGGTCCAGTGGTTAAGATTCCACAGCATGTGCTGGGGGTTTGATCCCTGGTGGGGAAACTAAGATCCCACATGCCATGTGGCTTGGCCAAAAAAAAAGAATAAAATTCTGAGGGGCTTCCCTGGTGGCTCAGAGGGTAAAGTGTCTGCCTGCAACATGGGAGACCAGGGTTCTATCCCCGGGTCGGGAAGATGCCCTGGAGAAGGAAATGGCAACCCACTCCAGTACTCTTGCCTAGAAAATGCCATGGACGGAGGAGCCTGGTAGGCTACAATCAACGGAATCACAGAGAATCATACACGACTGAGCAACTTCACTCCTCTGAGGTTCTATTATTATGGCAGAAAGAGAAAACAGATAATGGGGTGGGGGCTGACCACTGACAGACAGCAATCCAGTGGTAAATATCCACCATCTGTGGTCATCGGCACTGGCCACTTGGTAGCTAATGATTAAGCTAGGCCAAGTCTTATCCAAGGCATCAAATAGTCCTGGTTACCAATATCAAATTTAACAAGACTATATTCAAAATTTGGACTCGTTCCACTCAGTCTGGAGAACTAGCTGCCAAGTACAGAGGAATCTCCTTCTCACTATTGTCTTCAGAAATTCCTTAACTCCTACTAAGTTTTGGCCCGCACACTTAGCATAATTTGGAGAATTGGCTCTACTTGAGAGCAAAAGCATCCTGTGAGCTAGACGGTCTATGGAAACAGCAGGTCCCCAGAGAACAATGAGGCCGTGGAATCATCACTGGTGACATCACTGCACAGACATGTGTTTTCCCCAGCGAGTCATTTACTCCATTAAAACTTCATTTCATCTTTCCTATCATAGAGGGCATTGAAAGGATTACACGACATTGCTTTTATAAACATTATTCTGGAACACACAAAAAGGCAAAACAAATGCAGTTATAAATAGAAAGGGAATATAGGAAAATTTCCAGGAAAATGTAGGCATTTTATAAATGACTCTGACTTGGCATCTCTTGTTTAAAAAAAAAAAAAAGCTTTTGTTTGTCTTAGAGACAACAGAAAAGTCACAGAAGGATACCTGTATCCCCTTAGAAATTAAGAAGCCTTCCTCTAGCATTTCAGATCAATCTGAATCCCACCGCAGGTTGACTGAAACGTAATTGGAGTGTTCTTTGATCACGGAACCTGAAACTTAAGGGCACACTCCAGTCATATCTCAAACCTCACAGTTTTGTTCTCTCGGTCTGAGATGGGCTCAGGTCAAAGGAAATCTATGAAAGTGCCACTGATTGCTTCCTAAGTGTGTCGGATGTTTCAATGAGGGCAAGAAAAGAGTCAATGAATCTGAAATGAAACACCACGGATACAGTAGGCAAGGGGTAAAAGTCAAAAGATGATTCAACAGAAGAGAATTAAAGGAGAGCAAGCAGGTTAAAAACTGACCAGATAAAAGATACCCATGAAGTAGACATCACACTTATCCTTACATCTCCGTGCATTGTCCACAACAATAGTCATGCAACGCACATGGAGCTAATGTTATTTCTTCAGCATCCTAGATGAAAAAATAATAATAATAAATCTAACATTTAAATAAGTGAAAGTCGCTCAGTCATGTCCAACTCTTTGTGACCCCATGGACTGTGCTTCTCCAGGACAGAATACTGGAGTGGGCAGCCTTTGCCTTCTCCAGGGGATCTTCCCAACTCAGGGATCAAACTCAGGTCTCCCACATTGCAGGCAGATTCTTTACCAGCTGAGCCACAAGAGAAGCCCAAGAATACTGGAGTGGGTAGCCTATCCCTTCTCCAGTGGATCTTCCTGACCCAGGCATCAAATCAGAGTCTCCTGCATTGCAGACGGATTCTTTACCAACTGAGGGAATCCCCAAGAGATTACATGATTTGCTGAAAGCCACCTGACTAGAAAGTGGCACGACCAGTTCTTGACCCCAAATCTACCACCACAGCTGTGAGAGAAGGAAAACAGGCTTCACCCCGGCCTCCTGGCAACCTGGCGGTTTGCTGTGCGTCCCCCTGATGCTGTCATCCCACTTCCCATTTTGGCCTCGTGTCTGGACTCAGACTCTCCATTCTGGGAATGGCTCTCACCACTCAACTCTTGCTAAGCCTTCAGAAAGTGATCCTGATAAACCCTGATGGGGTGATCCTGTCAGATCGGCTTCCTGGAGACTGAATTCTAATAAAAAATTGAGGAGGAAAAATGACACTGCAAAGAAGGAATTTCAAGTATTGCTAACCAAAACAGTAGAGGAATTATTGGGGGAGGGATTGGTCTTATTCAATATCTTTTGACCCTGACAACCAAAAAATTTAGACCTCAGCACATCTATCCATCTACTTTGACACTTTTTTCAAAACTCAGTAATATCTTACAACTCTAAAACCAAAAATCTAGTACAAGTATACTTACAATATTTATTTCCAAAGTATTAGAGAAATGAAAACTGCATATACTGCTTGTAGACATGTCAATTGGTACAATTGCCTTGGGAAAGGTTAGCATTTATTATTATAAAGTTAAACACATGGTTACCATATGACCAAGAAATCCTTACCCTATGTACTTACCCAAAAGAAATGAAAATATATGTCTACATAAAGACCAGTGTGTGAATATTAATAGGAGTATTATCCACAACAATAACAACTGAAAACAACTATAATATCATCTGGTGGATAAACACATTTAGACCATGCATACAAGAGATATTACTTAGATAAGAAAATGAATAAGCTACTGAAATTGGCAACATGGATGGATCTCAAACTCATTAGACCCAACGTAAAATGTCAGACACAAAGGAATACAAGCTACATACAATTTCATTTGTATGACAGCATAGTACTAGTAAAACTATAGGAACAGAAATCAGAACAGTGATTTCCAGGCAGGTAGGGGTGGGGGTTGACTACAAAGGAACAAATAGAACTTTTGGGGAGTGATAGAAATATCATATATCATAGTCATGGTGTGGTGTTTGAGATTTTTTTGAATCTCAGATCTGAGAAAAATATGTTTAAAAAAAGAATCTAGTGCATATCTGCTCTAAGTTATGTGCTTGCTGGGATCTAGAAATACAAGAATACCTAGTCGATGACTTTAGGGAGTTTATAGTCCAGTGGAGGAGAGCAAGGGAGCAAAGCATGACCTTGAGTAATAAGTGCCTTGGTGGAGACTCGCAGAGCAGGCTGGAGCACATAGTCAGTATTGTTTCGTCTCTGAGCCTCGTCTGACTCTTAGAGACCCCATGGACTCTAACCTGCCAGGCTCCTCTGTCCATGGCATTTTCCAGGCAAGAATACTGGGGTGGGTTGCCATTTCCTTCTCCAGGAGATCTTCCTGATCCAGGGATCAAATCCAAATCTCCTGCATTGCAGGCGGATTCCTTACCTCTGAACCACCAGGCAAGCCAGGAGGACACAGTAGGGTGTCTAAATCAGATTTCTGGAAATGATGGCCCCAAGACAGTGTAGGAGTTAGTCAGCCAGATGAGAGAAGAGGACATCCTTAGCTAAGGAAGTAAAAATACAAAAACAGAGAGAGAGAGAAAGTCTTCATGGATCAGTTCCACTTTTGAAAATTGCCAAAATGAATAATGTAATGAATGAATAGGAGATAATTCAGACAACATGCCAGAAAAAAATTCCATGGCAGTGAGATATATTTAAAAGTGACTTGTTCTTTCCGAGGAAGTGGTAGATGATCTTGAGCATCCAGAAAACCAAGTTCATAAATAAACAGGGCTGTGACACAGTAAGAATAAGAGTGCTTTGCTTAAGCATCATGACCTATCAGTTCCTCAGTGACTCAAGGATCCGCACAAGGATTGATTGTTCCATTTCTAATATCCACTACTTTACCACTTTCTGTCCTGTTTACTCCAGTTTGTTGATTTAACAACTTGACTTTGACTTTCATCTTCCTATTGTTTTCCTTAAAAAAAAAAAAAAGTTAAGTGCACAAAAACCTATTTGACTGCCATGCTGCATCACTGTGGGACACACAGGAATCATTTAGCACTGTGTTACTTCATGGTACGAAAGTCTCTTCCCAAAGAGGCAACAAAAACAGCACAACCTAATGACATAAGTTAAAAAGCAGAGACATTACTTGGCCAACAGAGGTCTGTCTAGTCAAAGCTATGGTTTTTCCAGTAGTCAGGTATGAATGTGAGAGTTGGACCATAAAGAAAGCTGAGCGCCGAAGAATTGATGCTTTTGAACTGTGGTGTTGGAGAAGACTCTTGGGGGGTCCCTTGGACTGCTGAGAGAAGATCAATCCAGACAATCAAACCAGTCAATCCTAAAGGAAATCAGTCCTGAATATTCATTGGAAGGACTGATGCTGAAGCTGAAGCTCCAATACTTTGGCCACCTGATTTGAAGAACTGACTCTTTGGAAAAGACCCTGATGCTGGAAAAGACGGAAGGCAGGAGGAGAAGAGGATGACAGAGGATGAGATGGTTGGATGGCATCACCAACTCAATGGACATGAGTTTGAACAAGCTCTGAGAGTTGGTGATGGACAGGGAAGCCTGGCATGCTGCAGTCCATGGGGTCACAAAGAATCAGATATGACTGAGCAACTGAACTGAACTGAACAACGTAAGTAAAGCATATACATAGTCTCATAAAGCAGGTTACTGCATGTTACCCCCAAATACTCCCAAATCTATTCCATTGGTTGTGATTTAATCACATGGCCATGCCTAGTGGGAAGGAATTATGGGAAATGTAGTCTTTATTCCAAGAAGTTGTGAGCCACCTGCTAGAAATGGAAAGGAAGGTATTGCAGGATAACCAGTGGTCCCTGACTCAGAAAGGAGATTCCTCTTATCCCTCAGAATACTGGGGTCACAGAGATAATGCATTTTAAAACATGGACTCTAGAATTTAATTGTCAAAATTCTTTCCTGACTGGGCATTATTTGCTTTTTCACCTAGTATTACCTGGAGCTTCACGGATTACAAAGCACTAAGGACAGTGCTTGGCAGAGTAAGTGCTAGAATATCACTGAAAACTGGGCAAGAAAATACTAAAAAATGTTCAGATTTCTATATATTTCTTTCTGGGAACCACAGCTCAAGAGATGCCATTTTGTTGTACATCCAAGTGTTCTATTTTGGTAGATTTTTCCTGATGGCTAAATTTTCAAGATAGACCTGAGAAAACCTAGATAAGATTGCTGATCTATTATTTTTATTTTATTAGAAAGCATCCTGGGTAATTTCCACAGCATCAACATGATTGGGAACCTGGGGGGAGGGGGGTTGGAATGGAGGAATAACTACATGTTTCCATTAATTGCAATGTAATAACAGAAACTAGCAAGGACATTTCCATTATCTTTCCTTTTTTAGGAAATTAAATAGAAAACATCATCGCAATTTACTTATAGACAAACTGTTTTGAGGACTGAATTTACAATTGGGCCAAAGACTAATCACATGAATTATTATAAGAAGAAAACAAATTTGCCTCCAAACGGACTTAAAAAGGAGTCAGTCCAACAGATCTTCAATCATCTTCTTTAAGAAACTAATTTATCTTTTGGAAACATGGAGCAAAAATTAAATCTTCCTAAACCTAGATAGCATATTAAAAAGCAGAGCCATTACTTTGTCAACAAAGTCCATCTAGTCAAGGCTATGGTTTTTCCAGTGGTTGTGTATGGATGTGAGAGTTGGACTGTGAAGAAAGCTGAGCGCCGAAGAATTGATGCTTTTGAACTGTGGTGTTGGAGAAGACTCTTGAGAGTCCCTTGGACTGCAAGGAGATTCCAACCAGCCCATTCTAAAGGAGATCAGTCCTGGGTGTTCATTGGAAGGACTGATGCTGAAGCTGAAACTCCAATACTTTTGCTACCTCATGCAAAGAGTTGACTCATTGGAAAAGACCCTGATGCTAGGAGGGATTGGGGGCAGGAGGAGAAGGGGATGACAGAGGATGAGATGGATGGCATCACTGACTCGATGGACATGAGTTTGAGTAAACTCCGGGAGTTGGTGATGGACCGGGAGGCCTGGCATGCTGCGATTCATGGGGTTGCAAAGAGGCAGACACAACTGAGCGACTGAACTGAACTGAACTGAAGGCTTCTTTATTCACTAATAAAGTGAAAGTGTCAGCAATGTTTCAAACATCTTGGTCTCACAGCAATGCACAGTCTAAAATCAATGATTCAGATTTCATTCTGTCTCTTCTCCTTCACAAAGATCTCACTATATGAGAAGTGGCTCCATGAAAATCTTCCTTGAAAAATCCCTCTCTCACCACACTTTCTGCTTTTCCAAGTCTCTTATTCTTTCTGAGGTTAGATTGAGACCTATGGACAAACTTAGCAGCCTAATAATTTAATGCCACTTTCAAACCATAATGTGTAAACATCTATTTGAAATGCAGGGCAGATGGGATGAACCTGATGGTCTGTTAACTTTTAAAAATGTATGCCCTTCAACAAAAGTGGCAGTAGGTATACCACAGTGCTTTAACCTACTTAGAAATATCTCTTAAATTGCAGTGTTTTCACCGCTTAATTTATGAGTGATGAAATGAAGGGATGAAAAAACTATAACTCAAATTAACATACGTCACGTCATGTAACAGTTGTATTCGTTTGCTGCGGCTTTCATAACAAAATACCACAGCCTAAGCAACTGAAATAATGGAAAGTTATTTCCTCATGGTTCTAGAGGCTGGCAGCCCACAATCAAAGTGTCGACACATTAGTTTCTTCTGAGACCCCTCTCCCTGGCTTGCAGATGGCTGCTTTCTCTCTGTGTCCACATGGTGGCATTCTGTGTGCCCGTGCCCTAACCTCCTCCTCTTATAAGGACACCAGCCATAATGGATTAGGGCCCACCCTACCCATCCCACTTTAACTTAACTACCTCTTGAAGGCTCTGTTTCCAAAACACAGTCACATTCTGAGATGCCAGGGGTTAGGGCTGTAACATGTGAATGGGGGGAGACACCATTTAGCCTACAACGGCTGGCCATCCTAGAATGCTAAAACCAGACAGGGACGGAATTTATTTCAACCCCTGACAGCTTTCGACTACAAAACTCTGAAAGTAACAATCTGACCTAGCATGTCATACTTCACTTTTGGATTTCAAATTATTTTCTACACAAGGAAATTTGCAGAAACTGAAGGAACAAAACCAGATTTATTACTTATTTGCTTCTACTCGCGAAAGCAGAGTCAGTATCCTGAGGGGGACGGGGGATAGAAACAGCAAAATAGACCCTGTTTTTATTAAGTGCTAGTTCTCCTTTCAGCTTTCTTTTGTGACTTTTGGAAGCAGGCAACCTCTTGGGAGATACACTAAAGGATTTTAAATTTAGAAAACAATTTTTAAATTACTCATTCCTCAGAAGCCACAAATGTCAACTGCATCAATTATGGTTTTGGCTTCAAATAAGAGGAACTCTTGCAAACAGAGGTTTAAGCATTAAGGACACTGATTATCTAACAAGAAGCTCAGCGGCCTGCAGTTCCAGGTTGGTGAATTCAGCAGCACGATGAAGAGAGGCCCAGTGGTTTCCCGCCTGTCCCCGCCACCAGCGCAGGAGCTGGGTCCTGCCGTCTCGTGGTTGCCAGGGGGGCTCCGGGCGTTGCCTCACCACACCAGCGCACCCGGGGCTGGAGGCAGGCCCTTGCCCTCCCGCACCTTTGTATCAAGGGGTGAAGCTTTGCCCAGAAGTCGGCCTCTTCCACCTCATGGTGCTGAAAGGAGCAGAGCCTGTCACCCAAACATGACGCCAGGAGCTCAGGACCGGTCACCCCAATGCATGCTGCTCTTCTGTGGCGACTGCTTTGAACTGTAGGTGCTTGAAAAACCACAAATGCAGGGAGAGGCTTTCTCTGAACTCCCCTAATGTGTCTAAAGACAGAGTCTCTAGAAGGAACTCCAATGCCAGAAATCCACTCTGGGAGTTTCCTCAGCCTGGGAAGACTGAGGCTTATCACAGAAGAAAGGACTGGAAGTCCTCCCACATCCAGACGAACTCTGTCACCCACCGGCACACCGCCCACTTGCTCTTCTATGGGCCCTCACATCTCCCCTAGAAATCACTCGCCCTCTTCTAAGAGGTCTGCATCCCTCCTCTTTCCCCAGTAAGATGGTGTTTAACAAAGTGTTAGTCAACTCTTTGTGACCCCATGGACTGTAACCTGTCAGGCTCCTGTGTCCATGGAATTCTCCAGACAAGAATACTACTGGAGTGGGTAGCCATGCCCTTCTCCAGGGGCTCTTCCTGACCCAGGAACTGAACTTGGGTCTACTACATTGCAGGCAGATTCTTTACTGTCCGAGCTACCAGGGAAGCCCAGTAAGATGGTGTTTAATCTTAATTCTAAACCACCGCAAGGAGTCACTCGTTTGCCCCCACGGGTCTCCCATGCACACATGATGGTTACACGTTAATAAACTTCTGCTTGTTTTTCTCTGTTAATCTGTCTTTTCTTATGGAGTTTCAGCCAAGAGCTCAGAAAGATGGAGGGAAAGTTGCTTTGCCCCACTTCAGTCCCAGCCTCCCCGAGGCCTGTCCTGGTAAGGGGTGATGGAATTCATTCCACTTCCTTGCACACAGATTCCCAGCAGAGATGGACACGTGCTGGACCGAAGCGCTTTTCAATAAATTTCCTCACAAGGGCACCATCCACTTTAGCAGAAGGAGAATCACTGCACATTTCACCAGGATTTTCATGAGGGAACTGGAGGTTGGGGGCATCATTCTTTCAATGTGTTTGGCACTGTTTTAGTGCCCTATTCCAATTGCCTATGGCCATGTTAAAAAGCCCAAATCGCATTTCAAAGTCTCAAAACAATAGCAATCATTTCCTTTGCTCACTGGCTGGAGTCCCTGTGTGACTGCAGCTGGGCAGTGGCCGGTCTGGAATCATCCAGAAGCTTCTCCGCCCACCTCCGTACACGGGCTGGGGCTCCCTGGACACTTCTCTCTTGTCCTCTCTGGGAACCACCCCCCACCACGCACACGCACACACGTGCTGACCTCAGGTGGATGGTTTACTGGGCAGCTGAGGCTCCAGAAGAGAGTGTCCCAAGAGAAACTGCCACAAGAGGCACGACCTTTCACACCCCAGCCTGAGACGTTGCACAGCATCACTTCAGCTCTGTATTCCCCACGGCAGCCGCAGGACTCCTCCTGGTCAAGGGGAGGGAACAGAGAACCCATCTGGTGACAGGAAGACTGTCACAGCGCTGGTGGGGTAACCGAGAGGGAGCTAAGTCACTCCTGTTGAGTCCAACTCTGCAACCCTATGGACTGTAGCCCGCCAGCCTCCTCCGTCCATGGGATTCTCCAGGCAAGAATATTGGAGTGGGTTGCCTTGCCCTCCTCCAGGGGATCTTCCCAACCCAGGGACTGAATCCATGTATCTGATGTCTCATGCATTGGCAGGCAGGTTCTTTACCACTAGCTCTACCTGGAAGCCTGGACATAACTAAAGACCACCTAAAAGGCTGGCCCTCTTGCCACCAACTCCACTAAACCACCTTAACTGGCCTGATTCCACAGAGCCTCCTTTCTGCAGTCACGTCGAGACCCTCAGTTGCCTGTGGGTAGTTCCTTCTCGAGTGGCACAAACCCCCCTCACAGGATGGACTGTTTCAAGGGAGAGATCGCTGACCTTTTGAAAAGGGACCAGAACGTCTAGTCAGCTCCTAGTTATTCTGATACAGCCAAAATCAATGCCACTAAGACAAAGCCAGTCACCACCAGAGTTTCAAACTAGGAAACGTGGAGGCCTTATTTCCTCTCACCCACTGTAGTCTCCAAAGGAGAAAACAATGCAAAGATAGTCAGCTAGCAGTGGGAGAGGGTCTCCTATGTCAGTGAAACCCAAGAGCACCTGGCTGTCAGCTCTGTCCGTCCCTCTGATGTGTAAGAGCAGAGAAAGAGGACGTAAGCAGCCCAGGGTGGGGCGCCACCCTGCGGGCTGTTCTAGGCCTCTCTGTCCTCCCCTCTGAAGGCGCAGGGCTGGTTTCATGTTGCTTTGCCCACCTAGCAGACAGGATAAGCGTCTGAGATCTCGTCTTCCTCCTCTGAACGCCTCTCATTCAGTATTAATCAAGCTTTCCTGGAATCTGAGATTGGAGTGAAAGACTGAAGTAATGAGTATTCCTCAGAACAACGTCACAGAGAAAAATCAAATGGTTGATGCAGGGCACCCAAGCTGGTGCTCTGTGAAAACCTGCAGGGATCAGTTAGGTTGGTAGGAGGGGAGTTCAGGATGTGGGGGACACATGTATACCTATGGCCGATTCATGTTGATGTATGGCAAAAAAAATCACGATATTGTAAAGTAATTATCCTCCAATTAAAATAAATAAATAAACTTTAAAATATTGAACAAACTCCCGGGACAGCTCAACCATTCAGAAAGAAAGAGAAGCTGATATATTTTGCACATAGTGGTAGGAGGAAAGGGAAGGAATTCAACGATGACAGAGAGTGTGGAACTACATTATGCAAGACCCAATTATTGTCAATTCTGTCTTCATTTATATTAAAGTTACTCTGTGCATTTGTTTGTTTTGCTTTGTTTTAGCAAGAAATGTTGAAGGAAATTTTAGGAAGCTATTTTTATGCACACTTTTGAGAATGCAAAGCACAAGGCTTACAAACAGCTTTGTTAGGATAACAGAATTGTGCATATATACATACCAATTACCATGAACTATACAAAAATCTTATACTTCTGTACTTTGTCATCACAAAATTGAAATTCTGTCTAACTGTGACAAAGATGAAGAAAGATTTATCCTATAATCCTCAAAATTTTGTCCTACTAGCTTTTAGGACTGGTACTTGCAAGTGTGATGTTACAAACATCTGTTTTCGGAAATTGCATTTGTTAAAGTCAGCTTCTCAGGTGGCACTAGTGGTAAAGAACCTACCAGCCAATGCAGGAGACACGAGAGGTGTGGGTTCAATCCCTGGGTTGGGAAGATCTCCTAGAGGAAGGCATGACAACCCATTCCAGTATTCTTGCCTGGAGAATCCCCAAAGACAGAGGGGCCTGGCAGGCTACAGTCCATGGGGTCACAAAGAGTTAGACAGCTGAAGCAATTTAGCATGCACAGGCACATTTGTTAGTGTTGTGAGAAACTGTTCAAGGAGAGTTGTTAAGATTGATTTTATTCACCAACCTTGGACAGCTTGTCACTGATTTTTAACCTTGTAATCTAGTTAGCTGGTATAAAAAAAGGAAAAAAACCACTATGCATACTTTCTGGAAATTACAAGCATTGCAAAAACCATTCTTACTTATAAAAACAGTATTATACAAAATAACTTTAACAGACCAACTTTACAACATAATGTAGAATCCTGATTTGCCACCCCGTGGCATGGACTGTTTTAGCAGGTGAGACTTGGGATCCCCTGACATTTCGATTTTCAATCATTCCGCCTGGAAGATGTCAAACTCTAAATAAGAAGCACCTGTGAAGGATAGTTAGGGGGTCAACCTCAAAAGAAAGACGTTGGTGAAAATCTCAGAAACATGACAAATGAAAAGAGATATTATAGGGAATTAAGCTGTGAAATGTCACATCTATTATTTTTTGTGACAGTGTAAAATTTACTTCGATATTTAAACTGAAAATGAAGGAAAACCATAAACGTCTCATGAAGATTCCTAGTGCCACCTTCAGAAGCCACTCCCCACTTCTGACCCCGCGCATGGCAGTAACAGTGAAGTTCAGCATGCAGGTGGCAGGGATATTTTACGAGAGTTGATCCAGGGGCTTCACAAATTGACAGAAAGAAAAAGGGTACTCAGACCAGTGTCCTAGCTTACAAGAGCCTTGGGATGTAACAGACAGACATAGTATGAGGTCTTTGATAAGATCCTGACTAGGAAAAAAAGCAATATAAAAAACCTTGTGGGTCAGTTGAGGTTAAAAAAAAAAAAAAAACATAGCCGGTATATTAGGAAACAACATTTCATTCATTAGGAGTGAATTAGCTACTATGTTATGCAGGATAATATGGTGAAGTGTTTTGGTGTGGAATTTCATATAGTCTACAAATTTAAATGGTTTAGTGGGGAAATATCTACATGAAGTACATGCAGCAAGATAAACAGCAGGTGAGTATATAAGTATTGATTACACTCTCTTTTTTTCTACTTTCCTTTGTAAGTTTTTTCTTTTGAAAGTTTTCAAAACAGAATTGTTTTCTAAATACCTGAATGTCATTCCTATCCCTCAGTTTTTAAAATTCTGAAAAATAAGGAGAAAGGCATGTTGAAGTTGGCCTAAGAAGATGGGACCTGTCATTCAAAAATGAGCTGGCGAATTCAGTCGAGTGTTCTCCCTCAGATGTTAAGGCCTCATCCTCAGGACAAAACAAAAGGAGAAATCTGGACTCACCCTTCCTTTCCTGGGCAGGCCAGGGCACGGGCTACAGTATTCTCCGTGTGGGAGGGAGTCCGGAAGGCCCAGCAGCAGTTCCCCTAGGAGCTGCCAGGTCCAAAAGGGCAGAGAAGTGCTGGGCTCTCTGCTGGTTTCACTGAGAGGGCTGGTCGGAGTCAGCCTCCGGGCATGATGTAACATCGCCCCGAGTAACGCTGTCAGCAGACAGTAATGCCTAACGTTTATCAAGCTTCCAGTGAACGGCCTGATAGACAGTCAAGATGACGTATTGATATTAACAACAGATAAGGCCTGTAGTCACGATGGAGAGTCTGCGCTTCAGCCGAGTGTCCAACAGAAATGAAGTCTTTCCCAGAGTCCACAAGGACAGACTCTCAAGTCAAGCACAACTGGGAGCTGTGGAGAGTTCCGTGGGCTGGGACACCCCTCAGTCCATGTGCCCCCCTCTCCCTGACTCCAGCCTGAAGGTTATCCATCCTCCGGCGTCCATGAAAACCTCACTCACCGCTGCTGGTGGAGGCGGCCTGCACCCGCCCTCCTTCTGATCCTCACCCTTCAGCATCACCTGTAACCCGTTCACCTGCTCCACGTGGTCTGGGAAAAGCATGTTCACATTTCCATTCATTATCTTTGGTTTTTTTTTTTTTTTAATGGTAACAGCTATTTTTAATCTCAAAGTGACAAGTAATCACTGTGGGAAAAAAATTAGACAATGCAGAAAGAGGTAAAGAAAGAAGAAGAAGAAAAAAAATCCCAAATCTCCCCACTGGAGAACACGAACCACCATTAACACGGTCATATTTTATTCATTATTTCTTCATAGCTCTACCAATTTTTCAACTTACGCTTCCTGCCCACGCCTGCCCCGAGTGGCAGGAAACACTGGGAACTTCCTCTGTGCCCCTGTGCCCAGGAGCAGAAGGAATGAACACACTCCGAGGGGCAAGCGTGCCATCCGCCAGCCTCCCGACCCAAGCACAGATGAGCAGAGAGCTCCGTCCCGGCGCGCGGCGGTGGGCGGCGGGGGACTCGGAGAAAATGACTTCTGCTGTTTTAAACTCAGGTTTACTAAGCTGCTTTTTAATCTATAGCGATGGGATGGTGAACTTTTTGTTTCTCTATACAACACTGCCCCCTCGTGGTGCCCTGTCCCCCTTGCAGAGCCTCCCAACTCCCCGCCGGGGTCCAGAAAGGGACATGGAAACACCGTGTCAGCGAATCACTACGGAATCTGGATTGATTTGTGAGCATTTGTTTCCAGTTGAGCCTTTTTAAGTGAAGCCTTTATTTCTCTTGCTTCTCCCTTCCAGGAAAACCGTGCGTGCTAAGTCGTGTCGGACTCTGCTACTCTTTGGACGGTAGCCCGCCAGGCTCCTCTGTCCATGGGATTCTCCAGGCAAGAAGACTGCAGTGGGTGGCCATGCTCTCCTCCAGGGGATCTCCCCGACCCAGGGATCTAACCCGGGTCTCCTCTATTGCAGGCGGATTCTTTACCATTTGAGCCACCAGGGGAAACCGTGTCCTGCCATAAAAACATCCTGTCCTTTTGGTTCTAAGCTTTTATCACAAGCTGCACTGGGACAAGGCGAAGACCCCCGAAAAGTGATCTGAAAAGGAAACGCGGACCTTCCGCAGGCTTCACGGAAGGGCCCCTTCCTGCTCCCAGGCAGCTGTGGAGAGCAACCCCCGAGGAGCCTGCGAAGGAACCGGGAGGCGCTCTGTTCATCATGCCTGGAGCCTCAATCCTACGGAAACAGGGTCCTGAGAACACTGACATCCTGACGCCTGTACCAACAGCCAAAACTCCTGTCGTGTCCAAAGTGGGGCGGTTTTGTTCTGACATTGCTCCCAAGCAGGCTCTTCCTTTCCTCGGGGAAGGCCCCCGGGATGGGCCGCGAGACTGTTCTGGACCGAGTCCCAGGCTCCGGAATATGGGAAAGGCTGGCAGGGCCACAGGTAGGGTTGCAGCCTTGAGTGCGCTTTTTTTTCCATTCACGAAACAGAAACCATCTCTTCCTAAATAGGGGTGGGGGTGGTGTGTGCCTAAAACGGTTGCTCCTTTCTGTGGCTCAGGAGGATCTTGTTGAAGAGGTGCTAACAAGAGCCCAAAGCTGGGATGATCCTCTTCACCAGAAACTCTGCCAACTCGAGGCCCATGCGTCAGGGTGTATAACTCAGTGAGAGCAGGGGTTTTGTCTGTCTCGTTCACGGATGTATAGCCCAGAGCCAGGAAGCCTATTAGGGGCACAGAAGGCATTTCTGTGTTTGTAAAATGAATACACTGGGGAAGGTGCTCCCCGTTTACCGCATACAACCCACTTCTGTCCCGAACAGAGCAGTGCCTGGCCACAGCAGCTGATCAGTCCGGCAGCTGGACGAGAAGGAGAAAGGGGAGGGATACTGAAAATCACATTCCTGGCCATATGTGATGTGCAGAGGACACCTTGAGGAAGGGAGTGCCCCCATGTGGACACGAGCTCTGAATAGTGATTATTTGCACATCAGTATAAATGTGACCAATATACTGTGGAAAATTCTGAAAGAGATGGGAATACCAGACCACCTGACCTGCCTCTTGAGAAACCTGTATGCAGGTCAGGAAGCAACAGTTAGAACTGGACATAGAACAACAGACTGGGTCCAAATAGGAAAAGGAGTACATCAAGGCTGTATATTATCACCTTGCTTAATTAACTTATATGCAGAGTACATCATGAGAAACACTGGGCTGGAGGAAGCACAAGCTAGAGATTGCTGGGAGAAATATCAGTAACCTCAGATACGCAGATGACACCACCCTTATGGCAGAAAGCGAAGAAGAACTAAAGAGCCTCTTGATGAATGTGAAAGAAGAGAGTTAAAAAGTTGACTTAAAGCTCAACATTCAGAAAACTAAGATTATGGCATCTGGTCCCGTCACTTCATGGCAAGTAGATGGGGAAACAGTGGCTGATTTCATTTTGGGGGGGCTCCAAAATCACTGCAGATGGTGATTGCAGCCACAAAATTAAAAGACGCTTGCTCCTTGGAAGGCAAGTTATGACCAACCTTAGATAGCACATAAAAAGCAGAGCCATTACTTTGTCAACAAAGGTTCGTCTAGTCAAGGGTATGGTTTTTCCAGTAGTCATGTATGGATGTGAGAGTTGGACTGTGAAGAAAGCTGAGCGCCGAAAAATTGATGCTTTTGAACTGTGTTGGAGAAGACTTTTGAGAGTCCCTTGGACCGCAAGGAGATCCAACCAGTCCATCCTAAAGGAGATCAGTCCTGGGTGTTCATTGGAAGGACTGATGCTGAAGCTGAAACTCCAATACTTTGACCACCTGATGCGAAGAGCTAACTCATTTGAAAAGACCCTGATGCTGGGAAAGATTGATGGCAGGAGGAGAAAGGCATGACAGAGGATGAGATGGTTGGATGGCATCACAAACTCAATGGACATGGGTTTGGGTGAACTCGGGGAGTTGGTGATGGACAGGCAGGCCTGGCGTGCTGCGGTTCATGGGGCTGCAGAGTTGGACACGACTGAGCAACTGAACTGAACTGAACTGATAGATGTGACCTCCACTGGCTCCCAAGCTGCTGTGACCTTCAGTATAAGTAACACAGCATCACCCCTCCTGTCTGCAAGCAGCACCTCCCTGTTCTACCTTCCCTGATTCTTGCATTCAAGGGCCTTGGAGGGCAAGTCCCCTTTCCCGAAGAAAAATGCTGCATCTTTAATTTATAACTTCTAGTCCTGGAGCACCTCCTCTGACAACTTCCTTTCCCCCTCTGATTAATGAAGGTGGAAATCTAAGAATGATGCACTGACCCTCTTTACACATTTACCCATTCTTCTTTCAATTCTTCTCTCTTCGTGGCAGTCATTCTGCTTCTCACAAAGCACATAATTTGTAAGATTTAAGTTATTGTTCAGTATGGAGATTCCTTAAAAAACTAAGAATAAAACTACCATATGATCTAACAATCCCACAACTGGGCATATACCCCAAGGAAACCATAATTGAAAAAGACAGATGTGCCCCCAATGTTCATTGCAGCACTATTTACAATAGCTAGGACATGGAAGCAGCCTAGATATCCATCAACAGATGAATGGATAAAGTTGTGGTATGTATATACAATGGAATATTACTCAGCCATAAAAAAGGAACACATTTAAGTCAGTTCTAATGAGGTGGATGAAATTAGAGCCTGTTATACAGAATGAAGTCAGTCAGAAAAACAAATATCCCATATATTTTTTTAACACATATACATGGAATCTGGAAGATGGTACTAATTAACCTATTTGCAGGGCAGCAGTGGAGATGCAGACATAGAAAACAGTGAGGGAAGAAGAGGGTGGAATTAATCAAGAGAGTAGCATAGAAACATATACTTATCATACACAAAACAGATAACTGGTGGGAATGTTCTGTATGATGCAGGGAATTCAAACCCAGTGCTCTGTGGGCTGGAAGGTGGGAGGGAGGTTCAAGAGGGAGGGAACATATGTGTACCTATGGCTGATTCATGTCGATGTAGGGTAGAAACCAACACAACATTGTAAAGCAATCATCCTCCAATTAAAACTAAATGAAAATTTTTAAAGAACCCTGAAAACTTTGTTGTTGTTAACATCCTTCCTGACACCTTCTGTCACTCTTCTGTTTCTCTCACCCAAGATGACAATTCACTTCCCTCAGTATTTTAAATCTCACTTCGTCTATCATAACATTCTCCTCACTAGTCCTTCTGTCTCTTAAGACAGACACTGGTCCATCTTAAATGCTACTGCCTAAATCTTCTACATTTCTCCAATCATACTTCCTCCTGCCTGGGAAGGACCCCTTCAGAGAATTAAGAGATGTTGCAATGGATCTTTGAATGTCTAAATGTGACAAATTTCAGATCCTGTACATTTCAGAATTTCTCTTTCTCCTGCACTAAATTTTGAGCAGAGGATTTATTCTGAATTTTTAGAATTAATGCATAGTTTTTCTCATTTATCAAGATATTATCCATCATGTGTTACTCTTGGAAAAAAAAAAGAACCATATCTTCAATATGCTTACCTTCTTGATTAAAGTGCTTAACTGCACTTGATCAAACACAACAGTATTAAACAGTATTAAGTCTACAATCTTATATGTTTATCACAAGTTTAATCTGTGAGAGATTCTTCAGAGATGAAGCTCCCTAAATAGAAGAAGCTATTGGTTGGCAAGGAGTAAGTCCTAAAACAAAGGGGACCAATTATGGTACCTTTCTGCTGAGGGATCCTAGACCAGTCAGGGCCCTTTCTAGAAGTTTATGAACACAAGTCCAGAGATAACCCTTATTTTCTTTGAGGTGTGTCCCCTCAATTGAAGCTCTAACCTTCAAGGTGACTGTACATGGAGACAGGGTCTTTATGGCAGTAATTAAGGTTAAATGGGGTCATAAGATCTGAGCCTTAATCCAATATGACCAGTGCGCCTTATGAGAGGAAGGGACACCAGAGCTCTCTCTCCCCACACCACGTGGAAGGACCACAGGAGAACACAGCAGGCGACCCTCCACATGCCAGGAACAAAGCTCTCACAGGGAAGCAAATAGGCCAGCACCCTGACCTTGGGCTTCCGAGAAAGGGATTGAAGATGCAGCAAAGAAAAGGAAAGAAATACCATGCTCATGGGCTGTAATAATTAATAGTTACACTGTCCATACTACCCAAAGCAGTCAACAGATTAAATGTAATCACTATCAAAATACCAATGGCATTATATAAGAAATAATTTTAAAATTTGTATGGAAATACATAAGACCCTGAATAGTCAAAATATTCCTATAAAACAAGAACAAAGCTGGAGGTATCATGCTTTCTGGCTTCAAACTCAATTACAAAACTATACTGATAAAACTGTATGTTACTGGGACTAAAACAGACACATAGATCAGTGGAATAGAGAGCCTAGAATAAACCCATGATTATGTATATGGTCAATTAATTTATTTCTTTAACTTAAAACTTGCTATTTTCTATTGGGGTATAGCCAATTAATAATATTGTGATAGTTTCAGGTGAGCAGTGAAGAGACTCAGCTATACAAATACATTTATCCATTCTCTGCCAAACTCCCCTTTATGGTCAATTAATTTGTGATAAAGGAAGCAAGAATATGCAATGGGGAAAAGATGCTCTCTTCAATAAATGGTGTTGGAAAAATTAGACACCTACATGCAAAAGAATTAAACTGGACCACTTTCCTATACCATGTACAAAAACAATCTCAAAATTGATTAAAAACTTAAATGTAAGATCTGGTAGAAGAAAATCCCTAGAAAAAAGCATAAACTATACACTCTTTGACATCCAGTCTTGGCAATATTTTTTTACATCTGTCTCCTCAGGAAGGGAACCAAAAGCAAAAATAAACAAACGGGACTTAATCAAACTTAAAAACTTTTGAACAGAAAAAAAAAAAAAAGCCATGGACAAAACAAAAAGGGTGATGAGAGAAGATATTTGCAAACATTATGTCTGCTAAGTGGGCTAATATTCAAAATATATATTAAAAACTAAACTCATACAACTCAATATCAAAAAAAGCAATTCAATTTTTAAAATAAACATTTTTTCCAAAGAAGACATACATGTTGGCCAACAGGCACATGAAAGGATACTCAACATAGCTACTCATCAAGGAAATGCAAATCAAAATCACAATAGCATCTCACACCTGTCAGAATGGCTGTCATCAAAAAGACAAGAAATAGGAATTATTGGTGAGGTTGTGGAGAAAAGAGAATCTCCATGCACTGTTGATGGAAATGTGAGTTGCTTCAGCCAATACAGTAAAGAAAAATTAAAAATAAAATTGTCATACAACCCAGCAATTTCACTCCTGGGTATTTATTCAAAGAAAATGAAAACACAGATTGGAAGAGATACATCCACCCCTATGTTCATAGCAGCATTATTGACATTAACTAAAATATGGAAACAACTGCATCTACCATTGGACAAATGGATAAAGATGTGCTATTTGTGTATATATTATATCATATAAACATATATATATTATAACTATATATGTATATATATACAATGTATATACATAATATTATATACATATATAACTATATATATATAATGGAATATATATATACACACAATGGAATATTACTCAGCCATTTAAAAAAAAAAGCTTTGCCACTTGCAACAATATGGATAGAACTAGAGGGTATTATGCTTAGTGAAATAAATCAGACAGGGAAAGACAAATATTGTATGTTTTTAGTTATACATATTAACAGAATCTGGAGAAGGAAATGGCAACCCACTCCAGTATTCTTACTTGGAAAATTTCAGAGACAGAGGAGTCTGACGGGCTACATATATAGTCCATGGGGTTGCAAAGAGTCGGACATGACTTAGCGATTGAACCACAACATTAATAGAATCTACAAAATAAAATAAACAAATAGTATGGAAACAGAGACACAGGAGAACAAAATAGTGGCTACTGGAGGAGAGAAATCGGTGAAGAGGATTAAAAGTTACAAGCAATTAGGTAGAAAACAAATAAGTTTCAAGGATATAAGATATAGCACATGGAGTGTACCTGATATTTTAGAATAACCTTGTATTAAAAGTGTAATACATAATAATGGAACAACAGGCAAATTTGGCCTTGGAGTACAAAATGAAGCAGGGTAAAGGCTAACAGAGTTTTCTCAAGGGAACATGCTGCTCAGAGCAAACACCCTCTCCCAACAATCCAAGACATGACTCTACACCTGGACATCACCAGATGGTCAATACCAAAATCAGACTGATTATGTTCTTTGCAGCCAAAGATGGAGAAGCTCTATACAGTCAGTGAAAACAAGACCTGGAGCAGACAGTGGCTCAGATCATGAGTCCTTATTGCAAAATTCAGGCTTAAATTGAAGAAAGTATGGAAAACAACTAGGCCATTCAGCTATGACCTAATCAAATCCCTAATGATTATACAGTGGAAGTGACGAAGAAATTCAAGGGATTAGATCTGGTAGACAGGGTGCCTGAAGAACTATGGATGGAGGTTTGTAACACTGTACAAGAGGCAGTGACCAAAACCATCCCCAAGAAAAAGAAATGCAAGAAGGCAAAGTGGTTGTCTCAGGAGGCCTTACGAACAGGTATGAAAAGAAGAAAAGCGAAAGGCAAGAGAGAAAGGGAAAGATATACCCAACTGAATGCAGAGTTCCACAGAATAGCAAGGAGAGAGGAAAAGGCCTCTTTAAATGAACAGTGCCAAGAAACAAAGGAAAACAATAAAATGGGAACTACTAGAGATAATATTCAAGAAAATTGGAGATATCAAGGGAACATTTCATGCAAGGTTGGGCGTGATAAAGGACAGAAACAATAAGGACCTAACAGAAGCATAAGAGATTAGGAGTGTGGCAAGAATACACAGAAGAACTATACCAGAAAGGTGTTAATGACCAGGATAACCACAATGGTGCGGGCACTCACCTAGATATCCTGGACATCCTGGAGTGTAAAGTCAAGTGGGCCTTAGGAAGCATTACCATGATCAAAGCTAGTGGAGGTGATGGAGTTCCAGCTGAGTCATTTAAAATCCTAAAAGATGATGCTGTTATAGTGTTGCATTCAATATGTCAGCAAATTTGGAAAACTCACTAGTGGCCACAAGACTGGAAAAGGTCAATTTTCATTCCAATCCCCAAAACCAGCAGTGCCAAGGAATGTTTAAACTACTATACAATTGCTCTCCTTTCACAGGATTAGCAACATTATGCCCCAAATCCTTCAAACTAAGCTTTACTCTATGTGAACTGAGAACTTCCCGGTGTATAAGCTGAGTTTCAAAAAGACCAAATTGTCAGCATCTGTTGGATCGTGGAGAAAGCAATGGAGTTCCAGAAAAACATCTATTTCTGCTTCATTGACTACACTAAAGCTTTTGACTGTTTGGATCACTATAAACTATGGAAAATTCTTAAAGAGACAGGAATACCAGACCACCTTACCTGTCTACTGAGAAACCTGTATGCAGGTCAAGAAGCAACATTTAGAACTGGGCATTAAAAAATGGAGTGGTTCCAAACTGTGAAAGGAGTACATCAAGCCTATTTATTGTCACCCATATAAGTTTATTTAACTTATATGTAGAATACATCACATGAAATGCCCAGCTGGATGAATCGCAAGCTGGAACAGGATTGCTGGGAGAAATATCAACAGTCTCAGATAAGCAGATGATACCACTCTAATGGCAGAAAGTGAAGAGGAACTAAAGAGTGTCTTGATGAGGGTCAAAGAAGAGAGTGAAAAAAAGTGGCTTAAAACTCAACATTCCAAAAACTAAGATCATGGTGATGGAGTCAATTCCTAGGCAGGTTGATAATAAGTCCCGGGTCCCCAAGGAGAAGGAGAAAGGGGTCTGGGACTCTCAAGGAGGAGACAGGGGTCTGGAATTCTCAAGGAGGAAAAAAGGACAAATGCCTTTTTTTTTTCTCTACATTCCTTAGTCTTAGTCACATAAAACATGTTTTTTTTCTTTTTTTCTTTAAGCCCAGAACAACACACAACTCAGTTCAAACTCTGTAGTAAGGATTATATAACAACAATGTATCCTGCTTGAGGACATGTTTTTCCTTCTTGAAAACCTTCTGGCTAATCCTGTTATTTTAGAATGTATATTATGGGAGTGGGTCTGGGAAGATCTTTCTACTGTTAGTTCTAACCCTGTCATTTTAAAATGTAAATTATGGGAGTGGGTCTAATAAGATCTTTACAACCTTGAGACATTCTTTTGATTTATTACAGTAGCCAATTAAAAAGGTATATAGCTCCCTTGCCAAGACTAGCCAGGGGGGCACTCTCCATCCCCTTCTGATGTCTGTGTCAGAAGTTTTCTCTCTCCCTTTTTCACTTTAATAAAGCTCTGCTTCACAAAAGCTCTTGAGTGATCAAGTCTGGTCCCTGGTCCCAAAGCTAAATCTTCTTCAGAGATCAAGAATCCGACATGACATATTTACCGTAAGCTATCAAGGGCATCTGGTTCCATCACTCATGGCAGGAAAAAGTGGAAGCAGTGACAGACTTTATTCTCTTGGGCTCCAAAATCACTGCAGACAGTGATTGTAGCCATGAAATGAAAAGACACTTGTTCCTTGCGAGGAAAGCTATGACAACCCTAGATAGCATATTAAAAAGCAGAGACATCACTTTGCCGACAAAGGTCCATACAGTCAAAACTATGTTTTTTTTTTCCAGTAGTCATGTAAAGATGCAAGAGTTGGACCACAAAGAAGGCTGAGTACTGAAGAACTGAGGCTTTGAATTGTGGTGCTGGAGAATACTCTTGAGAGTCCCTAGGACTGCAAGGAGATCAAACCAGTCATTCCAAAAGGAAATTCACAGAGAATATTCATTGGAAGGACTGTTGCTAAAGCTGAAACTCCAGTACTCTGGCCACCTCATGTGAAGAGCTGACTCATTTGAAAAGACCTTGTTGCTGGGAAAGACAGAGGGCAGGAGGAGAAGGGAACAGCAGAGGATGAGATGATTGGATGGCATCGCTGACTCAATGGACATGAATTTGAGCAAACTCCAGGAAATAGTAGAGCCTGGCATGCTGCAGTCCCTGGGGTTCCAAAGAGTTGAACATGACTTAGTGACTGGACAAAAACAACATAAAAATACCTAATTATAATAGTGTACACCTGAAACTGATACAACATTGTAGACCACTATGCTTCAATTAAAAACTAAAATACATATAAAGAAATAATCATTACAATGATCATTAAGATAGAATCAAGGTGGAAAAATGACCAAAGGGTGAAGGTATATTTCTGAGACCAAAGCAGTCACAATGTTTCATCACATTCTAATTTCCCAAAGAAGATACTCTTTTAAGAAAAAGCACCATGGGAAAATATCCAATAGTAATGGCCATGAATAAAACATTTAGCACATTAATTGGGGCTAAAAGGCCTGGAAAGAGATTAAGAAAGCCAAATAAGGACATTAGCCTTTAATCTTCAGAATAATGCCAGAGAATATTTTTAGCAACTCCCCAGAGGGAAGTTTACAGCCTCCTACAGAGAGGTCAGTGAAGCTCTGACCTAATCTTAGAATTTAAGGAAACAGCCCATCTTTCAGTATATTAATGGCACATTTTATAACTGAAAACCAGTGATCCTAGAACTAGAAATAAAAAATGAAAACCATACATATATATACATACACACATTTATTATATTCTAGCACTAAGGCTGCAAAGTTTAATACTGTGAGTTCCTCTTCCTCAGGCAAATTTTGTGTGTGCTTGGAAATATCCATTTAAAGAGACAGCTCTCCACTTTCCAAGCAACTTAATGGTAAACATGCAATCATTTCTCCCCTCTAGTATATTATACTAAAATAAAAATATAGAAGGTGTCTTGTGCTTTGATTTCTTTTTCTCATTAATGGGGTAAGTTTTTCAAAATATCTCCATCTTAAAGAAGCTGATTTTTTAAAAAATAATAAGTACCAATTATAAAACTATAATTTTCATAGAGATGGGCAATCAGAGCAGATACATGGCCAGCTTCACTGGAATTGGAGAGGAGAGTGAAAGAGAATTAAAAATCAACAATTATTAAGATACAAATTTACCAAAAATAACCAGTGGACCAACAGTGTTCACACAGGACAAAAAAATCTAGAGGGAACCAACCAGTAAAGTTGCCCTAAGTGTTTTTCTTTCTTCTTTGCTCATTAGGAAGTAACTTGGTACATAGTGGATTAAAAAGACAGGGTTCAGAATAAAATCTTGATTTGAAATCAGGTTCAAACATAATTGCTCTGATTGATTTCCCCTTAACTGTATTTTCTCAGCTTCTAGTTCTTGCTAATAATAGTAACAACTATCTGGAATAGAATATTCACCTGCTAGTTTCTGTTTGGCATGCACACTAAGTCGCTTCAATCTCTTTGTGACACTATGGACTGTAGCCCACCAACTCCTCTGTCCACAGGATTCTCCAGGAAAGAATCCTGGAGTGGACTGCCGTTTCTCCAGGGGGTCTTCCTGACTCAGGGATTGAACCTGTGTCTCATGCACTGCAGGTGACTTCTTCACCACTGGGCCACTGGAGAGGGCCTGTTTAGACTTTCGGTTAAATCAATGCTATGGTCATCAGACTGTGTTGTGTAATATTATGAAAGCATAAAAAAGCAATCTGGATCCTGAATGTAGGAACACGGCCAAATGTTATTTTGGTCACAGGGGAGGAGATAACCATTGCTGTTGTCTTTCTCTAGCTCCCTGTGTTCCAGCAACACTGGTCTTCTTATCTGCAATTCAACCATGCAAAACAATTTCCCTCTTCCCTCAATGCTTTCCTCCCAAGTTTTAGCACAGCAGGCTCCTTCTTTTTTGGTCTCGTTTCAAATGTCACTTCCTCTGAGGCCTTTTCTAGCTTCCACTCTGGCACTTTTCCTAAGAGATCACACTGTTGATTCCTTTATAGCAGTTCCAATTGTAGACCATTATCCATGCTCATGAATTTACTTACTGTCTATGTCTGCTGTCTAGAATGCAAGTTCCATAGAGGAGCTTGCTCATCTAGTTCACAGTTATATTCTCAGAGCCAGGACAGTGCCTCACACAAAGCAGACTTTCAATAAGTCATTGTTGGATGGATGTCTGTAAGGGTGGATGGAGAAGGGCAAGGTCTAGTTGGCTGATGGAGTAAAGCTCCTCCTCTGTTCATGATCTGGCCACCTTCCATTGCCTCCATGATGATCAACCCTGCTCTTGTCTCCATCATTCTGAAAGGTTGTTGCTGAGCCATGAAAGGTCCAGCTTCTTGGCCTCTGAAGGAAAGGAATTCAATCTGGGGCCAGTGACGAGGCTTGATTGCTCAGAGCTTTTGTGTAATAAAGTTTTATTAAAGTATAAAAGAGACAGAGAAAGCTTCTGACATAGGCATCAGAAAGGGGCAGAAAGAGTGCCCCCTGCTAGTCTTTAGCTGGATGTTATATAGCTACCAGCGAGCTGTTAATTATAGAAAGGAGATGTCTCATAACTCAGAGTGGCACCAGGCCCCTCACCCACAACATGCATTTTGAGATAACTTTAACACAAGGTGAGTTGTCCTGGGCCATAAAATGATGGGCATTAATCTTGAAGAAAGGCAGGCTTCCAAGCAAATACAGTCTCATTAACATAGCTTAAGAGAACATTTGCATGAGTAAAACATACTGGTTTGTCAAGTTGTTCTGAGTCTTAGCAGAACCAACTTGAAGACAGAGTCTAGGGTAAATACATAGTTCATTAACATAGCTTAAGACAAACATTTCCATAAGAAAAATGCATTGGTTAGCTCAAGGTTTGAGAAAAGTTAAATTCAGGTGTCAGCATGGCAACACAGAATTTTAAAGGAAACCTCTTTTTAAATTTGTATAGAGAAGGGGAAAAAATATAACACTAGTAGTTTATACCTGCCACTTAGGAGAGAGATAAAAAGTTGTCTGACACTTGCAGCCTATTTCCTCCATTTAGAAACCCCTGGCCTTCCTGCCTGTTACCCTCTCATTTCCTCACCTGGATAGCAGCACTAGGCTTCCTGATGAGCCCATCTGCTTCTACCCTGGGGCCCCCATGGTCTTTTTCAACATGACAGCTGAGCCAATCCTTTTTAAAACATGTCAGTCTCTCTTCTCTGAGAAACTCTGCAAAAGGCCACATCCATCAAGGCCCTACTTGGCGTGACCCCTTCCTGCATCTCTTCCTTGTCCTCCCTCCATCGGCAATACTGCCCCTGCTGTTGAACTTGCCAGGCACCTTAGGGCATGTGATCTAAGCTGTTCCCTCTTCCTATGAGGACCTTTCCCCACATATCTGCTAAACTAGCTTCGAACTCTCCTGTTTTATTTAAATATGACCTTCCATTGAAAGGGCTTTCCTGGTGGCTCAGAAGGTAAAGAAAGCTGCCTGCCAAAGCAGGAGGCATGGGTTTGATCCCTGGGTTGGGAAGATCTGCTGGAGAAGGAAATGCTAACCCACTCCAGTATTCTTGCCTGTGTTGCAGAAACCAGTAATTGAGAAACCAAGCCCCACACTGGGAGACTTGGAGAACTCAGGTTTATTACACTGGCGGACCCAGAGGAGTTAACACTCCACGCTCTGAGCCCCGCACAAAGGGGTTACAGAGTTTTTAAACACAGACAGGCATGATTAAGGTGGTTTGCGGGTTTGCAGGGGCTGGGCAATTGCAAAGAGCAGGACAAGGTGAGTGAGATAAACTCCACTTCCTAGTATTGTGAGTCCCCACTTTCTGAGACCACTTTCAAAGCCTGTGATCCAGACTTTGCAAGGAGCAAGCTGAGTTACAGAGGCAGAAGGAGGAGGAGGTTATGTAAAATTTTAACTTTTCCTCTTCATTCCCCCTCTTGATGCTTCTATCACTCATCGTAGAAAGCATCATCTCATGTTTTGGTAGGACATTCAGAGCTCCCTGTCATTTAGGGAGCTATATTGAGCTTTGTAACTCTATGGATTCAATTCCAGAAGTTAGGAACTGGGTAGTAGTGTTAGGGGAAGCACACTGATTGAAACTGCCCACCCTGGCCAGGCACTGTAATAACCATTCCCATAAGTTGTTTTCTGACGGGAGATCCTGATAAGGAATACAGAACTAATAAGTCACCACCAACCGGAAGAGTTCGGGAAAGGTGGAAAGAAGACACCATGTGTCCATCCACTTTCCAGAATCCCTCTCGCTAGCATCCATCTAGGCTGAGCAATGCGTAGGCCACCAAGAAAGACTCTGAATTAGAATGATTGGCCAAAGACCACCGGGAAATTAATCCCATCACCATAAAACCCAAGGCTGGGAGCCACGCAGCAGAGCAGTTCTCCTGGGTTCCCTTACCTCCTGCTCTCCGCCCGGGTACCCTTTCCCAACAAAATCTCTTGCTTTGTCAGCACATGTCTCTCCTCGGACAATTCATTTCCAAGTGTTAGACAAGAGCCCAGTTTCGGGCCCTGGAAGGGGTCCCCCTTTCTGCAACAGTAGCGCTGAGAATATAAGGGCCAAACAAGAACGCCACAAAGAGCGTGAAGAGAGGACCTGTTAAAGGGAGAAGCTCCAGATACTGTTCCCATTACCCCAGGAAGTAGCTAGTTTCCCTCTCCTTTTTATGATTTGTTCCCTTAGCTGTTGGGCCATGTCCCTGACTATTTCTGATTGGTTTACATAAAAGCAGCATCTTCATTCAAGAAGAGGCAGAGTCCTCCCTTTTCAGTTGTCAGGAGGTCTAGCCCTCTCCTAATGTGTAAAACCACCTCAGTCAGGGAGTCTAGTTGGTCCTGTAATGAAAAGCACAGCAACAATATTGATTAGGGATAGAGGCCAGGGTTGACAATGAAAATCCATCCATATTTTGATAGCCGGATCCTCAAGCTTCCTCGGTGCATGGACTAGTCAGCTTGTGGAGTGACTAGAGCAGGACTCAGCGTCCTTTGTGGGTGAGGCCCACTGTTTTTGGAATCAGACCTTGAGAGGGTCTTGAGGGGTCCCCAACTGCTTTCCAGGTGTCCCCATCACAGGAAGCCACTGCCTTCTTGACTCTGGTGTGGTGGATCCAAGGGATGACACCTATAACTTTAACAGCAGTAGGGATTGCCAGGACGACTGTGTGAGGACCTGTCCAAACTGGCTGAAGTGTTTTTTTTTCCCTAATCTTTAACTCATACCTCATCTCCTGGCTGAAAGGCATGAACCCAATTGCCCAAAGGAATGGGTGTGCTCTCTAAGCTTTCTCAGGCGATATGGCAGAAGACTTTCCCAGGGCCTGGAGGTGTCAGGACGGCTTCAGGTCAGCTAGTTGTTGGTGGTCTCCCTTGAGCTTTTTTATCACTGAGGGTCATCTCCTGTATAAGATCTCAAAGGGAGAATAGCCTGAGGACCTTGGGGTGCATTTACGGAGGGAGATGGAGTGCACAAAATGACAAGGCAGCCTGTTCTAGCATTGTCTGGGTGTTGGCCAAGGGATATTCTTGTCGTACTACCACTTGGAGAAACAAACTTAACAAGAAAGCTAAAGATGTATGGCCCAAAGATTAATAGATGATGAGGGGCTAGCCAGGAGAACCAGGTCCAGGTCACGAACCCTGATTTGCGACATTAGTGTTTCTTTCTCTAGGTGTGAGAAGATGCAAGAATTTGGACTCATAAAAATCTTTACCTGAAAACATCTAACTATCTGAAGGCCTGAGTTTTTTTTTTTGGTTTGTTTTTTGTTTTTTGTTTTTCCCAGAGCACAGAATGCCTTATTTTTTGTCTCCACCCTGAACTTCTTTCAAGGGAGTGTTGAAGGTCAGCATCTTGTAGTGGTCCTGATTTAATCTTTGTAGAGACAGCTGGCAATGGCCAACTTTCAGTCAGCAGGGCCCCTTCATGTTTGACCATGTTTGGGGGGCATTTCATGGTCATTGTGTCCCACGGTGCTGCGAAGGCTCATTCTCAGATCTAACAAATATTCCATTGACAGGCCACTCAATGTGTTGTCACTAGACCAGACCTTGTAAGTAGCAAAGTCTCTGGATTATACCTGTCTTACTAACCTCTTGGTACAGGAAAATATTTCCTCTTGTTGCTTCTTCCCATATCTAGAGATACGTTATTACAATTATTGATCTCATAGGGAAGTACATATCAGCATTTTATCAAGGCTCAGTCACACATTTGGTAAAGCAAGAAATAATCTTCTGAAACAAGCTGAATAGAAAACAACATACCAGCAGTTATTAGTAAGGTCACAAGCAAGAATTTAAGTCAAGAACTTTCATTGGGTATAGCCGGGTATACTCCAGGTCATCGGTCTCAGTTAAATGATTGTCAGTTCAGTTCAGTCACTCAGTCGTGTCCGACTCTTTGTGACCCCATGAACCGCAACACACCAGGCCTCCCTGTCCATCACCAACTCCCAGACTTTACACAAACTCTTGTCCATCAAGTTAATGATGCCATCCAGCCATCTCATCCTCTGTCATCCCCTTCTCTTCCTGCCCCCAATCCCTCCCAGCATCAGGGTCTTTTCCAATGAGTCAACTCTTTGCATGAGGTGGCCAAAGTACTGGAGTTTCAGCTTCAGCATCAGTCCTTCCAATGAACACCCAGGACTGATCTCCTTTAGGATGGACTGGTTGGATCTCTTGCAGTCCAAGGGACTCTCAAGAGTCTTCTCCGACACCACAGTTCAAAAGCATCAATTCTTCAGCACTCAGCTTTCTTCACAGTACAACTCTCACATCCATACGTGACCACTGGAAAACCATAGCCTTGACTAGATGGACCTTTGTTGGCAAAGTAATGTCTCTGCTTTTTAATATGCTATCTAGGTTGGTCACAACGTTCCTTCCAAGGAGTAAGTGTCTTTTAATTTCATGGCTGCAGTCACCATCTGCAGTGATTTTGGAGCCCAGAAAAATAAAGTCAGCCACTGTTTCCACTGTTTCCCCGTCTATTTCCCATGAAGTGATGGGACCAGATGCCATGATCTTAGTTTTCTGAATGTTAAGCTTTAAGCCAACTTTTTCACTCTCCTCGTCCACTTTCATCAAGAGGCTCATTAGTTTTTCACTTTCTGCCATAGGGTGGTGTCTTCTGCATCTCTGAGATTATTGATATTTCTCCCGGCAATCTTGATTCCAGCTTGTGCTTCATCCAGCCCAGAATTTCTCATGATATACTATGCATATAAGTTAAATAAACAGGGTGACAATGAAAGGTTGTTGCTGAACGATTAGACGCGGGATTCTTGGCCTCCGGAGGAGACGAATTCAATCCGGGGCCAGAGACGAGGCTGGATCGCTCAGAGCTTTTGTGTAATAAAGTTTTATTAAAGTATAAAGGAGATAGGGAAAGCTTCTGACATAGGCATCAGAAGGGGGCAAAAGAGTACCCCTTTTGCTAGTATTAGCAATGGAGTTATATACTCTCCAATGAATCCAAAGAATGTCTGGAGGTTGCAAAGACCTCACCAGACCCACTCCCATATTTTCATTTTAAGATAACAGAGTTGGCTAGAAGGTTTAATCCAAAGATTGTCCTCAGGCAGGATACATCCTTGTAAAGACCAGACCTACTCCCATAATTTATGTTTTAAGATAACAGAATTAGCCAGAGACTGTCCTCAGGCAGGATACATTATTGTTATATAATCCTAAGGAATGTAGAGAAAAAAGTAAAAAAAGTTTGTCCTTTCTTCCTCCTTGAATATTCCATACTTCTCTCTCCTTGGGGACCCCTAGACTTCTTATCAACCTGCCTAGGAACTGACTCTCTCAACAATATACAGCCTTGACGTTCTCCTTTTCCTATTTGGAACCAGTCTGTTGTTCCATGTCCAGTTCTAACTGTTGCTTCCTGACCTGCATACAGGTTTCTCAAGAGGCAGGTCAGGTGGTCTGGTATTCCCATCTCTTTCAGAATTTTCCATGGTTTATTGTGATTCACACAGTCAAAGGCTTTGGCATAGTCAATAGAGCAGAAATAGATGTTTTTCTGGAACTCTCCTGCTTTTTTGATGATCCAGCAGATGTTGGCAATTTGATCTCTGGTTCCTCTGCCTTTTCTAAAATCAGCATGAACATCTAGAAGTTCACAGTTCGTGTATTGCTGAAGCCTGGCTTGGGGAATTTTGAGCTTTACTAGCGTGTGAGATGGGTGCAATTATGCGGTAGTTTGAGCATTCTTTGGCATTGCCTTTCTTTGGGATCGGAATGAAAACAAGTGTTAATCTCCTGGTTGTACATCATGGAGCATCTGACCTTTATCCAAAGACTGGTTACTGAGATAAGCTTTAGAAACTATCTTAGTGTCCTTTTTAATAACTTAATTAAATCTTTTAACAATATAATATAACAAGGAACTATCTCAGAAGTGAGTCTTAGTAAGTCAGACCTTAATTAACAAAACTAGAACTTAGTATTCAGTGAAACATAATTTTTTCTTTTTTTGGAGAACTCATTGTGAGGGCATTAACACAGTAGCCAGGTAACGCTTTAACCCATCAAACAAAAACGAGGTCTGTCAGGGAGTTGGGACAAGCCAAGCAGCCATCTTGGATTTCCCATAGCCCTAGCTCTTTGATTTTTAGCTGCCATTTATTATTTTTAATTTCCTGATTTAAGAGCAGACTATGGCCATGTTTTAAGGACATCAGGATAGCAAAAGTCTAACCGTGAGGGGTTTTGATTTGTTTTGTTTTGTTTTTGAAGCAGAATGAGCTTTGTCTACATGTACCATAATCTTAAATAATGTTTATTTACTTTACCAAAGTAACAGAAAGATTTTTTAAAACAAATATAAATCACTTAAAGGCAAAGAAATTCATAATCTGTTATTGAAAGCTGCACTTTAAGAAATCTTTGTTCTCTAAACAGAGACGATCAAATTCCAGTCTGGTACCAGCTTACTGTTAATAACAATATTTGTTTATCTGTTTAATCTTAGAAAGTCTTTTCCATAAACCTTGAAGAACTAGCAGTATTCTTCTAAAGGCATGAACGTAAAACCATAGAAGACATGTTTAAAATCTGAATCTATTGCAATTGACAAATAAACCTAGTCATAACACTTTAATATGATAACTAGAGTTACAATTGACCATATTTTATCAGGGCATATCAGATCTATATGAATTTCACATAATTTTAGGATATCTATATTAGTAACATCAGCCATACAGTATAACCTGAAAAGATTTTTTCCCACCTCTTTTACAGTACTTCCCATGTAATTTAACATGTCCAATGAACCCAGGTAGTTTAACAGCTCTTTGGGATGTCTCAGGGGCCCTCTGAAGCACCCCAAAGTTAGCTAGAAGTCAAGTTATTTAGGAAGTTTTGTCGATAAGTATCAGAAAGGTTTATAACACTCAGTCAGGTAGGATCATATAAGTCACTATGAAATAGTAGTTATTCACTTAGTCAAAGTTAACAAAAGATTTCAAGGATAAATATAAAACAGATCAATTAAGAGGTAAAGAAACTTACATCTATTATTAAAAGCAGTTCAACAACTGAAGAAAAAAGTATGTCCTCTTAACAAAGAGAAAGACCGAATTCAAGTTTTGCACCAGCTTACTTTAAACTCATTTAGGTAAACTTAATTAAATCTATTTTAAACCTAGTCCTAACCATGTACAAAATTTTTTTTCAGGGTCCGCTTTCTACAAAGTTTTTAATCACTTTCTGTAACAGCCACCTGTAAGTCAGACCTACTTTCTTTTCCCTTTATAAAATGTAATTTTTACTTTTTATATCTTCTTTATTAAAAATATACATCCTAATTCCTTATTAGATTCACAAACATTAATACTAGGTATTTAATATTGAATATTTCCCAGTTCACGTGAATCTGAAATTTATTTAGGTTAATTTTTCTTGTATTTAGAATTGTTTGATTTGTAAGCGCTTACTTTTCTTTAGGTCAATTAAATTAGAACTCATTTACAACTTCAACAATATTATCAGAAAACAAAACAAAAGACATATCCTGAGACATACATAAATACAGACAGACAGACAGAGATCTTATATTTTTCTGTTTGAAATTTAAAATATCTCTTTGACCCCCCTTTTTATTCTTTGCTTGAAGTTCTAATTTGCCCAAAGCTGAGGTCTCAGGCAAAGTTGGCTGTGTATTTCAAAGACATGGAAAAGGTTGACTTCCAGCTTTTCCCTAGGCAGGCCTTTTAACAAGCTAGTTGTTTTCAGTTGCATATGCAAAAATAATTGGTTTTGCCATTTACAAAAAGAAAAATTTCTCTCTGTTCAATCAGCAATCAGGCCCTCACAATCATTCAGTGGCTATCACAATGCCTCCCTTCTCCCAAGTCCCCAGGTTTCCTTAACTGTTGCTCCCTTCCTGGGAACTCCATGGAGGGTATCTGTTTGTGTAACAGAGTTTTATTAAAGTAAAAGAGGACAGCAAAAGCTTCTGACACAGGCATCAGAAGGTGGCAGAGAGTGCCCCCCTCACTAGTCTTGGTAAGGGAGCTATATACTCTTTCAATTGGTTATTACAGTAAATCAAAAGAATATTTCAAGGTTGTAAAGATCTTACCAGACCCACTCCCACAATTTACATTTTAAGGTAATGGGATTAGAACTAACAATAAACAGAAAGATCTTACCAGACCCACTCTCTTAATATACATTTTAAGATGACAGGATTCCTCAAAATGTTCTCAAGAAGGAGAAACATGTCCTCAAGTAGGATACACTGTTGTCACATAACCATTGGTACAGAGTTTAAGGAAAAACATATCCTTGAGCAAGATCAGTTGTTTTGTTGTGCAATCATCAGCTCTGGGCTTAAAGAAAAAAATGTTTGTTCTATTCTTCCTTGAGAACTCCAGACCCCTATTCCCTCCTTGAGAGCCCCAGACCTCTCTCTTCTCCTCGGGGACCCCAGACTTACCAACCTACCTAGGAATTGACTCTCCCACTAACATACTGTACAATTCATCTTTATGTTTTATTAACTGTCTTCCCTGCCACCCCCTCACTCTAATGGAAACTCAGTGAGGATAAGAATCTGTATATTTTGCTCAACAATGATTGCCAGGCACCCACAAGAGTGTCTGGCACCCTGTAGGTACCCAATATATGTTAACCTGTGGTATATGTAGAAGCAAAGTCCTGGGTAGTGGCTCATGAGGTGTTGGCCTACACATGGGTGCATACGGGACCCAGGCAGTGAGAGTCCGAGGCTAGATGTCTGTGAGATCAATCTGCAGCTTTGGGGAGCTTCTGTGTAACTACCTCAAATGACAGAAAGTGAAAGTCGCTCAGTAGTGTCTGACTCTTTGAGACCCCATGGACTGTAGTCAGCTGGAAGTCAACCCTTTCCATGTCTTTGAAATACACAGCCAACTTTGCCTGAGACCTCAGCTTTGGGCAAATTAGAACTTCAAGCAAAGAATAAAAAGGGGGGTCAAAGAGATATTTTAAATTTCAACCCAGGGATCGAACCCAGGTCTCCTGCATTGCAGGCAGATTCTTTACCAGCTGTGCCACAGGGAAGCCCTCAAATGGCAGAAAGTGTTCTGCAAACCCTGAACCAAACTATGGCAGCATTGTAATTTGTTTTTATCACTCTTGTGTTCTCCCTATTTGCATTCTTGTGACTTTGAAACATTTCTGTCTGCTATCAGAAACCAGTAATGACTGCCTTATTTAAGTATAACATGGTTTCGAAAAAATGGTAGAGGTGACATCCTAGATGGTAATAAGAGATGGAAAACAGGAAATCCTGTTTTGATTGGTTCTTGCTTGAGAAACCTACCTGAACTTAAGCACAAAGGGAAACATAGTTGATGATGAAATGCAATCAAGTCTGTGAGCAGGCATGGCTGTGGGCATTGGAGAAAACTACAAGTAGGAACCAAAATGCCCGCAGGTCTTTCCTGTCTCCTCCAGCGTGGACTTCATTTTTTTGAAAACCAAACTGGCTGGGGGAGAGCCCATGCCCTGTGACGAAGCTAGAGGGGTGGGATGAGGGTGGGAGAGAGGTTCAAGAGGGAGGAGATATATGTGTACACATGGGTGATTCCTGCTCTTGTAAGTCAGAACCCAACACAACGTTGTAAAGCAATTATCCTCAAATTAAAAATAAATTAAAAAAAAAATGACTAGGGGAGAGAGTTACTTGCCAACTCAATACCCTGTCTCCTGTTATTCAACAGAACTCCAATTTTGCTTGGCAATAGGCCCAGCTAATACATTTCTTAGCCTCCTTGAATGCAGACACAACCATTGGGCAGAAGATCTGGCCAAAGAGATAAAAGCTTAAGTCTTTGGTGGGGCTTCTGAGGCTCTTTAAGTAGAGCTCGCTTGTTTAGCATGTGGTCTTTTCATCAATCTCCCTTCTTCCTGCATGAAAACAAACACAATAGCAGGAATTGCAGCAGCCATCTTACAAGAAGAGGCAAAGCCATACACGTAGGATAGCAGAGCCTAAAGAAGATATCCAAGTCATGGATGAAAGTGTGACCTGTCTTACCAGCCCTGACAGCTCATGGACACGGCTCTGTGCCCAGTTGACAGGGATGAGTTGAAAAAATGTGGTTTTTTCCTCTCAGAGGACAATAGAAGTACCTAGCATTTATTGTACACTTGGCATGTCAGAAACCTTTTGAGTTGCATGCATTAGAATAGACATGTGCAGTAGGCATTATTCCATTTATGCAGATGAAGATATAAGTTTAGCAAGGCTAGCTACCATGGTCATCTAATCCAAGGCTTGAAGCTGGGTCTCCTGACTTCATGATCTGTGACTAACTACAGTGCTACACTTGTTCCCAGTCTTATCAACAATCATCAAATTTGAATTCAGATTCAGAGGCATGGAATTCTTGACAAAGATGGATATGGGAAATGCTGGGAGCAAAGGGAAGAATGTCAAAGTTTCCAGCAGAACCTGGGGTGCTTTCCCAGATTCTGTCAAGAATGAGCATACACGCACCAAGCAGAGGAACATGCAGTTGGTGACGAACGTGGACTTTAGATCTCAGACATAGAGGAAGTGACAGGTGTTAAACAGGTAGGTAGACTGCAAGTTACACAGAGAGATCAACGTGAAATTGAAAAATGGAAGTGGAGACTGTACTGACCACCCGTCCTGGAAGACTTGACAGGCCAGGGGATGAAGTCTGCAGGGCACTCATACTTGCATACAATGCTTCCAGCAGTGCCCTGAAGCTGTCCCAGCCGATCAAATTAAACACCAAGTAAGATGGAGTATACTGGAAAGACCATGAACTTGAAGAATTCAAGATAAACCTAGCCTTGAAGTCTTGCTATTTGTATCTTTGGGTAAACTGCATGCCCTGAGCTTTAGTTTTTCAATGTAAGTTCATCTAGAACAGCTAGACTACAAATGCAACTCTTGAGCACAGTACTAACAGAATTTCACTTAAATAGATCTCCCATGGTGTTTATATTAATCGAATAATATCACCATACAGTTTCTTCTGTTTAGTAGCAGATACTATTCTAAAATAGTATAGTAACAGATACTACTATCAGGGCTTTCCTGGTGGCTCAGCTGGTAAAGAATCCACCTGCAATGTGGGAGACCTAGGTTCAATCCCTGGGTTGGGAAGATCCCCTCGAGAGGGGAAATTCTGCCAGTATTTTGCCCTGGAGAATTCCATGGACAACAGTTAATGGGGTCTCAGAGTCAGACACGATTGAGCAACTTTCACTTCACTGTTCTCAAAAGGATATTATGTGGTAAAGCTACAAAGGAGACTGGAATGACAGTTGTTTCTCAAGGGTACATTTTCAACACTTCTTATGAGCTCTGTTCTATGGATACTTGGTCAGTTTTTGAAATTTATCACTAATAGTCATCTCTCCCTTACTAAACGTTAAGTGCAGCACGTAAGTTCACAGGCTTCTACCCAGCAAGAGATAAAGGCTCAAGAAGATACCAAGCTGGATTTCTTTTCTGCTATACAAAATTATCTTTCACATCATGTTATAAAAGCATTTCAAATCACAGGGATGAAACTCTCCTCTGTACAATGCTGATTGCTATGAGGGGCTTCCCTCAGAGCTCAGTCAGTAATCTGCCTGCAAAGCAGGATACCCAGCTTCAATTCCTGGGTCAATTCCGGAGAAGGAAATGGCAACCCACTCCACTATTCTTGCCTGGAGAATCCCAAGGACAGAGGAGCCTGGCAGGGTATACAGCCCATGGGGTTTCAAGAGTTGGACACGACTTAGTGACTAAACCACCACCACAATGCTGATAAATATAACTAGTTTCAAATTATCAGTGGCTGCTTTTTTTGCTCTAAATCATAGAATTGGACCAGATTCCATGCCAACTTCAGATCTAACGATGTTTAATGTTTAATGTCTAACGATACTCACTCCACTCCTTTCAAAAGCAGTGTTGTTTGCTTTAGTAATGAGATTCTTTAAGATGCTGGGCAGACTCCTGCATTCAGTAGCAGGTTAGGTACATGGCCTGCCAAGATCTGACTTCTGAGATTCAAGGCTAAAACACCTTTTCTCAGGTACCTCTTGAGATGGATTTGTACAATAAGCCTCAATGTTTTAAAAGGCAAAGAGTTAGTTTGGCTATTTCAGATTTGACTTCATTTTTCTAAATATATTGACTTTCTCAAATTTATCCAGAAATTGGAAGTTTAGAAAACCATTACTCACAGATTAATCCTGAGGTCTGAAACACTTAAGACCCATCTTCATGAGTGTTACAAGTGCACATCTCGCAGAGATGATAAAGTCTGACTCCTTCTGTTCCCCCCGAAGATTAACTGTGACAGATGAACTAAGAATTTTAAGGAAAGGTACACTTCACATTATGGATTAAACTAACGTGACAGAAGCCCACTCTGAGAGTGAAAAGAACAAATGCTGGATTATTTTACAGCTACTCTAATAAAGCCTATTCTAAACTGTAGAATACATCCAATATTCTTAACCATAAACATACACAACTAAGAAAGAGAAAAAAAAATTTGAACCCCATGAGCCAAAAATAACCTGCTTCCACTCACCTCAGATACTAGCATATCCCAGGATACAGTACAGCACGGAGGAGGGAGAGGGAAAGACTCAAAGACTCTCCACGTGTCAAGCTCTTTTAGAGCTGAAGACCATCCCCTGTTGTAATCTGAAGCTGCTAAAGATAAAATGTCACTAAAATAATACCACAACGGCACTTTATATAACCTACTGACAAATGAACCATTTTCTGCTCCTTACCTAAGGTCTGTAAGGCTGACATTACTGGTATACGGTATCTTAAAGTGACAAAGTAAAACAAAGCACGGTAAAGACTGCTTTATTGGTGGTAGCTAGTACAAGTCAATAAATACTGATCCCCAAAGAGCTTGGTTATGTGTCAGATCACTGGTCCACAGAGAGATGAATGGAATTGAACCAACTGATGGCTGGGAGGATAAACTGAGATCAATCCTGCTTCTTGGGAAATGAAGCCACAGCCAGTTCATACATGGCATATGCCGTCCCTGAAAAATAAAAAGAAACAAAATAAGAACTTAAGAAATTCTGAGGTTTAAATGTATAAACTCAATATTCCAGCTAAAAAGTTGTAAGGTAAAGGCAAATTTGGTATTAAGACTACTTTTATGAGAACATACAAAAGTATTTTGATAGATGCTGACAAAATTCAAAATATACATATATATACACACAAAACACATTTAATATAATTTCAATATTAGTTAACTTGTACAGAAAGTATTAAACACAGCAAAATAATGTATTTATTAACTTAATGGCATGTAAAAAGTTTTAAAATAAGATTAAGAACATATAACCTAAGATTGCCTGAGAAATGCTAAGAACTGATTCAAAAGCCAAAAGAGGTCAAATATCCAAAGCCTTCCCTGAAGTGTATCATCAAAATAAAACCAAGGAAGAGTGACCTATAATTTTTAAATAATCAAATCTATAAGGAAGAATTTCTAATTTAGGACTTTACCTTAATAAAGCCCAAATGTCACCTCTGGTTGTACATAAACATCCCTTCACCACATTCAACTCAAGCCAAAGAAGGCACCTTGGCACAAGTAAGGCGACTTTGTGATTAGGGTTCAATTAGCTATTCCACAAAGAAGTGATATTATCTTGGGTAATTAACATAACCCATTCATGGACCACAGCCTGGTCTCAGCGAAGGGGCTTGCATAATTCAAAGAATCTATGAGCCAAGCCACACAGGGCCACCCAAGATGGATGGGTCATAATGAAGAGTTCTAACAAAACATAGTCCACTAGAGGAAGAAATGGCAAACTACTTCAGGATTCTTGCCTCCTCCATGAGGGGAGCCTGGTATGCTGCAGTCCATGGGGTTGCAAGGAGTCAGACATGACTTAGTGACTAAACAACAACAAAATTAACATAACTTCATCTTTAAAAGGAGGATACATTACAGACTTAATACAAGGGTTACAGAAATCCATGTATGTGGCATTCTTATCAACAGAATGAGCACACAGTAATCACTAATATTATTTTCCCTTCTCCCCTAGGGAGGAATCATTCAAATTCCTAACTCTGCTCCTAGAATACCAATTTGTGATACTCCATTGCTAATACTGAATAATGGACCCACCCAGGTCGCAAAAAAAAAAATCAAAGCACTTTACATGTAGTAAAAGAAAGTACTGTGTTGCACATGGTTTTATTTCCATCATAAATACGTATGTACATGGTTTACATGTAAAGTGTGTTTCTATTACACATCACAATCAAAATGCGCAAGAACCCCTATTACAGGAGAAGGGGTGCAGTGGCTATCTGACTCCTCCAAAGGCCTGCACAGCCACCAGAGGCACGTTCCAAAAGCCACCTCTATCACAAGATAATGATCAAACCTCATTGGCTTATTTTCTTAAAAGACACTAAACTGTTCTTATACAATGTGTGTCAATCATCATCTTGAGTCACTGTGTGAGAAGCTATTAAGACCTCAGGTTCGGGGGACAGGCTGCCTGTGTTAAACACTGGCACAGTGAGAGCAATGGCGTTGTCAGCTATCCCTACTGTGACTCTGCTGTAGAGCAAGCATTCCTCCAGCTTACCACCAACTGTGAGAATCATGGTGGCTCTGTACAGGAGGGCGTCAGCTATGCCACCCTTCAGATGCACTGGCATTCCATTATCCTCCTAGGATAAATAACAGTAATTAATACATGTGTCATTTGTTTCCAACTAAATGAAAAAGATTCATCCATTCATATGAAAGGAAGTGGCTTTTTAGACACCTGGAATTGAAATATTTTATATATCAAAATTAAAAAGGACTGTAATTTTCCTGATTCTTTCTCTACTGCAACTACTTTTAAAATAAAAACTCCTAAAAATCAACATTCTTTATCTTTTAAAGTTAATTTCAGATCTAAAAAAGATGCTCTTTTCAAGGAAAATATAAACAGTAAGGCTGTGAAAATATATTGAGTTCATCAATCTTAAAAATGCAATAATCCTCAGACTTTAGATTTGGTTATAGGGATCTTCCTTCCCTTAAAAAATGGGGGGAGTGTTTTGGTTTATAACCCTAAATTACATCTTTAGTCTCCCCATCCAGCACCAGGCACATAGCAGACATTCTATACATCTAATAAATATATTTTATTTTTTGTAGCATACAAGATAGAACTTTTTTAACCATTTAAAATTTTCTTTATGAAAAACCAGAGATCACAATAAAATAAAAAATCACTAATAACCTACTCATAAAAGGTAAACTGCTATGTCCCATTAAGTCTTTTCTCATGAGAAATCTACTATTAACATCAAAATACATATCCTCAATTTTTTAAAGCTTATATTGTCAAAGATTCTAAATTATGCACGTACTTCTTTAATACATGAAATGAGATTGTGCTATATAATGATCACACAAATTTTCACTCAATACTTATCTTAAAAACCAATGTTAGTCCATTTAAACCTACTTTGTTCCTTTTAATAGCTACATAGCATTCCACTGTGTAAAAAAATGTCATAATCAGCCAATCCTTTATTAATGTGTGTTTAGGTTGGGATTTTTTAATATTAAAATCCCATAATGAATAATAGCCTATTTCCTATTTTTATATATTTATGCTACTCTTCTGTAGGAAAGATCCATTTTTTATGTGTGATTTTTAACTTTTTGGTCACACCTCACAGCATGTGGGATCTTAAGTTTCCCAACCAGTGTTCCAAGCGATGCCTTCTGCATTGGAAGCGCAGTTTTAACTCTGGACTGTCAGCAAATTCCCTATGTAGGAAAGATTTTTAAAATGGGAGTCCTGGATCATAGCATATGTAATTTGTTTCTAATGATACTTTCAAACACCCTGTAAAATTTCTGTACCAATACTACAAGCTGGCATGTATCAATGAACTGTAGAGGAATATACGTATCTCCCATACCTGGCTATCATAACCTATTTTAAATCTTCTAAAATTTTGACAATCTATCAGGGGGAAAAAGTAGCAACTTGTCATTTTAATTTGCATTTCTTACTAATTTATAGTTCTCTGTACAAAAAGGATATTGACTTTTCATTAATTTTAAAACTTTCCTCTCAATTTGTCACTAAGCTCTTGTAACCACAAAACATTTGAAATTTTCATGTCACCAAACGGTGCACTTTTTCTCCTTTACAGCTTCTAGCTTTGTAAAGGCTTTCTTAGGATGGCTCCTAAGATTAAACCTGAACTGTGGTGATCATTCACGGATACATTAAATGTTAACAACCTAAACACATACAATTTTTACTTGTCAAACATACCTCAGTAAAACTGGAAAAAATTCTCCTATATTATCTTTTAGTTTTTTTTTGAGGGAGAAGTAGTTACATCTAAAATTAATCTTTTATAAAATACAGAAGGGATGTAACTTTACTTTCTTCATAAGAGCCAGCCAATTTTTCCAATATCAATTTACTGTATCCTTTCCCCACTAATATGAAACACACCTTTAACATGTATCAAGTTTCTAGGCATATATTTGTTCTGTTTCTGAGCTCTATTTGTTCACTACTATGCAACTACCAAAAAGAGTACCAACCCAAGGTGACGCCTCCAAAACGTGTCGTGACATTTACCCTTCGCCCCTCATTTCTTCTGCTGTCTCATAGGCCTCCTTGGTTATAGCAAATGCCCAGTTAGCTATCAATAGGCAGTTTATTATTCGTTTGCTAATACAGCAGGATCGCTAACAAGCAGATTTACCTCCTATCTCCAACTTTCAGTAATCTAATTTTATAAGTAACACCTATAAAATACTTCAATACCTGAAACAGCTTTTGTTTCTCCGGAACCTTATTTTCAAACTGCCTGCGTGAAGAAGTACTTATGGTCCTCTTAGCAATCTGACGGAGAGCCTGAAATTTAAAAATCCACATGTTAGACCTAGGGCTTAAAGAAACCCTTAACCACTTCTAATCTTTAGTACTACGGAAAAGTGAAACTGACAGTTAAAACATATCTGATTCGTCAATAAAAAAGCTATAGACAAGCACTGAGGTTTTCCTCTTTGTTTCCTGTCCACTGAATTTTACATTGCATTCTGAATTACCAAATACATTCAAGAAGTAATTCACGTAGATTTTGAGTGAAAAAAATCATGACCTTTACCTGAACTGAACCAGTAACAATATATGAGGAAAACATACTGATACATAGATATTATAAAAATAAACAATGGCTACAAAATAACACCAGAATCACAGTTTTTTATTTAATAATGTACCAGATTATTAAAAACCTATTAGTTGGTATCAAATAAACTGGCACGATTCCTATTTAATTAAAATGCTTCCCTCATTACATTTTTCCTCAAAAATCAATAAGGTACAAATCTTTTACAAGACAGACTTGCATTACATATTCAGTTGAATTAAAACAACAAATATGCACTCCATTTTCTAAATTAAATAATATATTGTGAAAATCAAGTCTTATTGGATAATTACCAAAGAAAACGATCACGGTTACATTTTCCTTTTCCTTCTCAAAATTTGGGGAAACTATTTCACATGCTCAAAGTCGGTGGAGGGGTGAAGGACACTGCAGAAAACCGCCTGGTGATAGCAACACGGCCCTTCGGCCGTGAATGCTCCTAAGTCCCACCCAAAATTGAACAGACTGTTTTCAAACGGCCTTCTGACACCCATAAAGCCAACAGCCACTGATACTCAAACCTTTCAGTATCACAGGATATAGCTTTCCGAGGCTTCCGGGTACCAGAAACTTCCCACCTGGACCCTCAAGACCAGGGGTGGCGACTAAGGGCCCCAGGCGTGGAACGCACAAACTCCCGTCTCCTCCCAGGCTCCTCCTCTCCCCACAGCTATCCAGCACAGCTTGGGGCGAGAGGGCTGCACCGAGGGGAGGGAAGGTCAAGCGAAAAGGACACCGACCAAGGTGACTTCCGAAGCCGCCCTCTCCCTTTCTGCCCAGCAGTTTTCCGTCGTGACTCTCCAACCTCCGCTCCCAACCCTCCCCGCCTACATCACCAAGGTTAGCCGAGAAGCAAGCTCCTCACCAGAATATTCCGCAGCATCTTGGCTCAGTTACTGCCCACCAACCGCGGCGACTGACCACCAGCAACGAGAACTCCACACGCCGGAACCGGAACTACCTTCTGGCCTTGCGCAAGCGCCCGGAACCCAAATAGTTCCGGGCGGAGGCGGGGCCGGCGCTCGTAACCATAGAGAGCGAAAGAGAGGGCGGCTGCCGTCTCTGCGCCTCGGCCTCTTCCCTGAGCGGCGGGATGGCCCGGGAGCTGAGGCTGGGGAGACACAGACGACTTTTGAGACCGGAGAAGCAAGCAGTGAGGAGTTGCGTCCTTTTTAACTAGCTTAGATAAAATTAACGTGAGGCCAGGCTATGAAAGAAAATTAGTGTGTGTATTTTGAACAAGAAGGCGTAGAACTCTGAGCAACCTGGTTTGGCTGGATAAAATACGAAACAAAAGGGTTAACTCCTCTTACACGGATACAGTCAATTTTGTTTTGTTTTCCGCTGTCGTGAGAACGTTACTGTTCCTTGAGCAGAGAATGTGCTGCAGTTTTTATCTTCCTCTTCCTTTGGATGCTGCAGAACTCCCCATTCCTGAAACTCCAAAAGGGTCGCGAAATTGTGGAAGCTGTTCGCTTGTTTCTCTGAGTCTGGGAGAACGCTGAAAAGAGGGGGAAATTTTAATTGGGGGGCCAGAAACGAGAGGGCAAATCTAGACTCTTGGGGCTTGCTGCCTCAGGCTGGCAGGGCACCTTCCGTGATTGGACTTGCTAGGCACAGCAATTATCGTACAGGTAGCTTCGTGCTTAAATAACCCCACATGACAAGTGTCCACCCCCACGCGGCTATAAATATAAAAACAGCTACATCATACTACAATAAATATCTATCCACCTTTTCACAAACATAATTATTCCATTGTCATTTCAAAAAGAAAGCTGATGATATATGGGTTCAGCTAGGTGAAATGTGTAGATAAAATAACTGAAATTCCTTCTAGTCTTTAGGGTTAGACCCAAGTTACTTGTTCCCAGTTATTTTCCTCACCAATTTTAATACCCAATTATGTATTAATTTGTATATTTATAAACCAATGATAACCAGTTCATCTCTTGCCTAGATTGGGACGGAAAGGACCTGGTTTATTCTCTACTCTGAATTATGCACTGTAATCAAATAATACTTGAGCATAATTACCAGGAGCCAACAGCTGAGCCTTAGCAATCTTTTAATGGATTGTCTGTAATTTGTAACTGTTAAAGTTGTATATGCTTGCATGTTTTCTCCATTTAGCCAACTGGATAGTAATTAAGAACAGAGATGATGTGTAGCCTACTAGCCAGCAGATGAATTAATGATATATCTAGATTTACAATTTTGTCCAAAAAGAACCAAAGAGGCACATAAAATAGATTCTAAAGTAGATATAGATCCTTATATTCATGTCATTACAATTTTCCCCTTATTAATGTATCATTCCATGAGCATATAAACACATTCCCAAATTAAACCAATCTCCTATTGAGTTCAGTTAGCATAACATTTGTCTTCACCATAAAACACAGATTTCCTTATACTTTCTTCCCTTCCACTCCTAATGTTTTAAACTGTATCAATTTTCCTCTTTTCCATCTATTGGCTACATTTAACACAGTAGATCATTCCCTCACAGTATCTCTTCAATTTTTAATTTGGAAGTAAATCATATAGCAATACAGTATTAACACGTATGGTTTGAAACGTGACCCCAATGAGACTTTCACACACTCCTCCTTCAGTGGTTCTATTTCAGAAGCTGCCACTATTAGTATCCTTTCTTTGATCCTCATACTCAATTTCTGAATTTCAGATTACAACTTCTACATTCCGTCCCTCTTGTGATTTTCATCCAATGCCATCAAACATCATTTGTGTGCAGACAGCTTTCCAATCTTTACCCTTGCACTCCAGACATCCCTACTTAGATGTCTAATGGGCATCTCAAACTTAAAACTGAATTCTTTCTACTCCTTATTTCTAAGCTTTCTCTATAATTTTACATCAAGCCCCAAACTTGGGCTTTTTTCTATCATATCCTATAATCCATAAGAATATCCCATTGGCTGCACTTTCAAAATATACAAATCTGACCACTCCTTGTATCTCCACAGCTACTACCACTCCACGCCAAGCCAGCATCTATTGCTTGCATTACTGCAAAAAAAACATTTTTAAATGGTTTCCCTGCTTCTGCTCTTCCACTCAATCTTCCACACAGCAATGATCCTTTTAACTTAGATAATAACTCTGCTTAAAACTTTTTCTTCACTGTTGTATCCCCAGCACCTAGAACTGGCATGTTAGAAAACACTCAGTAAATACTGGTTAAGTGAATAGTACACTGTACAAAACAGCGAATTCATTTTACTGAGTATAAAAATTCACAAAATCTTTCTTAATACTTGTACTCCTTTCAATCATTTTTCAGTCCCAGGGTCCCTCACTCATCATCCCCTTGGCTCTGTAAACTGACTTTCCTGACAGAAAAACACAGCTGAAATTTGCCTGGGTGCCTATCAAACTTTAATTTTCCAAGGCACATTTGAAATTTGTTACCTGATTTGTTAAGTTCATTCTCTGAAGTGGAATATTTATTTTCAAAATAGGTTCTTTTCCAAAACATCCGTTTGGGGTTATTTTGTAGTATCAGAAAATTATTAGAAATGGCTCTTTCATTGAAAATCTTTCCTTCTGAGAACTCTAGAACTTCATAAGAGAACTGGCAGTATCCTATTTAGATATGTGGAAAATCTGAGGTGGGTAATGGTTAATTTAACTTTTGCTGTAAGATACCTTTCTGTAGATGTGAAAGTACTAAGTGAAAAAGTTTCACAGTTACTGAGGCAAAGTTACCAAATCACAGTTAACTCAATCTTCCTTTTTCTTTAAAAAAAAAAAGACAACAGTTACTTTCATCCTGCCTACAGCTCCTCTACATAAAAAGCAGAGGAAAGTCAGAATAGAGTTTTGTGTGACTGGGATGTATTTTAACTCGGGAATCGCCCTTAAGCCACTTAAAAGCTTTACAAAAATAATGTAGCAGAATGGCTTCATTTGAAGTTTAATGTATTAGAAACTACTAGCTTGATAAAAGATAGATATAATTTCATATTTTGATTATTACATAGGAATCAGGAAACATGTGGCTGTCTCAGCTACTGTTATTATTATTAAATAATTTCTCTAACTGCAAGCTGCAGTCTTTTCATCATCAAAGTTAGGGATTGGGCTAATGACGTTTATCCTTGGATCTAAAATCTTATGTATGAAAAATACTTTCATAAAACCACAACTAAGTTCACTCCTGTTGAACAATTTGTTTGCTACCCCCAATAAATTATTATTATTTGAAGGTTAACACTTTGTGATGTGCTCCTGGGATAACTTTAAACCCCCGACCTTTAATAACTACAAAGATAATACACACATAAGAGTAAATTATGATGCAGACAGAATGACTTTCTGGTAACTGATATAGGGTTGCAATGGGAAACTCAAGGAAAGTTGTGTTCATTAGGAACGTTTTTAAAAGGCTGAATTTGAGCAAGGTCTGGTAGAATTAAAACAAATGGGGTAAAGATTAAGTCATTCCACACTTACGGCAAGAACATGATTAATAACAGGTATAATAATCATCAAGCATAATCTACTACAGGAACTGTAAAACAGAGGCCTGGATGGGAGCAAAAAAAAAAAAAAAAAATTACAAGTTAAGAACCTGGAAGTTAGGACCTGGATCTGTCCTTTAACAGTAATCTCTCCCTTTAGTTGCCAAGTCATGTCTGACTCTTGCAACCGCATGGACTGGAGCCCGCCAGGCTCCTCTGTCCATGGGATCCTCCAGGCAAGAATACTAGAGTGGGTTACCATTTCCTTCTTCAGAGGAGCTTCCCAACCCAGGAATCGAACCTGGATCTCCTGCATTGCAGGCAGATTCTTCACCGACTGAGCTGAGGGAAGCCCTAAATAGTAATATGAAGGAAGGCAAATTTCACTATTTATACCTGTTTATCTGTAAAATGGAGATACTAGTACCAATCATCAAGTGGCTGTGAAGATTAAATGATACAATTCAGTAAATGTGAGCTATTATCACGAGAGGAAATGCTGGAAAGGAGATATGGGTCAACAGAGAAAGTATCCAGGTAGAAGGCGCAGCAGATGCAAGGCAGAGGAAAGCTGGTGAACAGATCTCTTGGGGAATGGCATGCAAGTAGTTTAGTTTGGTAGGACAAATGGAAATGTGAGGCAACAGTGGAAGACAGGAGATTTTTAATGATGTGTTTCAGATTTTATTCTGAAGGTGTTTGGGCCATTTAAAGGTTTAAATGGCAAATGCTTCAGAATCAGAACTCTATTTCAAGATCATTCTGGTAGTAGTGAGAAGGCTGGATTGGATATGAGTTACTAGGACAAAGAGTCTATTAGCAGGCACTTGAAGGGAATTGCTACCCACTCCAGTAGTCTTGCCTGGAGAATCCCCATGGACAGAGGAGCCTGGCAGGCTACAGTCCAAGAGGTCACAGAGTCAGACACGACTAAGCGACTAACACATTACGGTAATCCAAGAAATCCAAACAAAACCTGATGTCAGCAGCAAGAGAGATGTAGCTAAAGGAATGTAGGTTAGAAGATGGGTTAGAGAGTCAACAATGGGAAGCACCTTCAAAAATCAACAGAATGTAGTGATTTATCGGATTGGGAAGTTGGGGAGGTGAGCAGATTTCTGGCTTAACTCATAAGATGGTTGCTCATACCATTCACCACATCGAGTAATGTAAGAGAAAGACCAGGCTAGGATGGGATGGGCTCAGCTGATTTGAAAAAAAGTTGTTCACTGAGTGCCATTTTTCTCTACTTTGTGCTAAATGCTTATCATCTATCACTTGCCTTATTCTTCAAATCAAAATCTGTCAAGTGGGTATTAAAACCCCCATTTTACTGGCAAGGAAATGATAAGTAAATGATTTAGAAGATTAAATTATCTGAAGATACAGTTTATATATTTAAGAGCCAGGTCAGCCTGATTCTAAGAACTGTATACTTCTACAGAATCTTTCAAACTCAGATTGACAGTGAAGAAGCCACAGTGCAATAGTGGGGCAAAAGGCTAGCTGAAGACGGTATTAAACTATAACTTCCCTTTTACAAGCTTCGTTGTGAAAAAGGGAAGACAACAGACCCCAGGGATTATTTTAGACCACTGATTCAACTGTTATTTGACATGTAATTGTAAAGCTATTTTTTTCTACGTTTCTTGTCCTTGAAACAAAGGACAAGAAGTGCAGAAAGTGGCATGTCAGTCTTCACAGTAAAAGTGGTGCACGGTGAGTTCATTCCTCTTCCACATCACCCTTTCATAGAAAAGCCTGTGACATACAGATAAGCTCACATTAATTTAAAAACACAATAAAATCACTAAAATGTACTTCAAGGTGGTTCCAGTTTAAGACAGTGGATTGGCCCCAAAAGTTTACCACTCCAGTAAAATGAAAGAAAAGGAATTGAAAGAGATAGTTTTAGATATATCACCTTAGATGAATCTCAAAGGCATTATGCTGAATAAAATAAAAGCTTCAAAAGGTTACATAAGAATACATTTATGACATCCCAGGAGACAAAACGATGGGTGTGGAAAAAAGATCAGTGGTTGCCTGGGTTTAAGGGTGGAAGAAAGGGTGACTATAAAGCTGTACAGATTGTGGTACTGCTCTGCATTCCAAGATGGCTACACAAATCTATACACGTGTTAAAATTCTCAAAACTGTACAAGAACAAAAAGTAGTGACAGTTGTATGACTGTCTAAAGGACATTTTAAAAAATACAGCCTAAAAAGATGGAGAGTGAAAAGGAGACAGAAACAAAATCAATGTTAACAGATTTCTGGAAAACAGGAAGGAGATGGGATATGGCTGGGCAGGACAGAGGGAGCCACTTTCTGAAAGGACTGCAAAGGGACAGATGCCACTGAGAAGCAAGCTGATGCGTTCCAAAACCCCTGAGAAGCTCAGACTTGGAAGGAGAGGTTACAGCAGAGTGGAGTCAAGGGACTGGCCTGAAAATGAGTAGCTGAAAACTGTACACAACAGAATGGTCCGATCCCTAAGATCTCCGCCCCTCTGACTCTCGGCCAAAGACCACCTCCCACCTCCGTCAGGTCTCCCACAGGCAGAAGACAAAAGAATTTTTATGTGGAAAAAGTAATGGGAGACAACGAGGTGGAGAGCATATACAAAGGGACAGGCCTAGCGGAAATGTGTGAAGTGGAAACAGAAGCTGAGGACAAGGCAGAAACAGAGTTCAAAGCGGTAAGAGACAGATCCTCTTTCAACCCTTCCTTTTGCAGAAGACCAGAGAATTCATCCCTAGAAAAACTGAACAGTCCCACAGAAAAGGCCTCCGGCCAAAGGACTGACAGTCATTCCCTAATGCAGTGCTTCTCAAAATTCAATCTACTTACAGTTGCTGACCTGCCAACCATTTATTACTCGTCTAAGCATTTTATCATGAGCAGGAACAAATGATGCAGAGTGCCAGTTTTGAGTAGCACTATGCTAGGGAGGCCGTCATTTGTCAAGCACTAGCCCACAAAGAGCTTTCAGTAAGTTTTCGGGGTCCATTCATACACAATAGAGTGCTCAGACTAGCCAGAAATATGAGGAAATTCACCTACATGAGTAAATTAGGCCACAGCAGATCCAACGCAGGAGGGTGCAATGAGAGCATGGAGTGACAGCTGTGTAGTTGGCCAAAAAACCAGCAGTACAGACTGGCAGAGAAGGACAAACGCAGGACAGACCTTCCTAGTAAAAACAGGGAATCGGGTTATCTGATATTTGGAGACAAAACCCATCAAAAGACTAGCAATGAGAACATGATGGACCTGCCAAAGAAGCTGGAAAAATTTTAAGACAGGCTTCCAGAAAGTTACATAAATGTTAAAACGTAGGATGATTATTAATTCCGGGAAAAATAAAGTGTACAAAGTATAATCTTGGTGCTCTCCTTTGCTCTACTGTATACAGTTATTTTTAAAGTCATAAATAATAGTTAATGTGTTTATTAAATATTATAACTATATAATAGGAGAAGGGGAGGTATGCATGTTAGCTAAATTGTCAGGTAATAGCATCAAGAAGACAATAAGGTCTCAAGTTATTAAATCAAGCAATAGTAGAACAGGCATGTTATTTAGATTCACCAGATAAATACCAAAAGTAACAACTTTTGAAGTCAAAGTGATCACCCCTAGAAGGTAAAGCTGGGGCAGGTACTGCTGTTTTTCATCTTAATGCCTTCAGATGTTTTTTTAACTGTGTACGTTACTTTGTTAGATATATAAAAGAAAATAAGGTCACCATGGTCTGACTCGATTTTAGACATATTTATTCTGAAATTTCAAATGACACTAGAGGAAATATGATTTTTATGTTTATTGAAGGGCATGGGCAAGAAACCAGCTCTGATACACTTTGCTAGATTATCCAAATACTACATTTATGCATCAAATTCTTGAAACAGCACTTCCTTACTCCCTCCATCCTCCCCTCAAAATAACCGTGTTCACAAAGAACAGAATTCTGCAGCTTAACCAGCAAAGGATGACAGAGTAATCCGAAGGCAGTGTTTCCATGCAGACAGGAGTGAGAGGCTTAATAGCAACCATTAAGCCTACCTCTTGGCTGCTCCTCTTTCCTAGTCTGGCTTTTCATTTCTTATGCCCCCTCCCTACCTTCTTCATTATTTTCATCACCCTTGTCTCCCTACCAGTTTTTCATTTTCTATTTACCAAAAATTTCCTGTGCTCTAATACCAAATCTAGCCTGTCTGCCTACAACCACTTCCCAGGAAGAAGAGATGCTGCTCAGTAATACAGATAACATCCTGCAATCAATGCTGTCAGAGTGACTAATACACACACAGATGGCAATCAGATCTAGCCATGGAAATGTTACAACTTGGACGCATTGAGCTTGAGCTAAAATTCAGAGCTAAACATTAGCAACAATACTGGGGCACTGTTACTTCAGCAAGACACTTAAACATAGCAAAATTAATTTTTTTCATTTTTATTAATACAGAATATACTAACAGTAAGTTATCTTTCAATATAATCAAGGTTACAAATAAACTGTTACTAACCCATAAACAAATAACAGTCACTTGACTCTTCTCTTGGTTGAATAATTCTCTATTAGGTAGTACAGTTATTTTTACCAATTTATTTTTAAACTGCTTTATGATTTTAAAGAAATTTCTTAGTCTTTACTTATTAAATAATTCCATCAATTGGAAACTTCATATATCACAATTATTTCCAGCAAGTTAATGCATTCTCCAATGCCTTCTACTCAACCTAGTTGTCTTAAACTACATTCTGATTCTTTGAAAGCTGAGTATGACATCAGTGTTTCCAAAAGGTGAGCATAAAGCCCGTAAGAAAGAAATGTTTTCCTTCCTTCCCCCAGTCACAGAGGCCATATGAGTGTTCCACATTCTTCATATTTAGCAACAGGAATCCCTTACAACTCAAATGGCAGCAGACAAGGGAGAACTTAGGCCATCAATGTACTTTTAAAACAGATAAAACTCCAAATATATTTTAAGATTCCATCTTCACCACAGATGACAAAGGGTTGGAGAGGCTCTTTGACTTTTCTGTAGCAGTAATCCTGGTCCTCCAGTTAGAAAAAGAGACACAGGATGGCAGTCCTTAAACAGCACAAACTCAATCCACAAATACTGGGAAAAGCCCTCTCCCCTATTGATATATCCCAAAAAATACATTGCCATGTGCAAGAGGGTCAATTATCAGAATAAATAACCATATTCTGAAGGACTGACAAAAACAAAGAATAGTTTTACACAAAGAATACCCTATGTACTCAGAAATTTCAGGATAACCATACATTAAGTACCTCATGCAAGTAATATTCTGTTAAGTATGAACGACAAGTTCTTTTAACTGAATTTCATATTGTACAAAACTTAAGTGTGGCACATTTCTACTATTACCATTACATTATTTTTTTTTAAATGTAGTCAAAATTGATACATTACACAGACCTTTTGACTGAAAATATAACCAAAGGAAACCATTACAAACTCAATTCAAACAGGCATTTTTCTATACAAACATGAGTTATTTTAGTTTAAAAAAAATAGCCATTTCAATGCAATTAAGCCACCTCTGATTAAGACATACATTTCATGCATGTGAAAAAATAAGTTTACATTCAAGAATCAGTTCCATAGCAAACAAATTACAGCATTTATTCAAGAAGGAATATTAAAAATAATTCCAGGTAATAGAAAATAAAATAACTTCAAGCATATATATTATAATTTATCATGTACATACTCCGACATCTCCAGAATTTAATTAGGAAATTTAAAGAATTTCTTTTGAAAGTACGTCTTAGAAAAACCAACCAAAACAATTGGTGCCGTAACTAAAGAGAATGTCCATACACATCCACATTTGACCTACATGTAAAAACTGGATGAAATATGGAGGAAATAAAGGTTACTGTTTTCCAAAATCTCTGCAATATAATATTAGTACTTAGGTCAAAACACTTACCTGCAAATTAAAAACAGCTTGAGGTATTTCCAATGCTGAAGCAAATTTCTGAATGTTAAATACCACAAGAATGAAAACAGTCTCCTTTGAACACTTAAACCTGGTTTACAGTTGAGACAGAAGACAAGGTCTGCCAAGAAGTTTTCCCATCTCACCTATATCCTTGGATCCCTGATGAAGTGTAAGCTTCAAGGGAAATGGTCACATGTAAAAACAGCAAGCAAGATGAGTTTCCTGACTGCAACATCTTAGCCAAAATGGAAAGTGGAATTTTAAATTCTCCTGAGACCCACCTGACATCTTCAGACACAAGCATTAATTCCTATGCTAGACAGGTTAAGCATGTCCTTTGAAATCAAATCTAAGCTTGACAACTGTACTGGATAAGCTGAATACACGAATCACCTCAACAAAGATGGTACTTTAAGCCTTTACACACGACACATGAAAATGATGAAGTGTTTTATTTAGATTTGGTCTTTCTTCATCTTTTTGTAACTCTGGATCCTGAAAAGTTAGCAAGTCATTATACTCATACATCTTGTAATCCCTTTCTTCACACAACAGGCACACATATACAGTATCATATGTCAATATATTATCATCAACACAGCATAAACATATAAGCAGCAGACGCGTTTCACATGAAAGAGGCTCTATGCATCACATAGCCTGTCCCAACAACAACAAAAAAAACATCAGAATGCCATTTCAGCAGTTACAGTGTTGATATGATCAGTATAGCTAATCTGTTTTATACCCGTCATATATTTTCATAAGTCATCCATAAGGAAGAAGCAGAAGACAAAGACTGCTTTTTAAAAAATGTTATGTGCCAACTTCAAAAATGACATACTAACCAGAACATAGCATCTGAAAGCTAGGTTGAATAGGACTGGCCTCGATGCACATGCAGTAAATTTGTTTTCAGAATATAAAATTAAATGGTAATGTCAGCAGTATTACTACTGTTTCTATATTTATGATTAATTACTAGCAGTACAACTCCCAGAAGAAAGGAGATGGATCCAATAGCAATGTAAGCAATCCCCAAAAATGGATTTTTTCCTCCCATCCATGAAATGGTACTCAAGATCATCCGCTTCCGTCCATCAAATGAATGTACAGGGTAATCTGAAGAGTGTATAGGAAGACATCCATGTCTTATTACTTGATTTTTAAAATACAACTTAAAAAGTTAGCATTTAATTCCTTGTAATTCATTGGTATAATTCTATGATAGACACTTACTCATATGTTCTAAATCACAAAATAATTATATAATTATTACCCTAAAGGATTGATTTCACAAACTGTTAGTAGTAGAAGCCAATATAGTTTACAAGTAAAAGCAAGTAAATTTAAGAGTTACGTAATTTCTCGTTTCTCATATATTTCTGTTCTCATTACATAGGAAGGGGTAAAAGGCCTGTAATGTGAAAAAAAAATATTTCAGATAAACAGCAATGAAACCCATAGAGGAAAATGAGGTGGACAGACCAGGAGAAATGGGAAGAATGAAGGGACTGGGGCACTTTTTGAGCACTGAGCTCAAAAAGCATGTGCAGCAAGAGTGTCGTTATGAGAAGGTGGGAGGACTCAGCACAAGACAAAAAGCAGGACACTGAAGTTTTACATGGCGGACTTGGATCAGTGAGAAAACTCACAGTGTGACAGTCAGTGGCTAAGACAGTGGGAATGAAGGAAGAAACGGGACATCGACACACTGGATGAGCTACATCCATGGACCAATCCCAGGATCCTGGCAAGTTAGGGCAGAGAAGAAGACAGAACTAAGTCCCTAAGCAAAAGGTTCACAACTTCTTCAGACACATCTTTTCAATCAAGTGTGAGAGTTCCCATCTGTTTCTCCAGCTTCTGTAGCTCCCCAGCCTGAAAGACAGGCTCTGTGACTCCAATGGGAGGCTCAGTTCTACTAGTTCTTAAATCAATCCCAGCGCAAGCCAGGAATGATTATAAGAGTTCTAACTAACCCAGTACTCTATGGGATGTGGTATCAAATCACCCATGCTAGTCTCTCAATATCCCAACCCTAAAAACGGGGCTTCTGCCTTGATTCCAATCCCTAGTTCCCACCTTAGACTCAGTTTTGATAATTAACCCTTGATGTTTGCAGGTCTCATTTCGGTCTTACTGATTTTCAAAACAGTCTCCATTTCTCCTAACAGTTTTCTTGGTGCAAATTATCTGTCAACCAAGAAATCCTGAGTGCTCCAAAGCCTTCCCTTTCTTGTGCTGTAGGCTGCAGGCAGACCTCTACTTTGGCTATAGCCTCAAGACTGTTCTCCCTACCAGCACCTAAATTGAGTCTGTTTGTCTAAAACTGCTGCTATGTAGGCAGAGTTTTAAAAACTTGGTCACTTTCAGTCTGTCACTATCAGGTCACGCTCAGGTGTGTACTGAGGTGCAAAATCAAAAGACTAAGGATCCAAATAGATCTTAACTTTGAAATGAGGTCTATTAATTCAACCATTTATTAATCTAAACTGAAACTATATATTTATAGCTAACTTGGGTTATGAAAAATCAAAAATATAAGATCAGCAAACATTTAAATGCTAATATCTGAGCTATTTTTATCCATGATATATACAAGCAATGGGCTAGAGATTAAAAGATGTAAGGACTTTGTTTAGAATAAAAGTTAGTGCCCAATATTTCTAGCTTAGGAAAGACTCTGCACCCAGGATGATATGGACAGTTCTGACTACTTGAGTGAACTAGCCAGGGATGCAGCCTACAGTGGTGGTTGATGATAAAGTCAACAGCCTTTGGAGTCAACAGCTTGATTCTGAACCCTGATTTTTCTACTACTTGTGTAATTTCAGATAAGTTACTTAAATGCTCTATGTTCCTGTATTCTTGTCTACAACATGGAGATGATACCTGTCTCACAACGCTTGAAATAAATAACATATGCAAAGTATTTAATATAACTCTGACACACAGTTAGGATGAAATAAATGATATTTATCAGCACTTAAAAGTTTGCCTAAATTATTAAGGCAGAACAATACAGCTAATGATAAAAATGCTTTGGTACTGTAAGCAGAATAGTTATAAATAATTATGTTGATATGAAGTAACAAACTCATTAATTTTTAATATCTAAAAAAAATTGAAAAAATGTTTTTGAAAAAAAAAAAACACTGACAGCCCAGTACCACCACCACTTATTTGCTAAGCACTAGGTACACTTACTAGTCTTTGCACTAAACTCAATTACAATCTCTCTTATAAAAATATCTAACTTATTAATAAATCTAACACTACATTTTAAATAATTTACCAAGTAATATGGGAACCCCTGATCACTTCACTTTTTCATCAAATAACATGCTTGAATTCTAGTTCAAAGTATACAAAAATTAAAGACGTTTCTGGAACAAACAAGTTAAAAGAGACTTTCTCATACATATACACATACTCATAAAAATGCAGCGAGTAAAACTAAAGTACAAAGTAGCATGCCACATAACTGAGACAAGGTTGGACTATACTCCTTTCAAATTCTTTGAATCTGTGCACATGGCCAAAAAAGGATACTGTATGTGATATTCAAATAGTATCGTCCAGCTGGTAATGTTGGATGTAAATCATTTCTCCGCTCTATAAGACGATATAACTTACGAAAAGTAGGTAATGCTGCAGTACGCATCCAAACAATAAAATCCTCATTTATGAATCCATTATTATCTTCGTCAGAATCCAACATGTAAACTGGTTTAACCCAGTTTACTGGCTTTGTTGTGCCTTAAAAAGGAGATGGGAGTGGAATGGGGAGACAAAATATTCAAGTTTATTAAGAGTTTCACTGAAAAGTCACACTCTAATAAAACAAAGATACACAATATGAATATTTTCCCTATGTGCAAAAATAGAAATACAGTCATATTCTAAGTCTTAAAATCTAAAGAGAAATTAATTCCTCACAGAAAACCTTAACAAATAATTACAAAGATTTGATTGATATCTTAATTAAGAGATTACTAAAAGTAGGCTACTGAGTATGTACCAAAAGGCAGATGACTTAATGCAAAGATATAATGGTAAGAAACATTACATTATGAAATAAAGGAGGCAAAGAAACAAACAAAAATTTGGATTTATAATTATAAAATTTAAATAAATACTTGTTTAAAATAAACTTTGTCACAACTTTAAAAGATTATAGCTAAAACATGTAGAAAAGTACCAGAGAAATTCAAGATGAACAGTATGTGTTTCCTGTAGAATTTTAACACATTAGAACATGTTACATATTTTACCTAACTTGACATGAAGAAAAGTTGTTTTTAAAAAACCATAAACTTTTTAAAGATCCTAAAGACTGAAAATTTTAGGTATTTCATTAAAACACCTAGATTATGTTTTAAGGGATAGCAGTAATACTCTACCTTTGAATCGTTCTGCTAATGGGTCTGTTCCCGGGGGATTTCTGAATTTTACATTTTTATCTGTCCACCAAGCAATACCTTTCTTTTTCAAAGGAACAGGCATAAGATCAGATGCATTGCCAACCTGAAACAATTCTAGTGTATCTGGACACAAGAAAAGAGAGATATTACTAAACATCTACTGAAAATCCATAGTAACAACTTTATTCCATGAGAAACGAGGATCTGATATTTGCTTCCCAAAGCAGTTTTAACAAAGCAGGCACATGATGTGCATCTGCTCTTGGTTATTTACATGTGAATTAACTATGGTAACTTTATGACCCTAGATGAACTTGCCTTCCCTCAATAAAGTTCCAGGTCATTTTCCTACACGGCTAGCTGATATGTGATAAGGTCAAATGTTTTAATCTTAACACAAATAAAACAAGTTACAAGGTAAATTTGCCTCTCCTTCTATTTAAAAAAAAAAAAAAATTGCTAAATAGCTTCTGGCTTACCAAATTCTCTATCTGCACTGTTCAACATGGTAATCACTGGCTATATTGCTACAGAGCCCTTGAAATTATGGCTCATCCAAATGAATATGTTTTGTAAGGATATAATATACATCAAAGGTTTTATATAAAAAATTAGTACATAAAATATCTCACTAATAACTTTATATACTGAACATCACTTACATGCTGAAATGATAATATTTGGGGCATACTGAGTTTAATAAAATATTATTAAAGTTAATGTAACTTGGTTTTTATTGTTTTTAATGTGACTATCAGAAAACTTAAAATTATATACATGTCTCACATTTATGGTTCATATTATATTCGTATCAGACAGTGCTATAGCCCCTTTTTAATGGTATAAATATTCAAAGTTGGTTTATCATATATGAAACCAGAAGTTAGCAGAATGTCTCTGCTTCTTTCTTCTCAGAGACAGAAATTCATTCTTAAAATACAAGAATTCACAAAAGAAAGTCATAAAGCATTCCAATATCCCATTGCATAACTAATACTAAATATTTATCTTAAAGCTGTTGAATTTTACAATTTATGTTCCTGTTCAATTGCTAAGTCCATTCTTGTTTCTGTAAGCTTATACAAATATTCCTAACTATAGTATAATATATATAACCTTTGTTTATCTTCATATCATACCATTAAACATGCTGTTGGCTATAGCCCCACAAGGAGCAATTGGTTTGTCTTCATTTCTTCGATAAGGCTCACACTCCTTACTGGGATTCTGATATTCAAAAGGAAAGAAGAGAGAAATTATTACCCAGGCCTCTCAGAGATCTATCAGTTAGCCCTAATTACTGATTAAAAATTCAATGCCTACATATTTCTTATCTGCAATGCATACAGAGTGTCTATACTATAGACAGACTATAAAGAAACCACATTTAACTATGCAAAAAATAAATTCCTTAACATTATTGCTTTATAACCTTTTTTGCATGTATTTTGTCACACAGATACATGTCAAAATGAAATTTTAAAACATCTTCATACCAACACAGAAATCATAACTACAGTTTTCGACCCAAGAAAAATTGAGAAGCCATCTATTGTCAATCCAGCTATAACATAATGAAGGGAGTCTTAAACTGGAAGTAAGACTGGAGCTTCTAGTTCCAACTAATGTACTGCATAACTTCAGGCAAGCCCCTTGACTTTTCTGGGCCTGACTTACAAAACGAACATGTTCAACTAGATAATTTCAAGTTCTGTAATTTGGAGTTAAATCCCCAAATTAAATCCTGTGGAAGGAAGGAAGAGAGAGCAGGGAAGAGGGCTGGCTGATTGGAGAGAAGGAAGGAAAAGAATTCCCAGAATATACCAGTCTTCTCTAAATTGTGCATCCAGGTTAAAGAAAACAAACATGTTGGCAAGGCAAATAGCAATTCACCTGTCCTCCAGATTCAGTTTTGATTCAGTCCCTACTGAAGATCTCAAGGAAACATGTAAATTGTAGAGTTAATCTAGATATTCTACCCAGTCTAACATGAGGTATATGTCTGAGTTATTCTGCAACTCCAAGGCCACAATAGGCCATGTCTCAAAACACATAAACAAACCAAGATAGTCCCAATTTGAAATTAACTAGAACCTAGTGTCCTAGGGCTATTCCATTATCACCAATTTTGTCATGTATCTACATTGGAAAAAGAACTACAGGAGTGAAAAAGACAGGAGAAGGTTAAAGAAATGTGGCAGGGAATTTCATAAAGTCTCTTTAATATTTTACTTCTCAGCTTTTCGGTCCCTGTGCCATCTACATTCATAAAGTTATTATTCTAAGGCCATGAAGATAGACAACATATAATTAGCCTATTATTTGTTTTGGTGAAAACTGTGATTTCAAGAAAAAAAGGTAAAATAAACTCTCAGTGAGACATATATATATTGTAACCATGAAACTCTTGGGGGGTGAGGGAGGGAGTGGAACAGCAACTTCACTTGGAAAACCAGCAGAGAGAGGAGATGGTGGACTTGAGTCCTGAAGAACCGTCTTCTAGCTACTAAATTACTGAAGAAGTTTTAAAGGAAAATATTCACTACCTAGTCATCAGGTACTGAACTAAGCAATGTTACATACTTTGTAGTAACTGGCTTAGAAAAACCATTTGATGAGTACCAAACATGTACCACATACCATGAAAGGTGCTAGAAAGGGCAAAGTGAAAGAAAAAAAAAAGTCTCTGCTTTTCAGCAGCTCACAATGTAACAAGGGAAAAAAACCCAAACACAACCAACTATAATACGAAATGAGAGCCATGATAAAAGTGTCTATGTTTATTCCATATTTATTTATTAAATGCCTCTCATGTGTTAGGCACTGGAGCGGTATTTGGTACATGGTGATTAAAGGAAGTCGCGCTTCCTGCTTTCATGGGCCTGCAGTATGGTTGGGAAGACAGAAGATAAGTAAATAAATGATACAGGGAAGTCTTTCTCATGAAAGTTGAGACCTGAAGAAAGCAGGAGACAGCCACGTGAAGAGCACGTAGGAGAGCCTGACGCAGAGGGAACAGTACACGCCATTTAGAGAGAACCCGGTATTTCTGAGAAAGTAAAGGGGGAATGTAGTGAAGAGCGTGGGAAACAGGAGAGTCGTGCATAGCTCAGATCATCCTGAGTAAACAAACCACTGAAAGATTTTAGGCAGAGAAATGGTATTTATGTTTTTTTAAAGATCACTCTAGCAGTTACGTAGAAAACAGCCTGGAAAGGAAGAGAGAGTGTGGATGACATGGGGAGACTGTGTTAAGTAAAGTATGAAAAGAAGTATGAACACAGTACGAATGAAGTACACACGGAGAGAAGTTATTCTGCATCCAGAGACACTAAACAGCAGGCCTGAGATGAGAGGAAGGACCTCCAAGGAGAGAGTAAAAACCACAACCTGGACAAATGAAATGTAAATGCCCAAATGGGCAGATTATGTGTGTCACCAGGCATAGTTAGGTAACGGTATATATGGCCCAGCGTAGCCAGGCCAAAGGTACATTAAGAATAGAATATAAAACCAAAGAAGCTGGAGTGGCAGGCTGACATCACATTGTGAAGGGCCTTACATACAATGTTAAGTAACTTGGACTTCAATCTGTTTATTCTGAACATCTTTAAAATTTTTGAAAGCCATCTGGTCTTAAGTCATATATTTTGGTCTAGTCCAGAGATCAATAAATGACAGCCTGAAAATCAAATTCAGCCCAGGACCTGTTTTTGTAAAAAGTTTTATTGGAACACAGCTACACCCATTCATTTAAGTACTGTCTATGGCTGTCTTCATTCTAAAATGGCAGAGCTGAATAGCTGCAATGGACTACATGACCTGCAAAGCTGAAAATGTTTACTACTTGCCCTTTACAGAAAAAATCCTAAGTTTATGTTTACTACTTGCCCTTTACAGAAAAAATCCTAAGTTTAGTTGAAAAACTTTGCTTGAAGCTTGGAAGAAAAGAATCTCAGCTTCTTTTGTCCTCCGTGAAGAGTGTATCTACATAAAAGAACTGTAAATCAACCACCACTTCTGGGTCTTCCAACACACACCCAATCTATGATCCCAATCAACAAATTCTGAGTACCTGGTGTGTCTCACAGAACATCACCTTCTCTGGACTTGTGGATCTCACAAAATAAACCCCCATATGGACTGCAAACTATTGCAGACCTAACTGGAATCTTTAAATAGACTTATTATTTCTTAAGATCCCAAACATCAGGAAATAGCAATAAAACTGGGAAGGATAACCAAGGGCAATTATACATTTATCAGGACCATTCTGGTCCCAATATGATTCTAAAGAGAGTCACTAAGAGAGTCATCCTAAGAGAGTCACTGTTTTTAAGTGATCCTTAAATTACTGTGGGACTCCCAAAGCTTGCTGCACTGGCACCAATAATATAAAATACTTGGGCACCAACCACTACAATGGATGCTGAACAACAGTCAGGAACTTAAGATCACCTAGTCCATAGGTTGCCAAACCCAGCTGAGCATCAGAAGGAGAGCTTGTTAAAAACAGACATTTTAGAGCTCCAACCCCATAGACGTAGACATGAAAGACTTAGGAGTAATTCTGGACTCTCTTATTTTCAAAAAGCTCCTCAGACAGTTTTTCAGTAACCCACTCTTTGAATTTTAGTACTTAGGTGTCCCACAGGGTAAAAAAGAGCATACATGTTTGATTTTAAAACAATCTCAGAAATTAAAAGTAGTTTATTTACATATTCCTACCCAGTATAATAATAATGAATAAACCCAAACAGAACAAATTACATTCCCAGAATGCTACATTCATCAAACCCCATTACCCCATTACTGTCGCTTTTGTTGTCTAGTCACTAACTCATGTCCAACTCTTTACAACCCCATGGATTGTAGCCCACCAGGCTCTTTTAAGTCCAAAATGCAGTTCTTGGGTGCAATCTCAAAAACAACAGAATGATCTCCGTTTGTTTCCAAGACAAACCATTCAATATCACAGTAATCCAAGTCTATGCCCCAAACAGTAATGCTGAAGAAGCTGAAGTTGAACAGTTCTAGGAAGACCTACAAGACCTTCTAGAACTAACATCCAAAAAAGATGTCCTTTTCATTACAGGGGACTGGAATGCAAAAGTAGAAAAGTCAAGGCGAATTTGGCCTTGGAGTACAATATGAAGCAGAGCAAAGGCTAAAAGAGTTCTGTCATGAGAATGCACTGGTCATAGCAAATACCCTTTTCCAACAACACAAGAGGAGACTCTAAACATGGACATCATCAGATGGTCAGTACTGATATCAGACTGATTATATTCTTTGCAGCCAAAGAGGCAATACAGTCAGCAAAAACAAGACAGGGAGCTGACTGTCGCTCAGATCATGAATTCCTTACTGCAAAATTTAGGCTTAAGTTGAAGAAAGAATGGAAAACCACTAGACCATTCAGGTATGACCTAAATCAAATCCCTTATGACTATACAGTGGAAGTGAGAAATAGATTCAAGGGATTAGATCTGATAGACAAAGTGCCTGAAGAACTATGGAAGGAGGTTCATGACATTGTACAGGAGGCAGTGATCAAGACCATCCCCAAGAAAAAGAAATGCAAAAAGGCAAAATAGTTGTCTGAGGAGGCCTTACAAATAGCTGAGAAAAGAAGAGAAGCTAAAGGCAAAGGAGAAAAGGAAAGATATACCCATCTGAATGCAAAGTTCCAAAGAACAACAAGGAGAGATAAGAAAGCCTTCTTCAGTGATCAATGCAAAGAAATAGAAGAAAACAAAAGAATGGGAAAGACTAGAGATATCTTCGAGAAAATTAGATACCAAGGGAACATTTCATGCAAAGATGCACTCGATAAAGGACACAAATGGTATGGACCTAAAAGCAGCAGAAGATATTAAGAAGAGGTGGCAAGAATACACAGAAGAACTATAAAAAAAAATATCCTCATGAACCAGATAATCACGATGGTGTGATCACTCAACTAGAGCCAGACATCCTGGAATGTGAAGTCAAGTGGGCCTTAGGAAGCATCACTACAAACAAAGCTAGTGGAGGTGATGGAATTCCAGTTGAGCTATTTCAAATCCTAAAAGATGATGCTGTGAAAGCGTTGCACTCAATATGCCAGCAAATCTGGAAAACTCAGCAGCGGCCACAGGACTGGAAAAGGTCAGTTTTCATTTCAATCCCAAAGAAAGGCAATACCAAAGAATGCTCAAACTACCACACAATTGCTCTCATCTCACATGCTAGCAAAGTAATGCTTAAAATTCTCCAAGCTAGGCTTCAACAGTACATAAACCGTGAACTTCCAGATGTTTAAGCTGGATTCAGAAAAGGCAGAGGAACCAGAGATCAAATTGCCAACATCCGCTGGATCACTGAAAAGGCATGAGAGTTCCAGAAAAATAGCTACTTCTGCTTTATTGACTAAGCCAAAGCCTCTGACTGTGTGGATCACAACAAATTGTCAAAAAATTCTTAAATAGATGGGAATACCAGACCACATTACCTGCCTCCTGAGAAATATATATGCAGGTCAAGAAGCAACAGTTAGAACTGGACATGGAACAACAGACTGGTTCCAAATAGGAAAAGGAGTACGTCAAGGCTGTATATTGTCACCCTGCTTATTTAACTTACATGCAGAGTACATCATGAGAAACGCTGGGCTGGAAGAAGCACAAGCTGGAATCAAGATTTCCGGGAGAAATATCAATAACCTCAGACATGCAGATGACACCACTCTAAGGCAGAAAGTGAAGAGGAACTTAAGAGCCTCTTGATGAAAGTGAAAGAGGAGAGTGAAAAAGTTGGCTTAAAGCTTAACATTCAGAAAACGAAGATCATGGCATCCAGTCCCATCACTTCATGGCAAATAGATAGGGAAACAATGGAAACAGTGTCAGACTTTATTTTGGGGGCTCCAAAATCACTGAAGATGGTAACTGCAGCCATGAAATTAAAAGATGCTTACTCCTTGGAATAAAACCTATGACCAACCTAGACAGCATATTAAAAAGCAGAGACATTACTTTGCCAACAAAGGTCCGTCTAGTCAAAGCTATGGTTTTTCCAGTGGTCATGTATGGATGTGAGAGTTGGACTACAAAGAAAGCTGAGCACAGAAGAACTGATGCTTTTGAACTGTGGTGTTGGAGAAGACTCTTGAGAGTCCCTTGAACTTCAAGGAGATCCAACCAGTCCATCCTAAAGGAAATCAGTCCTGAGTATTCATTGAAAGGGCTGATGCTGAAGCTGAAACTCCAATACTGTGGCCACCTGATGGGAAGAACTGACTCACTAGAAAAGACCCTGATGCTGGGAAAGATTGAAAGCAGGAGGAGAAGAGGATGACAGAGAATGAGGAGGTTGGATGGCATCACCGACTTGCTGGACAGGAATTTGAGCAAGGTCCGGGAGTTGATGATGGACAGAGAAGCCTGGTGTGCTACAGTCCACTGGGTAGCAAAGAGCCAGACACGACTGAACAACTGAACTAAACTGAAGGCTTTTCTACTCATGGGATTTTCCAGGCAAGAATACTGGAGTGGGTTGTCATTTCCTTCTCAAGGGGATCTTCCCAACCCAGGGGGTGGAACCCGTGTCTCCTGCATTAGCAGGCAGATTCTTTACAGCTGAGGCCAGGGAATTAACAAAGCAAAAATCCCAATGATACTATAAGAAACAAGCAGGAAGTAACGCGTCCTCTGGCTGCAAGAAATTATTAACCTATGCAAATTCCAGAGAAAAAAATTTTAACTAAAACCCCCACTGAACAGACTAAAAATGACAAGCAGTATTTTAATTTCATTTAACATTTTAATATCTATCATTTCTTATTGAAATGAGAATTGACAGATCTCACTGAAATAACACAATTATCACATGTTCTTAGTTATTAAAACACCAGTTTTATGTTCTATCACTTTACTTACAAGCAAAGCACTAGGATCTCCATTTAGCTGACCATCATCTCGAGATTTCACATAGCGACGATGGTTTTGATAGAAATTAGACAGTCCATAATACATAAACACATTGCCCTAGAGAAACGGAAAAAATGTTCATATGAAATTATTAAGTATAAAGTTTCATTCATACATAAAAACTATGTAATTTGGACTAGTTCAAAACGTTGATAACTTAAAACAGGTACTGGGGTGAATTCTGCCAGAACTAGAAATAAAGTTAAAGAAGGCATGCTACAAAAAATCCAAGAGTAAACTTTGAAATACCCTGAAAGACCTCAAAGATACCTATTTACATTAAAGCAAACAAATAAAAAAGCTCTCATGGAATCTATTAGCCTAATTTGATCTACTTTCCATTTTAAATTGTAAAGTAATTGTCTTCCAATTAAAATCCATAAATAACTTTTAAAAAATTTTTATGTAATTCAGATTGGTCTTTATCCAACTAGCACCAACTTTTCAAAGATATAATGGTCAAGCTTTCATTTATTGCTCAAAATAAATGTTGAACTTGAATTGGGACATGGTAAATTCTTCAACAGGATACTATGTAATGTTAATAATGAACAAATTTATAATTAGTAAAGTATCTAAGATAATAGAAGTCATTTTATAATAATCAAGCAAAATAATGTATGCAGTGGAGTCAACTTGGAAAAATCCTAGGAAAGAAGAGTAACCTACATACATTATAATTATTTAGAAGGTGCCATGAAGTCATCTTAAATGACTAAGATTTTTGGAGGTGGCAAAAACATTAGCTATTTTCTCCTTTCTCATTGCTACCTCTACAATCTGTAATCTATCCTTGATTAAAAGGAATTCAGAAAAGAAAAAAGATGTCAATAACATTTTACTTTATCTGATCTGCTGTTTTCATATATACAATCATTTATTCAAGGCTTGATTTTTGAATATCAAGTATGCAAACTGTCTCAGTCTATATAAAGAAAACATTTATATAGAAATCTTTTATTTATTTATTCATTTATTTCATTGGCTGATTTCTGTTCTCTGAAAAGGTTTTAGTTCAATTCAAATTTGGTTTGTAAAAGAATACAGAACCCACAAAAACAATGAATCTGAGGACAATCACCTTTGCAGAAGAAACGTTCTGAAACCCTAAGTGTTTCTGAATGGGAGAGGAAACTAATAGAGCTTCCAAATCATTATAAGTCTCTTCCATGTCTTTAATTCTGCCTGTTTTGACAAAAGCAGAATTTAATGCATCTTTACAGTTTGTCCATCACATTAAAAAAAATCAAACTTTTCTGATGTTTTACATTTATGCTATTTCTGCTAAAACAAAATAATTAAATTCCTGTCTTCTCTCTAATTTATTTTTATAATTTTTGAAAAGGGAGCTTTATTGTCCATTAGCTCAGTGCAAGAGCATCCATAACCACTAGATGGCCACCATCTACCAGGGACCTCAAAAGTCACCAGTACCTTTAAGAAAATCTAAAGCATAGCTGCAAAAGTCCAAAAAACTGGCCTGTATAAAAGTAGTTTTGCTCCCTGAAGAATAAAACAATACTTTTTAAAAGTTCAGTTTCCAGGTAAAGGAGAGCACAAATTGGTCTAGCCATGACTACTCTGATTCTGCGGGTCCTTCACCATCTGGCTCAATTTCCAAGAATGACAGCTGAGTGTGAATGCAAAAGTCAGGCAGACCACGCACGTGCACGCACACACACACTGCATACCTTGTGCAGAGTTTTCTAACTGCTTGTCAGTAAGGTTTTACTAAGTGTTTGCACATATGTTAAAGCATCATATCTGATTAACAAATGATGCAATTAAATGTGTGAATTAGTATTTATTTTCTAAAGTAAAAACTGTTGGTATTAAAAGTAGTCAAAACAGTCTGAGCAATAATTTTTTAAATACAAACATATGTAGATAGAATCTTGATACAAAAGTGATTTGTACAGTTATAAAATTTTCCAGAAACAGAATAGGTTTCAAATTTTGCTTATAAAGTACTAACTAGAATAAACTATTAATGCATTTAATTATCAGAGAGCATAATTTGCTAACTAAACAAAATAATGTTCCTCAAAAAGTGTACTGACTCTAAATAAATTAAAGTGACATCTCAACAAGAAAATAACTGTTAAAAAAAATTAATATCAATTTTTTTAAAGCACGGGTTTTCTAAGACATTACTTAGAATACAAACCTCAAATGACTGTTCCAGTGTGAAGTTAATGGTACAAATACAAGGTGTCACATTCGGAGACAAACATTTATAGCAGGGACTGGAAGGATCTGTTCCGGTATAATCAATCTGCAAGAGAAAAATATAACTAAGCATACTTCCTTGGAGAAAGTGAATACACTCTGAAATAATCTGCTATCAGATGGAAAAATGAATCTGAGAGAGCAACCACAGCCCAGGAAAAAATCTTTTGATAAGGTCATCTATTAGACAGTCTTAGCCTGTAAAAACTGAAAAGGGTCCTATGTTATCCTACTGGCTCATCTCTCCTTTTTCACAAAGAAATACATTTATGCATAAAATCATAAATATAAAATTCAAATTGCATGATGTATTAACTTTTAAATAGCTATAAAGTCTAAACAACTTTTTGGTCATCTCAGCTTTCCATGGCATATTTTCAAATTAAATAAAGCAAACAAAAACTATCAGGTTTCTCAAGGGCTACCATTTTTAAAACCTGGTGTTGGATAATTAAGAATCTGTTTTATCTCTGTCCTGGGTTCCTGGTTAGTTCAGTTCACTTGCTCAGTTGTGTCCGACTCTTTGCAACCCCATGAATTGCAGCACACCAGGCCTCCCAGTCCATCACCAACTCCTGGAGTTTACTCAAACTCATGTCCATCGAGTGGGTGATGCCATCTAGCCATCTCATCCTCTGTCGTCCCCTTCTCCTCCTGCCCCCAATCCCTCCCAGCATCAGGGTCTTTTCCAATGAGTCAACTCTTCCCATTAGGTGGCCAAAGTATTGGAGTTTTGGCTTCAGCAACAGTCCTTCCAGTGAACACCCAGGACTGATCTCCTTTAGGATGGACTGGTTGGATCTCCTTGCAGTCCAAGGGACTCTCAAGAGTCTTCTCCAACACCACAGTTCAAAAGCATCAATTCTAAGGTGCTCAGCTTTCTTCACAGTCCAACTCTCACATCCATACATGACCACTGGAAAAACCATAGCTTTGACTAGACGGACCTTTGTTGGCAAAGTAATGTCTCTGCTTTTTAATATGCTATCTAGGTTGGTCATAACGTTCCTTCCAAGGAGTGTCTTTTAATTTCATGGCTGCAATCACAATCTGCAGTGATTTTGGAGCCCAAAAAAATAAAGTCTGACACTGTTTCCACTGTTTCCCCATCTATTTCCCATGAAGTGATGGGACCAGATGCCATGATCTTAGTTTTCTGAATGTTGAGCTTTAAGCCAACTTTTTCACTCTCCTCTTTCACTTTCATCAAGAGGCTTTTTAGTTCCTCTTTACTTTCTGCCATAAGGATGGTGTCATCTGCATATCTGAGGTTATGGATATTTCTCTTGGAAATCTTGATTCCAGCTTGTGCTTCTTTTAGCCCAGTGTTTCTCATGATGTACTCTGCATATAAGTTAAATAAGCAGGGTGACAATATACAGCCTTGACGTACTCCTTTTCCTATTTGGAACCAGTCTGTTGTTCCATGTCCAGTTCTAACTGTTGCTTCCTGACCTGCATATAGGTTTCAGGAACCTCTAAATCCTTTAAAACTTCCCTGTTGATAAAGAGTCTGTTTTTGATAAGCCCCTTAATTCACAGGAGTTTGTGCTAAGGCAATGGGACAGGTAGGGGCCCATCACCAGAAAGACCAGATGTGACTGGGGACTTTGGCCCAAAAGAGAGGGAAGGCCGGAGGCTTAGTTCTCAGTTGCTCAGTCGTGTCCAACTCTTTGCAATCCTGTGACTGAAGCCCACCAGACTCCTCTGTCCATAGAATTCTCCAGGCAAAAATATTGGAGTGGGTTGCCATCCCCTTCTCCAGAGGATCTTCCTGACCCAGGGATTGAACTCAGGTTTCCTGCACTGCAGGCAGATTCTTTACCAACTGAGCCAGCAGTGTTTAGTCAATCACGCCTTCATCACGAAATCCCAATGAAAGCAGAGGCCACCAAAGCACAGTGAGCTTTGGGTTGGTCAGTCTATCGACAAGCCCTGATTCTCAGGGAGAAGGAGTGCATGAAGCTCTGCACTCAGGACCTCACCAAATGTCTCTTTGTTTAGCTGATCCTGATTTACATGATTTAAAATAAAAGTATAATTATAAGTCTAGCACTTCCCTGAGTTCTGAGTCATTCCAGCAACTTAGGAAACCTGAGAGAAGTTACAGTAACCTCCCACATTTATAAGCAGTAGGTGAGAAGTGCAGGTGGCCTGCAGATGTCTGAACTTGCAGCTGGCATGTGAAGTGAGGGCAGTCTGGGGGAGGGGGCCTTGGAGCTCCCCGATTTGTAGCTAGTGGCCATAAGTATGGGTTGCCTGGGAGCCTGACTTGCAGCTGGCATCTGAGCGGTACTCAGATGTATTACTGGAGACCAAGCCCTTACACCTGTGGACTCTGACACAAACTCAGGTGGTTAGTGTCACAACTGAATTGCAATACACCAGCAGATGTCAGAAGACCTGACCTAACAGCCAAAATGAGAAAATTTTTTCCATTATATAAATTTTTAAAAATAGATTTTATTTTCCAGAGTGCTTTGAAGTTCACAGCAAAATAGTGCAAACTACAGAGTTCCCATATACTCCCTGGACCTACACAGACACAATCTCCCTGGTTATCAATATCCCTCACCAGAGAAACGTACTTGTTACAAATGATGACCCTGTAATGTTACATCGTTATCACCCAAAGGCAATGGTTCACCTTAAGAGTCACTCCTGGTGTTGCACATTCCATGGGTTTTGACAAGTGTGTAATGACATACATATACCATCACAGTATCATACTGAATAGTTTCACGCCTTAAAAACTCTGCACTCCACCTATTCATTCTTCCCTCACAACCATGACAACCCTAACCCCTGACAACCATGGATCTTTTTACTGTCTCCATAGTTTTGCCTTTTCCAGAATGGCACATAATTTGAAATCATATAGCATGTAGCCTTTCTGGATTTATCTCGTTCACTTAGTAATATGCATTTAAGGTTTCTCTGTCTTTCCATGGCTTGCTAGCACATTTCTTTTTAGCATTAGAGATTATTCCATTTTCTTTGTGTACCACAAGGAAATCTTGGTTGTTTCCAAGTTTTGGCAATTACAGTAAAACTGCTATTAACACCCATGTGCGGGTTTTCGTGTAGATGTAAATTTTCAGCCTATTTACATAAATAACAAGGAGTAAAAAAGGTGGATTGCAGTCTAAGAGTGTGTTTAGTTTTGTAAGAGACTGCCAAACTGTCTTCCAAAGTGGCTGTACCATTTTGCACTCCCACCAGCAATAAATGACTTCCTTTTGCTCCATATCCTCAGAAGCATGTGATGCTGTTGTTTGGGTTTTCTCCATTTTAACAGGTGTGCCGTGGTATCTCATTGTTGTTTTAATTTGTAGTTCCCTAATGATAATGTCAAGCATCTTTCACATGTTTACTTGCCATCTGTAAATTATGGACTAAATGTTTGGATCCCCCAAAATTCATATGTTGAAGCCCTAGATCCCAATATAATTTGGAGGTGGAAACACTGGATTTGGTTTACATGAGGTCATGAAGGTAGGGCCTCCACGGTGGAAGAAGAATCCTTCTGAGATGGAAAAAATAGAGCAGAGTGCTTGCCTCTGGGCACATGTATGCACTTTCTCTCTCAGTCTCTCTCTCCCTCCTCCTCTGCTGTGGGAGGACAAAGTGACAAGGCAGGCATCTACAAGTCAGGAAGAGGGTCTTTCTTCACTCTCTTTCAGGGTGAAGAATCTGAAGGAACTGAACCTGCCAGCACCTTGGTCTGACTTCCAATCCTCCAAGACAGTAAGAAATAAACATCTGCTGTTTAAGCTATCTGGTCTATACATTTTTTAAAATAGCAGCTTATGCTAAGACAGACTTTAGCACTGAGAAGTGAGGTGTTGCTTTAGCAAATACTCAAAAAGACAGAAGTAGCTTTGGAACTGGGAAATGGGTATAGGCTGGAGATTTGAGATGCATGCTAGAAATATAAACATTAACAGTGATTCTGGTGAGATCTCAGAAAGAAATGAAGAGTTAAAAAGAAAGCTTCCATCTCCTTAGAGAGCTAATAAATAAACATGATCAGTTAATAAAGAAACATGGATGGTAAAAGACCGCTTTGGTGAAGTCTTAGAAATGGACAGTTTAGTCAGATTCTCTGCCACTTTACCGACAAAAGAAGAAAGGTGATCCTCGTCAGTGAAGTGGCAGAGAATCTGACTAAACTGAGATCCAGTGTTTTGTGGAATGCAGCACTTGTGGAAGGATGAAGCTGGATATTCAGATTTCTAAGCAGTGTTCAAAAAGTGGCTTGGTCCCACCTGACTGCTTATTAACAGTAAGATGGGAGAAAGAGAGAATGGACTAAGAAATAACATTATGCAAAAAGGGACCAAAACTTAAGATCTGGAAAAATTCTCAAATCTATCCATAACACAAAAAATCAGAAAGGTAATACTAAGGGTAATACTAAGCTGAACAACCATTCAGTAAAGAGATGAGTGTGCGTGTGGACCGTGGGCCTACTCGGCCACTCTAGCAGGAACACTGCCGTGTGGACTGAGGGGAGAGAGGAGGAGCAAAAGGCAGGCAAGCTGAGGGACTGTCAGAGCCTACAGGACTGGCCCACAGAGCCCTTCTCTACGTAATGTGCTACTGATTCTCCAAGAGAAGAGAAGAATGATCCCTGAGATGACTTCTGAGACCATCAGGGCTACATCCTCATTTCATACTGGAGGAGGCGTTCAACAGACCGGCTGGCAGCAACCCAGAGCCTTGAAGCAGGACTTCTACCCCAGTGGGTCCCAAAGCCTTAAGAGGCTTCTCAAGCCATAAGATCTGATGATATTTGTCTTGCTAAGTTTTGGAGATTTGCTTGGAACTCATCACCCTTTTCATTTTTTTTTTCCCTTTCAAATTTGAGTGTCTGTGCTATGTCTGTTACTTCACAGTATTTGGAAGCACATCTGGTTCCACAGGTTCACAGCTGGAGAGAAATTTTGCCTCAGGATGAATCATACTTTGAGTCTCACCTATCTGATTAAAATGATATTTAGAAGACTTGAAAGGTGATGCTGGAAACAGAAGAGATTTTGGGGGCTGATTACATGATATAAAAGTATTGTGCATAAGCGTAAGGGTAGAATGTATGAATTGAATGTGTTTCCTCAAAATTTGTATGTTGAAGCCAGTATGACAGCATTTTTTGGTGGTAGGCCTTTGGGAAGTAATCAGGTTTAGATGGGGTCAGGATGGTGAGGTCCCCATGATGAGATTAACATCCCTAATAAGAAGAGGAAAAGAAATCAGAGCTCCTTCTCTCTCTGTTATGGTGAGGGCAGCAGGAATGTGGCCACCTGCAAACCAGAAGGAGAGTCTGCATCAAGAACCAAACCCATCAGCACCATGATCTTAAACATCCCTACCTCAAGGACTGTGAGAAATGAGTACCCACTATTTAAGTCACCTAGCTTACAACATTTCATTACAGCAGTCTAAGCTGATGAGGATAGTGCATTATCTTCTTTGGTGAGGTATTTATTCAGGTCTTTTGCCTATTTTTAAGAGTTTTTCACTTGCTTATTGCTGAGTATTAAGAGTCCCCTGTATATTTTGTTAACAGTCCTTTATCAGATATGACTTTTAACAACTTTTTCCTCCCAGACTGGGATCTGTCTAATCACTCTTGTGATAAGAATTTTATCATGAACAACTCTAACTACCTTTACCTTAAAAAGTAAAAAAAAAAAAAAAGCCAACTGACCTTTATTTTTGAAACTGAACATGTAAATTTTCAAAGTGGATATTCAATTTCTTTTCATAATTGAAAAAAAAGGTTAAAATCTGTATATAGAAAATAAAGCATCAAATCATAACATCTAGGGAACCCTCCTACATTACTGATGGGAATGTAAATTAGTACAATCACTATGGAAAACAGTATGGAGGTTCCTTAAGAAACTAAAAATAGAACTACCTTTTGATCCAGCAATTCCACTCATGGGGATATATCAAGAAAAAAACATAATTCAAAAAGATGCACACACCCCAATGTTCATAGCACTATTTACAATTGCCAAGATGCAAAAGCAACCTATGTGTCTACTGACAAAGGAATGGATAGAAAAGATGTGGTACATAAATGCAATGGAATATTACTCAGCCATAAAAAGAATGAAATAATGTCATTTGCAACAACATGGATGGACATAGAGATTATCATACTAAGTGAAGTAAGCCAAAGACAGATATTATACAATAACATTTATATGTGGACTCTAGTTTTTAAAATGATAAAAGTGAACTTATTTACAAAACAGAAACAGACTTACAGATTTCAAAAACAAACGTATGGTTACCAAAGGGGAAGCGCTGGGGGGGGGGGAGGGGGGGTGCAGGGATAAATCAGGAGCTTGGGATTAACACAGACACACTACTATACACAGCGAACCAGACAACCAAAAAGGACCGACTGCATAGCGCAGGGAACTCTACTCAATATTCTGTAATAACCCATATGGGTAAAGAATGTGAGAAAGAATTAATATATGTATAACAATTAACTGTGCTATACACCTGAAACACTGTAAGTCAATTATACTCCAACAAAACTTTTTTAAAAATTAAAACAATTACACCTAACTGCTTTTCAAAAATCATAAAACTGCTTAATAAAACTTCATTTTGTCAAATTCTGATATAACCTATTGAAATGTTCTCCATCAAAGCCTACTTACTAACAAAACTTTGTTTAGAGAAAATTTTCATTCACTACAAATATCTAAGAGAGGCTTGGCATGTAATTAAAACAAGTTAATAAGCACAAATCTCCTAAATGAAGACAGGCAAAGCATATATAATTTTTCACTAAACTTGAGGGGTCACAGCTTTCTATCTAGGGCTTATTCATGTAAAATATTCCACTTAAAAGTCAAATTTTATGATGTTGACAAGATGAGAGAAAAGATGAGACCATTTAGAAAAATTAACTATATGTAAAATCTATAGTAAAACATATGAAAATCTTTTTCAATTTTTTGTTTAAAAATCTCTACACATCTCTCTCTTCTAAGTCTAATTTAGGATTAAAAAAAAGTTGCCAGCTGGGCCTATTACCATATATGGTTTGCCTTTGAACAGAAACCTCTTAAACCATTCTCTTTCAAATTTTTGTTGAAGGCAAAGGGAGAAAGAAAGATGGATCGGTTGTGATTAAACAAAGATATATTCTTTATTTAATTGACTAAAACAATAGGATGGAATATGATATCTAATAAATTACACTACTACAGTATATTAAAACGTAAGTATTTTTAAACCAAGTATTGCTTAATATTCAATTACACTTCTACAAAATCAAAGGATAGCTATAACATTTTCATCATAATCTTTTAATTATACTTTTTTAAATATACAAAAAAATTGCATGTCTTTGATTCCAGGAAATTCTGAAAGTTAAAAAAAATTATCATTAACACTTTGAACCTTTCTATCTGCAACACATGACATGAAGTACAAGGTAGATGCCAAAGTAATATTTTATGTACAGTTTACACAGTCCTTTCTAGTAAATGTATATTTCATCTGAGCCTCACCAAAATCCTAAAAGTATTATCTTCATTTTACATAAAGAGAACACATTCAGAAACTTGCCCAAGGATACACAAATACCAAGAGCTGGTGCTACACGAGAAGCAAGAATTTTTGACTCGAAGTCCAATGTTTCTTCTACTAAACTGCTTCTTCACAAAAACAGTTCCCTTGACCCTCCAGAAGACTACTTCATCAAAGGTTAACACACAAAGGAAATAAGTATAATATTAAGTGCTAAACTGAACGGCAGAGGACAGTAAGTACCAGATAGACTAGTACTTTCAAAGAAAAGAGGATCTGAAATGAACCATTGAAAGGAAAAAAAGATGGAAAAGAGGGCCATGTGGAGAAGCATGAAGCTAGGACCCACAGGTACATTTTAAGGACAAGGAGCATAAACACTGGATTTGTGGAGCGTTCTCACATTGGAAGGAAATGAGACAATGCTAAAAGGTAAACTGGATCCATAACAACATGCTTTGTTTTATAGGCTACTGTTTATCAAATGTATATAATGAATGCCTGACATTAAGCACTTAACACACATCATCTCATTAAAATGTATAATAGTTTTCTGCAAAGTTAATTTTTATTTTCCTTATTTTACCCTAGGAACCTGACATTTAGGAAGGTTCAGTAATTTTCCCAGTATCAACCAGCAAGAATGTAAACCCAGCTCTGACTTTCTCTAAAACCTATGTTCTTAGCACCATCTTATGTCCTCTTACACAAGGAATATACCATCATTCCTGACGTACAAACTCAGGGCCTCCAGATTATAAGAATGAAGAAAAATGTCTGTGATTTATCTTTGTTGCTAATCAGGTTGCCCAACACCCAAACACACTCCCAAGCACTGGGGAATTCTCCATGTTGAGAGTTTCAGAGGCAGACAGGGCTCCATCTTCCACTTCAGAAGCCAAGAGAGCATCTGAGTCCTTCCGCATCCTAACCCCAGGAGCCAAGAAAAAAGCATACGATTTGGATCAAGCCTGATACAGACTAGAGGACTGAATCTCCACAAAATCAGAGTCGAGTGGGTGTCATGAGACCAGCAGCCGAAGCAGTAGTCTATCAGAGAACTAAACAGTGGCTGTGGCATCTGAGCTACTATTTCTGCTTCCAAACTTTCCTTGCTTCCCTCTGGTCTCTGAATCTGATCCTCTAGACCTCCCATCTATTCGTTGTGAGAAATACCCAATCTCCCTCCAATAAATCCTTTCCCCAATCAGCTACCCAGAGTTGGTTACTGTTGCTGAAAACAAAGCCTCTGAAGGCTAAGTAATCCTGAGTGTACAGTGTCCTGCAGGAAATAAGTAAATGGAGAGAGAGGAGGCTAACATAATCAAACACCTGTGTGACAACGGATTAAAAAAAAAAGTCTAAGAAATATGACTTTCATTTCTTTCTGAATGCTCTGTCAGGAAAGGACCACTTATTAACTTAATATTTACTTGAATGTCTGTGTTTTCCAGGCAAGAGGGACTCAGCCCAATACCTAACCACATGCAGCTCACAGTGACAAAACACACACGTCACTGAAATGCAATGGGTGTTTTGGTAAAAGAAATACAGGTCCTATGGAAACTCATACCTAATCCAGTATCCCACAATTTCTCCATGAGGACTGATGAGTGAATGTTACCCACAAGGAGATAGTACCAAGAGGAACAATCTCTAACTAAGGGCTTAGCATATGAACAAAGCCAAGATACATGAATCTGGGACATAAAGTTCTGCGTTAAAGATCTGAGAATCAATTAGGAGTTCACCAGTTAAAGCATCTAATTTTTCTATAGTGCCCATTTAGCAAACAGTTGACAATCAGTAGTAAGGAAAATTTAGGTCTCAGTAAACAGAAAAATGAAACTGGATTACCGAGTCGAAGCTAAACGGTAACTTTTGTAACTAGAGTCACTATAAGCTAGAGCAGTGTGGCTCTGTAGTCCAGGTGACAAAAATGTGGATAGAGCTGTGGAGAGAGCCACCCCAGAGCTGTTCCAGAACTCTTAGAAATGGTGGTATCAGAGGCTTCAGGAGACAGCACCCTTGCACCGACACAGCTGCACACACAAGATGCAGAACCACCAGCAACAAAAACGAAGCTGGTTCAGTTACCGTCAGGCAGGGCAGACAGAGCTGGCGGGACAGGAAGGTCGCGATGTTAACCTTGCCCAAGGTGCCTCCGGCAGATGCTGGAAATTTGTGAGTCGTACCAGTGCCACTGGTGCGACACCACAGAAGCCAGCTTCTCCCGCAGAAAGAGAAGGCAGTGGACCATGCTCTTGCCTCAGAGGAAGTGAAACAACTGACACTGCTTCTAACTCAAGGCTCAAGAATGAGGGACAGCACTGAGCTCTCCACAGACGTTTTTACGACTATAGATGAGGTCATCTGTATAACCCACACCCCAGGAAGAAAGAAGGTGGGTAAGGACTGCGAAGAGTGAGGAGAAGGGGGAAAAGGGGGCACAGTAAGACAGCAGGATATTCTGGGACACTGAACATTTTTAAAAGCATTTAAAATGCTTCCTTTTTATTCAGTAGGTAATACCTCAAGAAGAAATATTCCCTTCAAAAACGCTCATCAGAGAAAGGGGGTGTAGGAAAGACACACACATCAACACGTGGACAGGAAATGCTGCCCCCACCCTGGTTCTGTAAGCATCAAGCTACTACCCACGGCACCTGCCCACCAACGGTGTGCCCTGAGGAAATTCAGGATGGAGGAAAAACAGGAAGTCGTCTGCACTTGAGATACTGGCCTAAGATAGTCAAGATGCCCATCGAAGGAATCATTTCAACAAGCCCAGACTCTTGCATCTTCCCAGACACGGAAAAGCATTAAAATCATCACCTTCAATGTCAGTCTCTTCTTTGGGATTTAGGTACCCACCCCCCCAAACTCCTGTATATCCTGGCTCCTTCCTGACCTCTTGGGGACAGTTCCTCAGAGCTGAGAGGCTGTCTCCTGGGCTCAATACTCAGTAAGACCCCCAAACAAAACAACTCACAATTTTAAGGTTGATGGGTTTTTTTAAGTCAACACATACTCAAATAATTTAGAGTCAATTAAAAGTTAACAGTTGAATTTTTTTAATTCATTCTTATTTTATTTTTTAAAATTAGTTTTTTTTAAAAATCAAAAGCTTAGTTCTACACGATAATTACAGAACAAGTTTAACCCTTCACATCCTAATAAAATTCCATGAGTCTTATGAAATCTGCTGCATGTTTCTGTAGGTTAAACAATCTAAGTGGGAATTACAGAAAAGGTGTTTACCTCTAATTCAATCAGTAAGTCAATCTCACATGTGGAAATGATAAATGAATTAATATGTCATGCAAGCCATAATAATAATAATAATAATAATAATAACTAGCTATTATTTCCCAAATGTCTATTCAGTGCCAAAACTATTTTAATTTTTTACAGAAAGAAAACTGAGATTCAGAGGTTACATGACTGCCCAGAACCAATCAGCTAAGTATATGACTATTATTAGTTTCTGAGGGCTAGTGAAGCAAACCACTGCAAACTGGGTGTCTTAGAACATGAGAAATTTCTTCTCTCACAGTTCTAGAGGGCAGAAGTCTGAATTTGAGGTGCCAGCAGGGCTATTCTCCCTCTGAGACCTTGGGGAGAAATGGTCCTTGCCTCCTGCCTGCTTCTGGCAATGGCCAGCATTCCTTCGTTTACAGCTGCATCACACCACCTCCACATCTGCTGCTACATAATTCTCCCTGTGTCTTCTCTTCAGAGCATCTTCACTCTATGCCTGTCTTTTCTTACAGGGACACCAGATAGATATACTCAACAGGAGCTCACCAGAATAACCTCATCTTGATTTCATCTGCAAAGACTCTATTTCCAAATAAAGTCATATTCAGGTACTCAGACTTAGGATTTTAACATATCTTCACAGGGACACAATTCAATCTGTAACAGTGATATAATCATATCTGTCTAACTCCAAAATTTCTGTTCTTTGTATAAGACTGTCCTGCTCTTATTGTACAATCATTTGGAAACATGGAAGTCAATTTAAAAGACATTATGTTTTAAAAATAAAATTGGCACCATTCGTGAATATGCTGATGTTTTAAACAGTACCAGCAAATCTTCATAGTTTTCGTCTAAAATACAGATTAAAAACAACTTATTATGGCAAGGTGGATGTCATTTCAGGAACATCTTAACTTTCAGAGTTTGAAATAGAATTCTGTTATACTAAGTTTCACACACAAAATTTTTATATCTGGCATTTAATGCATTTTTACAAACAAAAAAGTATATCCCAACATGAAGTTTTAGTTTACCCCTTAAAACTCTTACTAAAGTATCAAGTTACAAAAACTGCCTAGGACAGAACTGATGAAAATGGCTTTGCTAATTATGCTTCAATCTACACAAGAGGGTAGATCCAAGGAACAGATAAGCAATCAGTATGAGTACACTAGGGCTTTTATTTAAAGGAAATACAAGTCTTTTCTACATAAACCTTTGTTTTATATAGTTATATAACTGATATTTAAATATTAGTGGCTTTTATCTTTGTCTCCAGTGCTACTTTCTGACAATAACCTCGTGCGGCCTCAATCATATTTCATACATTATAATGTACATACTATACATGTATTTCCATCCTCAAGTCCCATTTTCATATTCCTAGATGTATTCCTTTGGTTGAATTTCTTCCCTCTCACTTGAAACTCTTACCAACTCCATGGTATTTCAAATCCATGGTGAGCTCTTAAAATTAAGCCAGATATATGTGACTTGTTAATTTGGGGGATTACACTTCACTAAAAATTTCAGTTAAAAAAAAACAGTCATGGTTCACTGACTCCCATATACACCAAACAGTGGTCTTCTGATGCCTATAAATGGTACCACCACTGTCCCAAGCATCCGAACTCAAAAGTTTGGCATCATCTTTGGAATGTATTCATTCATTTATTCAAACATTTTAGATCTCTATTAGATTCCAGGAACTATCTCTATTAGATGCCAGGATGATAATATATAATGGAAAAATACATTGTTCACGCCACAAAAGAACTTATATAATAGTGGCATAGAAAGTTATGTTAATTAATAATTTTAAAATATAATTCAATAATGTTATGATAGGTTATAAGCTAGTCCTTATGAAACCTGAGAGAAGCACCGTTTATTCAATATATCAGGTGGGACAAGAATGAAATTTGAAAATTGTAGTAGAACAAGAAAAGAAAGGACATTCCAGGCTGACCTAGCAACATGCCACATTTCATAAACTGCAATGGTTATGACTAGAGCAAAGGGCAGGGGAGTGGTAGGAGATGAGGCCAGAGAAACAGAAAGTAGCCTATCATGAAGAAAATTACATTCCACATTAAGGGTTTTGAACATTATCCCGAATGCCAGAGGCAGACATAGAAGAAATGTTAAGCGAGAGATGAAATATTCAGATCAGCCTTTTAAATATTCAGACTAGTCTGTGCATTTCTGGCAGTAATGTGCAGAAAGACTGAAGAAAATGCCAACTAGAAAAATAAAATAAAATGCTATTACAATAATCCAGCAATATATGAAGAACATAAACTAAGAAAAAGGCAGTGGAAATAGGGGGGACAAAAAGATTCAAAAAATACAGAGAAAGTAAAATCTACAGAAGTTAGTGGCTAGAGATAAGATGATGACAAATAAGACTTTCAGGGTTTCTGGCTTGAAACCCATGTGGATGGTGACTCCATTCATTGCATGAGAGCTGCTTTTTCTATTGTTAACTCAGCGGTCAGCTTCCAGTCTTCCGCTCACGTGAACCAGTAGCAGCCCTGGGCGTAGTTATCACTTGAAACTGGTTTCCAGACCACCACATTTCCCTTGTTTTTCTCCTATCTCATTAGCTGTTCCTTTTCTGTCTCCTTTGCTAGTTCCTCCTCACCTCCCCAACCTCCATAATCACTGGAGTGACTCATGGCTCTCTTTGGATGTTCTTACTTTTTTAAGTCTTTTAACTTCATTCCATCTTATGTCTCAATATAATCATCTACACTGATGAAACCTCAAAATACTTAACCCCAGTCTCAACCTTCTCCCTAATTCAGTTGTCTTCATTATTTCCAATTTGGATGTTTAAAAGGCATCTCACTGTAACAAGTTAAAAACAGAACTCTTTATTCAGCTTCTAACCTCCCAACCCCTGCTATCACACTACAACTTTTTCTACGGTCTTCCCCATCTTGATAAATTGAAGCCAAGTCCCCCTAAGACCATGTTCCCTGAGTTTATGATTAATCAATCTCTCTATCCAAAACTTATTCCTTTCCTGTCCCCTGACCTCTGCCTGTGCTAGCTGAACACTAGTCAACCAGAGTCAGATGACTAAAATCATGGTGGTTGTTGATAACATCATTGCTGTCCTAAAACTGCTGTTGTGGGCATCGTCATTAACCCACAAACTCAGGCTGTTTCTCCGGAGCAAGATGAGCTTACAGATGCCTGAGCCATGCACCACCTGGCCAGAGAACTGTAAACCACAGACATCCTGACCCTCAAAACTGCAAATAAAAAAATGTTACAAGGTGACCATTAATCTCAGCCTCTTTGTTCTTTTCCTTAAGAAATGCCCCAACTGACAGACCAGGTTGGAGTGGCTTGTCCCCCACTTCCTTTCGTGATACCCTACAAATAAACACCTACATTTTGCTGTAAATACTTGCTGTCAGTTTCTACAACCTGCCATACAAACCCATGCTTGGTCACAAAACTACAAATCCATCATTCTGATGCAGACCAAAATATCTTCAAGTTAGATTTGATTCTACAATTTATCTCATACCCTACACACCCACCACATGAGAAAATTCTTTTAGCTCTACTTTCATAATACATCCTAAATCTAACTGCTCTTCACTGCAACCATTCTACAGTGGACACCATCATCTTTTATCATCAAATACCTAGTCTATCCACCACCTAGCATCAGCTTATTTACCCTCACTCCAACTTTATATACCTTTTGATTTCCTGCTACTACAATTTCGCTCATATAAATCTGCTTTCTTGGAATGCATCCAACCTCCTCTTTAGAAGTGCTAATTATTCTTCAAGTTCCAGCTCAAAGCCCACCTGAAAGTTTTCCACAATTATTGGAGACATGTAATCTTATCTTTCTTTGGACTACTAGGGCATATTCTATCTGTCCCACTCATCCAGCAATGCTTGCTGTTCCTTTTATGTGTATGCTTCATCTCCTCCAAAAGACTTCTTCAGGTTTCTAAGAAGGGCTCACTACTTGGAAGGAAAATAAAAGGAGGCCCTGTCCATAAGCTTTTTTCTGTTGTATACTATGCCCAGAGCTACTGCTGCTGCTAAGTCGCTCAGTCGTGTCCAACTCTTAGCGACTCCATGGACTGCAGCCCACCAGGCTCCTCCGTCCATGGGATTTTCCAGGCAAGAGTACTGGAGTGGTTGCCTTCTCTGGTGCCCAGAGCAGCACCTCACATATAGAAAATGCTCAATGCTGACTAAAACTCGATAAATTTAACTCAGTTTATGAGTTTTTACCATCAAAACCCCACTATATCCTTCATAAACTGAAATTCAAGGGCAGCCTGGCCATGTCCAAATTGTAATAAAATCCACTGGATACAAAAACAAGGTTTGTGAATATGGGAGTGCTTGTATCTTCTCAAGATACTGATTTCATTTCCTTAAAAACATACCTAGTGGGAGTACTAGGTCTTATGGTAGTTCTGTATTTTAATTTTTTGAGCAACTAACATACTCTTATCCCTAATAGCTGTACCAATTTACATTCCATAAGAGTTTCTTGTCCTCTATATCCTCACCAACACTTGTTATCACTTGTCTTTTTAATATGAGAGTAACTATAGGAAGTGATGGACATGTTAATTAGCTTTATTATGGTGATCATTTCACAATGTATATGTATATCAATGTATATGTATCAATATATACACAATTATATAAATAATAATTTATATAATCTATACAATTTTTGTCAATTGCAACCTCAATAAACTTGGAAAAAACAGCTTATCCTTAAGATAATAATTCATAACTTATCCTAGGAAGAAAGATGCTACCAGGTAGGAGAGGAACTATAGTTCCCTTATTTTAAAAATTAATGCCTATTAAATGTCAAAAGCATAGAAGGCACAGTGCAGAATACAAGCTGGAGACCTGCCTAGCAGCTTAAATTCAAAACACAAAGAGCCAGAGGCAAAACAGAACAACAGATGGAGATGACTAGTTTAAGAGCTATCATATTTCTCAGCTCTGTTTTTGCTTCCACTATAATTGTTCTCCTAAATCAAACTGACAATTCTTAGTAATTCTGAAACTGCATTCCATTCTTAAGAAAGCTGACTGGATTTCATGCAGTGGGAAAGGAGGACTTTGAAGGACATGCCATTTGTACCCTGTATAAGAACTGGAGAACTTCCATTTTCGAATGTAAATCTGACTTAAAGGAAATCAATGTAAGACTTAAACAAGTCACTCAACAAAATGCTTAGTAATAAGGTAAACCCATTCTAAGTATTAATTAGATTAAATTTAAAAACAATGTTTTAAGTACCCCTTGAACTAATGATTTCATACTAAAGAATTTATCTTTAACAGATAAAAATTAAAAAATAAGAGACATAAAAAAGAATTACTTGTCCTTTCTAGAGGCTCTAATGAAGACAAAAGGTAAATGAAGTAAAAACTTCAAAAGCAATTTTATTTAGTTGCTCAAACTTTATCTGCGAAAAGACATGGATAATAATATTACCTGTACCAAGATCAATGGTAAATTCAACTAAGGTATTCTACATTTATTTGTACAAAGAATGTAGAATACAAGCAATTATCAGTGATCACTACACCTACCTTGAAAGATTATTGAGGATTAGAATATATAAATTAAACACTGCTATTTTTGTAACAAATGCTAAATTTGCCAGTATGTTTCTTTAAAACTCCAAGTCAAGGACAGGAAATTCTTTTCCATAAAGGATCAGAAAGTAAATATTTTAGGCTTTGCAAACCAAGAGGCAAGTTTGAGGATATTATATAGGCTCTTATATAACAGATTTTAATTGATGGAATTCAAAATATAACAAATGTGTACAATTTTTTGGTGACACAGGCCAAGTAAGAATAAAATTATTTGGGGGAGATAACATTTCATATTATTGGAGTTCAAGGTTAGTGTACTCTATCATCAAACTCAATTGCAAATGTCCATCTGTAAAATCATTTTCAGTTCCTGGGCTTCACAAAAATGGTTTGCCTAGCCATATTTACTTTGTTACGCCTTGCCTAAAGTACTAAAGTTACAAGAAAAACAAATAACACTAATGCTAAAAATATGTTCATTTTCAGGAGTCAACTTCTAACCAACTGCAATTCATTTGACTACTAAAATCTTTACACTTCTTAACATGAACTATCTAAATTTTAACAATCATGTCTACAAAGCAACTTATGCTTCTTTAACTCTTAGTTATGGGCTAAGCATAAACAAAGAGTACTAAATACAGGAAGATCCTTTTGAAATCCTTAAATCTAAGAATCTAAGTTGTTGTTTAGTCGCTAAGTCGTATCCAGCTCTTTGTGACGCTGTGGACTGTAGCCTGTCAGGCTCCTCTGTCCATGGGATTTCCCAGGCAAGAATACTGGAATGGGTTCCCATTTCCTTCTCCAAGGGATCTTCCTGACCCAGGGATCGAATCCTAGTCTCCTGCACTGGCAGGTGGATTCTTTACCACCAAGTAACCTGGGAAGCCCCAAGAATTCAAATTACACAAGCGTAAAATCAAAAGATAAAAATATATTTTTGTCAGAAACTAAGGAAACAGAGAAATAGCCAGAATTAAAGAGTTTAGGGTGATAAATGAAACAATGATAAGGTAAAGAGGAAGAGAATTAGGGTTTCTCAATCAAGCGTGTTTGCAGGGGGTGGAAGTGTTAACCCCACTAAAATTTGAAATGCAAATGTAGGTTGAACACAACACCTTGGCAACATTAATTTTGAAGTAAATATTTAGTTCTAAATTTATGCTATCACTCCAAATAACGTTTTCATTTGATTCTAACCATTAATTTACAACTATATAACTTCAAACTGATAAACATGTGAAACTGCAAAAGTTAAGAATACTTTTATCAGGGATAGAAGGGGCTTCTCTGATAGCTCAGTTGGCAAAGAATCTTGTCTGCAATGCAGGAGACCCCAGTTCATTTCCTGGGTCGGAAAGATCCCCTGGAGAAGAGGTAGGCTACCCACTCCAGTATTCTGGGGTTTCCCTTGTGGCTCAGCTGGTAAAGAATCCGCCCGCAATGAGGGAGGCCTGGGTTTGATCCCTGGGTTGGGAAGAGCCCCTGGAGAAGGGAAAGGCTACCCACTCCAGTATTCTGGCCTAGAGAATTCCATGGGGTCACAAGGAGTCAGACAGGACTGAATGACTTTCACTTTCTTTTTCAGGTTAACACTATTCAATTAACACCTCTGCCTCAAAAACAAGGACCATCAACTAGAAAAACACTACCTTTATGGTATTAATAGAAAGATGTTCCTGACTCCTACAACTGCCACATTAAATACTTATTCCTTGCTGCTAATAATAAATGAAGATATTAAATCTTAGTTTTAATGAGGTATTAAATATTTAAAGTATTTTCTTATGACTGAAAATTTAGTTTTCTAAAAACTTCATCTTATTAGATAACAGAAAATCTAAAACCCAGCTAAACAAGATATATAAACCTAATGAGAGGAGATAATCTACTTCTAAATACCTTTTTTAGGGGAGTCCAACATGCTTTACAAGAGTAGTAATTTTTTGTATAAACTTTCCAGGAAAAAGATGAAGACCCACTGATTTTCATACCTAAAATGTCTGGATTTCTGATCTTAGCACTTTAAGCTATATTACAAAAGCATTCTGACTGGACAAGTCTCCTTTGGCCTAGTAATTTGATGTAATATGTCAATGAAAGTTCTTAAAATTTTCAAAAATGAGGAAATAAGCTAAAGAGATATGAGCAACGTATAGTATGGAAGTGAATGTTGCCAAGAACTTCTTGTTACATATTTACTTTTAATAACCCTCAACTTAAAACTAGTGACTGACAAAGGGTGGAAGCAGTCAGAAACAAGTATGTGTGCTTTGGGGAAGTTCCCTAGGTTCTTGTAGTAACTCCAGGCTCAATTCAGAACCAATTCTCTACATAATCAACAAATTTTTTAAAAATGTATTTGCACAACTGTATCTGACCATTGGTATAAAATTCCTAATCATTCCTAATTCTCATCTCCTCTAGTTTCAAAGGTGATAAAACCTGAATATGCAGCATTTTTCTTAAAATCACATTAAAGTTGGAAGTCACAGAATATTAAAGTTGAACAAGGCCTCTAAGGGATCATCTATTCTGAATCTTTCAGCTCTTCAAGTGAAATGAAAACTGAGACTCAAAATATGCCTAAGATCACAAACCAGGGAGTAAAAGCTGGACTCTTAACACCTTTACTCTTAACTTCAGTGCCCTTCTAACTATATCAAGCTATAGCAGACTCTTCAGACAACTTGAAATCAGAATTACATACGTGAGAATTAAGAACTTTCCATTTCATCAACTAGTGTGAAGAACTTTATTTCAGAATCCAAAAGCTTTAAAGTTAACATTTACCTTCATAGTATAGTAAATATTGACACAAATTGAGTTCATAATTTAGTAAATACTCATCATATAAACTCCAAACTACTGCTGCTTTCATCTTAATATCTGCTAAAAACATAGACACAAGGATCCCACTGTAGTATAAAAGCGTAAGACTGAAAATCAAGACATCCAGGTTTGGTTTCTGTCTCAATTTTACAATGCTTTTCTAGCTTACTAGCAAATACAAACCCCTCTGACTCCATTTCTCATCTCCTGATTAGTGGACATCACTAATAGTAACTAGTGTATAAATGTAGTGCCAGGAATATTATCTATCTTGTTTCTAATTCTCACAGTTCACAAAAATAGGCATTATTTACCTATTTTACAGGTGAGGAAACTGAGGCTTAGGGAGATTATGCTTTCCAAGAAACTAAGCCAGTTAATAGCTGAGCTGGAATTTAAACCCAGCTCTGCCTGACTCCTACCTAGAGCCCATGGCCCTTGTATTACACCACTATGCTCACATCCTGGTATGTGCGGTCCTAACACAGCTTGAGGCATCCCTTGCGACTCAGACGGTAAAAGAATCTGCCTGTGATGAGGGACACCTGGGTTCGATCCCTGGGTTGGGAAGATTCCCTGGAGGAGGGCATGGCAACCCACTCCAGAATTCTTGCCTGGAGAATCACCATGGACAGAGGAGTTTGGCCGGCTACAGTCCATGGGGTCTCAAAGGGTCGGACATGACTGAGCGACCAAGCACAGCACAGCACAGCTCAATACAGTTGGGAGAACATGAAGTACTGCATTTGAAGGACTACTAGGAGATAAAAATGATAAAACAGAACATCAGACTGAAAAAATATACTGTGATACTTTATTATTAACTGAAAATGACCTTTCAGTAAAAGACTTTAAAACTATCCTATAGACTCTTATTACTAACACAGAAATGTACACCTTGTACAATTAAAAATATAATGATTCTTTTACAGGTAATACTGTTAATTAAATTGGAAAGTATATCTATTCCTGCCATTGAAATAAAGTTGTTTTGAAAGCCCTATTAAACTGCATGCATAAATTTTAAAGTATTTAGTAAAATTAAAGAGGGGGAAAATGACATAACTGATAGAACAGAAAAAAAAAAAAATCAAGAGAATTTTGTACCCGTTCCTCCCCTTTCAAACAGATAAAAAAATACCCTCAGATAGTCAAGAAAAGAGAATGAGCAGATGTTTCATACTGGACATCTACACAAAGTATTTACATTCTGTACCAACCTATGTTCACCACTACAGATGTATGAAGATACTATATTACGATGATGGTTTCTCCAACAGAAGTCAAGATGTTTCCCCAAGTTTTTCTATCACTTCTTATAACAGTAACACGTTCAGGAGATAATTCACAAATTATTCTCCCTGTGTGGTCACTAACTTTTTTTTTTTCTTTTTCAGTTTAAAATCTGGCGGGGTGGGGAGGGTTGAGGGGGGACGAGGGCGAATGTAGGGCATGATTATTAATCAATGTAGCCTAAAAGTAAAACCGGAATTGAAGCGTCAGGTTACCTTTTACCGGTAATACGCGCTCTAAGTAAAAGCATCTGTGAGTTCAACGTGAAAAGTACTGTACACAGTTCGGTCACACGTCCTAATACGTGATCTGCCACATGGCAACTTCTTTACATAAAAATCATCATTGTCTCTGTGACCCGGGGTCCTTATCCCAACAACGGCCAAGGTGCTGATCTCCGTGACCCGGGATAATCCCCACACAGATAAGTGACACTCTGACCGTGACAACTCTCCTGGAGTTTGATCTCCATATAACTTCTTTCCACTTCTCCTTTTCTTCTTTTTTTTTCTCCCTTCGTTAACCTCCGTTAGAGGTTAAAAACTACACAAACCGCCTATTAAAGTTAAAGGGGCGTTCTTCCCCTGATCCACACTGCATTACAAAGAGTCCTTTCCTAACTGAATAAACAGCGAGAGAAAGCGCCGGCAAAACTGCAAATTCAGAAAAACCCGCAGGAAAAGAAAGAGGAAACTGAGGAAGACAGAAGGTGGGGAAGGGCAAGGACCGCCTGACCCCGGGACCCCAGGAAGGAGGGACCGCGCTCCCCGGCGGCGCCAACGCCCACCGCCGCCTCCTGCCCTCCGCTCACCTCGATCTCACGGATGTTGTTGGAGGTGACGAAGATGCCGATGCCAATGGGGATGAAGATGAGGCCGATGATGAAGAAGGTGGGCAGCACCGTGCCAGCCGTCAGGATGGGCTGCCAAGCCGGCAGCCGTTGCTGTTTGAAGGCCGTGTTATCTGGTCTCCGGGTCTTAGCGGTGCCCCCGGGAGGACACGGGGGCCCACCGTCCACTTCATCCTTCGCGTTATAGTTCATCGCCATCGACCCCCGGGGCGCGGCTCCGCGACGCGCAGGTGGACGGCCCAGGGGACCCGCCTGCTGACCCTGACAGAAGACGCGCAGGCGCCGCCGCCGCCGCCGCCGTAAAGGCGGAAGGGGCGGGACACTCTTCCGCCCGACAGCCGCCGACCGGAAGCGAGAGTCGGCGGGAGACGCCAGAGGGAGGGAGAGAGGAAGGAGGGAGAAGACCGAGGGACAAGGGGAGGGGGAAAGGGAGGAGGATGGAAGGGGGAGGGAAAAGGCGGACGCACCCTGATCATCTGCCCTGTGACGACAAACTGAGGGCCTCTATCCCCAGAGCGTGAAGCCACGTTGGCGCATGCGCGGTCCTGGGGCGGGTGGGGCGAAGAGGCCTCGGCGCTTGCGCCATAGACGCATCTTTCACTCGGCTCACGGAAGCGTCTGTTCGCGCACACCTGTCCGCTCTTTTTGGTATCATGGCGACGGCCGTTTCAGGTGGCTGACGGATCCGCCTGGCCCCCACTGCTTCCGTCAGCCAAGGAGCGGATGGGGTCAACGCCAACTAGGTGTTTGCTTTACTTCGAAGTCCTTTGTGAAGGGGAGCGCAGCATTAGAAAGGCCACACAGAGAGAGCCTTAGCCTCGTGGCATTGGCAGTATTTGGTTGAGTTATAGAACCACGACTCTGTCTACTTAAAAAAATAAACTCCACTCAAGGTGCAAGGATAAATATTAAGTGGGATGTATATGGTTGGTGACCTTTTTGGTCTCAGGAATAAATCGTGTAACTGGGTTTACCCTGTTATCATGCCTATTAATTGCTCTGACTTGTTTTGCCACCGTTAATGATCTCCAGGTTACTCTGTACCATCTATCCTAAGTCCACGTTTATCTTTTGCATATTGATTTAAGTCTTAAAAAGAGAGAGAAAGAGATACTTGGTGTACAACATGAATCACAACTTTTAAAACTTATGCCCCGTTCATAGTAATTAAAAAATATTGGCGATATTCCCTATGCTGTAAAGTACACCTAATAATTGGTACATTTTAATCCCCTGCCTCCACCTTGCCCCTCCTTTCCCTCTCCCCACTGGTAACCGCTAGTTTGATCTCTCTTTCTTTTTTGTTATATTCACTAGTTTTACTTTTTTAGATTACCCAAGTGATATTATACAGTATTTAAACTTTCTCAGTCTTATTTTGCTTAGCATAATAACTTCCAAGTCTGTCCAAGTTGTTGCAAATGACAAATTTTCATTCATTTCTATGACTGTGTAGTATTCCATTGTGGTGTGAGTATGTGTGTGTGTGTGTGTGTGAGTGTGCATGCACACGCCCGCGTGTGTGTATCAACTCTTCCATTTGTCTGTTGATGGACATTTAGTTTGCTTCCATGCATGCTAGTCTGTTGTATCCCATTCTTTGCAGCCACCGGGCTCCTCTGTCCACGGGATTCTCCAGGCGAGAATACTGGAATGGATTGCCCTGCCCTTCTCCAGAGGCTCTTCCTGACCCAGGGATCAAACCCCTGTCTCTTACGTCTGCTGCACTGGCAAGAGGATTTCTTACTACTAGGCCCACCTGGAATGCTGCTATGCAATTGGGGTGCATATAGCTTTTCAAATTACTGTTTTCATTTGGGGAAGATAAATACTCAGGAGTAGAATCACTGGGTCATATAGTAGTTATATTTTTAATTTTTTGAGAACCCTCCATACTTTTTCCAACAGTGAATGCACCAATTTACATTCCTACTAAGTGCACAAGGGTTCCCTTTTCTCCACATCTTTACCAACATTTATTATTTGTGGTATTGATGAAAACCATTCTGACAGATGACTTATCAGGTAGCTCAGCAGGTAAAGAATCCACCTGCAATGCAGGAGAGCCCCAGTTTGAGTCCTGGGTCGGGAAGTTCCACTGGAGAAGGGATAGGCTACCCATTCCAGTATTCTTGGGCTTCCTCGTTGGCTCAGATGGTAAAGAATCCACCTGCAATGTGGGAGACCTGGGTTCAATCCCTGAGTTGGGAAGATCTCCTGGAGGAGGGCATGGAAACCCACTCTAGTATTCTTGCCTGGAAAATCCCCATGGACAGTCCTCTGGCTACATGGCGGGCTACAATCCATCAGGTCGCAAAGAGTCAGACACAACTGAGTGACTAAGCACAGCACATCACATTCTGTCAGGTATGAGGTGATATCTCACTGTGGTTTTGATATGCATTTCTATGATGATTTGTGATGTTGAACATCTTCTCATGTGCCAGTTGGCCATCCGTGTGTCTTCTTTGGAAAAACATCTGTTCACATCTTTAATAAGTCTTTTATTAAGGACAATAATCCTAATAATCTATAGCTATTATTTTACTTTTGATAATTAAAAAAACTTCAATGAAGAATGGCATTATTATAAAAGGAAATTTTGTGCAGACACTGAAAAACTACCAAGGATTTAATGGCCCATGGAAATACTCATGATACAAAAAGTAACTTAATCATAATACCAAAGTAGTATAACTATACAGTATAAAAAGTAAATAGTAAAACCTCCACTGACTGAATGGAAAATGTTTTTCCTCTACTTCTTTACAATCTTGTATTTTCCAAATTTTCTGCAGGAAGTATTTATTTGTAGAAAAGAATGTTTAAATTATATATAGCCCCCGTTAAATTGGCATCTTTGCAATCCAGAACAGAGAGTAAGTTACATCACTTAAAAAAAAAAAGTCCCCAAACTTTACTTTTTTTAAGGCTTTGTCTATAGTTAGGCCTTCTGAAAGGTGAACTAAGGGAAGGAAAACGAAAAGATTGCTTGGGCCTCATAATTTACAATTATATGTATTTTCAAAAAATGACTGGAAGTTTCAAGGGATGAGCCAATCTAATATTTATCTGGCAGATAACTCATTTGCTCATATAGCAACATTTATCTCTCAAGTAATTAGCATAGCACTGGTAACATAAGTTGGTCTCTATGTTGTTTTGATCTACATAAATTTCCTTTCAACCTGAGGCACAAGTGGAAAAGATTCAGCTATCAAAGCTAATAGAGAAGCGTTTTGCTAAGTTCTGTTGGCTTGTGTGTGTTAGTTGCTAAGTTATGTCCAACTGTTTGCTACCCTGTTGGGTGTAACCCACCAGGTTTCTCTGTCCTTGGGATTTTCCAGACAAGAATCCTGGAGTGGGTTGCCATTTCTTTCTCCAGGGTCTGTTGGCCTGTAAAGATATATAAACAACATTGGACATAATGCAAAAATACAAAACATAAGGCAAGTTTTTTTCTCCCCATTTATGCTTTCATCACTATACCCACTAAAAATGTGATAGTTCCTTAAGTCAGAGATCCCCAAACCCTGGTCTGCAGACTGATACCAGTCCATGGCCTATTAGGAACCCAGGCCGCACAGCAAGAGGTGAGTAACTGGCAAGTGAAGCTTCATCTGCTGCTCCCCATTGCCCACATTACCCCCACCTCTGTCCCTGGAAAAATTATCTTCCACAAAACCCATCTCTGGTGCCAAAAAGATTGGGGACCACTGCTTTAAGTGAGTTGGTATTCCAGTGTTTTGTGAGACTGGTCCAGTATTTTGCTTTCAGGGTTTTGTTGTTGTTGTTGTTGTTCTAGTGATCTGAGTGATCATGATATATTTTTTCTGATACACGGTTTTCATTTTATTTTATTTTTAGTGTTTGTAGAAAAGATTAACTTCTTGTTTCTTCTTTTCTAATTAAAAAGTCCATTTTGACTGAAATATAGACTTGTGTGGCTGGGTCCCTTGTGTTTAGCTGGGTCCCTTGTGATTAGCCAGGCCCCTTGTGATTTTAGTACCCCCTAACATTTAGCAACTGGAGTAAAATAAATTCTGATTAGGCCTTGTTTGCAGAAAAGGGAATGGCAACCCACTCCAGTACTCTTGCTTGGAGAATCCCATGGACAGAGGAGCCTGGTGGGCTACAGTACATGGGGTCACAAAGAGTTGAACACAACTGAGCAATTTCACTTTCACTTTTCACTTTCATGCACTGGAGAAGGAAATGGCAACCCACTCCAGTATTCTTGCCTGAAGAATCCCAGGGACGGAGGAGCCTAGTGGGCTGCTGTCTGTGGGGTTGCACAGAGTCGGACACGACTGATGCAACTCAGCAGCAGCAGACCTTGTTTGCTCACACATGTTGGCTCCTTGCTTCCTGCCTGGCACCCCTTGTTTACATGATATAACTTTTAGCTGCTGAAATGCTATTTCTTGGTCAGGCAGGAGGAGATAACACCAGGGTCACAAGGAGAATTTATGAGTTTGTGTTGCAGAAGAAATGGATGACTTTAAGGAAGATATGATCAGATGCTGGCACCCAGAAGTCTGGTACACCAGTGGTTCTGAGACTGAAGAAACATAGATTTCCCCCCTCCATTCCCTAAAACGCTCTCTCTCTTGCTTCCTAATGATGTAAAATTCCCCCACTTAGCTTCTTTGTTAAGAGGAAGCTAAGCAATCTTGGTTCTATTGTTCTCACTTTGGCCAAATCAAATAAACCTTTCTCCATGCACACTGGTGTCTCAGTATTTGGTTTGGGCTGCACATTGGACACCCAAGCTTGAATTTGAGAGGTTTGCCAACACTTATATAACTGAAAACTTTCTTACATTTTTAATCTAAAACTTACCTTTTCAGATGAGGTCCAAATTGATGGAATGACTTTTCCAGACCCCTTGATATCCTTCCAGTTCCTTTTCCTCTATGCTCTACCATCATAATAGCTTTACCCACCTAGCTTTTTATTCACCTCCACATCATTATCTGTGTGTATGTTGTAGATGTGTAATATTGCCAATGTTAATCTGTAAAAGAGCTCTATTTAATTGGCTTAAAGGAAATTAAGCACTTATATAAATACTCAGAAATATTTAAAAAAACTAACCCAAATGAACTTCAGGATTATGAGACCTAAGATTAATGATTAATGAATGAAAGTAAGTTGTTGGTTTAATTAATATAGACATGTCTTTAGAGTCATTAAGTATTAATACTTTTATTATTCCTGTTGTTGTTCAGTCACTAAGTTGTGTCCAATTTTTTGTGACCCCTTGGACTGTAGCATGCCACACCTCCCTGTCCTTCATTGTCTCCCAGAGTTTGCTCAAGCTCATGTGCATTGAGTCAGTGATGCCACTCAGCCATCTCATTCTCTGTTGTCCCCTTGTCCTCCTGCCTTCAATCTTTACCAGTATCAGAGTCTTTTCTAATGAGTCGGCTCTTCACATCAGGTGGCCAGAGTGTTGGAGCTTCAGCACCAGTCCTTCCAATGAATATTCAGGATTGATTTCCTTTAGGATTGACTGGTTTAATCTCTTTTATATCCAAGGGACTTTCAAGAGTCTTCTCCAGCACCACGGTTTGAAAGCATTGGTGCTTTAGCTCTCAGCCTTCTTTCTGGTCCAGCTCTCACATCCATACATGACTACTGGAAAAACCATAGCTTTGACTAGATGGACCTTTGTCAGCAAGGTGATGTCTACTTTTTAATATGCTCTCTAGGTTTTTCATATCTTTTCCTCCAAAGAGCAAGCTTCTTTTCATTTCATGGTTGCAGTCACCATCCAGTGATTTTGTTTTTGAGCCCAAGAAAATAATCTGTTACTGTTTCCATTGTTTCCCCATCTATTTGCCTTGAAGTGATGGGACTGGATGCCATGATCTTAGTTTTTTGAATGTTTAGTTTTAAGTCAGCTTTTTCACTCTCTTCTTTCACCTTCATCAAGAGGCTCTTTAGTTTCTCTTCAATTCTGCCATTAGGTTGGTATCATCTGCATATCTGAGGTTGTTGATATTTCTCCCAGCAATCTTGATTCCAGCTTATGATTCATATAGTCTGGCATTTCACATGATATACTCTGCATATAAGTTAAATAAGCAAGGTGACAATATACAGCCATGTATTCCTTTCCCAATTTTGAACCAGTCCATTGTCTCATGGCTGGTTCTAACTCTTGCTTCTTGACCTGTATGTAGATTTCTCAGGAGGCAGATAAGGTGGTCTGGTATTCCCATCTCTTTAAGAATTTTCCAGTTTGTTATGTTTCACACAAAGGCTTTAGCATAGTCAGTGAAACAGAAGTAGATGTTTTTCTGAAATTTTCTTGCTTTTCCTATGATCCAACAGATAATGGCAATTTGATCTCTGGTTCTTCTGCCTTTTCTAAATCCAGATTGTACATATGGAAGTTCTACTAGAAGTCAAATAAGATTTTATTACTCCTGTTATAAAATTTGCCAGCAAGAAAAATAACTTAATATGATGAAAGTATTAATTAAATGTAAATGAGATAACAGGTTGATAACAGATTGTAATATTTACTTAACTTTTAAGTAATGTGTTATAACTTTCTGTATTAGCTTTTGAATGTTTTTATTGTTACTTTGGTTAAGAAAATAAGCTTTGTCCCACAATGACCTATGATCTTATTGACTAAGTGTTTTGAAATCTTTTGATTATTTTTGACAAACTTCCCAAAGATCAAATTATAATTGAAGTTTCATTGGCCTTTGTGACTTTCTAAAGGGCCCCTGTAACACCTCAAAAGATTTGTTTTCTCTCCTTCCCAAGGAAAGACATTAAACTAGTTGGTCTCATTTTGTGTGTTAAATTACATGGAAAACATTGTCCGATGAGTGCTAATAAACCTTCTTATGTTGTATTATATGGGTAAACATGATGATATGAATGTTCTAGAGATTGTGTGAAATTCGTAAAAGTTGACTGTGTCCTAGTAAAATGTTAACAATAATAATTCTACTATTATCCTAATATGTCTTTTGCCACAGCAATAACCAACTTTGTCAATTACATTGTAATCAGCTTTCTAACCTTGCTAAGTCTTTTGTCATTTATAGTTATTGTTTTACAGATGTTTTTGCAAAAAAAAAACACACAAATACTTGATCTTCAAAAGATTCATAGAAAGAACTTTATGACAAACACAAGCTTCTGATAACTTTTAGGTCATAGTGCTGAACTGGGTAAGAAATGAAAGAATTCTAATGGAAAAACCTGATGGCTTCATAAAACTGTTGGCAGAATATTAAGATCAAGAATTAGTCACATAGGACTGAGGGAAATTATGAATATGGTTATAGTAGTTTTGTGTTTTTTTATCTGAAATATTACTGATTTTTAATCGTTCCCTTGAGTTAATTATGACTTACAACAATTTGGTAAATTATGCCTTTGTGTGTAGAATTGTAACATTTATCTTTTCTCTCTACCTGTTCTCTCAAGAAATTGAAAACTTTTAGGTTCCCAGCAGCCTTATCAGGTGAATAACAAAGGCCATTTCCTGGCAGCTGCAGGAATTGCGAGATATCTTGAGGACCTTAAGAAGACAGTCTATAGCTATTGCAGGCAGAATCTGATGGCAAGCCCTTGACATGATTTTCCCAGCCTTGATGCCTCTTAAAAGTTTAATTTGAGATTCCTTATAAAAATTTCCAGCTTAACCAACTTAAAAGAGCCTGTGTAATTGAAACTCCTATTTCTGACACCCAACTTCAACTAACTTAGACCAACACTACCAGACCAGGACAAGATGACGACGTTATCTGAACTAGACAGCTGACCCAAGTTACTGGACCAGGGCTATGTACCAATTACCTCGATAACTGTTCATATCCTACTTATGAACAAAATGTATTTATTCCTTGGGCTCACTCATTTGCAAATATCAAAAATCAATCCACTTGGTGGACATGTGGCCAATTACCTGCATTCAGTCCTCCTAGGTTACCTTGGTAGATTTCTCCTCTCCAAGGTTCTAGTTGAATGACCCTTAGACATTTTAGCTTAGAAGAAAGAAACTCTAGTACCATGCAAGCTACCATTACTGCCAATATTACTAAGCGGGATCTTCTTCCTTGGCCAGTTTAACCCGTTTTGAACCTGGCCATAAATATTCCTTTTCACCAGATGTTAAATATTGGGTAGTTCCTAAAGGAACCAGTAGATTTGTGGAACAAGTTTAAGGCCTTGTCTCTCCCCAGATTGGTTAGGAAGATGCAGAGTTCGTTTCTTTTGGGGTCAAGGTCCCCTATTTGTAGCCTTTGAAACAGTCCTTATCAATCTGCCTTTGATGTTTGCATGCTGATTTTCTATCAGTTTTCCAATGGTGTGATCATTTGGCCAGTATATTCATTCCTTCACTTGGAATGGAAGATATCATTAATCACATAGTGGCTTTAACAAAATTTACTGAGCAAACTTTGAATATTAGTCATCAAGTCAATAGTTTGCTCAGTTCTGAAGTCTCTATGATGAGAAAAATGGTCTTACAAAATAGGGGAACTGATGATATAATGCATAATTCATGTTAATTTTTTATACTTGCTGTGTCTTTTGGAGTAACTCATCTTATGACACATATGAAGAATCAAATTTCTGTTCTGAATGATCCTTTTCCCAGTTTAGGGGAAATATGAGGAAATGGTTTGGAATGGCTACCTACTCCAGTATTTTTGCTTGGAGAATTCCATGGACAGAGGAGCTTGTTGGGCTACAGTCCATGGGGTTGCAAAGAATTGTACACAACTGAGCAACTAAAACACACACACACACACGCACACACAGAGGAGGATCTTGGCTTAAACCTTTGCTTAATGACATTGTTACTCCAATTGACAATTTTGATTACAGCTGGTGTGACTTATAAAGTGACAGTTTCTTGCCTTTTGCACTGTATATCACCTACTCCTATTAAAATAATGATACCTAAAAGCTTGAAACTGCTGGTCACATCCATAGTTCTCAAAAAATTAATGAACATGAAAAGTGCACATGTGAGGTAACACTGACATAAGTCCTATTGGACAACTTGGAATTTACCACTAGTCCATGCCAGACATCTCACTAGTATAACACCCTGAAAGGAAAGAAAGAACCAAGCTATAAAGTTGCAGCATGAAGGGACATGATAGAGCCAGGACAGGCAAGCAACAATCCTGGCACTGAGGGACCAAATGTTTGTTCACCTAATGCTTTCCATTAAAAGATTAATGATATAAGGGGGGGAACTGGTGAAATAAAGTCATATTTCATGACAAGACAAAAATTGGAACATAAAAATTTTCCTCTGCTTATTTGAGCCTCTTCCCTCCCCTTTAGTGTGTATTATGAATCTGCATTAGCCAGACCTCCTTAGGAGTAAACCTTTCCTCTAAATCTTGTAAAGGGTCAGGATGATCCACTAATCACTTTGTACATGCAGATCTGGATTGTATAAACTGTCAATACATCATTTGAAATATAATCCTTTGTCTCAAAAACATATATCACTGTATTTTGCTTATGAACCAAATGTATTTATTGTGACCAGCTATACGTTCCCTTAAGCTAATTATAACTTACAGCAATTTGATAAATTATACCTTTGTAAGTGGAACTGTAGCATTTATCTTTCCTTTCTCCCTGTTCTCTCCAGAAATTGGAAACTCTTAGGTTCCCAGCAACCTCATCAGGTGAATAAGAAAGGCTACCTCCTGGCAGATGCAGGAATCTCAAGATTTGTTGAGGAGCTTGAGAAGAGAGGAATACATTCAAGTCTATAGCTATCGCAGAACCTGATGGTAAGCCCTTGACATGTTTTCCCAGCCTGATGTCTTTTGAAAGTTCAATTTGAGATTCCTTGTAAAATTTTCCAGGATAGCCAACTTAAAAGAGCCTGTATGATCAATTGTTGTCGTTGCTGTTTAGTCGCTAAGTCCTGTCCAACTCTTTTGTGACCCCATGGACTATAGCCCGCCAGGCTCCTCTGTCCATGGGATTTTCCAGGTGAGAATACTGGAGTGGGTTGGAGTTTACCATTCTACCAGACAGAGCAGTCCTCAGAGCTTTCTCAAACACTGTCTGCTGGGTTATAATCCTTAGGCTGGCTCAAATAAAATTTTCCATTTTTTTTCTTAGATTGACTGCAGTTAAGTCCCCTACATACAAACTTTCAAGTTTTGAAGTTTTAAAGATGCAAACATGCTTTCACATGTCCAATCACGTAAGGTCACGTGTCTGGCATACACTGTCATGTGCGTGCATCCTCTACATGTAGCTGTGCTTCCATGTACTTTAATGCAGAGGACTGTATAGAATACAGTAGCACAGTATCTTTGTCTCAAGCTATATTTGCAAGAGAATATCTTCATTGAACTTCTTACTGTGCAACACGAGGAGCTTACTAAGGAAGACCTGATGGAATTGGAGGCCCAAAGAAAGAACAAAGGGAGACAAGAGGAAAAAGAAGTAACTAAAGAAATTTATGACATAGGAAATGGCAAGGGGATTTTCTCTATTTGAGGAAGCACTGATCATTTTATTTTTTTTAATATTTTATTGGCTGTGCCGGGTCTTACTTGCAGCAAGCAGAATCTCCCATCTTTGTGTGGATCTTTAGTTGCAGCATGTGAAATCTTAGTTGCAGCATGCAGGATCTAGTTCTTGGACAAGGGACCAAACCCGGGCCCCTTGCATCGGGTGCAAAGTCTCAGCCATTGGACCCCAGGGAGGTCCCAGAGGAGACACTGTTAGTTTTTGAGGCACGGGACCCAAACGTGGAATGGTACACAAAGATTGCAGAATGCAAACCAGTGTTGCTGTGTCATCTATGTTGAGAAAAAAAGATCTACTACCCAGACGTCATTGGATCATTTTTCCTAAAGGATGGGCAGAATTGAACCCAGCAAGGAACCAGAACCTGTGCCATCAGCGTCAGGTGGGAGTGAAACTGCAGCTCGCCCTCCGTCTCGTGTTGCTAATTATCCTTCAGCTCTGCCATCTCCCACCTCCTCTCCCTCCTCCGGTCAGTAACTCTTCTTGCCCGTTCACTCGATGCCAGCCTCTGTGTGCCCGCTGTCGTACTATACTACTGTACTTTTAAGGTACTGTACTATAAGATTAAAAAATGTTTATTTTTGTGTTTGTTTTTTATGTATTATTTGTGAAAAGTATTATAAACCTATTATGGTACAGTACTATATAGCCACGTGTGTTAGTTAACTAGTTAGTTAACCGGGGCTAACTTGGACTTTGATACAAATTGCACTTATCATTCTCAGAAAGGGGCTCATTCGTATGTAGGGGACTTACTGTATTGATTAATTTTTCATCAGGAATATAATCTGACTTCTTGTATTTATTGCAACAGAACTTGATCCAAACTGTTTTTAAAGTTAATCTTTTTCTGATTTTTATGTAGGGTATTTACTAAACTTTCAGTTAGGCATTTAAGAAAATCCTTTTGTTCTCACACTGAGATTGTCTAATAAGGCTGAGGTCATTGACTGTGATAAAGATTTTGCAAATCCATGAATAACCGCAATCAGTAGTCAGAAAGACAAGTCAAACAAGATACTTTAATGGTTAATCTCATTAGAGGAAAGATAATGACACCAAAATTCCTAGTAGGAGGTCTAAGAACTTTGTTTGGGGAAGGAAATAAGGTCCCATTTCTCATAATTCTACATCATTTCTCGGCCTTTTGGCTAAGATCAAGTGTAGTCTCACAATTCTACACACTCCTTAAATGAAAGAATACAATTCTAATGAAACCTCAGGCTCCATAACTTCCACTGTGTGGCTTGCTTGGTTACTCAGTTGTGTCTGACTCGTTGTGACTCCATTAACTATATAGCCTGCCAGGCTCCTCTATTCATGGGGTTTTCCAGCAAGAATACTGGAGTGGGTTACCATTCCCTTCTCCAGGGGATCCTCCCAAAGCAGGGATTGAACCCAGGTCTCCTGCACTGAAGGCAGAGTCTTTACCATCTGAGCCACCAGGGGATCTTCCCTCCATTGTGTAGAACCTTGTCAGTTACTTCCCATTGTATGTATTTTTCCATCAATTATCAATTATGGGTGCCATCAGTTATAAGGCCTTCCTTTCAAATGCGACATTACAATTTCTTTTTGACAGCCAGCTGACACATGTGTAACAGTGAAATTATTTTTTCAAAGGGGAAGGGCCATGAAGGAAAGAGACTTTACTTGCTCCATGAGAATCATTCAAGAGATGCAGGAAAGTAGAATCTTAAAAGTATTAATCTCTTATTAAGTCACATGTTGAACTATTTTTAGACTTGAACTTACTTTGTGCCATTACTCCAAGTACTAAGTTGTTGGAAGTTTGGAGGGAATGGGTATTGCAGGAATTTCATCTTTCTTTGCTTTTTTTGAAGCACTTGGGGCACTACTCTCTATTAAGTTACTCGTTTCTTTTTTAAATGATGTTTATTTATTTCTTTGTATCTGGCTGTGCTGCACAGCTTTTTATCTCGTTGTGGCCAGTAGGGGCTGCTCTCCACCTTCAGTGTGCAGGCTTCTCATTGCAGGGGCTTCTCTTGTCGCAGAGCGTGGACTCGGGGGCACGTGGGCTTCGGAAGTTGTGGCCCATGGGCTCAGTAGTTGCAGCTCCTGGGCTCCAGAGCACAGGTTCAACAGTTGTGGTGCACGGTGAAGCAATAAGCTTCATTGCTCTGCGGCATGTGGGATCTTCCCAGTTCAGGGATAGAACCCATGACTCCTGCATTGCCAGGTGGATTCTTTACCTCTGAGCCACCAGGGAAGCCCCATTTATTTCTTTAAAATAACTTTAACATATATTTGAGGGATGACTTTCATAAGATGAACTTAAATGTGAAAGTCAATTTTTACTGAGCCTTATGAGTTTCATTTTAGTAATTGGAACTAAATATTTAGGACAACAAACATCAAGCCCTGCTAGGGTTTCTCTCTGACAAAAAATGTAGGGGTTCGGCAAACTGTTTCACCACATCATTTTTTACTGTCACCAGATCTTCTGGGAGGAATAATCTGCACTCACTGTCTTCAACACCCAGATACTCAGTGACCCACTGCTCCCAGAATTCAGACCTCTCCTCCACTGAAACTGCCTTGCTGGCTAATTCATACTCAAACTTCAAGATTCAGGACAGTGGCCAGTTTAAGAAGTCTTTGTCCCCTCAGACTGAGCTGAGCACATGGCAGTATATGCATATCTGTATACTTGCACTTACCATAGTATCAAAAAGTATCTTTTTATACCTGTCTTTCCTACTAGGTATAAGCTTCTCAAAGTCAGAGATGTTTTTGTTAATTACTATATCTCCAATATCTGTCAAAGGACCTAGGACATAAAAGGAACTCAGTAAACTTGTTGAATTAACTTAATCTACTCTGAATGATTTAATCATAATCCCTTATGATTATACAGTGGAAGTGAGAAATAGATTTAAGGGACTAGATCTGATAGACAGAGTGCCTGATGAGCTATGGATGGAGGTTTGTGACATTGTACAGGAAACAGGGATCAAGACCATCCCCATGGAAAAGAAATGCAAAAAAGCAAAATGGCTGTCTGAGGAGGTCTTACAAATAGCTGGGAAAAGAAGAGAAGCAGAAAGCAAAGGAGAAAAGGAATAATATTCCCATTTGAATGCAGAGTTCCAAAGAATAGCAAGGAGAGATGAGAAAGCCTCCCTCAATGATCAATGCAAAGAAATGGAAGAAACAACAGAATGGGAAAGACTAGAGATCTCTTCAAGAAAATTAGAGATACCAAGGGAACATTTCATGCAAAGATGGGCTCGATAAAGGACAGAAATGGTAGGGACCTAACAGAAGCAGAAGATATTAAGAAGAGGTGGCAAGAATACACAGAACTGTACAAAAAAGATCTTCACAATCCAGATAATCATGATGGTGTGATCACTCACCTAGAGCCAGACATCCTGGAATGTGAAGTTAAGTGGGCCTTATAAAGGATCACTATGGACAAAGCTAGTGGAGGTGATGGAATTCCAGTTGAGCTATTTCAAATCCTGAAAGATGATGCTGTGAAAGTGCTGCACTCAATATGCCAGCAAATTTGGAAAACTCAGCAGTGGCCAAAGGACTGGAAAAGGTCAGTTTTCATTCCAATCCCAAAGATAGGCAATCCCAAAAATGCTCAAACTACTGCACAATTGCACTCATCTCACACGCTAGTAAAGTAATGCTCAAAATTCTCCAAGCCAGGTTTCAGCAATATGTGAACCGTGAACTTCCAGATGTTCAAGCTGGTTTTAGAAAAGGCAGAGGAACCAGAGATCAAATTGCCAACATCTGCTGGATCATCAAAAAAGCAAGAGAGTTCCACAAAAAAAGCTATTTCTGCTTTATTGACTATGCCAAAGCCTTTGACTGTGTGGATCACAATAAACTGTGGAAAATTCTGAAAGAGATGGGAATACCAGACCACCTGACCTGCCTCTTGAGAAACCTGTATGCAGGTCAGGAAGCAACAGTTAGAACTGGACATGGAACAACAGACTGGTTCCAAACAGGAAAAGGAGTACGTCAAGGCTGTATATTGTCACCCTGCTTATTTAACTTATATGCAGAGTACATCATGAGAAACACTGGGCTGGAAGAAGCACAAGCTGGAATCAAGATTGCCGGGAAAAATATCAATAACCTCAGACACGCAGATGACACCACTCTTATGGCAGAAAGTGAAGAGGAACTAAAGAGCCTCTTGATGAAAGTGAAAGAGGAGAGTGAAAAAGTTGGCTTAAAGCTCAACATTCAGAAAACTAAGATCATGACATCTGGTCCCATCACTTCATGGGAAATAGATGGGAAAACAGTGGAAATAGTGTCAGACTTTATTTTTGGGGGCTCCAAAATCACTGCAGATGGTGATTGCAGCCATGAAATTAAAAGACACTTGCTCCTTGGAAGGAAAATTATGACCAACCTAGATAGCATATTAAAAAGCAGAGACATTACTTGGCCAACAAATGTCCATCTAGTCAAGGCTATGGTTTTTCCAGTGGTCATGTATGGATGTGAGAGTTGGACTGTGAAGAAAGCTGAGCACCTTAGAATTGATGCTTTTGAACTGTGGTGTTGGAGAAGACTCTTGAGAGTCCCTTGGACTGCAAGGAGATCCAACCAGTCCATCCTAAAGGAGATCAGTCCTGGGTGTTCATTGGAAGGACTGATGGTGAAGCTGAAACTCCAATACTTTGGCCACCTCATGTGAAGAGTTGACTCATTGGGAAAGACCCTGATGCTGGGAGGGACTGGGAGCAGGAGGAGAAGGGGACGACAGAGGATGAGATGACTGGATGGCATCACCGACTCGATGGACATGGGTTTGGGTAACCTCCGGGAGTTGGTGATGGACAGGAAGGCCTGGCGTGCTGAGATTCATGGGGTTGCAAAGAGTCAGACACGACTGAGCGACTGAACTGAACTGAACTGAACTGAACTCTGAATGAACTCACATTTGGGTGAGAAAGACAATTTACCAACAAATAATTGAAAAATAATGAAGTCAATGCCATATAAAATGTTTGCCCAGGGTCTTATAGGGAGTCTGAGGAGGTACCAAACCTTATCCTCTTTATGATGTCAAAAACTAAACTGTGAGGAAATGGATATGTGGTTCTCCACCTAGGAGAGAAGGCTTCCCTGATAGCTCAGTTGGTAAAGAATCCACCTGCAATGCAGGAGACCCTGGTTCAATTCCTGGGTCAGGAAGATCCACTGGAGAAGGGATAGGCTACCCACTCCAGTATTCTTGGGCTTCCCTTGTGCCTCAACTGGTAAAGAATCTGCCTGCAATGCTGGAGACCTAGGTTTGATCCCTGGGTTGGGAAGATTTCCTGGAGAAGGAAAAGGCAATCCACTCCAGTATTCTTGCCTAGAGAATCCCATGGACAGAGGAGTCTGACAGGCTACAGTCCAGGGTCACTTGGAGACACGGCTTAGGGACTAAGCAGCAACAATAGGTTCCTTGGGATTCACTGAATACAAATGATAAATGTAGAGTTTAATGATATTCAAGAAAAAGAAAAGAATTTGGTGCAGTGTGTCCTATTGCCAACAAGCATAAAGCCCGGGTAAGTTGCTCTGGTTTCTCTATACTTAGGGGAAGCAACTGTTCTCATTAAAAGTGACTCTAGCTCAGGGCTCAGAGACAATAATCCATTTGAACATATATGATGGAAAGCCTGAGACCCCTTCTCCCAGGAAGTCATGAAATAAACAGTCTTTTGGCAAGTGCTCTCAAACCATGTACCCCAAAGGGCTCCACACCTCCAAGAAGAGAAGCCAAAGAGCTCTCCTTGTGGTCAAGACCCCTAACGTCTGCAGCTTTCCTGTGGAAGGCATCTTTGTGTAGACAGCAGCCTTGCCTGGTTTCTGGATCTGTGTATCTTTAAATAATAAATAAGAGAAACCCATTCCTTTCTCTCAAATAAGGCCAAGATAAGTTTTGGATTGTCTATGGCAATGGACTACCATTTCTGGCACAAGGCTGGCAAATAAAGAGACCAGAGCACAACCCCACCGTCATCCCCACCCCGCTTTTCTGAAACCATTATCCAGCTGCCTGTGTGGGGGCTGGGCTGACGACGGTTGCTGGCAAAACCTCAGGAGCATTTGCTCTACTGAGCAATCTACCTTTAGACAGACAGCGGAAGGCAGTGGGGAGTTTCTGAATGTTGGTCAACAAAGCATTTGGGGGAGGCTAATGGACAAGGGGAACCCTGTAACCAGTTCCATCTCTTCGTGTCTTGCAGCTTTCATCTCACTAAGGAATCAAACCATGATGTAACTCAGAGAAAAACCTCTCTCATTTTGGGCGATCTGCTATTTGACTTCTATTTATTCACACTGAAAAACACCATATTTTAAAGAAAATACGAAATGCAGAAGGGAAAACTATTTTAAAGCAAATAATTTTAAGTAAAAAGAAGGTCAAATATTCATTTTAAATGATTTTAATTTGATAACTATTATGTTCCAATTCAAAAGAGAATATTGCACAAATGCTTTTGTATCACAATCGTTATTTTTTCTCACCCTGGTGAGATTTTGACAAACATAGTTGGCTTTGGGAAATAACACAGAGAATGTTTTAATTGGTTTAGTAATTTCAATGGCCTGTGAAAAAATGAAAGTAAGATATTACATTCATAGAAAAGACAAGTATATATCCATAAATTCACCTGGCTGTAGTGAAAAATAATAAGCTTTTCATGGATTTAATAAAACTTAAAGGAGACAAAATTGAGAATGCTGTGAAAATAGAATGCAGCTCACAAACTTTTCAATGCAATCTTTTGCTTTAGAAAATCCATTAAACCTGCAAGACTTCTAAGAATATTTGATCACATTATAAATCTCTTATATTGGAAAAGTTAACATCTGATATTTTTAAAGCAAAAGTCTAAATAAATACAGACCTGAATTGTTCAAATAACAAAATCTGTGAATGGTGAGGTAAACTTACCAAAATAACATAAACAAACAAAAAGAAAACAATACCAGAAAAAAAAAATGAATCTTGTCATGGCACCGATAAACATTTCTGTCTAAACTTATGAATATATGACATTTTCTCTAGGTAATAGACACAGTTTTCATCAGTTATGTAGTAAATGCTGAAAATTTAAGAAAATAAAAATTTTAGTGGTCAGCAAGCAAAAATAATTCCATGAAACTCTCCCCATTTTTATGAATTCGTTACAACAATTTTTATTGTTCTTCCTTTTTGCCTTCTAATTAATATTTTTAGCAGAGGCATAGCACTGGAGTCCAAAGGCACATATATGGAGTCCAGAGGTGCACATATGCCTCAGGTGCCAGATGTTTTTTAAAAAAGCTTCCATCTTGCATTTTTGGTGTTTTTAGAATTGTTGCTCATCACATTCATGAACTACTTTAGCTATACTTTTAACTTATTTCCAGGAAAATTCAACCACAGTATAAAGAAAAAAGGCACAACCATATTAATTACATTGTTTAACACACCATTTTATACTTCCTTTGTCACTGGTTTTTATAAGTTGTGTGTTACTTCAATAGCATTAGTGTTTCTGTTAATGTTTAAGCTATATATTCCACATCATGATTTTTTTTTCAAATGGTTGTCTTAAGATACAATTAATTCTGCATATTTTGTGACCATTCCAGGGCATCTGATATCTGGAATATTTACAACTAACTTCATCAAACCTTAATGTTTTATGAAATACTTGAAAAAAAAATCTTCATAATCAATACTTTCAGAACACATTCTCTTATCAAAAAGAAAAGGACAACATAATGAATTAGTTCAACTATGCACCTTAATCTGGAAACACTGATTATGACTCTGCTTCAGAAAACATAATTATTCCATTCAAAATGGATTGTCATTCATACTGATGATTGGAGATTTACTTAAAATAAAATATACAGAAATTATGTGAGTTGGGATGGTGTCAGGATTGAACACGGGGGCAATTTTTTCAGGCAGATGTTGATAAGGGAATGGCAACCTGTTCCAGTGTTCTTGCCTGGAGAATCCCATGGACATAGGAGCAAGGTGGTCTCCAGTCCATGGGGTCACAAAGAGTCAGACTTGACTGAGCAACTAACACTTTCACACTTTCACTGGAGTATGACTATTTATGATCTTGTTTGTTTATTCACGAGATGAAGACTTCTGTGTTTATTTTCTATTCATTTGAAATATTCTATTATTTTTGTCAGGACAATTTTTTATTAATTTAGATTAATTTTACTCATCTGTCACTCACATTCCATTAGTGTTTAAAGAGAGGACTTAATCATAGAGGGGCAGAAAAGAGCAACCATCTGTGTTGCCCTGATTACACCATCATCCTCTACAAATTTCATTATAAATGCAGGAGAAACAAAATCTTTAGATCCAAATATACATAAGTTACTTGTAATATTTTAAATTAACGTCAAGTAGTATTTAAAGTTTTATCTTCTAGCCTTTTCACTCTTTGTGTAATAAAATTCCCACAAGTTAAGGAAGTTATTTGCTTCAAAATAAATTCTGTGGTATATCAGAATATTTTTGCCATCAGAAGTATAAGCATCGGCAAATAGGGAATTTAACTCTGAGTCAAAAAATATAGCAATATGAAATAAAACCCCCTTCTCACTGAAATGGCCAGTTCAGAAACATTTTCAGAAATCAAAACCCATAACAACAATTTTTAAAATCTTCACACATACACACTCGTTTCATTAATTAGTAGTGAAAGCCCTGCATGTCTGTGATGTGTTCACAATCATTCATGCTAAGACAAACCTACTGTAGCATTTCTCTTACAAAACTCTTAACTAATTTTACATAAAATACAGTTATTTAATTTTTAATACCTACTGAATGTGATTTGTTAATTCCACAAGGTATATCTTAAAACCTAATGCTTCCGTTCCATAGATTCAGTGTGTATTCCCCTCATGGCTTCAGGAACCTGGGTAAAGTTGTGGACCAGAGAAACGGGCCAATAATATTACTTGTGTGCTTTCTAGTTATCCTTGTGATGCTAACAAGCATTCTTTCTTTAATCTCAATAAAGTGACATGATACATGATTTATGCTCCTAGAAACTGATGTGTCCACTCCTCATTTGTCTTCAAACTTATCTTTTTAAAGACCTTATTGAAAACATATCCATATTAACAAAATCTTTTTTAAAAAAACCTACACTATCAGAGTTTCAAGTAGTTTTCTGATGCATATTTTCACATAAACCTAAATTCAACAGCAGGTCTGACACTGAGATTTGCTTAATGCATATTGTGCTTTGAATCTTTAAAGAATATATTATCTAACCTTTAGGGGATTATGAAAACGTGCCCAAATCCTAGCTATCAAGAGAAAAGCTTACGTATCTTGGGATTTCTTTTACCATTTTAAAAAAAGATGCTGATAGTATCTAGGTCAGTTTTTATTTTCATGCTTTCATTTGGATAGATTGTGAGAAATAATCTAATATCACAGTCCTTATTATACCTCCTGTACATGTAAGTACATAATGCAAACAGAAATACAATAGAATTGTCAGTAAAAGCTGTTCCTTTAAGGCTTACTGGTAAAACTCACACAGCTCCTTCTATTAATTTGTTCCATATGAAAACAAATTCATCCAGGGTTTTGGGCACAGAACACCAGAAAGAGCAACTTTAAAAAACTGGCTTAAGCATTTAAAATTAAACTCTTAAATCACAGTGTTGTTTGCTAGTGGTGAACCATGATCAGAACCAGAGGATTGTACAAACAATAATAACAGATCTTCCAGGACCTCCTGCTTTGGTTTTACCTCTTGAATTTACCCCAGGAAATACAGAGTGTTGTACTTTATTTTTCTTTTTTTTCAGGAATAGCAAATTGATAGAAGAAAATAAGCAGAGCTTACGACTTTGAACGCACCAATACCAATACTTTGGTGAACTGACAGTGTAGTCTACAAATACATGTGCCATAGACTATGAAGAAGGAAACACTTTAGGAAAAAATAATCACATTACAAAGTGTATTATAAAAATAAATTACACAGCATGTGCCCGTGGACCTGAAAGCTTTGCCAAAGGAAGAGAAATTTGACACAAAGATTGAATTGCTCTTGCTACCTATTTTTATATTATCAGCAAAACCATTTTCAGTTTTTATGTTTATATCCTCAAAAAAAAATTCACTGGAAGTAGGAAATTATTTCCAGTAGTGATCAGTAGCATGGAGGACCTTAGTGATGGTGGAGGGCTGGAGATATACTATCCATTCAACAGGGATTCAGAGGAAATACGCACACCCAGTATGTGCTTGGTTTACCATTTCATCTTGAGTTCATACGTAACTGGTGGATGATGATGCTTTCTATAAAGAGAAGAGAGATACAGCATTTTCAATTAGACTGAAACTCACATCAGTAGTTTACGTGAGGGTCAACACCATATCATTTCACTAACAGGCCATAGGCAATAAACAACAAAACAAACAAAAACAGGTGCATGAGCCCAGTAGCTTCTCTGGAAGTTCTGTCCTATTCTTGGGTAACTTCTTTATATTGACATAGGAGATTTACCTCTAAGGTTCTTAAAGCCTTTTAGAAGCCATTCTAATATTATAGCAATATTTGATCAGTTTTTACCCAAGGAAAGCCCTGAACACAAAGACAGTAATTTCTATAGATGAGTCGCATATGGAAACCAGACTATTTCATAGAATTTCTGTTCTGAATGATATTCACATACTTTTATTTTATATGTGTGTGGACTTGAATTTTAATAAGGAAATATTTATTTTATTCCCAGGAAGTCAATAAATAATATTTATCTTTATTCTCAGGAATAAATAATAATATTTATATTATATTATTATAAATAATATTTATTCCCAAGAAGTCACTAAATACAGATGACTCATTTCTTGTCTCTGCTTCTTTTTGTATATTCCACCTGGGAAGATGTTTTATAATTCTGCATATGCTTTTCAATCTAAATTCATTTTATAAAAGTAAATAAAAATAGATTGAGATAGTAATTAGAACAGTACCAGCCACAACGAGTGTGTAATATTTACATTTACTTGATTTATCTCACTTTTATCTTAACTTTTATGCCTTTGTGAACATGTATCTTTTTTTTTCCATTGTGTCATTGAGGCCTTACTATATGCCCATCACTGCTGGCCGTGAGTTTCCCAGGTAGCCCTAGAGGTAAAGAACCTACCTGCCAATGTAGAAGACCTAAGAGATGCGGTTTGATCCCTGGGTGGGGAAGATCCCCTGGAGGAAGGCATGGCAACCCACTCCAGTATTCTGGCCTGGATAAGCCCCTGGACAAAAGAGCTTGGCAGGCTCCAGTCCATAGAGTCGCAGAGTCGGACATTACTGGAGCCACTTAGCACTCACGCACTGTTGCGCATGGAACTACATTGGTGAGCGAAATGAAGCATGATCCTGCCTTTGCTGAGATTGCAAGGAGCAGAGAAGAGAAATAACTAAGCGTCAAATGGTTCCTCTGCCTGAAAAATGTATTGCCACCCCGTCAACTAATGTCGGGCTGTCTAGGTGGCTCAGTGGTAAAGAATCTGCCTGCAGAAGGAGATGCAGGAGGCATAGGTTCAGTCCCTGGGTTGGGAAGATCTCCTGGAGAAGGAAATGACCCACTCCGGTATTCTGGCCTGGGAAATCCCACGGACAGAGGAGCCTGGTGGTCTACAGTCCATGGGGTTGCAAAGAGTTCACACGATTTAGCGACTGAGCATGCGGTGTGCTCACAAACATTAATTGAAGCACATTGTGTTGTAGACCTGGAGGTTTACTTCACACTGACCACTAGGTGGAGATATTTCCACTCCGTCTCTTGACCTTTCTGAATTGAATTCGGGATAAACAGATAAGCAAAGTAAAATGAAATACATAAATGTTTTATATACTTAATAGTAACTAGTTATGAATGTTTTGCAAAACTTTTATGACATATATGTGATTTTTCACTGTACCAGAAACTCGGAAAAATCATTAACTCATTTTGTCTTTTGAAAGTAGTTCTAGCCTCAATTTTTTTCAACACTTAAAAATGAATTAAAATCTTCAGGTAAAGAGTAAAAACACTAAATAAAATATTATGTAGTTAAAAATCAGAGTCTCTTTTTTAATTTTAGAAGTAAAATGCTATTTCCTACTCAACACTGTTTCTTTTTTAAATTTTCTAAAGTAGTTTACAAAGAGGAAAAACACGTATGTCTCAGACCTCCCTAACAGAATTCAAGTATCTTCCCCATTTTCCTCCCCTAAGAGACTACAGGAAACATGTTTAAAAGAGTGAAATCTAGAATTGTTCTTATTGTAGATGTAATTCAGAATGTGTTTGCCTTGTGTCTTCACTACAAAATGACGGTATCAGAAATTCTCTCTCAAGTCCCTGGCAGGACTAATATTTTGCTTTACTGTGACACCTTCTTCTCTCTCCTTGAGTGTGCAAACCTCTACATTCCTCAAGTTGTCTTCTAATCCTAGAGTTTTATAGTCTCCATAATAATAATAGCTTTCCAAGATACATGCATCCCAGTATTCATTGCAGCACTATTTACAATGGCTAGGACATGGAAGCAACCTAAATGTTCACTGACAGAGGAATGGATTAAAAAAAGTGGTACATATATATAATGGAATACTACTCAGCCATAAAAAGCGCAAAATAATGCCATATCCAGCAACATGGACAGACGTAGAGATTGTCATACTGAATGAAGAAAGTCAGACAGAAAGATAAATATCAAACTATATCAATTATATATGGAATCTTTTAAAAAATGATACAAATGAGCTTATTTACAAAACAAAAAAAGTCACAGATATAGAAAACAATTTTATGGCTCCCAATGGGCAAATGGGGAGGGGGGATAAATTGGGAGATTGGGATTAACATATGCCCACTACTATATATAAAATAAATAATAAGGGCCTACTGTATAGCACAGGGAACTCTACTCAGAACTCTTTAATGGTCTATATGGAAAAGATTCAAAGAATCTAAAGAAGAATGGAAATATATAAATATATATGTATATAAATATATACGTATAATATATATATACACAGATTCACTTTATATATATATTCAATATATATATATGGCAGGTTCACTTTGCTGTACATCTGAAACTAATACAACATAGTAAATCAACTGTGCTCCAATAAAATAATAATAATAATAGATTTTCAGAATTAGTATTTGGTAAAAATACATATATTTTTATATATGAGTCCATATATAGAAACAATGTCTTGGTTGGCCATTATATTTTATTATTATTTTTAAGGTAACAAACTGGTAATCCATGCATGCTATTATATATTAATGTTATTAATCAGATTGTATTACTAAAGAAGACTATCTCAAAAATACTTGATAACACCAAATGAGAGCTTATTTTATTTAATTCAACTTAATAATAAAAGATGGCATTTAATATTTATGTACATACAATTTACTTAAAGGAATACAATTAAACCCAAGTTTATTTATTTTATATAAATAGGGACATATTTCACTTTGCTTCTAAATATAGTGAGACAAGATCTATATGACAGTGACTTTATTATTTGAAACTTATTAAGGATATTTATTAAATCTATGTTTGATTGTTATCTACATTTTTTCCAAATCTGTAAGCTGACTCAGATAAAAATCGCCCAGCCAATGCACAAACTCATGAGAAATTTTTAAAAAGGTTGTTTTAACGCATTAAATTTTGAGGTGACTCATTACACAGCAAAGCTGTCTGATTCAGGAGTCCATGGTTGCCAGCAAAAAAATAATAATAATAAAATAAAAATGCTTTAAGGATTAGTACCATTATTTGTGTGTTTTTTTAAGGTGGGATTTCCAAGTTCCTTCCTGTTTCTTTATGATTTAGGATGATAAGATCATACTATAAACTTTATTGAAGTTATAAATTCTGTCAGCAAATCTTACTTTATCTTCGATCCTATCCTCAACTCAGAATAAGACCCGAATAGAGGACCAAAGGCCACAGTTCAGCCTCTATCAGCAAACTCAAAACAGCAAAGCACTTAAATTTGGGGCCCTCTGATGTGTAGGTATTTAATAACAACTTCCATTTTTCTAACTGAAAGAAGAACAAGACTTCTAAATCTTAATCAACATATACACGTGGGTTCATTGGATTCTTACATATAATTTTATATTAACAGTTGATCAAAGAGCTTACAGATGTTTTCCATTATATATTTCTCTTAAGTGTTACCTTGAGGTTTTTTTCTTAAGAAACTTCAGGTAACACATTAAATACATTGTTTGCTCTCATGATATTATTGTGAAATGATGTGGCTTATGAATTCATTCTTTTATTACACTAGCTGTTAAATGACTTCCATGGAAAGGATGCATTGTTGTTGTTGTTCAGATGCTAAGTCATGTCCGACTCTTCGGGACCCCATGAACTGCAGGACGCCAGGCTTCGCTGTCCTTCACCACCTCCCTGAGCTTGCTCAAAGTCATGTCCATGGAGTCAGTGATGCCAGCCAACCACCTCTGTCGTCTGTCCCCTTCTCTTGCCCTCAATCTTTCCCAGCATCAGAATCTTTTCCAATGAGTTGGCTCTTTGCATCAGGTGGCCAAAATATTGGCGCTTCAGTTTCAACATCAGTCCTTCCAATAAATTTCAGGGTTGATTTTCTTTAGAATTGACCGGTTTGATCTCCTTGCTGTCCAATGGACACTCAAGAGTCTTCTCCAGCACACAGTTTGAAAGCATCAATTCTTTGGCACTCAGCCTTCTTTATGGTCCAACTCTCACATCCATACATGACTACTGGAAAAACCGTAACTTAGACTATGTGAACCTTTGTGAATTCCTAATTACACTTGACTTCTGTCCTTACAAACATGACTTATTTATCCTCCATGGGTGGTATCCCCAAAACTCCTGGCCAGTCAGATGACTTAAGACCCAAAGCTGTATACACAAGACAGGATTAGGGGGGAAATCTGGGGGAGAATGTCTCTTGAGTGCTACAGTAGGGCAACCTGGCAACAAATTAAATTCTAATTCCTCCCAGGAGAGCCCCTTCAGCTAAGGAGTAAGAAAGATGTATTCCCTGCAAAGTCATTGCCTTCCTCCTGAGCAATGCCTATGTTCATGCTCTGTCAAACTCAAGAGAACCCTCAAGCTCTAAATTTTAAAAATCAGCTCTAGTAACTGAGATCACATCACTTTTGAAAGCCTCCAAACTAATCTACCAGAGACAGAGCAAAAGTTTGACGACTAGCAGGACTTCGCATCAGTAAAGAAGGGCTGCTTCATTCACAGGAAACCACACACTAAGTTACAGGAAACAGTTTCTGTTGGTTTCTGCATCAACTTGGCTGCCGGATGGCCTGTTCCCCTGTTCCATGGCCCCTGCTCCCAGGGGATCTGCCTAGAGAGCAAGGCACTGGCTTAGGGTTCTACTGTTCTTCCTACTCTCTGCTTTTTTCCTGGGGTTTCCTTCTACCAAACCCCAGCTTTGAACTTGCTGCCTGCAGGAGGATTTGTCCTCCTGCAAAAAATGTCCTAGTTCTCTACACCTTTTAGAAGTAAGAGTGCCTGGATATTGTTTACATTTAAGGTTTATTTTAATAAACTGCTTCAGTATTCAGTCTTGTTATTATCACATTCAGACATTAATCAGAGTTCTGATAAAACATCTGTTTTAAATAGGAAGTCCAATAAACTTCCTCTGTGGACTTGGACTTGTAGTCCTTCTTTTGGATTCAGCTCAACTAATTAAAAACACTTCCGCTGATCAGTTCTGTCATTTGTTTCAGGAAACTTTTGAAGCAGATGATACAAAGCCTCTGGAGGTTTCTCAACCATGTAAGAGTTTATTTGCTTCTTTCCAGAACATTTCCCACTCCATCATCAGACCAAGTCCTCGCCTCCCCAGCCCCCTCCCTGCTCCTAGGTGGCAGGAGTTACTAATCATCAGAGTTACGACTGGTAGCTTCTTTTTCAGGCAAGCTAGTTGTTCTCTCTCACACAGATTACTGTCCCCCAGATACAAATAAATCGGAACTAGTTATCCCATGCTTGCGTGCCTGCTAAGTCACTTCAGTCATGACCAACTCTTTACGACCCTATGGACTGTAGCCCGCCAGGCTCCTCTGTCCATGGGATTTCCCAGGCAAGAATGCTAGAGGGGGTTGCCATGCCCTTCTCCTGGGGATCTGTCTAATCCAGGGATTGAAACTGCCATCTCTTTTGTCTCCTGCATTGGCAGGTGTGTTCTTTACCACTAGCGCCACCTGGGAAGCCCCATTATCCATTCTGCTACTACTAAGTCGCTTCAGTCGTGTCCGACTCTGTGTGACCCCGTAGACGGCAGCCCACTAGGCTCCCCCATCCCTGGGATTCTCCAGGCAAGAATACTGGAGTGGGTTGCCATTTCCTTCTCCAATGCATGAAAGTGAAAAGTGAAAGTGAAGTCGCTCAGTCGTGCCCAACTTTTAGTGTCCCCATGGACTGCAGTCTACCAGGCTCCTCCGTCCATGGGATTTTCCAGGCAAGAGTACTGGAGTGGGGTGCCATTGCCTTCTCCGCCATTATCCCATGCTAAGTCACTTCAGTCGTGTCCGACTCTGTGCGACCCCATAGACGGCAGCCCACCAGGCTCCCCCATCCCTGGGATTCTCCAGGCAAGAACATTGGAGTGGGTCCATTATCCCATAGGTAACATTAATTATAAATAAAAATAAATGGTTGGAAAATAGTTAAGTACTTGAGCCAAGGGTACTCAGTTTCTACCTTTCAGACACAGGCCCTAGATGCTGGATGCTGAGATCAACTTAGGTTGACATAAGTCTACAACTGATCATAGGAGAGCATGGAATATAACATTACATGTGAAAATTGAGTGGCAGCTGTGATTTTTAGATAAGGCCAATATTTATCAAAGTGCTGGCCTGAGAACTTGAACACAAACAGAGTTACCACTTGCTATGTTGCGCTATTGTGCTAAATCGCTTCAGTCGTGTCCAACTCTGCAACCCCACGACTGCAGCCCGCCAGGCTCCTCTGTCCATGGGATTCACCAGGCAACCTCCAGAGGATCTTCCCAACCCAGGAATCAAACCTGTATTTGCTCCACTGCATGTAGGTTCTTTGCCTCTAGCGCCACCTGGGAAATCCCAAGAGTCTCCATGAAGATAGCTCAATATCTCAAAACCTTTGGCAATATTATTTTGGCCCATTGAGTGGATAATTTTGTCTATAGATGAATATACACTTTGCTCATTTGAAGTAGCTTCATCACATGAAATCATGAATAAGGTACTAGAAGAAACTGAAACCCTGGTTTCATCATCGAAAAGAGAGACACTCTAAGCCTTGGGGGTTTTTTGTTTTGATTTTGTTTTCATCTTTAACAATAGGAATAGTTATCTTGTTGACTTCTAAAGTCTGGTTGATTTCTAAATAGTCCTTGACTTTGCAATTCTATCCATTACACATACATAGTATTAACACAAGTAAAGAGGTCAAAACTATTTTTACTGGGTAAACAATTAACTATTAGTTTTCAGGAAAAGCATTATGACAGAATCTTTTAAATTGCTTATTGAACAAGAGTCAGTCAGTCAGTCAGTTCAGTCACTCAGTCGTGTCTGACTCTTTGCGACCCCATGAACCACAGCACACCAGGCCTCCCTGTCCATCACAAACTCCTGGAGTTTACTCAAACTCATGCCCATCGAGTCGGTAATGCCATCCAGCCATCTCATCCTCTGTCGTCCCCTTCTCCTCCTGCTCCCAATCCCTCCCAGCATCAGAGTCTTTTCCAATGAGTCAAATCTTTGCATGAGGGGGCCAAAGTATTGGAGTTTCAGCTTCAGCATCAGTCCTTCCAATGAACACCCAGGACTGATCTCCTTCAGGATGGACTGGTTGACAAGAGTGAAGGATATCATAGTATCACTATAAGCAGGAATGTCAGAATCATAACAGATAATAGCTAAATGTAAGCTGTAAGTCAAAGTGAAGTGGTTTGCCAAAGGTTACACTGCATTCCTCTGATCTCTGGTCAGTCCTGTGTCTGTTCAGTAATCCACCTTCTCTCCCTGTTCACCTTAATAACTATCTGCAATCTAAATCCTGCATATGGTGGTGTTGTTTAGTCCTTTAAAAGGACAGCCTCTCTGATCTATTTTAGAGGGTCCTGCATGAAACTAAAGAGAATGGCAAATCACCTGAAACCTTTTCTTTCCTGAACCCCTCTGAGGGAGTCAGAAAGGATGAGCCATTCATAATTCATTCAAGTATGTTCATACTTCACAAGAAGCTCTCAGGTCCCCTTAGTCCTTCACACACATGATGGCTTCAGAGGTGAGAACTTCCCAATCTAGGACTCCTGCTTGTTTTGAATCCATTGTCTGTGATGGTAATGATGCTTTTGAACTGTGGTGTTGGAGAAGACTCTTGAGAGTCCCTTGAACAGCAAGGAGATCCAACCAGTCTATCATAAAGGAAACCAATACTAAATAGTCATCAAAAGGACTAATACTGAAGCTGAAGCTCCAATACTTTGGGCACCTGATGCAGAGAGCTGACTCTTTGGAAAAGACCCTGATGCTGGGAAAGATTGAAGGCAGGAAGAGAAGGAGATGACAGAGGATGAGATGGTTGGATGGCATCACCGACTCAATGGACATGAGTTTGAGCAAACTCCGGGAGATGGTGAAGGACAGAGGAGCCTGGCGTGCTGCAGTCCATGGGGCCACAAAGAGTCGGACACACCTTAGCAACTGAACAACAACCACCTGCCTTGGTGCCTTTGGAGGGAAATAGAAGTAACTTACACCACTCGGAATGGTAGCACTTGGATTTTCCCCTAATTCCACCCACTGTTTCCTCTGTGTTCTCAGGCATGAAGTGTTGGCATCCTCCTCGTCACTCTCACAGGTTTGTACTGCAGACCAAAGAGGAAGCAAGGACGCCTCCCTCTTCTCTAACTCCCAGCCATCCTTCAACTGCTGGTTTTGCCCTCTACAGGAAAGTGCCCAGTTTTGTTGACAACATTTTCCGTAAAAAAAAAAAAAAAAAAAAGACGGGCTTTAAACCCTGACTTAGATTCTGAAATAATGGTCTGTCTGGGACAAGACTCATGACTAAACCACCAGCCGCCACCGCCATGCCTTCATGGAGGGTGATGCTTTTATAAAAGAGATTTTGGAGAAAGACAGAACCACCCGAAAGAGATGCCGGCGGAAGGGCAGCTTCCACGGAGAGGAAGCAAGTCGAGCAAGTCAAGGCAAGGTGAGCTGGCTGCTCTGCAAGGCATTCGGTGGGCCTGGGGGTGGGAGTTCAGCTGGGGGGCGGGCAGGGCAGGGTGGTCAGGAGCCAGGTCACAGATCCTGGGTGCCACATGGTCTTTCAGTGTTGACTGATATTTTAACTTTGCATGCAAATTACTTTAACAGAAATAAAGAGCCATGGAAGAATGAATGGGAAGCGGGGGCAGAAAAGCTTGAGCATCTATCCTGTCAATGGCTCCATGGGTCAGGGAAGACAGAGGAATAGCCACAGAGGATGACACAAATGAAGAAAGAACTGTGCTGAGACGGAAGGGGCCAGAGCATATCGATGTCTCGTGTGGACGTAACAGGGAAAAGGAAGCTGAAAGAGCAGAGGGGTGAGAAGATGACCAATCATGAAATCCTGAAGGAGGAGGTAGCGGGGAAACGCTGACCGTCATCTGGGTTGGGAAAGTTTGGGAATGATACACTCCTGTGTCCTGGGGAATCCTCCCTGGGCTCCTCTTGTTCCCTCTTCTCTCTGCCCGCCTGCCTCCCACACACATGTGCCCTTCTTATCCATGGGATTTTTCCAGTCAGGAAAGCCTCACTCTCTCCTCAGTATTTCCAAGTCTATGAAGGAAGGAGAACTTCAAATCTCTGCGCATCTTACATTCGGGGACAGGTTTTTGTTTCCCTGAAATTACATTCTTCCCACACTGCACACCAAAGCTCTGTCTTCACTTCTTCCTTAAAGACATTCAAGTAAGAGGTCCGGTAATGCCCTACCTGAATGAATCCACGGAAACCTCCAGACACTCCAACTGCCCTGTGTCAACCTGTCCTCACTGAAAGTATCATAAAGATAACAGTAGAAACTGAATGCCTCTGTTCAATCAGGTGACCCGGATGGGGAAGTTATTTTCAAGAAACGATCAAGATCCTCTGAGCCATGTCTCATCTTGGAATGTTTCTGGTACTATGCATGCTACATGGCCATGATCATAGTGTATAGAAACAGCCAACACACACAAATTATCTTTGTGTGTGTTGACTGTTTCTGCATACTAAGATGGTCAGTGGTAAAGAATTTGTCTGCCAATGCAAAAGCTGCAGGAGATGCAGGCTCGATCCCTGGGTTGGGAAGATCCCCTGGAGAAGGGCATGGCAACCCACTCCAGTATTCCTGCCTGGGAAATCCCATGGACGGAGGAGCCAAGCGGATTACAAGGAGTCAGACAAAACTTAGGGACTGAAGAACAAGACCAGGGCTGCTCTGTAGCTCTGTGGATGGGGCCCCACGTGTCCCCACATTGTAATCTGTGGCCATGGTACCTCTCTCCCTCCCAGGATGAGATCTGATGGCATCTGTCCACAGTAGCCCTGGTGAGATCCCTGCTACATAATGCTTTGTTCCAGAACAGAGGGAAAAAAAACTCTCACCTTTTCATCCCATTCATTCTTACAAAAGCACATGCATCTTAAAAAAAAACAAAAACATTAAATTCACACATGGAAGCCAAAGTTGGAGTGCACCGAGTCCTCCACCTCCAACCCCCAGTGGACGTCACTTCTAATATGCAGTTTAAAACAAAGTTAGCCAATCAGCGTCGAGTTGGAGCTAAAATTACAAAGGAAAACTGCCACAGCATTGCTCTTTATCATTTCTGAAAAGCGAAGATGTGTGGTGCCGCCGAGTTTTCTTAGCGGGCTGTATCCCAAGGCCCAGATGTGTAAACATCCTGTCCATGCACGGTTAAGCATCTTCTGGGCCCTCCCTGTGGATGGAATGAGCTTCCAGGCAGAACCCCTGTAAGCGTGATGCGTGCAGGTGAAAAAGTGAAATAGCAGCAGTGACAGCTGAAGAACAGCAGGTAGAATAAAAAAATGCAGTGCTTCATTCTCTGGACTCCTTCATTTGTTCAAATACAACATGTTATGGTACAACAACATGACATAGCCTAGATGCCAGGGAGGCATTTGAATAACAGCAGAGCGTCCTTGTTTCTGAAGGGGATAATGTTCACTCTACAAAAGAGGGGAGCTCCCTTTCGAAAGAACATAAGTTGATATTCCAAATAACCAGATCTCTAGTTTGAACGTGTTCAGAAAGTTCGTGTTTTCTTTTTCTCTCATTCTCCCTCTTCTTCTACCTTGAAATTCCCTTATCAGGGCACATCGACTGTGGTTGCTTAACGTTTTAAAATGTTTGCTGAGACCTGAGCTGTTGGCCACAGTGATCCAATTAAGTGAGTGTGAATATGGAGATGGGTCTACCTCCTTCATCCACAATTTGAGTCCAGGTTCTACAGGGAACAGGAAGTCCGGTGTGGAAAGAACTCAGAAGGCAGTCTCTTTACCCTGAAGCTCAATGATTCCCTGGTAGCTCAGATGGTAAAGAATCTGTCTGCAGTGTGGGAGACCCAGGTTCAATTTCTGGGTCAGGAAGATTCCCTAGAGAAGGGAAGGCTAACCATTCCAGAACTCTTACCTGGAGAATTCCATGGACAGAGGAGCCTGCCAGGCTATAGTTCATGGGGTCACAGAGTCAGATTTGACTGAGCCACTAACACTTTCACTTTTTTTTTTTAAAGGGCTTCCCTTGTGGCTCAGCTGGTAAAGAATCTGCCCACAATGCAGGAGACCTGGGTCCGATCCCTGGGTTGGGAAGATCCCCTGGAGAAGGGAAAGGCTACCCACTCCAATAATCTGGTCTGGAGAATTCCATGGACTGTATAAGCTATGGGTCACAAAGAGTTGGACATGACTGAGTGACTTTCACTTTTAAACAGTGGGCTAGAAACCAATCATATGTCTTTAAAAAAAAAAAATCTACCTTTACACAAATATCAGGAACAGGGACTATCCAAACAATTTTGGAACCCTCACAATTCAGAAGTGAAAAGTAAAACCCATAACTAAGTACTTACTGTGTTGTTGTAAAGTTGACCCAGTTGGCTCAAAGACTTGGAAAGGTGCTGCCTACCTGAGACTTCAGATGCTAAGCTGAGGGTTATCAGCCTTGAGCTCATTTGTGGTTACTTGACTATGAAGCACTACGTCCACATCAGCACGGTTAATCTCGTAGACAACAGCATTTTGCATTCACTCACTCTTCATGCATATTAAAACATGCTTAAAATAAACAACATGATACAAACACAAGTAATAATACACTTCACCACACCACACACACACACACACACACACACACACACACTCATGAACTGGTTCTGTACTTGTAAATCTACACTTGACTGTGAAAATGTTTCAATTCAATTAAGCTATGCATGATGTCATTTTATGTCTTGGCAACAAAGTATCAAAATTTACTGACAGCTATTCTCTATCCATTACAACCTCTGTTGAGTTATAAAGGGCCACTTGGCAGCACCACTCCACAATTTAAATCAACTGCACACTTGAGTAGAGCGTGAGTCTGACATTAATGGCTCTAAAATTCCAATATCTTTACAATACACACACACACAAATAAGTAAAACTCTGTTTTTAGAATTCCATATATTATTTCCATTTTATTTCACATTGGAATTGTCTCCTGAAATTGGCTTTGGGGCTCTGTTTTTGCAAAACTTTCGAGGCCCAGGCCTTGTAAGAATTAGGAAATGGTTTCTGCATTTTGTTTGTTTGTCTGTTTCCCGCACATGAAGCAAATTTGGAGTTCAGTGGAAGTAAATGACAACTGGTAAACTATTTCCTATTTCAGAAAAGAGCTTTTGAAAAATCAGTTACGGTGGAAAAAGGCCTACTTAATTTCATTTACAATTAGGAAATAAGGCAGCAGCTTTGGAGAAGTTGTGATCGCCCCCCTCCCCCCACCCCAACCCCACAATCTTACTGGTTCAACTGATGAGTCTACTTTCTCGAAGCAAAAATGGCTCTAGGGGTCAGGCCCTGCCTCAGGCCCAGCATTCTCTGCCAAGCACGTAACATACAGTAGTTTTGCTAGTGAGTTCTATGTCCCGGCCTCAAAACAAATCCACAAAATAGGAAAGACACATGGCTATTAGTTGATTATTTTATGAACAAGGTATCAAAAACTTCAGTTAGTACACACAGCGAGTGGGCAGGGACAGACAGCAGCAGGAGCATCTGCTCGACCTACCCCCTCCGCCACTGCCCTCAGCCCTTCCCCCCTCCAGGAGAGGTAGCGCTGCTGGCTGCAGATTTCTTCAGCTCTATTTTCATAGACTGAGTCTCAGCTCGAGGCTCGAATTTGGTCAGATTTCCTGCTCCTGGGGCTGCCACTACTGGCTTTCCTGCTTTCATACCTTTTGACATAGGAATGCGGGTGGGTGTAGGTCGCTGGGCTGACCCGTCTTGTCCCGACTGCAAGAGAAGAAAAGACAGAGACACAAGGGCCGCGTTGGTGAGTCTCCTCCTGGAAATGCCATCCATCTAAACATAAGCACACCACAGGACCACCCGCAGATGAGCCCGCCCCAGAGAAGACTGTTGTTAGAAAGTTGGAGTGGCTTGCTGTCTAGTCCACTCCATCGCCCCCTTTTCCCTCTCCCTGAACATCTATGCCCAGCATCTTTCTGTTCTTAAGCCCCCGACCTTCACTCCTGTTTCACAGAAAAACTACAGGCCACCCTGCATACACTCGGGCATTTTTATCCCTCCTGTCCCCAAACTACCTCCACTTTCTTTAGATGAAGCAGCTCTCCTTTCCCCTCCTAATGAGGCCAACTCTTCTCTTTTTTGTCACTGTTGACCACATCCTCCGTTTTGGTTTTTTTTTGGCCTTGTGGCAGAGCATGCTAGATCTAAGTTCCCTGACCATGAATCAGACCCCATGCCCTCTGCAGCAGAACCATGGAGTCTTAACCACTGGACCGCCAGGGGATTTCCCCACACCCTTCTTCTTGAAACAACACAGTGATCTCGGTTCGTTTCCAAGGCTAACCATTCAACACCATGGTAATCCAAGTCTATGCCTCAACCACTGATGCCAAAGAAGCTGAAGTTAACAGGTTCTGTGAAGACCTACAAGCCTTCTAGAACTAACACCAAAAAGAGATGTCCTTTTCATCATAGGAGATCAGAATGCAAAAGTAGAAGTCAAGAGATACTTGGATTAACAGGCAAGTTTGGCCTTGGAGTACAAAATGAAGCAAGGCAAAGGCTAACAGAGTTCTGCCATGAGAACACGCAAGTCATAGCAAACACCCTCTTCCAACAACATAAGAGATGATTCCTTCTTCAAGGAGTTCCTAGAACTCTCCTGCTGTGATATCTAACTTGGGTCTCATCCATCGCCTTGGGTCTCATCACTGTCTCTGACTCCTTTTCATTCTCAAAATGGCTCCCAGTTCCAGTTTGCCTGCCTTCTAAGTGTGGGTATCACCGTGCTCCATCCTCAGTCCTCTTCTCATTTTCCACACTCACCCCGAAAATTACCTGAATTGTCACCCACATGTGTCTGAGACCCTGAACCCTGAGCCATCAGTTCAGTTCAGTTCAGTTCAGTCACTCAGTCGTGTCCAACTCTTTGTGACCCCATGGACTGCAGCACACCAGGCTTCCCTATCCATCACCAACTCCCAAAGCTTGATCAAACTCATGTCCATCCAGTCATGGATGGATCATGTCCATCCATCTAACCATCTCATCCTGTGTCGTCCCCTTCTCCTCCAGCCTTCAATCTGTCCCAGCTTCAGTGTCTTTTCCAATAAGTCAGTTCTTCGCATCAGGTGGCCAAAGTATTGGAGCTTCGGGTTCAGCATCAGTCCTTCCAATGAATATTCAGGACTGACTTCCTTTTAGGATTGACTGGTTTGATCTCCTCGCAGTCCAAGGGACTCTCAAGAATCTTCTCCAGCACCACAGTTCAAAAGCATCAACTCTTCGGTGCTCAGCTTTCTTCATGGTCCAACTCTCACATCCAACTCTCACATCACAGGGCTCTCCTTAAATGAAGATCCAGATTTCTAACCACATGCTAGACATTTCCAGGGTCCCTGAGGCATCTCAATTATAACATGTCCCAAACGTTATTTATCTTCTTACCAAAACAATAATCCCCTGGGTTTCTCATTTTATCCACCCCTATGGCCAAGCCAGAAACCTCCGAGCTACCCTCTGAACTCAATATGTCATGAAATCTTTAATTCTATCTTCAGTATATCTCTGTGGCAACCCTCTCCAGTATTCTTGCCTGAAAAATCCCATGGACAGAGGAGTCTGGAAGGCTACAGTCCAAAGGGTCGCAAAGAGTCGGACATGACTGAGCAGGCACACATCCTCATTTTCACTCCCACAGTTCAAGCTTACATCTCCAGCCTAGAGAACTGCAACCATATCTCTTCCCTCAGCCTCTGCTGCCTCCAGCTGATCCTTTAAATTGTTTTATAAACATATCTAAAACAGAAATAATGTCATTTTAAAAATCACTACCCTGTTTATGGCTCCCTTGGCCTATTCTCTTGAGATTAAATGTCAATTCCATAATAAGACACACACGTCTGCAGCATCTGATCCTGGTGTGCACCTCCTCTTCTGATCCTGCATAGTGTCTCCAGGTCCGACTGCTGCAGCCCAAAGGGACTGCTCACTGTCCCCCACGTGACAGCTTGCCACACTGCCGCCCCTGTGCACAAGCTGCCCTCTCTTCTTATCTGCGAATACTTCTGCCCCCGGGGAGGACTTATCCGCTGGTTCCCTTGTACATCACGCCCTCACAGAACCACTAGATGGGATCTGATCCTGCCTCTCCCACTAAGCCAAGAATTTCAGCAGTCCTCTCTACAGTCAGCACCCAACCTGCTGCCTGAAGGGCAGCTAAAATTGCACAAATGATCTAGTCACACTATTCGTCCCAAACTTATTGTTGACCTTGATTTTATGGGATCTGATCTACCTAAAGTATGTGGGAAAACATTTAGCCCTTAGCAATCTTAGACAGTTGTTTTAAAGTCCTACCTGCATATGGGCTTTAATCAGTAATCCGAAATGTTACTCCAGAAGGGAGGGCTATCTTGATCTGGCCCTTAAAATGGGAATAAGATGTTCCAGCAGAAACTTTGCTCTAAATTACAACAATTACACCTCCCCTAGCTTTTATTAAAAAAAAAAAAAAAAATCTCAGCTATGCTGTGCTGCTTAAAAAAAACAGTATTGAACCATTTGAGAAGGGTGAGCAGTTCTGAATGATATTCAGCTCCTGTAGAGCCAATAACAAAAAGCTTTACTGACAAAGCAGTTTGTAAGTACTTTACTCTTTGAAGCCTGTCCTGGGTTTATGCTTGTGCACAGAGAATGAAAGTAAATTATAGTGAAGATACAGGCAAATAAGCCACAGTTTCTATACTTAAATAATAAGCTTCCTATCTTTTTAAGACTTTCTAATATCTGCTGCAGAACTTGCTCAGAGATTAGGGATCACAATTTCTAGTCTATTAGCTTAAATTAATATCTAAATAATACATGATCTTCTATAATTTCATCTACCAATTGTTCCCAATAAATGAAGAAAATCACTGGAGGTATTTTGAAAAACAGAATTTATTTTTAAGTTCTGGCCTTTATACTTTGGATATGCTTTCCTATAAACCATTTAGCCTTCCAGCTGGTTTTAACTAAATATTTATCAAGCACCTGCTCGCTGCACTGTACTATTAATAAAATAGTGTTTAGACATATAAATTCACTTCTTTTTACTTTAAAAAATTTTTTGATAGCATAATCTTTTAATCTTACTTTTCAAATAAAGTATGACTATGACCATACATAAATGAATATCAAATGTCTGAGGTTCTGGAAATATAACCCAGGAATAGTTTTCATTTTTTTGCACATTGGCCATTTCTTCCAGCCTCTATTTTTTAAAATACTTTAAACATTAAAAATCAAATTTTCAAACGTATTATTAGCATAGGCTGATGTGGCAAGAGGTCACTTTTGCAAGAGGGTTTTGAAGTGAACATGATTTAAACAACAAAAAGAAATTATCCCTCACAATTAGCTCAAATTAATAAAATAGGAGGCCCCTTCTTATTCTCATTTCCTGGTGCAGTCTCCTGGGAAACATCTGGTAGTGGGTTTGGGCAGAGGAGAGACAGGTGCTTTGGTTGTCTTTTGGGCACTGGGTTATTCTCAGCCTTCACTTCCCTGCCTGACCCCCGCATTGGCCTGAACCAGGACCCCTCTCTACTCACCACTGACTGGGTTCCTCTGGCTGATGAAGTCGTGACTGGGGTAATGGTGATGGTGCTGGTCACTTTGCTCGCGCCAGAGCGTGGCGAGAGGTGGTTCCTGGGCGAGCGAAGGACGGTGCCGGTGGACACCTCCTTCTCGGCCGTCACGTTGACCGGTCGGACAGTGATCACCGGACTCGCCCCTTCGGCCGAAGTCCCCGGGCCTCGCTTAAACTGAGAGCCTAGGTGAATGTGGATTTTGTTGTCTTCCGTGGTTATGATATTGGCATTGGCGTTGTATTTCCGGACTGGGGTTGGTCCAGGCTGCTTCTCCGGGGTGACCTTGAGGACCGTCCTTCCCACGGGCATTTCCTGGGATTCGGGAGGGACACTGATGTCCGTCGGGGCCGCCGACGTGGACACGGTCATGATCTGGATGGGGGACGTGGGCCTGTCGGCAAACGCCCCCCTCCCGCCCTCTGGGGTCTTCTCCCTGGAAAAGGTGGTGATGGTGACCGGAGACATGGCTCGCTCCGGCCCGAGGGTAGCTTCTGTGCCTTTCTGCTTCTGAGAAAGGACGTTTGGGGAGGGGATGATGGTGATCCTCGGCTTCTGGTTGCCCAGGGTGGGGATGACGGTGGTGCTCGAGAAGAACTCTTCTGCCGTGGGGCTGGTTATCTCCAGAGTGGCAGTGCTGTTCTCGTGGTCGGGGGTTACGCGAATGTGCAGCGGCTGGCCCTGCTTGGGCGAGAGCACCAGCTCTCCCGGGTGCCCTGGGCTGGCACTGGCGCGGGACCCCTTCTCGGGAGCCACCGGGGGCCCGTTCTCCCTCTTCCTCATCCACGGGATCCAGGACTTCCTCATGGTGAGCTCGTTGGCCGCCGGCGGATACCTGTCGAGAACCGACGAACGTTCCAGAGGCTTCTTCAGTCCCACCTGGCGAAGGTTGCTCATGATGTGGTTTTCCTCCTGAAAGGACTTGCGGATGAACACGGCTGGTGTGTCCTCCTCCGCTGCCTCGCTGCCCAGGGCATCCGTCTGCACGCCCGTGGATGTCACGGGAACATCCACCATCCTGCGCCCGTTCACGCTGGGCCGCAGGGCGCGGCTGTACCGCTTGGACAGCTCCAGCTCTTTGGTCAGATGGAGGACCTCCTGGCCCATGCTTTTGTTCTTATTTTCTTCTTCCATAAACCTCTGTTGAAGGACAGAGTAATCCACTTGGAGCTGAGAAAGCTGGTCTTCTTTGTTCATCAGTTCGTGAATCTTCTCTTTAAGAGCTTGGACCTCAGCTTTTAAATCTCGACTTTTGGCTTCTTCCAGCCGAAATCTGTGTCTCAGCTCAGCTTCTTGGCTCACGGCCTCGCCTTTCTCTATGGCTTTGTTCTTGGCGATTTGGTGTTTGATCTCCTCCAATTGCTGAGAGAGGAAATTGGCCTTATCCTGCTCGGTTCTAAATTTCTGCTCCAGCTGGTCATACTCATCTTCCGTCTTCATCAGGTCCCCTTCCACCACCTCCAGTTGTTGCAGACGGTTCTTCAGTCTCTCAATTTCCAGCGTTAGTTCCTTAATTTTGTTATCTTCAGGGCAAGTGAGCTCAGGTCCTTTTCGAGACCTTCCTCTTGTTATTTCTCTCTCCACTTCCTCTATTCCATCAAGTCTCTTCTTTAATAAGTCCACACTGCAGCTTAATTCAGAGGATTTTTCTTCTTCACTTTTCAGTTTGCCTATTAACTCATCTCTCTCTTTCGTTAAATTGTATACCTTTTCCTCCATTTCAGATTTCAGCTTTAAAAGCTTCTTACTTTCTTCGATGAGTTTTTCCGTGACGTCCATAACCTTTCCTTGCTCCACCTTAAAATTTTTGTTGAGTCCATCCACTTTTCTCTCCTCTTGCTTTATTTTTTCCATCATATTTTTCCTTTCATCCACCAGCATCACAGTAAAGGACTTCAACTTTGTAAGATCGTCTTTGAGGCTTAATTCAGCCTTTTCCAATCGACTTTCAGAACATTCCAATTCTTTAACCCGACTCTTGACCACCTCCAGTTCATTGAGCAGGTCCTTGGTTAAGTTCTTTTCTTTCTCCAGATTTAAGTGCAGCTGGGTGCACTCAGATTTACTCTTGCTAAACGCCTCTTCCAGTTTCTCCAGTTCCGACATTCTCTTCTGTAACTTCTCAACTTCAATTTTGAGCTCCCGGCTATGGTGTTCTTCCTCCTGCAGTTTCTTTCTCAGTTCCCGGCACTGGGACTCGGTTTTCGTGATCTCTTCATCTTTACCCTCCATCTCAAGCACGCGCTTCCGTAGATTTTCCACTTCTGCCATGAGGCTGGAGTTGCCGCATTCCCCTTTGGCAATCTTATCTCTTAGTTCCTGAAGTTCTTCTTCTGCCTTCTGAAGGTTTTTGTTGGTCTCTTCCAGCTCCTCGATTCTCTGAGTCAGGCCAACCAGCTTGAGTCTGAGTTGTCTGTTGTGAGACTCCTGACTGGCCAACTTAGCATTCATCTCCTCATGCTCCTGGGAAAACCTTGATGCCTTGTGTTCAAAGTCCACTTCCAACTTGAGCAATTTCTGCCTGTCTTCTTTGGATTTGGAAGTGATGGCTTTGAGCTTTTCTTCCTCTTCCCTCAGTTTCTGAGTCAAGTCCTGTACTTTCTGGCTCTGCAGGCCAAGTTGCTCGATGTGCATCTGCCTTTCATCCACCAGCATGAGTGCAAAGGACTTGAGTTTCACAAGCTCATCTCTCAGTTTGTTGAGCCGCTTAGCATTTTCCTTTTCTTTGCGGGCTTGGTAAGCTTTTTCCTGTTCAAGGAGTTTTTTCAACCTAGAAAACAAAAAATATTAAAATATCCTATTTTATTACATAATATTTTATTTATGATATGTTTTTATACATATCAGAAGATTGTGTGCATGCTAAGTCTCTTCAGTCGTGTCCAACTCTTTGTGACCCTAAGGCCTGTAGCCCACCCGGCTCCTCTGTCCATGGGATTCTCCTGGCAAGAATACTGGAGTGGGTTGCCATGCTCTCCTCCAGGGGATCTTCCCAACCCAGGGATCCAACCCACGTCTCTTAGGTCATCTGCATTGGGAGACAGGTTCTTTACCACTAGCACCACCTGGGAAGCCCATTAAAAGATTAATCAGCAATAAGTGTCTTAGATATGAGCCAAAAATAAAATGTTATTATAATAAATCCCTTGTCAGTTACTGAAATATGAAGGTTTAACACATAGCCATAAATGAAACCAACCAGAAGTCAGGATGCTAGCTACCCATAGTAAGGGGTAGCATCTAGAAGGGAGCCTGGAGAGAGCTTTTCACCTTTTCTGTTTCATAATCTGTGTGCCTTTTTCAAAGAATTATTCAGCTTCTGAAATTTCAGTAAATTGAACCCTGATGAGTAACTTTGTACATATATGCTATACTTCAATAATATAACGATGGAGTAAAAATTTAGGTTTTGCAATAATAGTGACTATTTGTGTAGAATTTTCTGTTTCTAGGCACCAGGTTTTATTTTATCCTCATGGAAAGCCTCCGAGCCAGTTACTGCCACTGTCCTCCCAAGGAAGATGAGATGGGACCAGCCCCAGTCAGTCAGAAAGGAACAGGTCTGGGGTCTCATGCGGTGCAGCCCAGGATACTTGCTCTTCGCCTTGCATCGTAAGACTTCAAAAGAGAAATTCACTTTAACTGAAAGGGAAGACTCAGAAAAGAAGATGTTTTGGGTTTCCTTGTTTTGTATGCAACTATCACCCGACAGGAGCAGGGCAAGACGAGCTTTCTGATAGACAGCAGAGCTACATAACTGACTTGACACCAGAGCTGGCACAGGATCTTGTCTCTGTTTTCTGATTTAAACATTTCCTTTAGACTGAGAGCTAGGTAGGGAGGAAACACAAATTCCTATCAATCCAAAAAGACGTGGCAGTCACAGGAATTACTGTTGTATATGCATGAAATGCATTTTTTCTATGGTGGTGGTGGTGTTTAGTTGCTAAATCATGTCTGACTCTTTGCAACCCCATAGACCATAGCCTGACTGTAGCAAGCCTAACTCCTCTGTCCATGGGGTTTCACAGGCAAGAATACTGGAGTGCGTTGTCATTTCCTTCTCCAGGGTTATGATGTTAATGTATATGTTTTAATGTTAATGTATAGCTTTAAAAAGTAGAAATAGAAGTAGACCAAAGTATAGTTACAGTACTTATGGTTGTCAGTTAGCTTACACCAATTTTTAACAGCTCTTTTCAATTATCCATAAAACAAAATTAATGTAATATTTACCACATGTAGTATAAGAATGCATTTAGTAATTATGCTTATATGAGAAGCAAGTTATAAACAACCACTAATGTATTTGTTGTAAGTACATTTTTTTCTTTCAATATATTTTGAACTTTATTTATTATGAAAGATTTATTTCATAATTAGATGAACTTGGATTAGATTAGATTTAGTTGGATAACAGATTAGCTGTTACCCAAATAAACAGACTTTAATAGTGTCATATTGGACTGTGCAAGAAATGATGTAACATACACAGAGTAACTATAATCAAACCCAGTGTCAGATAGTTATTACAGAAATAGCTCAGCTGATGTCACTAAGTTTTTTCATAGAATTTATTTCTATAAAATATACCATTGTATCTAAGCATCTATAACTGAAATGGGTAACTTTCCAAACTCATTATGGCTTTATTTATAAAATAAGACAAAAATAATTATTTTCAAATGCATGAGTTGAATGAGTAATACTGTAATAGCTTCACTAATTGTGGTTCTTACATGTGTAAAAGGGCATTTTATTGATTATCTTATCTTTTTACTTGGCGTCAAAACAATTGAAATGTCACTTTACTGTAGAATAAGAGACTTCAGGGGATATTTTCAAATTCTTGGCCTAACTAGATTGTTAGAGACAAATCACTGTTCTCAAATTTAAGGCTTAAAGTGTTGAAATTTCTAAAGATAGTTGAAGAATCTTATGCCTCTGTGCTATTTGAAGCAGAGAGCTGGAATGGCTAAAACATAGACTTTGGGGTCAGACACAACTGTACCTGAATCCTGGCTCAACTGATACCCTGGACCCTATGTTTTCTAGGCTGTAAAGGAAGGTGCAGTGGGTACTAATACCTCCCACACAGGATGTTCTAAAGACTGAGAGATGGTAAAAAAAAAAAAAAACAACTGACTGACACACAGACTCAACACATGGATGTAATAAAACATAAATATAAGAACTAAAGAGTACGCTATTTCCTCCACATGGGAAGTCTGTTCAATGCTTTTTGTGTTTAATCTGTATTTTTACGTCATTATCTGGACTTTGATAGTAAAACCTGGGGCAGTGATGTTTCAACCAGAGAAAAGCATAGCGTTTTCTGCTCAGTAGACAATTCTGTGAGCCAAGGGTGTAACCTTAGATCTCAGCTCCATAAAACCACATTTTTCAGGTCCTCTTACCTGTGACTATTTCTCTTTTTCTAGGCCCATTAAACTTTCTCTCCTTCCCTCTTCTTTCACATTTTAAGCCATTCTCATCTTTTAAGGGCTTCCCTTGTGGCTCAGCTGATCAAGAATCTGCCTGCGATGCAGGAGACCTGGGTTCAATCCCTGGGTTGGGAGGATCCTCTGGAGAAGGGAAAGGCTACCCACTCCAGTATTCTGGCCTGGAGAATTCCATGGGCTATATAGTCCATGGGGTTGCAAGGAGTCGGACACCACTGAGTGACTTTCACTTTCACTTTCATCTTTTAAAGTGGACCTGACAGCAATACACAACCCATTCTCTGCAGGCTCCCAAGGCCCAGTTCCCAGTTGGTGTAGCTGAGAGTTAGATCCAGGACTTGGTAGACTTGTGTGGCTCAGTCAGGACACTTTGCCAACAGTATCTGTGCACAGAGACCTGAATTCAAGTGTCTGTAGGCAGGGCGCTGGGGATGGGAAAGATGGGATGAACTGCAAATCTTTGCAAAAGAAAATGTGGACTGTGACTGCTTACTCACTGGCAGGAAGGGAGAGAAAAAATTACTTCAGTGCTTTGGGTCTGAATAATTGCAAATAGTAGTGTCTTTAATAGAAGCAGGAAAAGAGATGAGAAAAGGTATTGGTAGAAATTGAGAGTTGAAGCAACACTAACTTAAGTATACCAGACAACAGTTAACAATACTGTACTGTATATTTAAGAAAAATGTTAAGACGGTAGATCTTGGGTTTTTATTTCAATAAGGGAAGTGACAGTTCCTTAAACATGGGAATAAATATGATATGCAAAGGAGAAACTATGCACAGAGAGAAAAAGGAAAGGATGGAGAAAAAAACCTGGGGAAATGCCCAGAAATAAAGGGCAAAAGAATGAGGAGGAGCTATGGGAACACATGTCGAGAGGGGGGAGAGGGGACTGAGCTGGGGAGATATAATTATACCTGAAGAAATAAACATTAAGAAAAAGCCTGGAAAGTTTTCTAACATATCAGATAAAGGGAGAAAGCTGTAAACAAATACAAAGTGGAGTGGAGAGAAAGGTGCAAGGGGAGACCCGTGGAACAACACAGGGGTGCCCCAAGAAAGAGAGGGCTTGTCTCCACCGACCTGCCCTTCCAGTCAATTTTGGCATCCCATTTACAGGTTGGTTATTTTTTTTTCTTTTTTCTTTTCCCATATCTACAAATCCTCTTTTTTACATTAAACAAGCATTGAGAAGCATTATCACATCATTGTGCACATTTCACAAACCATAACGACTATGGCATATTATATTTCTATTTCAAACAATTTTCTAATAGTTACACTTTCACATTGTGCTTTAAACACTTAATTTGCTCTACATTATAGGGCACTATTTCCATGTAATTATGTTATTGAAAGAGCAAATTAAGAGGATTTTGGTGCTTTATGTGCCCACTGGCCTTACCACCTCCCTCTGCTCTCTTTTCTATCCGTCTTGCCTTTCTTCAACCATCCCCTGGTTCTGAACATATTAACATTAAAAGGAGACAAACCAGAAGACCAAGACTAAGAAAGTGAATTAGTGCCCTAATTCTCATCAGCAGTTGCAAGCAGAGCATTAAGTATTCTGAAATCAAATTTATTCTTGGCAAGATCTTAATTTTCTGCAAACATTTTATCTTATTTAGAGGACAAAAGGAAGACAATAATCTAATAGATCCTTCAGAATTCTCTTGCCTTTCTTAATAACTATTCTTAAATGTATTCCTAATTTCTCTTTCATACCCAATAAAACTATGTGTTTTTTAAACTCACAGATTTGTCATTTATAAACATATTCAGAAATTAAATAATTTTCACCAAGAAAATGTTAAAAATATAGGCTCAAATATTCTGTTTATGGGGCACACATTTGTCAAGACTCATCAAAATGTATAATTAAAATTGGTGAATTTTGTAATATATAAATTATATCTGAAGAAAAAAATATTAAGAAAAAGCCCTGGAAAGTCTTCTAAGATGTCAGATAAAGGGAGAAAATTGTAAACAAATATAAAAGAGTCACTTAAAATACAGTAGAAAACATAAAATAGGTTATTAATCTTAAGGCAGAAAGAGGTAAAAGCAGAATTTGAAAAAATAAAGAGAAGGCAGCTAAGATTTTCGGATGGAGTTTGGACTGACTAGAAAACTTGTTCTGGGGAAATAATGTTTCAGGTACTAGAAAACCTTTAGTTCTAAAATTTCAAGAGGCTCTTTAGCACATCCCAAACTCAAATTTTTGCTAATAATTAATTTTTAAAAAAATAAAGGATAGGAAGAAAGGCGTTCTGATAATAAACCATTTTATTTACCAAGCATCTATTATAATACATCCTTGGCTATGTGTTAAGTGTTTTGATTAGTTGATTTTATTTTCATAACAATCCTTTGAGCAAAGGTTACTCATTACTATACTGTTTCATAAACAGGAAAGTCATTTGAGTTAATCAAGGGAACAGGACTAAGAAGGTCAGATTGGGATTTTAGACCAAATCTGTTTGACCACAGTGCTCTTTACAATAAAGTTATTTCTCAAGTAGGTATTGCTTGGACAGCTGAAGTTTGCAAGACTCTAGGTTGCATGTGTGTGTGCTAAATCACTTCAGTCATGTCCCACTCTGTGCGACCCTATGGGCTGTAGCCCCCAGGCCCCTCTGTCCATGGGAATTCTCCAGGCAAGAATGCTGGAGTGGGTCACCATGCCCTCCTTCGGGGATCAAACCCACATTTCTTATGTGTCCTCCATCGGCAGGTGTGTTCGTTACTGCTAGTGCCACCAGGGAAGCCCATTTGTTTGTTAATTGCGTCTTATTTGATTTAGCCTATCTTTCTGGAATTGTTAAGATCCTCCTTGAATTGTTTCATCACCCAGTGTATCAGTTCATGTCCAGAATTCTGTCAAAGGAAACATGACCCCAGTGACTAATTAAAGGACAGGTCAATGCACAAAGCACTTTAAATACATTCAGGCTCTCCCTGCTGCTGACATCAACCCATTCAGCAACAGGACGTCATCACTGGCCACCCATGAGCCTGTGGGGCTACTAGTCATCATCTTCCTGAGCTCCCAGTCCTCCCCATGTGCCTGTTCCAACCACATCTTTCTCACATCAGTCAACTAAACCAAATTCTCCCAGATGTTTGGGTCCCAAATCTAGAGTCATCCTTGAGTCCTAGGCATCCTTATTCAGTTCTTCAACAAATCTTGTCAACTCTACCTACAAAATACAATCTACAGATGAATGGTTCTTACATTTTTAAAAGCTTGTAAAACGTAACTAAGAAGAAGAGGCAGATATCGTATGTAGCCTGCTAAGTCTAAAGTAGGAGTCTAGTGGAAACAGCAGGGTAAAAGCACACAACTGGGAAATAGACATAATAGGTGGCTTAATTGAAATGAAGGGTACTTGTGGGAACAGAATGAGGAAAGAGGTTGAAAAGGAGGGACAAGCCACTCCAAGCCCCCTGTGGGCTAACAGGATGGATCTGAACTTGGGATTCAAAATATAAGGAAGTTCAACAGCTCTGGAGAAGTTGAAAATCAGGATGCTGCAAAAAAAATGAGTTGAGAAATACAATGAAGTCTGAACAAAAGTCATGTCTTTGAAAAAACAGAGAGAAACAGGGTAACATAGTGATTCTTAGGAGACAGAGTTTATAGGGTTTGGTGACAGAGTAAGGATGGAGAGGGGGAATTTGGACAGACTCTCCACCTTCTGGACAGGGTTATTAGTTTGCTCTAACTGATTATTACGTATAGGCTAGGAGAAGAGAAACAGACTTGGAGGGATAGCTCATGATGCTCCAAAAAAGGCACACTGACTTTGAGGTTGTCGAAAACCTACAAGTGAAATGCTTATTGGTAGCCTGGAGTTCAGGAGACAAATCTGGACCAAAGATACAGACTGGGAGTGTCCAGTGACAGTGTAATCTAAAGCCATGAGAGAAGGACATCCCTGGAGGTCCAGTGGCTAAGACTCTGAGCTCCCAATGCCAGGAGTCTGGGGTTCGATCCTTGGTCAGGGAACTAGATCCCACATGCTGCAACTAAGGGTTTGTTTCCATGCCACAACAGCAACTAAGACCTGGCACAGCCAAATGAATGAATACTAAAAAAAAAAAAAAAAAAATTTAAAGCCATGAGAGAGGATAAGATGAATGAGAGGTATGAGACAACAGAAAGAGGAGCAAGGACAGAAAAAAGATATTGAGATGAGAAAACATCAAGGAACTTAATGAGAGGCTGAGCAGGGAGGGCCAGAGAGTTAGGAGGGAATCCAGGCAATCGTGGGTTTGCAGACACCAACAGGGCAGGAAGGGGACATGTCCATAGCACAGTGCTCTGGAGAGATCAAGTGAGAGATAGGAAAATGGCCACTGTTTTCATTTAAATTCAAATTTAAAGAAAACACCTTCCATTGGATATGTCAGCATGCATATTGACAGTTCTTTGCGTGAGCAGTTTTAATGGAGTTTGGGGACAAAATACAGAATAAAGCTTAGTTGGGAAAAAGAAAAATGGAGACAAGTATCTGAGACTAATTATTTGAGATCTTGATTATGAAGGAAGGAGAAACAGGCAACTGGACACAGGACGCAGGTAAGGTAGGTTTAATATCTGTAACCTCATTTGTTAGATGAGAGATATTAGCTTGGTCCCACTTTAAAGCCCTTTGTTTTTCTTGATAGAAACAGTTTAGTTAATAAATGAATAATGGTAGACTACATAAGGAGGTAATTATAAAATACAACCATTTTGCAATCCTCAATGAAATAATGGGCATAGGCAAGGCTCATCAATGTTTCCTAAAAGATAGCCAGATACTATGTACATATGTATGGAACTCCACCCAAGAAATATTCTTACCAGAAAATTGAACCTGAGTAAGATTGAGCTTCACAGGGGCAAGAAACATACTAAATGACATTATGAGGATACAATCAGGAAAATTCAAAATGTAGAGTCTATGCAGTTAAAAAACCTAGTTTCTTCAATAAATAAATCCCAAGAAGAAAGAGTGTGGGAGTTGAAATTATAGATTAAAAGAAACTGAATCTGTTTAAATTCTCCAAATTTTTTAAAAAATGAGACAATTGGAAAAATTATATTAAGGAATTATTATTACATTTTAGGTATGATAAAGGATCTTGACAGTATTTTCAAAAGAATCTTTATATTTAAAAAATATATATTGAAATATTTACAGATGAAATGATATGTCTGGAATTCACATGAAAAATAATCTAGGGGAGTTAGGATAGATGAAACCAGATTGGTCACAAATTGATTAATTGTTGAAGTTAAGTACATGGGGGTTCATTATACTATTCTATTTTTGTAAATTTTTTGAAATTTTCCATTATAAAATTCAATCCCTTATTGTATATAGTCTTTAGCTTTTGTCCGCCTAAGTCTCAGCTAGTTTGGAGACTGGTCAGATTTTCTCTTTCCTTACAGTACCACATGACTCTCCTATTATAGTGATTGTAGGTGATTCTTTCATTCATTTCTATGTTTATTAAGTTAAGCTTGTTGAAGACTCAGACTTTTTCTTGCTTATTGGGATCCATCTACACTTACCCAAACTAACGCTAGGAAAAGCAGCTCATTCTGTACTATTCCACAGATATTTGTTAATTTCTTTCCTTTTAGAGTCGAAAAATAAATTGTTTCGGAGGAAAAGAGGGAAATGAAAGATTTTTTTAAGCCTTATTCTGCTTTTCCATCTTTAAGATAAACACCTTCCCTGAAACAATTGTCAATCTCTCCTCCTAAAGACTAAGGTCTGCACTGGACTATATTCATTCTTACTTTTTTCCTTGGAAGCAAACCAAGTAAGATTTCACAGATCTTTTTCCCCATCTTTCTTGGCACTCCCACTTTTTCAACCATTTCTCCAGATTTCTCAGCATTAACTCCAGACCAGCAATTCTAATTCTCTCTTTGCTTCCATTGTCACTTGTCATTATCTTAATCCATCAGACCCCATTTGAAACTCTGATGTCATCCTAGGTTTGTTTCTCATCCAGACCATGCTAATTTCCCTGTTCACTGTTTCCTTCCCTTCCACTATTTTTGCTCTTCAACTCTCCCTGTCTATATGCCTCTCTGTCTTTTACAAAAAAACACAGGTTAAAACTAGCAAGGGCATGATAGTAATTAGAGATGAATGAACCTCAGGAGTCAAGCTTGCCCACAATTTGAAGCCTTAAATCACATGCATTTCCTCCTCCCCCCCCTCCAACTAGAACATATCAGTTTGGTTCAGTTCAGTCACTCAGTCATGTCTGAGTCCTTGTGACCCCATAGACTGCAGCATGCCAGGCTTTCCTGTCCATCACCAACTCCCAGAGTTTACTCAAACCCATGTCCATTGAGTTGGTGATGCCATCCAACCATCTCATCCTCTGTCGTCCCCTTCTCCTTCTGCCTTCAATCATTACCAGCATCAGTCTTTTCAAATGAGTCAGTTCTTCGAATCAGGTGGCCAAAGTATTGGAGTTTCAGCTGCAGCATCAGTCCTTCCAATGAACACCCAGGATTGATCTCCTTTAGGATGGACTGGTTGGATCTCCTTGCAGTCAAGAGACTCTCAAGAGTCTTTTCCAACACCACAGTTCAAAAGCATCAATTCTTCAGCGCTCAGCTTTCTTTATAGTCCAACTCTCACATCCATACATGACTACTGGAAAAACCATAGCCTTGACTAGATGGACATTTATTGACAAAGTAATGTCTCTGCTTTTTAATATGCTGTCTAAGTTGGTCATAACTTTTCTTCCAAGGAGTAAGTGTCTTTTAATTTCATGGCTGCAGTCATCATCTGCAGTGATTTTGGAACCCAAGATAATAAAGTCAGCCACTGTTTCCACTGTTTCCCCATCTATTTGCCCTGAAGGGATGGGACCAGATGCCATGATCTTTGTTTTCTGAATGTTGAGCTTTAAGCCAATATTTTCACTCTCCTCTTTCACTTTCGTCAAGAGGTTCTTTAGTTCTTCTTTGCTTTATATAGTACAGAACTAAGTAGCTTGGTGGGCTTCCCAGATGGTGCAGTGGTCAAGAACTCGCCAGCCCATACAGGATAGGCAGGAGATGCGGGTTCAATCAGGTTCAGATGTGTCAGGAAGATCCTCTGGAGTAGGAAATGGCAACCCACTCTAGTATTCTTGCCAGGATAATCCCATGGACAGAGAAGACTGGTGGGCTACAGTCCATGGACTTGCAAAGTCAGACATGAATGAGTGACTGAGCAAACACACACAATCTATCTTTAAAAGCCACAACTGGCAGCAACTGAAAGGCTTGAGAAGCTCGTGGCTGATAACAAATTCTTCTTCTTGAAGATGGTGAGATCTCCTCCTACTAGGTGAGCACACGCTCGGTGCTTGCCAACATTTGGTAGCAACCAGACTCCAATGTAAAATTTGAATTTAGTCTTCATGAAAATCTAGTAAGATACTAATTTAAATTTACAAATGCTATATTCAGAAATAAATCACTTACTGTATTACTAGTATAATAAATTACTCTCAGTAACAGTAGAAATTAAAGTCTAGGAAATTATTTATTTTTTGCCCCAAACCATTGAAACAACTGTTTTCTCCCTGTTAGTCTCCTGCCCAACAGGAGGCCCATATTTGAGAATCACTGAGAACAAGCTCTCTGTTCATACATTCTGGTACAAAGCTCTCTGACTCACAGAGAAGGTAGCCAGGATTCATTAATTCACTTAAAAATTCAACAAAGATGAGTCGTAAAACATTATCATCATAAAACAATGTATCAGGTGCTTGGAATTAAAAAAAATAAATTGCAATGCTCTGTAAGAAGTGCCATTTGTGCTTTGAATTTAGGCTACTGCATGCAACGGTGGTGTGATTGGAGGAAGTCATTGTTCATGTCTTTGTAATTGTTTTTCCAGTAGCGTTCCCCTGCTGTGGGGAGCAGCCCATATGGCCCCTTTGGGAGAACTACATAAGGGTCACCCTCCTCCCTTGGGAACCAGGCCTGGCTTGACATGCTAAATGAAGACCAGATTTCAGCCCCCTTCCTTTCTGGTCAGGAGCTACCACCTGCACAACCACACACTATCATCCCAGGTCCTCTTCTGTCTCACCCTTCAGGTTTTGGTTCACATCTCCTCCCCAGAGAGGCGTTCTCTAGCCTGTTGAAAACAGCTTTCCAAGCCACACTCCATCAGGACTCCCTGTTTATTTCTTTTACTGCATGTTCCCTGTCTGAAAGAATCTGTTTCCTTTATCGTGTACTTAGACACTGTCTTTCCACCACTGCACAAGACGAAAGCACCATAAGAGCAGAGTCCAGGGTGGAAGTGCCCTCCTCGCACAGGGCCTAACACACAGTAGGTGCTCAGCCAGTATTTGTACAATGAATGACTAAACAAAGGCCATTCTGATGAAGAATGAAAAAAACACTGTGCCCTGTGAAGGGCAAACATCACGCAAATGCGAGAAAAGAGAACATCTGAAATTCAGAACAGTAGTCAACCTCCGTACACACAGTAGGAGGTGGGACAATGTCAAGAGATGAGACTCCAGTGAAGGCGGAGGTCAGATCATCAAACAGCTTGGATGTGACTCCTAAGGAGTCAGGCACCATCCTGAGGGTTATACAGACTTCTCAAAGGACTTTAAGAACAGTGATAACAGACAATTTCAATATTAGGATAGTCTGATGACAACATGGTACATGGATTGCAGAAAGGGGAGACGAGACACAGGGAAATCGGTTATGTAAGCATTGAAATTTTCCCAAGCCAAAGGAAAAATAAAGACAAAACTAAGATCACATTGCAATATGAGAAAGGGAGGTTATAGGAATAGTTAGGATGGAGAGTTGTCTAGTTTTGGTAACTGATAGAATGTGAAGGTTAAGGTAGAAAGAGATGGGATTCTTCCTGCGTTTTGATGTGGGTGAGTATAGGAATGACAGAGGCTTTCCTTGATCACACTGCCCAGGAGCATCACAGTCTAGCTGATTGATCTAACCAGCACCACGGAATCTTAGGAAGATAACTGCCCCCTTTTCCTCAGTGCTTTACTGACTTGAGCTAAGGACAAACTATCTTTTTGAAAAACTCAACTGACTAAGGATGGGCAAGACAAGTTTTTAGGTCTTTTCTAGAAGTATGACTTTTTGAAACGTTCACTTTTAGATCTCACTTTGCTTCATCTTTGAAAAAAAACAAAAAGGCACAGTTTTCTTTTATAAACTTGCGAGGGATGCAAATTAGGTCTCAAAAACCTCTTGATAGAAAGTGTTTTTGAATAGGGATCTTGACTTAACTTAAGAGATCAATGTTATACACAGCTGTAGAAAAAAAAAAAAAACTATTATTGAAATTACTAAATTACCAAGCTATTAATTTGTATATTATATTACTTGATAACATAAAATTCTACACTTTTCATTTTTATCTTTTATAAGATAGGCATCATATTAATAAGCTCCTTCTAGCTTCAAGCTTGCTTTAGTCAGTAGGAGGCACCAGGACTTCCCTGGCAGTCCCGGTGGTTAAGACTCTGAGCTCCCAATCCTGGGAGAACATGTTTGATCCCTGGTTAGGGAACTATGATCCTGCATGTCACGCAATGTGGCCAAAAAAAAAAAAAAAAGGAGACACTGAAAGGAGATCAGAGAATGTATCCTTTCCCTTTTGAGTCTTGGCTATTTGGCTTCATTCTTCTCCTAAGGGCCACAGTCCCTATTCAGAGCTCTTGCCTATAGATAGTTACTCTTGAGGGTTCTGGCAATTACTGGCCCTGGTAACTAACTCTCTATGTGCGTATTTATAATGATATCAAATTATCCTGTTTGAGTCTGCTGGGTTTTGTTTTGCTTTTTTTTGCTGTAACCTTGCATATCATACTGTATCTTGAACAGATCTTACAGTATGTAAGGTGCAGAGCTCAGGATCACTTCCCTTCTCTACCCCCAACACACAACTGTAGGAGGCATGATGTCTCCGAAGACAGATCTAGAGCTTGGAATCACAGGACAAATCCAAGAAGAGAGGAGTCACAGATAGCACTGGTGGAGAGTGGGTCTGTGAAGAATTGAGGAACAGGAAGAATGACTGAGGATAGCACAGGTGCACGTAGCTAAGCATGGGAAGCTGAAGCAAGAAGCGGGAAGGCAGAGCGGTGCTCCACCTCCCTCGGACCAGACACGAAGGGGCCCCATCTGTCCCCTGCCCTCAGGCTGGGCGGCGGGCACAGGCCTTCCCTGGGATCCCAAGGCAAAATTCCTGAAGCCTAGCTCTTTACCCTTTTTCATTTTGCACTGTGAGTTCTTTAGAGCTAGAATGTTTCTGGTTGATAAAGGAGAAAAACCACAAATACTGAACGCTGAATGGGAATATCCAGGAAAGTAAAAATAGGGAACTGCTGACAGAGGACCAAATATGAAATCACAAATATGAAATTTGTGTATAGAACTCATCTAACTCTGTAGAACTCCCAACCATGCCAATGATTTTCACTGACAGAGGATATATGCCTTTTGCGGGGGGCGGGGGGCGGGGGCACTTGTCATTTCCGAGCTAACCCTCTGTTCAGTGTGGTAGTTCTGAGTACATGCTCTAGAGCCAGACTATCTGGTTTGCATCTCGTTCTGCACCATCCTAACTTGATCAAGTTTCTTAATTTCTTTCTTTCAGTTTTCTTCTGTATCAAAGCGGGATGATAGTATCTGAGCACAGGGTCATTGTCAGAATCACATAAATGATTATATGTGAAGGGATAAGTACGCATTAAATGTTAGATACTATTAGCAACAATGCTAAATTGAAAGTCACTGCCAATCTGTCTTCCCTGCCCCTCCACCTGAATGAATTCTTCAAAGCTATTGGGGGTGGGCTGCCTCTACTATGCAGTGGGAAAGATCGTTTCATTCTTGAAACCTGAGAATGCTGTTGTTTATTTGTGGACACAGATGAGAAGTTTCTACCCACCATGTGTTAGTGGGTTAGTCACTCAGTCATGTCCTACTCCTTGCGACCCCATGGACTGTTGCTCACCAGGCTTCTCTGTCCATGGGATTCTCCAGGCAAGAATATTATTTATTGTGTTTTCATATTTCCTAAGTTGGTCAAAATACTACTCACACAACTTCAGGTTGATCAGATAACAGTAGAAAGAAGATGTCATTCTTTCCCTTTGATGTTGATGAAGAGTCAGCCAGGTGCATACATTTACTGAAAGATTTTCAGGAGGAACAGAAAAAGCCATGAAGCAGAGAAATTTGTCTCTAACTGTGTGGCCTTGAGCTCTTTCTTCCAAGTGGCCCCTCACCCTAATCCAAAGACCCATTCCACCCCCAAAAAAGGTGTCACCAAGGTGCATCACAGCTAATTATGGGATGCCGCCTCTAGGTACTGAGGGTTTCCTAAGTGGCTCAGTAGTAAAGAATCTGCCTGCCAATGCAGGAGATGCAGGTTCAACCCTGGGATGGAGAAGATCCCCTGGAAAAGGAAATGGCAACCCACTCCAGAATTCTTGCCTGGGAAATCCCATGGACAGAGGAGCCTGGCAGGCTACAGTCCACAGGGCTGCAAAGAGTTGGACAGAACCTAGCGACTGAGCACGTATGCCTCTAGGTAACATTGTGCATTATCACAAGAAGTACTCACCCTCAGACAATAAGCTCAAGGGAGTGATTTACCAGGGAAGCCAGAGAGTGGAGACGGTTTTGAGGTCCCCGAAACCTCAGTATGAGGGGTCCTCCCACAGGCTAAAGAGGCCTCTCCTGTGTTCATTTAGAAAATGCAGGGAGGGATGGGGCAGAAGTCAGATCTCCTGAGACTATTGAAACAAGTTGAAGCTAATCCATAAGGGTACACACATACCCCATTTTATCACTTTACTCTGTACATGTATTTATAGATTGCTGGACAAAAGTCACATTTTAAGCTCATATATTATGGGAACTCACACTATAAAAACATATCCTGTGGCAAAGCCTTTTATTAAGATACGATTCATCTGTCACTTGGGTAAATCTATTTTCATAAATAAGATTTGTTTAATATAGACATGAAATAAGCAGCAAATTAACTTAAGTACATAAATCACTGATAGCAGTGCATTCACATGCATTTATTTACTCAGAAAAATAACCCTCTCCCTTTCGAAAATGCCAGTGGAATTTATTGCCATTGTATCCAAAAGTCTTTTTAAAAGCTTTTAAATATAAGCATATGTGAAATTTCACTAGACTTTAAAAATTATTTTAGCACATATTTAATAATTATTTATCCAGTTTTCAAGTAACTTTAAAGCTAATTTTAAAAATAATAAGTCAAAACAAATAAAATTCCAAAACTCAGACTTAATTTTTGTATTGATCCTGACTATTGTTGATCAAGAGAAAAAGAAATGTGCCATGCCCTTCTGTTGTGGAAAGGATATTTAGTCTTACAAGTAAACAGAAATTCATCCAGCCACATGGAATTAAGAATACAGGCAGATCAATGCAGTGAACCCAAGATTTTCATCACAGCTGAATTCAAGATTTTCGTCACTTTAAACACAGAGACAAAACATTAACAATCAGTGTTACACAAAATTAAATCTACACAAATGAAAACCATACCATCTGCCCTTATGTTCAAATTTCTGTACAACAGGTCATATGGATCTGAAATCATGCTATAAGAATTTGATTAGGAGCAAATGAAGGTTTTTGTTTTCTCTTTTTTTGGTGAAAGACACTTCCCTCTAGCCCTATTGAATGCTAAATACAAGCTATTTGTTTTTATACACTCTGCTAAATTCATACAGTGCTTTTTGGCAGTTTGAAAAATTACTAAAGCTGAACTTTTTACACAACTGTTTAACACGGCCTGAATTTTAATGCCATTTACACTTTAAAATAAAACCTCCTGTTTGCTTTGTTACTCTTGTTATCACTGCCACACTGACTGTTTCAGCATAAACACAGCTTTCTTTAGATCACTGTGCAATCCAATTCATTGCCAACTTTTGCAAGCCTTCTCCACATGTGCAAAGAGAGATCTGCAGAAAATCCACATAACAAGAACAAAACCTTTGAAAATAATATTTTCACCTCAAATTAGTTTTTTGCTCAGTAAGAAATCATAAGTTAGAAGAGACATTTATAGCACATGGAAAGGTTGTTAAAAGCTTTCAGAACACATTAGTAGGACTGCTGGCAGCAAGATAAGAGATTTTTTCTGTTCTTATACAAACTCCCCAAGGTTCTGTAGGGTGAGATTACTGTTCCCCTCCATAGAAAAACAGGAGCACGCTTCCATACCACAAGGTGCTTCTTGGCCATTTCCAATCAAGGAGCCTGAGGCACCCAGGAAAGTCACAGTAAGCTGGTCATTTTCAAGGGTTGTCACCGTCCATGCTCAGTAAAACCTGTAGCCGAAAGTTGAAAAGGTTGTGGAGCCCTTACAGCCCTTGTCAGCTCTAGAAGTGTCCCAACTCAGCTTCCAAGATGCTCTTTGCACAAGACTGAGAAATGAGTTTACTGCCAAGGAAGCCTATGAACAAATGAAACGCGCATGGACCAAAGTAGCCAGAGTTGCTTAAATCAAAACAGATCTTGACCTCCTTACCTTAATACTAGGAAGCATGGTAGCTTTTGTTTTTGTTTTTTGTTTTGTTTTTTTTAAGGGGGTACTGAAGTTTGCTCAACAGCAGCTCAGCCCCCTACTCCACAGGGAATAAACCGTCACATTCCAGTCCTGTCATCAGAACAATGAAAGGTGAATGTTGAGCAAAACAGCCTCCAGACCACTAACTGGTGATGTCATTCTTCCCTCTAGGGTTCATTATTGTGCAGATTTACTCTGGTCTGAGAAAAGGGGTGGAGCTGCCTGGGACGGGCGGGGAAGGCAGCTCTTGAGAAGCATAATCAGTGAATGGGAATTACGTTCCACCCAGAGGAAAACTCACTGGGGAGGGCACCGAAGGGGAGGAGGAGGAAAAAGTTAAAGAAAAGACATGCATACAATGTCAAATGGGCCTCACTCCGGATTTTTCAAACTACTTAAACTCCATACAGTTCTATTCAACCCACCCTGGAATTTAAATAAGTAGGGATCCCACTGGAGCCTTATCTACAATTCAGCCAAGAGGAGGGGATTCACATTTCAACCAGAGTGCTGGTTAATTTATGTGTTATCTAAACGAAAACACTATAGAGTGTGCCAAAGAATGCCAAGTACCCATTAGTTTAAGAATCATTGTGTCTTGAAAAAAATTTTTACCTGTATTTCTTTCTAAATGTTTTGAAATGGCAAAAAAAAAAAAAAAATCTATGGCTATTCACACACATTCACACGAAGTCAGTGAATACATTCAGCCAAATTTCAAGGAGTATCTGTAACATTTATGTATTGTTCTCAAAATCACCTTCAGAACAGTTTTCTCTCTTTTATTCCCTCTTTCTTTCTTCCTCCCTCCCTTTCTTCCTTTCTTTTTTCTTTCATTCTTTCTTTTTTTCCCTTGTTTCCTTTCTTCTTTCTTTCCTGAATCTGCGTGAGTATTCAGTCAAAAAGCCATTAGGTAACTTAGAAGTTCCAGTATAATTTTTTCTAACCAATATGCATAGAATAGGTATATCATTTGTGTTAAATTATATTTTTATTATAGAATAAAAGCATAATACCAGATAAATTATTCAAATTAACTGCAAAGTTAACAATGAAATGCTTGCAGAGCGTTTTAAAACCCTCAGATAACTTTCTATTATATAAATATAAGCTATTATGTTATGGCATAGAGAAAAATAGGAAGGAAAAATAGTTAAAGATAAATGTTTTCCTACCTCCCTGATGTTGTCATGCTTTTTGCTTTAAGAACTTGTCTATCTTCTTAACAGCATGAATTAAGTATAAAGATTTGTGCATATTGTAGGGTTGCAGTTCTGAATAAATGTATTTTGATTATCAAGTTATTTTGGTAAAAGTTACATAAAGCAGCATTCATGATTAAGGTAAGATTACAGATACTGAACTAATTAGTTATTTATGGTCTTCCGGTTTTTTAATTTTTTGGAGGGTTCTTTCAAACTGTTTTCACATGGATGGGAAAAACTGAAATTCAAGAAGAAAAGCAGAAACTGTAACCATCATCTGTTGTACAAAAGTTCTTGTGAGTGTTGCAGAAAGGGGCTTCTTGGCAACTAATAGACCCGAGACTGAATGTTGGTTTGGCATCTTCTTTGTAGGTCACTGAGAATATGTTTCATAACTCCTCTGGCTTCAGTTTATCCAGCTGTATAACAGCGATATGGGTTCTAACTTACAGGGTTATTATGAGAATCAGGTAGAACAATGTGAGCCAAGGCCACAGAGTCTGGTAATAGATAGCTAATAATATGCTTATGCAGTTTATTCATGCTGAAAATGGTAGGCACTAGGCAAAAATACAAATTTATGGTTTAAATTTGACACGGACAATGCAAATCCATGCTGGAAAAGGAATGAAAGAGTCAGTATTGATTACATAGTCAAGTGGTATCTTGCATTCAGTCTGCTTAAGTGGTAGGTAGTCCCAGGAGTCATTGATTATGTTAAAAACCATATCAAATCAGGGACTTCCCTGGTGTTCCAATGGTTAAAAGTCCATCTACCAATGCAAGGGACATGGGTTCAATCCCAGATTGGGGAAATAATGCTATAGGGCATTGCTATAGGGCAACTAAGCCTATGCTCTGCAACAAAAGCATGACTCAGCAAACACCAAGAGCAGCCTTTTGAGATATATATATATCTCAAATCAATATGTAGAGACATACAATGTTAATAGCAAGAGAAAAGTCTTATCATCTTTGAAAAATCATTAAAACAAATGCCAAAAGTGTCAACACAGAAGCGAGTATTTTTCTTCCTGGCTTAATACCACTAAATAGTTGACATTCAAAATTAATTTAAAGCCCTATGATTAAGACTTTCTTAAAACAGCTGTATTTATCATAATTAATTAAGATTCTCTGGACAAATGATATTACTTATTAGAAGCTTCTTGGAATGAGAGGAAATGTTTAAATGGGCAATATAACCCTCTTTAAAGAGGGTCACAGTAGCTATTAATAGAAATGTCCCACCATTGGATCCTGAAGGGGAGGGACCACACTTTTTTTTTTTTTAAGCTTTATTTAGGTATAATTGACAAATAAAATTGTAAGATATTTAAAGTGTACATCCTGGTGACTTGATTTACATTGTGAAAGATTCCCCCAATCTGGTTCATCAACAGATCTCTCAACTCTCTCTCTCTTTTTTTTGGTGAAAATGTTTTAGTTCTATTTTCTTAACAAATTTCAATTATACAATACAGTGTTGTCAATCACAGTCCTCATGTTTTATATTGTATTCTCGGGCATTATTCAACTTACAGCTGAAAGTCTGTACCCTTTTACTAACCCCTACCTATTTCCTCCACCCCTTCAACTCCTGGCAACCAGTTTTCTGCTTTCAGTTTCCATGAGTTGACTTTTTTTTTTTTACATTCCACACATAAGAGCTATTGCACAGTATTTATCTTTGTCTGGCTTACTTCACTTAATGCTTATTTCACATAATGCTCTTAAGGTCCATCCATGTCATCAAAAATGACACATTGTCCTTTTTTCTCATGGCTAAATGATAATATTTCATTATGTACATTTATATGTCACATCTCTTTATCTTCTTTATCCATTCACCCTCTGATGGACACTTAGGTTGTTTCCATGTCTTGGCTACTGTGAACAATGCTTCAGTGAACCTGGGGGTGCAGTTATCTCTTTGACATCCTATCTTCATTTCCTTTGGATATACACCCAGAAGTGGGATTGGTGGGTCATATGGCAGTTCTATTTTTAATTTTTTTGAGGGACTTACCTACTATTTTCCTTAGTATGAAAGTGAAAGTGTTAGTCACTCAGTCATGTCTGATTCTTTGCGACCCCAGAGACTGTACCCTGCCAGGCTTCTCTGTCCATGGAATTCTTCAGGCAAGAAAACTGGAGTGGGTTGCCATATCCATAGAGGCTAAAGCAATTGACATTTCCACCAACAGGGATTCTTTTTTTCTATATCTCTGCCAACAATTATCTCTTGTCTTTTTTATTGTAGCAAATCTAACAGATGAGAAAATATCACACTGTGATTTTGATCTGCATTTCCCCATTGATTATTGTATTCACTCATTCTGAGTTGGCTGCCCACCAAGAACCAGGAAATGTATTAGGCACAGGGGACGTGGTGCAAACAGGACAGACAAGAAATGTATAAATATATTTGGTCTTCATCCTGATTCTGGCACAGGACTCCTAAAACCCTTAGAATTTCCTAAAGGTGTCTTGTTATGTTAATGAGGTATCTTTTGGAAAGCCCTAGGTAACCGAAGGATTAGGACTGTTGTCAGGGAACCAACCACAAGATCAAAGGGTTAGAATTTTCAGTCCCACCCCTTGGACCCTTCAGTTCAGTTCAGTTCAGTTGCTCAGTTGTGTCCATCTCTTTGCGACCCCATAGACTGCAGCACACCAGGCTTCCCTGTCCATCACCAACTCCCAGAGCTTGCTCAAACTCATGTCCATTGAGTCAGCGTTGCCATCCAACCATCTCATCCTTTGTCAACCCCTTCTCCTGCCTTCAATCTTCCCCAGCATCAGAGTCTTTTCTAATGAGTCAGCTCTTTGTGCCAGGTGGCCAAAGTATTGGAGCTTCAGCTTCATCTCAGTCCTTCCAATGAATATTCAGGACTGGCTTCCTTTAGGATGGACTGGTTTAATCTCCTTGCAGTCCAAGGAACTCTCAAGAGTCTTTGCCAACACCACTGTTCAAAAGCATCAGTCCTTTGGTGCTCAGCTTTCTTTATGGTCCAGCTCTCACATCCATACATGACTACTGGAAAAACCATAGCTTTGACTAGAGGGACCTTTGTCTGTAAAGTAACGGAGGGAAGGGGAGGGAAATGGAGATTGAGTTCAATTGCCAATGGCTAAAGATATAGCCTGTCATGCAGATGTAATGAAGCCACCATAAATGCCCCAAAGGATGAAGCATCCGGGTTAGTGAACATGTGGTGATTTGGACAGAGTGGCACATCTGGAAAGGGTATAGATGATAAAGAATCTGCCTGTAATGCAGGAGACCTGAGTTTGATTCCTGGGTAGGGAAGATCCCCTGGAGAAGGGAAAGGCCATCCCACTCCAGTATTCTTACCTGGAGAATTCCACAGATAGAAGAGCCTGGTGGGCTAGAGTTCACAGGGTCAAAAAGAGTCAGACATGACTCTGTGACTAACACTTTCACTAGTAAGTATTAATAAAATGTTTCTCTGAATTCTGTGCAAATTAATGGAACCCAAGGAGAAGTTTATTGGAACCTCCAATCTATAACTTCTTGGTCAGAAACACAAGTGAACAGGAGATGAGAGAACATGTTTTCTGAACATTTCTGAAAAAGATCTAGTTTAGCATATGGCAAGCTGGAATTTTCTCAATGTGTGGGTGATCACTGGGCCTGCCAATTCACTGTACTTTCATCACAAGAGACACATTTTGCAGCAGAGGAGGTTGTGTTCCAGAACTCTTAGAAGTGGATATCCTGGGGGGTTGGAGTGGCAGGCTGGGAGAAGAAAGTCACAGGACAGGACATGCTAGAAGCATTGCACTTGCATTCTTTAGGTGGGGCAGAACTTTCTTCCAAGATCTCTCTCTGGAGTCTTGGTCAGGGTATACTAAGTCCAGGCAGTAGTTTTATACACAATTATCTCCTTCTTTGGGAGAAATATAATCCAAAACTTCTCAAATATTGCAAATCGCAGAAGTCAGACAAATCTGTGAGCATTGGAAAGCTGAGAAAATCAGAGAGTACTGGAGGGAAGAAAGATGGATATAAACAAGTAGGTAAAGTTAGAACATTTGCATCAATAGAATACTGCAGGATTTGGTGACATTCAACCCTGACTATTCATTGAAAGGACTGATGCTGAAGCTAAAGCTCCAATACCTTGGCTGCCTGATGCAAAGAGCCGACTCATTGGAAAAGACCCTAATGCTGGGAGAGATTGAAGGCAAAAGGAGAAGGGGTCAGCAGAGGGTGAGATGATTAGATAGCATTACCAACTAATGGACATGAATTTAAGTAAACTCCAGGAGACAGTGAAGGACAGGGAAGCCTGGCGTGCTGCAGTCCATGGATTGCAAAGAGTCAGACATGACTTAGCGACTGAACAACAACAACAACACATAAACCAGAGCATTCCCCTTTTCTAATAACCTATTTGGTGTGGAGCAGTCAAAGGTCACCACTTCACGTTTCCTTCACATTTCGGGTCAGACACAAGTACTTCCTTAAGCATTTCAGAATGCAATAAATAACAGTAATTCTCAGTGAACTCCTGTAGGATAATTGAGACCTACACAGAAAATGTAACTCCAATCCTTTTAGGCACAGTATTTCTGAATTTAAGAGGAATGAGTTAAGATTAAGTAAAGTTGACCTGTAGTTTGCAGTTGAAGCTCACATTCAGCCCCTAAATATTATTTGAATAGTTTCTTAGCTAAGAGTTCACATCCAAGAACTGAATATGTTATGCATTGAGCATGAAAGACCAAGGTTTTGATTAATCTTTTCTGTTTAAACTTTTCATCACCATGAAGTACTTTCCAAACACAAGCATTCTTGGAAAAAGAGTGCACACTTGGTCAAGGAGCCAGAAAGGAGCAACCCCCAAACGCTGAAAACACACCTTCCCAAATTCCAACTCCCTATTTGAAATCCAGGATTTGTAATGCTAATCTGAGTACCTTCCTCCATCCTGGAAAAAAAATTAATAGTTATTCATCATCCATACGAAGAAACAGCACATTTTCGAAGTACTTTCTTAACTCTTTCCTAGAGATGAATTTGTGCAAAAAAACAAAACAAAACAAAACACTTTTGCGTGGTATTTATTATGGTTGCCCATTTAGGGCAGTATTCCCAAGGTTTTTCATTCCAGAATACTCTTACTTATTACTTTTCAATACTTTATTTTCTCCATGATGCTGAAATAAACCATTAGCTCAATTAAAAACTCAATCCAACTAACTTGGAATTTGGAGACCAAAATCAGTTGTTGGAAATGTTCACTTTTAACCCAGTTGTTTTTGCAACCTGGATTCAGGTGTTTCTCTGGAACTTACATATCTCACTAATCCTTCAATTAGCTAAAAAGAATCTGTAGATTTTTATTTTGTATTTTCTCACTTACAGAATGCCTATCAGAATCGATCAATTGCCTAGTATTACAACTGCCTCAATTACAATGGACAATCTCAGTGTATGGATAGATCAGAAATAATTTTTTAAAATCTGTCACTACCTTAGGAAATTATTCACTATATTTTGCCACTGAGGTAGGCTCTGAAGGCTGTAGTTATTGACTGAAAATCTGCCAATTAAAGTTCCATTCTGGCTGAGCTGTTTGATATTTCCTAATGATTTTTATGGTGTGTTTCTTAAAACTTCCCATCTGCTCTAGTTCCTGAGAGCTTTCAGATTAATTGTGAAGATAGGCATGAGTTTTTATTTTCATACATATACTATACCACTTACAATCAACCTTTTCTACCCCAAAATTATAAGCTAAATCTGCATTAACTTTCAAAATAAGTGAATTTGTATCCAGACTCCATTTAATAACCCATAATAACTTCTCTGAAAAATACATGCATTTAAATCCCTCAGTTCGATACACCATTAGATATAGCTCCTTAGATTAGCTTTTTTTTTTTCTCATTGTTTTATGCAGCTGTTGGGGAAAGAAAATAATTATTCCCCAAGCTATTCTAGTAAGTCAGTCCAAACTGGGCTTAAGCCTTTATTCTTTTCACTAAATAAAATGTGTTGTCATTTCTTTTTAATGTATTAATTTTTTAATATACAAAGTTATAAAAAAAAAAAGCTGTAAATTTATGACCTCCACAAAGTTACTATAGTAGTTTTTCTTCCAAAGGATACCTATAGTTACCACATATTTTACTTCTCATAAAATTTTATGTGGCTAAAATTCATAATACTGCTTTTTTTTTTTAGAAAGTCATTTTCCTGCTATATATTTTATTCTTTAAATATATTTTTTATTATGTGGGATTTATCTATCCTTTGGAAACTTAAAAAGTAAATGCTAAATCTTCCCTTGAGATGAACCACAGCTGTTAAATTGATGGTTCTCCTGAAATGGTAGAAACCAAGTCAGGACAGAAAAAAATAACCTTGGCTACAGTATGAGCAAGTAGCCTCATGTTTACAAATAAGTTACCTATCCTATACATAAAAATGACTATAATTTAGTAATTAGTAATTAGCCATTACTAAGAGACTCATTACTGAGACCCATTAATAAGAGCTATTACTAAGAGATCAGGTTTTTTCCAACTGATTTGGAATATTATCTTTAACATGTATTAAATTTCTATATGTACTATAATCTATTTCTTAAAATACATCAACTACATTGATCTGTCCATTCATGTACCAATGCCACACTATTTTACTTACTGTGGTTTTAATATGGGATGTTTTTTTCTGACAACTTTTTTCCTGGAAACTTTTCTTCTCTTTTTTTGTTTTCAATATTTGACAATTCTTGCTTGTGCATTTTTTATATGAAGTTTAGAATAACTTCATTAGTTCTCATGCTTAAAAAAAAAACTGATGATATTTTTATTAGGACCACAGTAAGTCTGTGGATTCATATATGGAGATGATAGCTTTACAATGTTCTCTCCAGTCCTAGAATGATAAGCCTTTCTGTTGGTCTCAATATTTTTTATATCTCTAGGTAGCACTAAAACTTTTTCTTTATGTAGCTCTTTCACATTCTTATGTTTATTCTTAAATAGTTAATATTTAATACAGTTCATATTATTTTGTCCTTTGGAAATATGAAAACTTGATAGTTGAATATTGATAATATGTAGCTTTATACCTTGCCGCCTCTTTTTTTTTTTTTTCTCAATTTTTATTTATTTATTTGGCTGCACTGGTCTTTGCTGCGGAGTGTGGGCTTTTTCTAGTTCCTATGTTTGGGCCTTCTCTCTAGTTGTGGTGAGTGTTCTTCTCTTGTTGTGGAGCACGGGCTTTAGAGCACACAGTCTTGGTAGTTGTCTCGAGCTGGCTTCTCCAGTTGCAGCATGACGGCTCTTTAGTCGCATTGCACAGGTCTTAGTCACGCCGAGGTCTGTGGGATCGTAGTTCCCTGACCAGGGATCGAATTCATGTACCCTGCATTGGAAGGTGGATTCTTAACCACTGGACCACCAGGGAAGTCCCACTGCCTCATCTTATTGAATTCTCTCTTGGTAGTAGCTTTTTAGTTTTCCTGTAATCTAAATACAAAACAGCAACCCCATGAGCCAACAGTAGAGTTTACCTTTCCACTATTTTGCATTGTTCTCAAAATGTCTTAGCTCGAGAAAATGTAAATTGTGATCTAATGGAACTGTCATAGTTTTCTTCTGAGTGTGTTTGATACACTAAGTGTGTTTGAGTGAGTTTGATACACACGTGAGCAGAAGAATCGACCACCTTTAGGCATTATACCCTATGCCTTGTGGAAAGGGCTTCATATTCATTGTCTCATGACCATAAACAACTTTATGAGATAGATTATCTCCATTCTATAGATAAAGAATCAGAGAGGTTAGATACTTGTCCAAGAGTTATCTAACTGGTCTAGTAAGTGGTAGAGTCAGAATTTGAATCCAGGGCTCTCTGGCTCCCAAAGTAAAGCAGGCGACTTGAGAAAACAACTTGTCCCTAGGTGGCAGATATTGAGGGCTTCTAGTACCATGTAGCTAGAGTAACCCAGGGAAGAAGTTAACGGTGGTTGAAGAAGTTAAACTTAGTTCAGATGAGCCTCTTAATTTCACAAAACATTCCTAAGCACACCCTCAATACTCTGGGGCATGTGTGCTGCATGCTCAGTCATATCCAACTCGTCACAACCCTGTGGACTGCAGTCTGCCAGGTTCCTCCATCTATGGAAGGTTGCCATTTCCTCCTCCAGGGGATCTTCCCAACCCAGGGGTCGACCAGCATCTCCTCTGGGCAGCAGATTCTTTATCACTGAGCACCCTCGAAGCCCCCAGTACTCTGGAACCAGCCACATGCATGCGGGCTAAGTTCCTTCAGTCGTGTCCGACTCTGAAACCCCATGGACTATAGCCCACCAGGCTCCTCTGTTCATAGGATGCTCCAGGCCAGAATACTGGAGTGGGTTGCCATGTCCTCCTCCAGGGGATCTTCCCGACCCAGGGATGGAACCCGAGTCTCTTACGTCTCCTGCATTGGCAGGTGGGTTCTTTACCACTAGCGCCATCTGGGAACCAGCCACAATACTACTTTCTCCTTAGTACACAGGCACACAGAGGGATTATTACTAATGAACGGTATACTAACTGCAGGCCTCGAACTCATGTGGGCAAGAAATATGATTATCTTCATATTTCTGTATCTCTTTATTTCTATTATGAGCTCCCATTCCATTTTATCTTTTTTTCTTTTTTAAGTAAAACAGCAGTTCTTTCCTCCTTTATCTTCAAAGCAGGACCAGGCTGCACCCCTGAGAAATCACGTCTGTGGATTCACTGAAGGATGCGTAGGTCAAGGCGGGGTGTCTGGCTGGAGCAGACAGAAGCACTGGAGTCGTCGAGGTCCAGCATCCTGCTTTCTGTCTTGGGTTCCCTTCTGCCAGCGGCTGCTCCCGCTGTTCCAGGCCCAGCCGCCTCACCTGCTGGCATCTTACACTGGCCAGCTGCTGCCAGCACTGCAGCCTCCGCCTCATTCTACTTTATTTTAGTTAATTCTGGGTAAACTCAGAGGTTTTCCTTTGTAAATTTAGAGACTCCTCAGTCAATCAGTGTTCCCTTCAGGACTCCATTTCTGGAATTGGGGCTGGGTTCTGGGGCCATCAGAGATGAGCAAGAGGTCATGGAGGCATCATCCTTCCACGCTGGCATTCTCTGAGATGCACAGAGATTCTGAGGTTCTCTGGTCTCTGGTCTCAGCTGTCCTCCTGCTCAGATTGCCGATCCAAATGGGTCACAGTTCTGTTCTCACATTCAGCCCTGAATCAGCTATTCCCATGGCCTTTCAGGGACACAGGGGGAAAAAATCTAGATATTCCTTTAGGGTGGCAGGATACTGAAGCTATACCAAGCTCTCTCCAACTAGACTCATCAAACACCAAGTTTTATTCTCTTTCTCTTGAGTTATTAGAGAACCACAAGTTTTGCCATGCCCTTTGCTATTTGCCCCCCAGAGATTCATATATTGAAGGCCTACCCCCAGTGTGACTGTTTGGAGATACAGCTTTGTGGAGGTAATAAAAGTTAAATGAAGTCATAAGGGTAGGGTACTAGTCCAGTAGAACTAGAGGCCCTCTAAGAAGACCTCTCTCCACATACGTGCACAGAGAAAAGACTATGTGAGGACAGAGCGAGAAGGTGGACGTCTGCAGGTCAGGAAGAGAGGCCTCACCAGAACCTGGCCATGCTGGCACCCTGATCTTGAACTTCCAGCATCCAGAACTGTAAGAAAATAAACTTCTACTGTCTAAGCCACGCAGTCTATTTTGTTATGGCAACCCAAGCAGACTGAGACACTCTTGGACTTTACCTAGTGATGGCTCCATTCTCAAATTCTTCACACCCATATCTCTGGGGTTTATATTTCTCTCCACTTCTCCACCCCACCCCCACACCCCAAGGAAACTCAGAACAGAGCCTCTTCTTTTGCATTGTCTTTGACATTGACTTCTCTTGCTGTCTTGCTCTTCTCTTAAGAGAAGCAGCTTATCTAAACAGGAAAGGCGGAGTGACAGAAATTGAATCACCTTGATTATATATTCTTTCTCAAGCTCCACCTATATACTTGCTTCTGGAATCCAGGAGGCAAGCTATTGACTTCCCTCCTCCAGCTGTGACCACTTTCCCTTGAGGCTATGGTTTCTCTTGGCTGGCTGCTCAAATGCGGACCAGGTCACAGGGTGACAGAAGAAATTAGGTTAAAAAATCCAGTTGCTATCACACTGCAGTAAATTCTTATTACGGGGTTGGCAAATGAAAATGTCCAAGCTGTAACAATATTAAAATTGAATGACTCAGTCTTTGAAGTGGTACGGGACAGAGTCACCCAGGGAATTCTGGGAAGTAATACCCCAGTGTGATTCAATGCAGAAACCTGTATCCACAGCCAATCAGGCCCTGGGAGAAGTGGAAAATTGTGCACCTGCGGAGTATACACCTGCAGCAGCAATAACTCCAGACCACTCACTTGTGACCCAGTGCTTGGCACCTGGTCAGAGAGAGGTGTCTGCTGAAACACAGTCCTACGAGAGAGGTATTCTTATTCTTCGAATTTCTGTCTCTGCTGAGTTTTTCCTGGGCTTCTGCTGTCTTTCTTTCTTTCTGTTTCATATGCTCCAAGAGAGTGTCTCAATGAGCTAGTTCATCACCATCAGCAGAACACACTATTCAGCAGGACTCTTCTGCCAGGCTTCCTCTGACGCCCCAGCTTCCCTAATGTCTAGGTCATCAAGGTTGCAAACCAGCTGCGCTAGAGACCCGACAGCCAACAGGTGAGTTTTGTTCACTGCGTGTTGTTTTATAAATTCGAGTGAACAGTGACTCAAAAGATTTTACTCGAATCAGAGTTCTTCCTTTTCCTGAAAAATCTGAGTTGGTGACCCTGAGCCAGGGTCAGCTGGACTGAGCCGGCTGGTGACTTTCTCCCGGTAGTCAGAGCTGGCTCTCTGTATCCCAGGAATCCCACTGTGCATGCAGTGTGTGCTAAACAGCGGGACCTGTGCCCTTCAGCTATTTCCCTGGCACCTAAGGCATCTGAGTGTGTGGCCTCTGTGATCTCTGTCTAGACAGCTGTCCACTTCCGGGCTAACTGGGTGTGACCAGCATTGACAGAGTCCTGCGACAGAAAGAATTAAAGTTATGTGAAAGAAGCTGCCTCTGTTTCTCTCAGAAGAGGCCCCTTCAGTGAATCAGGTATTTAGAGTTTCCAGAACTGTCTGGCAACTTCCTGAAATCAAAAGAGAACAATTTGGTGATTGGTTCTGGTCCAGACAGATTCTGATGAGCTGGCCTCCTGGGTTTTCACCCTTTATCTCTCACATTCAAACTACAGATACATTCTCTATTCTTAACTTTTCCTAGGACTTTCCTTTAATCAAATGTCTCAAATAACAGGACTGACGTATTCTTACATGCTAAAATCTTAGGCAGTAAAATGTTTCTTGCCTGTTGTCTCTGTGTTTCCTTTCTCATGGCCCATTTTCTTCAGTTATTATCCCACCCTTTTGATTAATATCAGAGTCTCTCTTGGTTCAGTTCTGCTCCTGTTGTTGCTATAAAAGTTCAAATATGTTGAATCTAATTAACTAAAATTCTTGGTTAGCCAGGCTAAACCCTCATATCTTCCACCGTCCTATCCACAGTAAAATGAAACCATTATTGACATTTAGATTTGAATCTAATCTAATAGGCTCTGAGGTTGTAACATACTCATGGAATTACTCACGGAGCAGCACTATGAGATCCTGAATCATCAAATATGACTTAATTGGCTCTTGTGGTATATTAAACATTTTCTTAAAAAAGTAAAATTCATTTGAGAAATATTTTCCAAAACAGGAAAAGTAAATTAATTCATATCATAACCTTTGATTCATTAGAAAATTATGTTGATCAGATAAGCAACCTTCCCTGGCATGTCCGTTCAAAGTTATATTACTAAAACTCTGAAGAATCTTAGATCAGAGGCTGCTAATTCAATGAGAACAAGAATCCTATAAAATTTGGAAAACAATCACATCCACTGAAGGCTTGGCATTTTTGTATCGCTGGGATCCAGTGAAATGAACCTCAAGGGCATTATTAGTGGGCTTATTCATATTTAATCCATGGAATGTCCAGTTCAGGTTGAGTAACAGGCTCCTAGTTCCAAAGTGCTAATAGTAGATAGGTTAATGACTGGGGTCTTTTAAGAGGACCAACTCCTTTTCCATCTTGCAACCTTGGGAAGTTATCTGAGTCATTGATTGCCTGGTCCCTTTAGGTAAGACACAACGTCACTTCCTTTAAAATGTTCCCACCTACCCCTCAACACAAATGCTCTGGCTGTGAGAAGTCAAAAATCACCACAACCTCCATCATTTCAATCACGTTTTCCAGTAGGGTTTGCATATCACAAGGGTGAGAGGAATCGGAAGGTTGAGTTTGGTCCAGGTATTCTTTCAGAAGGTCAACTGTCAAACTGTGATTGAGTCTCTGAATTCTAATTCCTCTCCTTTCTTAGAAGCTGTCTATTCCCAGCAATTTTCTTAGTCAGTAAGATATTGATAGTAGGTGGCATATCTCATGACAAGTTAAAGTCTATGAATTCGAATCCCAAACCCACAGACAGAATCAGCGTGCCATCCAAGGAATCAACATTTTAAGTCATCTTTCCTTCCTCCAAACATTGGAGAAATGAGGTGTTCATTTCAATCAGAAGGTAAGAACTTGGAAGTGGAAAAGGTTTTTTTGCTGTTGTCATGTTAGTTTTTACTGTAAGAAATTGAGTTCAAACATTGATTCTTCCAGTGAACTGCTGGCAAGTGACCTTGGTGGAAGGAATTTAGTCTGCTTTCCCATCTTCTAAGTAGGGATAGTCACTACACTTCATACAGTTTTAAAAAATTTATTTATCTATTTTTAATTAGTTAATTTAGCTGCACTGGGTCTTCTTTGCTGTGTGCCAGCTTTCTCTAGTTTCGGAGAGCGGGGGCTACTCCTGGTTGTAGTCAGGGGCTTCTAATTTGGTTTCTTCTCTTGTCATGGAGCATGGGTGCTAGAGCAACGGCTCATCAGTAGTTGTGGAGCGCGGGCTTAGGTGACATGTAACATGTGGAATCTTTCCGGACCAGGGATTGAACCCACATTGGCAGGCAGGTTGTAATGTTTTTACCACAGGACCACCAGGGAAATCCCTTCACACAGTTTTATAAGGATTAAACAAGATGTGTGTGTGCCCAATGTATCAGGGTTGTCAGTGACATCTAACCCCACTAGTGAGCAGCATAGAGCCTAGGGCTAGGGCTTCCCTCATAGCTCAGTTGGTAAAGAATCTGTCTGCAACGCAGGAGACCCCGGTTCAATTCCTGGGTAAGGAAGATCCACTGGAGAAGGGAAAGGCTACCCACTCCAGTATTCTGACCTGGAGAATTCCATGGACTGTATAGTCCATGGGGTCGCAAAGAGTCAGACACGACTGAGCGACTTTCACTTCACTCCAAGCACAGACAAGTGGGCTCTGCTGTTTCCTGCTAATACCTTCCACCTACTGATTACTGTCTGCATGATCAAACTTGATGGTTTACTCATCAGCAGTGATATATTTCTACAAAGTGCTTTATTTGGCTTCTCCAAAGTACCAAGGAGAAAAGTCCATCTTATTGAAATAGAGACAAGGCATCTAGATTGGAGAAACTTAAGGGAAATATGCCAGGAACCAGACATGCATCTTCTATAAAGTGGGCCAAGAATATCTCCTAGGATCCCAGGCCACTAGAGCAACTTCACAAACTTGCTCTGGTCACTCCTGGCCACAGGCGAGAGCAATGGTGCAGCCTGTCGCCGCTTGCCAGGCCTAAAGGAACACCATCAAAACAGGGCTTGAAAATTTCCCCTTTCTCAGGCCCCTGCTCCTGCATGCGCTAGTTAAGAGATTTCTCTTGAGATGCTGGTTTGTAGTTTTTTTTAAAAAAACAAACCTATACTTGGAAAGCTTGCTGCAATATTACACGATGATGTAATTATTTATGTAGGCCCAGTTGAGCCTATAGAATCCAAAAGCTTTCAAATTTATAACTCTGGTTAAAGATTTAGACAGCCCTCCCACGTAATTTACACACACAAACATGTACACACATCCCCCTCAAATATTTCTGTAAGTTCCAAACTACTCTTTGATGTAACTGTATTCTCTATATTCTGACATTCTTGAAGCAGCCCTAGAGCAGGGCATGATTAAAATTACAAGTCTTGCAGTTCATACAGAGAATTAAGTTATAAACACTGAAGGTGATCTCATGTGCTCAGAATTATGTCTTTTAAGGTCAAGTTGACTCAAAATACGGAGAATATAGCAATTAAAAAGGGTCTTTATCTAATCTTAATGTAATGAAGGATATTTCATCTATATTGTAAACAGTGCTAGTTACCAGTGTATTTTTTATGCTATTTCCACTTTTTGATTTGGGAATACAATTAGTCCCAATTTGGGAATATAACTGTAACTATTTGTAAAAATAAACATGAAGTAAATGATGGTAGTAGATTATGATCAGTCTTTTGATTTAGAGTAAAGGAAGCCCTTTACAACCTAGACAGCATATTAAAAAGCAGAGACATTACTTTGTCAACAAAGGTCCGTCTAGTCAAGGCTATGGTTTTTCCAGTGGTCATGTATGGATGTGAGAGTTGGACTATAAAGAAAGCTGAGCACCGAAGAATTGATGCTTTTGAACTGTGGTGTTGGAGAAGACTCTTAAGAGTCACTTGTACTGCAAGGAGATCCAACCAGCCCATCCTAAAGGAGATCAGTCCTGGGTGTTCATTGGAAGGACTGATGTTGAAGCTAAACTCCAATACTCTGGCCACCTGATGTGAAGAGCTGACCTATTTGAAAAGACCCTGATGCTGGGAAAGATTGAAGGCAGGAGGAGAAGGGGACGACAGAGGATGAGATGGTTGAATGGCATCACCGACTCAATGGACATGGGTTTGGGTAAACCCCGGGTGTTGGTGATGGACAGGGAAGCCTGGTGTGCTGCGGTTCATGGGGTTGCAAAGAGTCGGACACGACTGAGTGACTGAACTGAACTGAAAGGAAGCCCAGAGAAAAATATTGGTCATCTTAGGCACTTAATTTGTGAAAATTTTATATAGGATGAATTTAACAACTTCTGAAAAGTGAAAAATAACTTCTGCTTCCTTAGTTTTTACACTTTCAGGGTCCAGGTCAGTGGCCAAAACAATGGGGTAGCTGGGGGGGGGGGGGGGTGCTTTATTTACCTCCCCTATAACCAGCATCAGTCTCCCATCAGAATGCACCAGAAGTGGAATACTGGTGTGTGCTACTCAAACTCTGCTCCAAAACAAGTTCCCAGACTGCTCCTTCCAACAGATGCTGTTCCAAAGCTTCTCCTATCTTGACAGTCTAAAGACACCAGTGGTCCTAAAATATCTGCTTATATCCTCCTGATAACCATAATTCTGCCTTTTATTAATAAGATTCTGTGTCATAGTTTGGACATAAGAGCTTGGAGGTGGGGAGCCCACACATACGAAGAAAACATAAAACAAGCCATTCTGCTCAAGGGACTCATTCGTACAAGAGTGCTGGCCCAGTGACCTGCTCTGTGATCTTAGTTAAGCCACATCATTTATCCTGGGCTTCAGTTACTCAACCTATAGAATGAGAGACTTGGAAGGGCTGACCTCAGAAGTCTTTTGCAATGGTAGTTAAGCCAAGGCTTTTTTTTCTTTTTAAAGCAAGGATTTCTCTGAATCTTGATTGCTACTGATCCTATCTGCCTGGTTCCCTTTTTATTATCTTTAACTATTTTCCAGAGGATGTGAGAAACACTTACGGAGTCAGTTCAGTTCAGTTCAGTTGCTCAGTCGTGTCCGACTCTTTGCGACCCCATGGACTGCAGCACACCAGGCCTCCCTGTCCATCACCAACTCCCAGAGTTTATTCAAACTCACGTCCATTAAGTTGGTGATGCCATCCAACCATCTCATCCTCTGCCGTCCCCTTCTCCTTCCGCCTTCAATCTTCCCCAGCATCAGGTCTTTTCAAATGTAGGACAGGCATAGACAATGGAGCCTAGATGCAATGCATGTCTGGCGATTCCCCTGGCTTTGCACCCCCTCCTCTGGCCACCACCTAATCAGAAAGCTGTCTGGATGGAGGCAAGCTGCACCTGCAGTAAAAGCTGGGTGATTCTAAGGAGCAAACTTCTTCACTTCCTTGACTAAAGCTCACAGGAAAAACAAAGGAAAATGTTTCTGAAGGAAAGTTCTTGGCTCTCTTTCTCTCTCTCTTTTTATTTTCTCACAAAAGGGACTTTTCTGGAGAAAGAGGGAAGGAAGAGCAAAACAAAAAAGCAAATGAAGTACTCGGAATAGTCTCTGCCGGGACTCCCACTGAGGCTCGGAAAAGCCAGCTCTCTGTCAGCAGTAGTCCAGGTGCGGCAGCCTCTTGGGGCGCTGGGGCCTCCCTGAGTCACGGCCCAGGCCCGGTGGGGACAGGCCCCTGGGGACATTGCCCACAGGAAAGCAAGCCCCAGGTCAGCAAACTGCCAGTCCCCATAAGCAGATCTAATTATGATCGCTTACTTCAAAAGAAGGATTTAACCCCAAGCAGATTTAGCAGGGCCACTTCCAAAGGGCAGCAGGATTCCCGGGCCTGACCTTTGAGAAAATCCTAAAGGCTTCACTGCTCCAGGAATTCAGCAAAGCCAGTCACCATGGATGCTTCAGAACACAGAGAAATGCAGAGAATGCCACCTTAAGTTATCAAGTCCTCCTAGTGAGGGTGTCTAATTGAGCATAATGAGTGTCTGGTGAGCGTGGACCCACAGCGTGTATGCTGGCAGTTAGTCAGGGGGGTGGCCTGGACAAGAACACTGACAGGGAAATATACACAGCACTGAAGTATAATCTGTTGAGTCAAAAATACTATTTCAAAATACTATTTGAAAATACTATTTCAAAACCATAGAGTAGTTGGATAAGCATGTACGTTTGGCGACATATCCCAGTAGTGCTCATCAATGTATTATTATGAAAAACAGCTTGAGGTATATAATTTTTAAATGCAATTTTGATTTTTAAAACCTTCTACACAGCACTTTTGGAGGAGGAAACGGCAGCCTACTCCAGTATTCTTGCCTGAAGAATCCCATGGACAGAGGAGCTTGGGGGACTACAGTTCATAGGGTCGCAAAGAGTAGGACCCGACTGAAGCAACTGAGCAAACACACACACAACACTTTGCTCATGAGAAATCATTGTGTAGTTGCTCTAGTAAAATTAAACAACTCCAATGGAGGGATGGGGAATTGGAATTGTTAGTCTCAAATTGGTCAACGTGAAGTTAGAAAATAAATACACTTGGGACAAGCTCACTGTATAATGACTATAAAAGTATTTTGTGAACTATAAAGCTCTCCATCAGCTGTTATTATTTCAATGATTTTCATAATACACAAAAATTAAGAAAAGAAAGAAAAATAAACAGCTAGGTAAGTACAGTCTCTCCATCCACATGCCTCATTTATACCAACCACTGTAGGTGAATTCACCTCAGGCATTTAGCTCAGGTGGGAAATTTCAGAAAAAGCAGACATATCTAATTCTAGACCAAATGGTTTACAAACAGACCAGAAAATAATTCACACAGCTGTTCTCTAAAATTATTTGATTTCAGATCTTTAAAAGAAATATCAAACAAGTTGCTACTATTAGCTGACTACAGTCCAATACGAGACACCTAGATATACGTGATTTTACACCGGGATTAAAATCTTGTTTTCACCTCCTATGCTTGAGGTTGGAAAGTTCACAGAGGTTGAGGAAGTGGAGTTTATTCCGTTTGGTTTCCCCCAAATATCAAATTAGACCATCTATTTATCCAAACAAGAAGTTGCTAAACTTGAGCCTCTAGGAGCAGAAGACAGGCTTTAAAGAAAGGGTGTGTGTGTGTGCACGCGCACGTGCGTGCACACCAGGTTCCTCTGTCCACAGGATTTTCCAGGAAGAATACTGGAGTGGGTTGCAATTTATTCCTCCAGGGAGCTTTTCCACCTAGGGATGGAACCTGCCTCCGTTGTGTCTCCTGCATGGAAAGCAGATTTTTTACCAGCTGCATCATAAGAGGAGGGTATCATACGTACTACTTCAGCCATTGCTCCCTCATCCATTTCTCCTCCCTCTAGGGATGTGCCAAGTCCAATAATAAGTAAACATTACCAATAACTTCCAAAAATTTTAACACAAACCTATTCTGTTTCAGACTTTTAATTATTCTGTTATCAAAATAACTTCTTCTACAAATAAACTAATATGGGAAGATCGGATCTCCCTTTTTGTAACTAAATGACACAGCAAAGCTGGGACTGGCGAAGCTCTTTCCGAATGGCCCTTATTTGCAAGTCCTAAACACAGACGTGGACACGCTTGGTAACTCAAAGCATCGCGATTCAATGTCATTGGTTCAAAGATCGTGGAATTCACAGATGTAACCATTCAGCTGAAGTAAGGAAAAGGAAAAGAATAAGCTAAAAAGAAGATGCTGAAAAAGCTGGATAGTATCAAAGCGTTTCTGTTTGAAGTCTCTGCTTCACATGTGGCAATCTCTGTTCTGACAAAACTACCTACGTATTTGAGGCTCGACACTGAATTTTTAAATTTGTTTTGTCTTACACTGAGTTTTAAGAGGTACTCAACCCTGAGAAAGTTAAAGCAGGTAATTCTAGTTAAGTAATTTGTGACAACCAAATAGTAAAATTTTCCACAACCTTGTTAAGAATGAATAGGATTTATTTTTATTAATACATGGTTAAATTGAGTAATTTGTTTCTCCAAAGAAGTGGATTTTAATCCCAAAGAGGAAAAATAGGTTATTTCTAATAAAGGGCAATTAGTAGAGAGGCTTTTCAAACGGAGGTGCTTCATTGATCAGGTTAAAATGGAAGCTCCCTGAGTGTGCCTTTCTGACTTTTCACATCAGTGTGCGACTTCACTTTCCCTTTTCACTTTCATGCATTGGAGAAGGAAATGGCAACCCACTCCAGTGTTCTTGCCTGGAGATGCCAGGGACAGGGGAGCCTGTTGGGCTGCCGTCTATGGGGTCGCACAGAGTCGGACACGACTGAAGCGACTTAGCAGCAGCAGCAGTGTTGTCCTACTTGTGTGAACGCCCAACATGGTCACATTAATAGTTCCGGGCAAAGTCTGTCTCCCTCTCTGCAAACCATTCAGAAGTTATGAATTAGGCCCCAGGCAAGCGTCCCCTGATCACCGGATGGAAATCTGACCGGTGGAGGGAAGGAGGCCGGATGAGAGCGCGCCCCGCCCCGCCCCGCCCCGCCCCGCCCCTCGCGGCCCCGCCCCTCGCCGCCCCGCCCCTCGCGGCCCCGCCCCGCCCGGCCCCGCCCCGCCCCGCCCCGCCCCGCCCCCGCGTGGCCCCGCCCCCAGTCGAGCCTGCGCACTTACCTCTCCCGCTCCTGCTCCAGCAGGTTGGTGAAATCGTCGCTCTTGTTCATGTAGTCCGTGTGTTTGTGCTTCTCGTTCTCCAGCTCGTATACCGTGCGCCGGTGACACTTCTCAGCCAGAAGCAGCTGCTCTAGCATGCGCCGGTAGGTTTCCTTCTGCTTTTCCTCGAGTCGGTCCAGCTGAGTAAGCCAGAATGGGAAAGGGCTTAATATTTTATTTCATTTACATACGAAACTCTATAAATAAGTAATAATTTGTCTGGTGATTTATCAGGCCTTCCCTGGTGGCTCAGATGGTGAAGAATACACCTGCAATGCAGGAGACCTGGGTTCGATCCCTGGGTTGGGAAGATCCCTTGGAGGAGGGCCTGGCAACCCACTCCAGTATTCTTGCCTGGAGAATCCCATGGACAGAAAAGTCTGGTGGGCTGCAGTCCGTGGGTTCACAAAGAGTGGGACATGACTGAACAACTAAGCACAGTGATTTATTAACTGATGGGGCGGGCATGGGGTCTGCTGTCCTCTGCCTTTCCCCCCATTCCATCATGTTCTCTAGGACAGTTGGCTATATGAACTATTGGTGGTAAGGCTGCGGTAACTTCTGGCCTCTTGACCTTTTTTCCATGAACCTACCTGTGGTTCCTAAACATACTCACTGTTTCGATGAGACAGCACAAAGCCCTATACTCAGAAAGAGAGAGAACAGCATCCCACCTAATCTCACAAAAATAAAGAGCTTGATGGGCACGTGTACCAAATTCCTCCCCTGGGAGAATGAAATTATCATCATTGCAACCCTTTTTTACTTTTTTGAGGCCTGTAGTTAAGTGAATTCCTAGGAAAAGTATGTGAAGGACCCACAATCCTCTCCTTTCAAGAGATACTAAATATAGGAAGAGTATCAGAATTTGTAGAGAGCACATATCTCAAACTAAGAGATCTTATCAAGTATTACTACAGGGCTTTTTGTGCCTGTGTCTCTGGCCAGGCTATAAGATCTCTGAGGGACCATGCCTTGGTCATCTTTTTAGTTCCTGGTGCTTAACACAGAGCTTGGGACAATGTAAGTGTTCAGTAAATGTTTGTTGATTAGGACCCAATCTTAACAGTATTGATAGTTCTCCATCCTACTCTCCTCTCCAAACCCTAGTGCAGGAGTTCACGGCCCTCAGCACTAGTGACATTGTTGGCCAATTAATTCTTATTTGAGGGGTTGTCCTGTGCATTGGAGGATGCTCAGTAGCATCCCTGGCCTCTGCCTTCCAGATGCTGGTACTAAACCCTGCAGTTGTGACAGAACTATCCACAAATGTTGTCAGATGTCACCAGAAAGGGAAAGTCCCCATGCCCCCCCCCCCACCCCCCCTGTTGCGAATCACTGCCCTGGGTGAATCAGACATATTTAGGAGCCATTCTTTTTTTTTTTTAAGCTGCATTGGATCTTTGTTGCTGGGGGCAGGCTTTCCCTAATTGTGGAAAGTGGGGGCTACTCTCTAGTTGTGATACTCGAGCTTCTCATTTCAGTGGCTTCTCATTGGGGAGCATGGACTCTAGAGTGTGAGCCCAGTACTCGTAGCACACTGGCTTAGGTGCCCTGGACCAGGAATCGAACCTGTGACCCCTACATTGGCAGGTAGATTCTTAACCACTGGATCACCAGGGAAGTCCTAGGATCCATTTTTAATCCCACAGCCAACTCCGTAAGACTCAGTGGAGTAGCTCCTTGGGGATCAGCTTCAGAGCTATTCCTTGGATGTTCCGTATTTGCCCTTCAGTCATAAGGAGGATCTTAGGTTCTCTCCACAATTGTATACATCCCTTCATTGTGAATGAATCATTTGTGGGGCCCAAAGTAGAAGAGATATTACCACCATAATCCTCAGTGCCTTCTGATTAGACCTCCACCCCCCTTGCCTAAGAGCAGGTGACCAGGAGATTGGTGAAGCCCAGGCTACCCGGTAGCCGGTCATATCAGAGATCATCAGGGAGGCTAATTGTACTTTTATGCATTCTGATAAATTTCTGCAGTGTTAATGGGACAGTCTTTACAAGAGACTTTCTCACTGAAGCAGCTTCTATTACAAAATATTCTCCCCAAGCACTCTCCATCTCTCCACAAGTGTGATTTTTACCACATGCTATAGAATCTGTCAAGCATTGTTGGAACATCATCAGAAATGTAGAAGGAGCAACTCTTTCCCCTTTTTGATCCTTCTTCTTTTGTGAAGCTGAAATTCCAATACTTTGGAGACCTGATGAGAAGAGCTGACCGTTGGAAAAGACTCTGATGCTGGGAAAGATTGAGGACAGGAGGATAAATTGGCAACAAAAGATGAGATGGTTGGATGGCATCATCAACTCGATAGACATGAGTCTGAGCAAACTCCAGGAGTTGGTGAAATACAGGGAAGCCTCGTGTGCTGCAAGTTCATGGGGTCACAAAGAGTCAGGCACGGCCAATCGACTGAACAACAACTTTGTTGTAAAGTAAGGCCTTCCCTCCTTTTGAGACTATTTGGAAGAGCAGCTTCTACCTGTATCTTGATACCCTGACCCACTCTTCCCTAATGAAGGAAGGGTGACATATTTGAAGGTTGTATTTAGGACAGGGAGCTGGGCATTAAATTCCAGCCTTTTCATTTCTTATTTTTGACCCTGTCTGCCATAAAATGGTACTCTGTGCTCTGAAGATCCAAACTTTCCCTCTGCTCCCTCCAAAGTTTAGGAGAGAAGGTAACAGGAACTTGGTGGTGGTCATCTATCTATTTATGTCAATACTAAAGTTAATGTTTCAAGTCATGTGTCAGACTCCTGCAGTTATTCCTCCATCCTTTCAAAAGAGGAAAAGATGGGGGCATTATTAATGGTTGACTGCAATATCCAGAGAAAGAGACATTGTCAGGGCTTTCTGGAGAAAAAACAGCATATGCTGATATTAATTGCTCTGGGGCAGCCTAGGTGGGACCACTCGGCCTTAGCTTTAATATGTTCTGTCCATGTGGGCCTTTGGCTGTTCTGTTCTCAGCAGCTGCCCTGCTGGGGCTAGGCCCCTAAGTGACTGGTGTCAGGGGCCACATTCACCTCACCTGCATCAGCATAGCTTGACCTCAGTACTGACTGCATAATCAGGAAGACGGTGTTTTTGTCCCTGAATGCCTATGGAAGGATGCTGAGACACTGATGTGTGCACTGCATTTTCCACCCAGAGCTGCAAACCCAGATTTTAAACTGCAAAGCTAGTAAATTCCTCTTTAGCAACAAAGCATTAGTGTGTGAGGATTTAGCTCTCAGTTTTAAATTCTGGATGTAAGAACTGACATAGGTAGTGATAGAGCGGCCGTGCCAGACCCTGGGTCCCGTTATTTTGTTTGGAACCACACTGAGCTCCTAGGAGAGGACTGAGGTGAACCAACCTCCCAGATCTGTGTGGCTCGTCCTGAGACTCTGAAGACCACCTCCCATAACTGTGAGCTCTGTAGATTCATTAAGCATGTACACTGTGTCCCCGGGCTTTTGGTTTTCAGGCTCCAAACTATGGTTCAACCATAGAGGAATGGGAGTTCTTACTACTGAATAGGGAAAGTGAAATGGGCACCAATTCCTTTGGAAACGTAGCTTCCACTTGGATGGAGGTGGAAGGAAACTTGAATGAGATCATCATAGCGCCAAAAGCCAAGATTTCCTGAGAAAAGAGTGTACCTGGATCAAGTTAGTGGAGAAGAATTTCAGGGACTTGAGATGGGGAGAAATTTCAGTGTGTTTCAGACGAAAGAATCACGATTTAGGAAATGACTTTTAGTCTGGTATCAACAGAGGGCTCAGGGGAAGAATATTAAGGAATTTAGGAAGCAAGAAATCTACTTAAAAGGAAATGGGAGGTCTTAAAAGACCAAAGTGTATTTACACAGAAGGAAAATGGATCTAAATGCTCTTAAAGATAAGGCTATAGAAAAGGAGATATTTTAGTCTTTGTTGAATCACAATGGGTGACAGAGGAAGAAGAGATTGGAGAGCCTAGAGAACAGAGCAACGTGACACCCCCCTCCACCAAAAAAAATAAATGGAGTCGGGATCCAGGAAACATTTGAGGAGCACCCTGTAAAACTGCAGATGGTTCTTCATGAGATCACATGGGGCCCTTCTCTTGCAGACTGCAACAGCTATTCAAACTGGTTACATAAAATGTAGACAGACTTAAGAATTAAAACTTGAGAAGATCAGGGTAGGATATTTTAAACAATTTGGGGTGAGTCTCAGGGTGTCAGCTATGGCAGATGGGCTCTGAGTGAACATGCACAAGAAACCTGAAGATGTAGATGCAAAGGGAAAGATGAGAGAAATGAAAGTGGATTGGGGCAGGACAGCTGCAGATGTGTCCAGGCACAGGTGTGCTGTGGAAAAACTCAGGAGGGATCATCCAACTCAAGAAAGTAAAAGTAGATAAGATTTGTGTTGAACAAGGGTTCCTCTTGGCAGACTCATTACTCCTTGGTTTTGCTTCTCTCATGGAGGGTGACCACACAATGTACAACATGGAAGGTAATATTCAGAAAACAAATGTCTGAGTCTGAAAACGTAGGGTGTGTGTGTGTGTGTGTGTGTGTCCATCTATTTTTTTTGGTGGAGGCGGGTGTCACGCTGCTCTGTTCTCTAGGCTCTCCAATCTCTTCTTCCTCTGTCACCCATTGTGATTCAACAAAGACTAAAATATCTCCTTTTCTATAGCCTTATCTTTAAGAGCATTTAGATCCATTTTCCTTCTGTGTAAATACACTTTGGTCTTTTAAGACCTCCCATTTCCTTTTAAGTAGATTTCTTGCTTCCTAAATTCCTTAATATTCTTCCCCTTAGCCCTCTGTAGATACCAGACTCATTTGCTCAGTCACGTCTGACTCTTTTGCAACTCCTTTGACTGTAGCCTGCCAGTCTCCTCTGTCCATGGAATTTTCCAGACAAGAGTACTGGGATGGGTTGCCATTTCCTATGCCAGGGGATCTTCCTGACCCAAGGACTGAACCCACGTCTCTTGAATCTCCTGCCTTGGCAGGTGGATTCCTTACCACTAGCGGCACCTGGGAAGCCTGCAACCCTAGGGTAAGTAGAGGCAAAAAGAAAAAAAAAAAAACTCTACAATCCCTAAAATAGTGACGGAGGAAGAGGGGGACCATTTGAAAAACTAGTCAAAATGTTGAGGATGACAATAACAGGAAACCTCAGCTGAGCCTTCCTACTGGTAAAAAGTTGTGACAAAAGAAAATACTTCTGTTGCCTTGAGTAGAACAAGTTACTTAAGAATTAGAAAGTTCAAACATGAGAGAGAAGGAAAATTCTGAGGAATGTCACCTGGGTAAGGTATGGTTCCCACTCGGCCCCCAGGCAGGCAGGTTTCAGAGAGTCATCTGGGGGAAGGGGTGCTACCCCCTGAAACAAGGAAAGTGAGAGTGAAGTTGCTCAGTCATGTCCGACTCTTTGCAACTCCATGGACTGTAGCCTACCAGGCTCCTCCATCCACTGGATTTTCCAGGGAATAGTACTGGAGTGAGTTGACATTTTCTTCTCCAGGGGATCTTCCCAACCCAGGGATCGAACCCAGGTCTCTTGCCTTGTAGACAGACGCTTTGCCGTCTAAGCCACCAGGGAACCCCCCCTGAAATAAGGGTAAGAAAAACCACTGGTATGAGATGCGTTGCCTCGTTCTGGGCATTGTGAATGAAAAAAGCAAGTGATTTTAGAGGTTTTAAACATGCAGGTGGGAAGACCTCTGCATGTAGGATGTCATCACTCAAACATCCCTAAACTTTGAAAAAAGAGAGGTGTGTTTCAAGTGTCACTCACTGAGGGCAAGAACAGGACAGGCAAACAGACTCCTCCACCCCACCCAAGGTTCACCATGCCCCACGATTATTAAACTCTTCATGGTGGCAGGCTCCGTATGATGGGGACAGCTTCCCCCACGATGACTGGCATCCTGTTGGAGCTAAAGATTTTCTCCATCCACCCTCCTTTCCTCAGACATCCCCAAAATCTCTGCTTCAGTCTTGGTAAGAGTAACATGAGTCTGCATTATGCTGAGTCCTGAGGTCAAGAAATATCATTCCTCTTAAGATAAACTGACCTTGGAGCTGGGGCTTTCCTTGCATTTTTAATAACTTATGAATGTGAGATTAATACTATGGTAACTGCATGTGTCCTAAAAATCTTTAACCTCTTTGAATAAACAGAATAAAGGACTTCAGGATGTATTAATTCATCTTTGAAAATGCCTCAGATTAAGATCCCTCTGGCTAAGGCTAAGCAGAATAAGAATTTGGGAAGGAAAGAAACTGAAGGCTTAATTTCTTTGAAATTTTCTTTAAGAATTAGGAACTTTGATATCTTAGAATTTAATATACAAGGAAGTTCTGGAGGATTTAATATTCGCTGCTTAATTTCTCCCCATATATCTGGCAAGGGGGGTGTCTACCATATTGGGTTCACTGCTTAACCTTTAGTGGGTTCTGCTTGCTACCCCATGGATTATAGCCTACCAGGCTCCTCCATCCATGGGATTCTCCAGGCAAGAATACTGGAGTGGGTTGCCATTTCCTTCTCCAGCTGGATGACCTAGTTGGGCCTAATTTGGTATGAAAGGGAGAATGAGCAGTGGCTTTTGGCTTGAGGCACAGCATGACTTCTGGGCTTCCCAGGTGGCCCTAGTGGTAAAGAACCCACCTGCTAATGCAGGAGACATAAGAGACACGGGTTCAATCCCTGGGTCGGGAAGGTTCCTGTGAGGAGGGCATGGCAACCCTCTCCAGTATTCTTGCCTGGAGAATCCCATGGACAGAGGAACGTGATGGGTTACGGTCCATCGGTTCACAAAGAGTCAGACAGGACTGAATTAACACGAATGCATGCGGTATACAGCATGACTTCTAGGAACAAGAGCTCGACTATCTGCTCATGGTCCCAGGAGGTAATGGAACAGTGCCATATGAGATTCTTGCATCGTGAACTTGGAAGCAACTCCCTTACTCCTGAGTAGCACAAACTTGATTATTAAGCCCAAAGGGTTAAGAAACCAGAAATCTATAAATGGTGGAAGGGAATCTTTTCTCCTTGCAGCATCCTGTTTCTCTCATTTTGCCAGTGTTGGGAAAAGTAGCTTCTGTTTTTCCCTCTTCCTCATCGTTCACTCCTCCCCAGGGAAGAACAATGCTTCAGACTGTTGAGCGGGGAAGGAACCAAGAAGCATCATCACATGGGCAGGAGGCACTGATTCTGGGTGTGCGTGCTCTGAAGATTCCTTAGGGGTCATTCCGAGCTCTAACTTGGGAGAAAAGAATTAAGATGCCCAAATGATGCTCTTTAACCAAGCCGAGTTCTTCAATCCAGGTGGTTATAATAACAGTATAAAACTGATCCTTGCCCCTATGGTCTTATACTCCTCACATCCCTCCGAGTTGAGAACTGATGAGTGTGAGCAATTATCACCCTCAGCTCTCAGCAAATACTGATATTTGCTGAGTAGCTAGTATGTTCCAAAGCTATGTTAAAAGTTTTCCAGTCATTGCTTCATTTAGTCCTCGCAAGTCTTTGAGACGTGCACCTGAGAGAAAACCCCAAAGCTTAAAGAGCTGAAGTGACCTGCACAAGCCATAGGCAGCTATGGATTATCTCAGACGTGAAATTGGATCCAGCCAGTTGACTCTATCCTATCATAATATGCATGCTGCTAAGTCGCTTCAGGCGTGTCTGACTCTTTGTGACCCTAGGGACTATAGCCTGCCAGGCTCCTCTGCCCTTGGGATTCTCCAGGCAAGAATATGGAGGGGGTCACCATGCCCTCCTCCAGGGGATCTTCCTGACCCAGGGATCGAACACATGTCTCTTATGTCTCCTGCATTGGCAGGTAGGTTCATTACATCTGGCGCGAACTAAGAAGCCCATCCTATCATATAATTATCTCTTATTAAAGAAAAGATGAGAACAGAGATCCAGTTCATCCTTGTTGCAGAAATTAGAAAATTGTGGTGCCATCAATCTGTTGTGAATACTTTCTAAAGCAGATCTTTCTGAGATCTGTCAGACTGAGTTGCTGCAAAGGCTTGTCTTCAGTTAAATTACAACAGCTTGCTTCATACTTTAATTTCTGTGTTCATTATTCATTTATAATACTCATTTCACATCTATGATTTTTTTTACATGAATTCCAAAGGGCCAGTATGGCTAGATCCATCAACTGATTCCCTGATTCTGTATCCAAATCCAACTTTGATGTGAGAGTATTTTTAACATGTACTATTATGAGTAATGAACAGCAATAGTTTCTAATACAATCTTGTATAAAATTAATTAAATATTGTCCTATTAGATTTCCTGCTCTAAACCTTCCATTGGGATTTTGTCTCAACTTTTATGTTTTAGCCACTCACATGAGACCATTTTAATTATGACCAAGTCTTTTATAAGATATCAAAATCAAGTGGCTTTATAACCATAAATATCAATAATAAAAATCAATTTAGTTTTAGGCTACCAGTTTAATAATAATCTGAAAATGCAATGCTAAAACCCATAAGCACCTCAAATTTTTACACATATCACCTCTTAGAGAAATAAGACAATAAAAAACTGAAGAGCAGGTAAATATTATAACCACATGAGAAATATATTTTGGGCTTTAAGTATATGTAAGAAAATACTTATACAATTCTTATCAGTGAACTGTATCCACAATAATTAATGAATTATTAAATTATACTTCAATTCTAGATTGAAAATGAAAGTGTTAGTCACTCAGTCTTGTCCGACTCTTTGTAACCCCGTGGACTATAACCCACCAGGCTCCTCTGTCCATGGTATTCTCCAGGCAAGAATACTGGAGTGGGTTGCCATTCCCTTCTGCAGGGGATCTTCCCGACCCAGGGATCGAACCCTGGTCTCCTGCATTGCAGGCAGTTTCTTTACCATCTGAGCCACCAGGCAATAGGGCATCTTAAATAAATGTTTGCCTTTGAAAGGAAATGTTGAAGTGTGTCAGATGGAAGGATGCGGAGAACTCCCTTGAGGCACCCAGCTCGGGGATGTGTGGGGTGAGTTTTTACCTCTGAGATGGGTTTCTCATACACATCTTCTCCTATGGACTTCTCCTGGGCCAGGATGGCGTCTCGGTGCAGGACCCGGAGTACTTTCTCTGGCTCCGCAGACCCGTAATGAGCCTCCAGAACCTCAGGCTTCGTTTTCTCCGTCTTCAGCATGTGGATCACATCTTCCCTGGCCTGTGATGGAAAGCACAACAAGGTCAGACAGTTGACAACGTGTATCCTTTGCCGGGCTCACAAAATCAACACGGAGTTTATTGAATACATCCCGCGGCTCATCACGGTTATTGGCAAATCCACTGGGTGCTTTTTATTCTTTTTTTTTTTTTTTTTTTTTACCAAAAGCAGATTGGCAAGCAGATACTCTGCTTCAGGTTGCTAGGAAGCAGGCAAGTAGAGAAAAGGGTTTGTGCTAATATTAACTACATAAAAATTGCTGTAAGTGGCAGTGATTCTGAGAAGGGGGAGGACTGCTCCTGGGGGTACTTAGCCCATTTCAGCGCACATGAGGTCAACGACAATGTAAAGTTTTCTATTTATGCCCTCAATGTAGTACTCAAATCTGGCTTAAAATAAGACTGTGCTCTCTCCCTTTCTGTTTCTTACTCCATATGTAATTAACAAAAACAGCCTTTATTAGTGATTTCCTGTTTCCCATCAAGTGATTCATCTTGCACATTAACACATGGTTGGCAGCTCACATGATGCTGGGCAGGGCTTCTCAATTTAATGTATTCCCACTTGAAGGTGAAAATACAAAAAGCATTTGGTATTGGGGTATAGTCAATTAACAATGTTGTAGTTTCAGGTGAACGGCAAAGAGACTCAGCCGTACATAAACATGTATGTGAAATTTAACTCCTGTGATATCCAGACTGGCAGTCAGAGGAGTCAGGTTGGTGGAATCAGAGTTGTTCTTTTGGTATTTTTTAGCAAAACTTTAGTGTCTTGTTGATGCTCTTGAGAAAAACCACATGATTATAGGCTTTCAGTCCCATTGACTATGGTCCCCATCACATAATACAAATATGTCTGAATATATTTCCTGCTGATGAGGACTGATGAACTTTGTAGCTATGATGGAACTGACACTAAACGTACTCCTATTTGGTCGTATACTTGTTTTTCCAGTAAAGGTTATGGGTACAAAGTACCCTGACTTCATCCCAGCTTGTACCAAAGAACAAACTGGGGGCAACAGAATTTGACAGAGGAGGAGATTTTTTCCCCTGTGTTATGCTAATGGTGGGTTTTAAATCATAAACCTGGCTCATTATCACAGCATTCTAAAGAAAGGAGCTAACTCTTATCTCTGAGACAGGACCCCTAGTATAAAGTTTGTCTTTCTTGAGATTTCTTACTTTTATTGCTTTTTTGTAGTCTCTGAATTCATCTAATTCCAAATGCCCAGAGATGAATTTATTACAGAAACGTCAATGGACTGGAATTTGCAGATTTTCCCCATGTTGTTTCTGCCACATATACATGTGCTCTTTCAAGACAAAAATGGAAAATATTAATTTTGAAGAAACCAGTGGTTTGGGATTAATGAGAAAGTATAAGTCAGAAAATAGTTTAATGGAAAGGCAATGTGTTTCCGTGCAGGGCAAAAGGACAAAGCACAGACACAGCATCAGGCTAGCTATACAGCGTTCTTTGCAAATTAGAAAGAGGTGCCTGCTTCTTCCAGGAGTCACAGCTCTGAGTCAGGGTGCAGCCTGCCTAGCGTGCAAAGTGGACTCCTGTGATCCCTTGGCCAGGCACCCCTGTACAAGGCCCGGCTCCACATCTGTGTATGGTGATCTTGTCCTGAAGGAGTCCAAGGTATGTCCATTGTTATCAGACAGTGTAAACAAAGAGCTTTACAACTATAAATAGGTAGCTATTTTAGTTTAAAAGTTTAAGCTATCTGGTTTAAAAATATGTAAATATTATTGGTATCTTTCTTTTTAACCAAATCTTTTGAATTCTCTTAGAAGAAAACAACTGATGTGAAACACCCATTTCTTCTCTCCCTAAAAAATGTGCTTATGCTTGAACTGTATTGACTGTGATATACTACATATACCACACATTTCATTCTGAGTTCATTACCCTAGACACCAGTTACCAAAGGAAAAGAGGTTATGGTTATGTAACACTGTGCATTACAATTTAGAATCACATTATTCATCAGGAACTAAAAGCTTTTTAATTGCTATAATAATCATGAAAGGAATATACATGTTGCCTATAAATCACTGCTATTTAAAATGGTTTAATATGGTAAATCAGTCATTCATAATTCACTGATTAAACCGTGGTGTCTGTTTCATCAGGGAAATAATGAAGATGTGATCACAATAAATATTTTTTATTACTTTAAAATGATTCAATAATTGAATCATGATTCAATTAAATAAAACCACTTTACATCTCTGCTTTGAAAGTCTTGTTAATTTTTGTAGAAAGGAATGAAATTCAAAGTGTGAGAAAGTTCCTGTTGTTGAACATTACTGTTTTCACATGGAAGTTTTACCACAAACAAGCAGTTAAGTCTTAGGGTTCTGGGAAGCTGTTAAATAAACCACTGTATTTAAAGATGTAAAAAGACCCAGAGGGAGAAATACTTTGAAGAGGGTTTAAGAAAGGAGAGAGAAGGAGATCATAGGAAGAAGAGACAATGAAAACTTTTAGTTGACTAAGCCATGATGATGGAGAATGAATAGGAGATTAGGGTATAAAAACAGACACAGAGGGGTCCCATCCTCTCTTCCATCCTACAAGGTCACCCTTCCTGCCAAGGGAGGCATACAGAGTCCAAGAACAAAGATGTCCCTGCAGAGTTGAAACCATACTGCAGGGAACAAGGGGTTGTCTCAACTGGCTGCATAAGGAGCTGATCCAAAACATTTGAGGGCAGCAGAGAGCTGCTCTGCAAAGCCCAAGGCCAGCAGGTGAATGTGTGATTCATTGCACAGAGTGAACGGTGTGTCTCTGGACTTTGGGGCCTCTCCAGTGGCTTAGCCTTAAAGAATCCACCTGCAAGTCAGGAGCCGCAGGAGGTGTGAGTTCGATCCCTGGGTCGGAAAGACCCCCTGGAGGAGGGTATGGCAACCACTCCAGTATTCTTGCCCGGAGAATCCCATGGACAGAACATGTGGAGTCCATTGGGTCACAGAGAATTGGACATGACTGAAGCAGCTCTGCGTGCACACACGCTCTGGACTTTGCTGTCAAAGTAGGGAGGGAGGCAACAGAATAAGACACAGGAGAGGTGGAGCCCACACAGGTGACATAGTTCAAAAGAGTACTGAATCCAGTCATCCCTTCAATAAATATTTGTGCACACTCAGTATTGGAGCCATAATTGCTCTTAGAGGCATTGAAGTCTAGAGGGAAACCAGAAAAACAATTGAAAGATATTTACATTGTAACATGGTGAGCCTTAGGATGGAGGAGATAACAGAGGCTAAGAAGAATCTTTATGACTTGAATCTGAGCTGAGAGGAGGCTTCCTGCAGAAAGTGACATGAAATCTCTCATGAGTACTTCAGCTGGAGAAAGAGGGGTAGAGCTAGGATAAGACCGTTCTTGGCGAAGGGAAGCCTGTAGGCAAAGGTCAAATGGAATAGATTTAGATACCTGTGCTGGGGCCACAGGAGGCTGAAGTGATAAACAAGGAACAACTCATGAAAAGCCTGTAAACCAGACAGTGAGTGTGCATTTTATCATGGAAGAGCAAGAAACCTTGGACTTTCTTTTTGTTTGTTTGTTTTGTTTTGGCTGATCTGGGTCTTCATTGCTGTGCCCAGGCTTTCTCTAGTTGCAGTGAAACTAGTCTAGAAACTAGACTACGGGGCTACTCTCTAGATGTGTTGTGCGGGCTTCTCACCACAGTGGCTGCTTTTGTTGCAGAACAGACTCTAGGTGCATGGGCTTCAGTGTACAGGCTCAGTAACTGAGGCTCACATGCTCTAGAGTGTGGGCTCAGTGGTTATGGCACATGGGCTTTGTTGCTGCTCAGTGGGAATCTTCCCCGAGCAGGGATCGAACCCATGTCCCCTGCATTGGCAGGCAGATTCTTATCCACTGGGCCACCAGGAAAGTCTGAGCCTTGGAATTTCTAAGCAACAGAATTGTGACATGGTCAGATTGGTGTGTTAGGAAGATCATTCACTGTGTTAAAAATGCCCAAATTCTGAGTCAGCATGTCTAATGGTGCGATCCAGGAACTGTAATTAAATCAGAGCTGCACTTAGAAATCACTGTGTATGTGTGCTTGATCATGTTCAACTCTTTGTGACCCCCATGGACTAGAGCCTGCCAGAGTCCTTACTGTGTGCATGCGTGCTCAGTCACTTAAGTCATGCCCAACTCTTTGCGACACTATGGACTGTAGCCTGCCAGGCTCCTCTGTCCCAGGGATTCTCCAGGCAAGAATACGGGAGCGGGTTGCCATGCCCTTCTCCAGGGGATCTTCCTAACCCAGGAATCGAACCTAAGTCTCTTTACATCTCCTGCCTTGGCAGACAGCTATACCACTAGTCCCACCTGTAAAGACCAGGCTCCTCACTACTTTAGGCCAATTCAACACCAAAAGCACTTAAAATATCTGCTGTGTTAGTTCAAGGCCCCCAGCAGGACCATCTGATTCCCAAGGATGTGCTTGCCCTGGAGGTTTCTCCTGTTCTCATTGGGTCTTCAATTCCACTGATCTTCTTCACCAAGGAATCACAGCCACTTCAGACCACCAACATAAACCAGGAGAGTTGCAGGGAACTGGTGAAAGTATTTGCTACCTCTGTGCAAATGAGGGTGACCAACGCTCTCATTTTGCCTGGGACTAAGAAGAACAAAATCCCACAAAGCTGGACTTTGGCAAATCAGGACAGTCCCAGGCAAACTGGGATGAGTTGATTATCCAAGGGCAAACAGGGAGTGGACAGGACACTGGATATTCCAAAATGTTCCTACATCTTACAGGGCAGCCGCGATGGACTTACTCTACTCAAGAACTGAATTTCACAGACAGTGTTTCCAAAACTTAGCTTTCTTTGAAAGCAAAATTCCATTGTTGATGACTGTGCCTAGTGACAACTTTTAACTATGTTTTAAACTTGTGGGATTTTTTAATCTTTGGGAAAATCCATAATGAGTAAGAGACAACATTTAGTGTTTATGCCCATGTGACAAAGCCATTCTGCACTTCTAAATGGGTACGTGTCTAACTCTGGGAAGATGGGGAATCAAGATGAGCCACTGAACTTCAAACTCAACAGGGTGCCTCCTCTTGAAGCTCTCAGATTAGTTAAAGACTTGGGGTGGGTGGTAAATAGTTTAAAACTTTCAGAACATTGATACAATATTAATATTGACTTGAATGTTTAGGGCAAAACAGAAGACTTAGAAAACATTTGCTTGAAGTGAACAGCTTGGGACAGTTTCTTAGACGGTGCCACCATGATACCCAGCATGACGGTCCACTTACTTAAGTTGAGAGGGAACACAGCCAGGTGGGAAGTTTGAGATGCCTGCTCCTAACTGCCGACATTGCACACCTCAACCAAGCCATTCCCTGCTAAGAGCGGTTGACCTTGAGTGGGGGATATATTTTGAGGACAGAATAAATTTTGTTTCTATGCTTTGGAAGAACCAGAATGTCACAGTTTTTAAAAACTATCACCTTTTCATATATTTAATTAGCTACCTAAATATGAATATGAAGATCACTGCATTGAGCTAAAGGACCCTAGGAAAGATGGCCCTGGACGACTAACATATACCCATTCTGTAAATACTTTCCCATTCTGGGAACTCAACTCAATGTTCTGTATCTATTTAAATAAGGTAATTTATTAGTTTACTTGGCCTACTTGTTTCCGAGGTTGTGAGCTGCTTTGAGGTCAGGGACTATGTCTACATTGTCTACTAAAAGAGTGCCTACCCGCATGATAGCAACTCAGTAAATATTTGTTAAAATAAAGAAAATTAAAATTAATTGATGTGAAGTCAGAGAGGTATAAACTGACACTGAAAAGTTCAGAACAACCTTAACTAGCCTTGTTTAAAAGATCTAAACAATTGCATTTTTCAACTTGTGCTCTTCCATCTGACATTCTTGTCTGTAGTTTAGGAGTCACTTTCTTCTTCTGAAGTTTATTCCAAAAAGAAAATATGTAAACTGAATAAGGAAAAACAGTACATTCCACCAGAATGTTACTACAGGAAACAAACTATCTTTAAATCTCATACACGTTGAATTATACTGTTCTCTCTAGTTAGGTAAAATGGAATATTATAAATGTATTGGAAGAATAAAAGCTATGTAATTTATGATAGTATTAGCTATCACTATAGAAATTAGTGATTTTTTTCCCTTTTTCCCCCCATTTTTTTTACCATTTTTTTTTTCCTCCTCAATGTTAGAAAGCAAAGGTAACATAATTAATGCCACAACACACAAGAAGATTCAGATATAGTTAAAGGGCCATCAGTACTAAAAATATGTCTTTAAGTTTTTCTCTAGAAATTTCTCTCTATAACTCTATGGTTAATAGTAGCCTAAAAGTCTCTATACAGCTTGTTCATTAAAGATCACTTCTTTGTAGCACTTCAGCTGAACTATCCAAAAAAAAAAAAAAAAGCTTTTAAAAAATAAATACATTAAGAAAAAAGAAATATCACAAGCAGAACTTCCCTGGTGATCCAGTGGTTAAGAATCCATTTGCCAATTTAGGAGACACGGGTTCAAGCCCTGGTCCAGTAAGATTCCACATGCCTCGGGGCAGTGCAGCCTGTGTGCCGTAACTCCTGAGCACACTCTGGAGCCGGAGCTCCACAGTAAGATAAGCCACTGCAATGAGAAGCCTGCACACCACATCAGGGTAGCCCCTGCTCACCACAACTAGAAAAAGCCCACTCACAGCAACAAAGGCCTAGTGCGTCCAAAAGTAAATAGTAAAATTATGTTTTAAAATCACAAGCAGATGCTATTTTCATATTAAAACTTGCTTTTATTAATACCATGATAGTTTGAATTTTTTAAAAGGAAAATTCCTCAAAATTGTAATGATTTTTTTTTTTTGCAGAAATAGAAGAATCCATTCTAAAGTGCATATGGAATTGCAAGAGACAACAAATATCCAAAGGGATGGCCAAAGAGCCAGTCTTGAAGAAGAACAAAATTCAGGTCTCATACTTTCTAATTTCAAAACTTACTACAAAGCTACAGCAATCAAAACATCATGATACTGGCATAAATACAGACAGTTAGACCGGTAGAACAGAAAAGAGATCCCAGAAATAAAACCTCGTATATATGGTCACGTGATTTTCAGTAAGAATGTCAAGGCCATTCAATGGAAAAAGGATAGTCTTTTCAACAAATGATGCTGGGAAAACTGGATATCCAGAATGAAGATGGACCCTTACCTTATACAAAAATTAGCTCAAAACGAATCAAAAACCTGAATGGAGAGCTAAAACTCCTAGAAGAAAACATAGGGGAAAAACTTCATGATATTGGATTTGGCAATGATTTCTTGGATAGGACACCAAAAGCACAAGCAATAAAAGAAAAAATAGATAAATTGAACTATATCAAAATTTAAAACTTCTATGTATCAAAGAACAGAATTGACAGAAAAGCAATCCACAGAATGGGAGAAATTATTTGCATATCATATGTTTGATAAAGGATTAATATCCAGAATATAGAAAGAATTGCTATAACTCAACAACAACAAAAACACTTTACAATGGCCAAAGGACCTAAATAGACATTAATTTTTTAAATTTTATTGAAGTATAGTTGAGGTACACTATAAGTTACAGGTATAAAATATAGTGATTCATGATTTTTTAAGGTTATACTTCATTTATAGTTATATAAAATATTGGCTATATTCCCTATGTTGTACAATATATCCTTGTAGTTTATACCTAATAGTTTGCACCTTTTAATCCCATACCCTTGTGTTACCCCACTACCCTTCCCTCCCCCCACTGGTAACCACTAGTTTGTTCTACATAGATGTGAATCTGCTGCTTTTTTGTTGTTGTTATATTCACTAGTTTGTTGTATTTTTTCGATTCCACATATAAGTGATATCATACAATATTTTTGTCTTTCTCTGCCTGACTTCTTTCACTAGCATAATGCCCTTCAGGTCCATCCATGGAGTTACAAATGGCAAAATTCAGGGGTTTTTTATGGCTCTGTGTGTGTGTATGTATATGGGCTCAGTCGTGTTCAACTCTTTGCAACCCTATAGACTATAGCCAGTGAGGCTCCTCTTTCCATGGAATTTTCCAGGCAAGAATAGTGAGTGGATTGCTATTTCCTACTCCAGGAGAGCTTCACAATCCTGGAGTTGAACCCAAGTCTCTTTATATCTCCTGCATTAGCAGGCAGATTCTTTACCACTGAGCCACCTGGGAAGCCCTTTGCCACATTTTTTTTATCCATTCATCGACAGTGAGGTTGCTTCCATATCTTGGAAATCATAAATAATGCTGCTGTGAATGTTGGGGTGCATGTATCTTTTTGAATTAGCTTTTTTTTCCCCCCCAGATACACACATGGGGTTGCAAAAGAGTCAGACATCACTTAGCAACTAGTTAAAAAACAACACAAACCTAAATAGGTATTTCTAAGGTATACAAATGGCCAGCAAGAACGTGAAAGGACACTCAATAGTGCTTATCATAGAAGTCAAAACCACAGGGAGATACCACTTCACACCTATTTGGATGGCTATCATCAAAAACAGTAACAAGTATCAAAATGGGTGTAGAGAAATTGGAATCCTGTACACTGTAAAATGATTTAGGTACAATGGAAAACAGTTTTTCAAAAAATTACAAATAAATTATCATATTATCCAGTAATTTCAATTCTGGGCATATACACCAAAGAATTGAAAGCAGGAACACTTACATTTATAGTAGCATTATTCACAATAGCCAAAAGGTGGAAACAACCCAAGTATTCATTGACAGATGAATGGATAAACAATGTGGTCAGTCAGTCAGCCAGTTCAGTTGCTCAGTCATTTCTGACTCTGCAACCCCATGAACTGCAGCACGCCAGGCCTCCCTGTCCATCACCAACTCCTGAAGTTTATTCAAACTCATGTCCATCAAGTCAGTGATGCCATCCAGCCATCTCATCATCTGTTGTCCCCTTCTCCTCCTGACTTCAATCTTTCCCAGCATCAGGGTCTTTTCAAATGAGTCAGTTTTTCTCATCAGGTGGCCAAAGTATTGAAGTTTCAGCTTCAACATCAGTCCTTCCAATGAACATTCAGGACTGATTTCCTTTAGGATGGACTGGTTGGATCTCCTTGCTGTCCAAGGGACTCTCAAGAGTTTTCTCCAACACCACAGTTCAAAAACATCAATTCTTCAGTGCTCAGCTTTCTTTATAGTTGAACTCTCACATCCATACATAACTACTGGAAAAACCATAGCTTTGACTAGACGGACCTTTGTTGGCAAAGTAATGTCTCTGCTTTTTAATATGCTGTCTAGGTTGGTCATAACAATGTGGTATATACATACAAAGGCTTTCCTGGTGGCTCAAATGGTAAAGAATCTGCCTGCAAGGCATGAGACCCAGGTTCAATCCCTGGGTCAGGAAGATCCCTTGGAGAAGGGCATGGCAACTCACTGTAGTATTCTTGCCTGGAGAATTCCATGGACAGAGGAACCTGGTGGGCTATAGTGCAGAGGGTCACAAAGAGTCGGACATGATTGAGTGATGAATACATATAATGAAGTTACTCATCCTTTTTTAAAAAAGGAAATTCTGACACATGCTCCAACATGGATGAACCTTGAAGACACTATGCCAAATGAAATAAGCTAGTCACAAAAGGACATATACTATATGATTCCATTTATATGAGGTACTTAGAAAAGTCAAATTCATAGAGACAGAAAGTGGAGGTGGTTGGCAGGGGCAGTGGGGAAGGAGGATAGACAGTGGTTGTTCAGTGGGAACAGAGTTCCGGGTTTGGAAGATGAGAAGCTTTCTGCAGATGGATGTATGGTGGTGATAATACAAAAGGTGAATGCATTTAATGCTGATGAATTGTACACTTAAAAATGGTTACAATGGTAAATTTTATGTATGTATATTTTGCCACAGTTTTAAAAACATCAGAAGTACCACTTTGTTATCCCCCCAAAAAAGCAAATAAGAAGATACAAATTACCCTCAATCCTTTATCTAGAGAATACCACTTTTTTTAATAAAAAGGTAAAATTCCATGTAATAAATTGTAAAAGTGCAGTCATATTTTCCTTGTGGTTACCTAGCTGAACATCACAGTCATCCATGGATTTAAACATTTTCATGACTTGTGTGGTTTTCTTTTCTTTTTTATCTACATTGGGATATTAATAGCAAGACAGCTGCTATGTCCCAGATTAGAAATTAGATAAGGCCACAGGTTCCCCCCTGCGGTGCTGTGATTTTGTAGTGTATAATTTCTTAAATTCTGAAAGACTGCAGGGTTTTGGTACTGTGCTAATAAAGACCCTGGGCAAAGACCTTAAACGGCCCACCCCTATTTGTAATCAGGTCCCGGAGAAGGGTCCAGCTTTCTGTGAGCCCTTTGAGAAGCTGAGTTCCATAAAATGTGGGCGAAGTGATTGCTAAGGCATAACTGCGTGGTTGTTCTCTCACTGTGGTTATTTATCCAGCTCCGTGAATTTCACCCTCTCAACATAAACCAGCTAGAGACCCAGGACTGACAGAGCATCTGTAGCAGACCTGACACCAGACTTCTTTTTACAGACTCCTCTTGTCCAACGCTTCTGTTTATTTATGTAAATTTTGTTCACCTCCCCACTTCATCCTATGATTGTCTCCTCCACAGATGGCCTCTCCAAGAATTTCTCAAGCTTGAGTGAAATCCCTCTATGTAATCTTGTCTGGAGGATTGACTGGCAGGGCTATTTGCATGAGGGACTGAGGCTCTTCCTGGGAAAGAGCTTGTCCCCGGGGGAGGAAGGGCGCCATTTTGGTCGAAGGACAATGGGGCAGGGTCAGAGGGCAAGGGTCAGTCTGAGTGCAGCCCCAGCGCCTGTCCCTCCAACGCGCCCCCCCAGCTCAGCCCCCTCAACCGACGCCTGGGTCCAGGGTGAAGGACTGCCATGAAAGAACCCAGTAAGAACTAGAGGAGGGTACATTAGCATGCAGCAGTAAGCGGGAAAGGCGGGCAGGGGCAGCCCCTCTCTTTCGGGCATCCTGCTCCCAGGATGGACGCATGGGCTGAACCCCCTCCAAGAAGACATCAACTGACAAGACACGGAGGAGAGCGCCCTGGATTGCAGACAGCCGTGCGGGCTGTACCTTCAGAACAGCAGGCCTCACCTTAGTAGGCTGGAGGGGGAAAGAGCAGGGGCAAAGGTCAAATGGTAGCCCAAAGTGGGGTGTGCAACGCGTGTGGGCCACCCTCTGAGGACTCCCTTGCTCTCCAGAGAAACCTAAGGGGCCTGGCACCACCACAGAACAGGTGGGGGCGGGGGCAGGAGAGGGAAACGATAGTTTCTTTGATCTTATTTTTATCCTCCCACTGGTGAGGGCTGGGAAATACAAGTAATACTCTTTCAAAAAGAAAATATTGCCAGTCAGCAAGATAAGGCCATATCGCCTAGATAAAATTTATAGGGGTGGTTTGTTTGAATCATATAACACGAAATTCCTTTGGATTTGTTGTGCTTTTTGATGTATTCATTTCAGTCTCTGACCTAAGTGAATTCTATATTGATGGCATTTGACCAAATTAGAACAACTAGATTTTCAGTTTTTGAACAAAAAGACAAGAAAATCTCAGCCATTATGAACCTACAGGGCATGAAGTAACTCAAAAATACTTTAAAAAAACAGAGATTTTTCCATTGTAGGGGTTTGGGAGTAGGATGAACTCCCAAAGTGAATTCATTTAGAATTCAAATGAATTATCAAGGCCCTCTTCTCTTAAAGAGAATATAATATGCATAAGTTAATGTCTTTTTGAGAACTTGGAATGGTCATTCTAAGTATCAACTCTTTGGATGTACTGAAGATGCTTATTGTTATATGCTTTCTTAACCCACTTGTTTTTTTGTCTTCATCTTTAAACAAATTGCTGGTGGTAACTTACAGCTAATTTTTTCTCCTACTCGAGAGAAGCAGTGCAGTGAAAACTATGCAGTTGGGTCTCTTGAGTTGGGCTTCCCTTGTGGCTCAGCTGGTAAAGAATCTACCTGCAATGTGGGAGACCTGGGTTCAATCCCTGGGTTGGGAAGATCCCTGGAGAAGGGAAAGGCTACCCACTCCAGTATTCTGTCCTAGAGAATTCCTTGGACCGTATAGTACATGGGGTCGCAAAGAGTCAGACACGACTGAACAGCTTTCACTTTCACCTTTGAGTTAGAAACATACATCAGCACTGCTACTAGTGTGACCTTGAATGAGTGAGCTACCTTCTCTGAACTCAGTTTCTTCATCTGTAAAATGGGCACAGCAGTAGTTCCTTTACAGATTTTACTTGAGCTGATGTATAAAAGGACCTGGCAAATGTTAGCTACCCTGCCTTTTGTGACCCAGTCACACTGTGGCTCTGCTAATGTGCCCTTCAGCCAGTTAGCGCTGAGCTTCATCTTCCCCATCTGTAAGAGATTGAAATATATGTGACCTGATTAATATGGCGCCTGGAGCACTGTGGCTGCCCAAAAAAAAGGCAACTTCCTCTTTTTTCTTTTCTCATAGGACTAGATTAACTGATGTGGAACAGCTGGGATCTACTGAGCAACACAGCCAAAAGCCTTTCCACAGGGCCTTCCCTGATGGTCCAGCGGCTACGAATCTGCCTTACAGTGCAGAGGACGCAGGTTCGAACCCTAGTCAGGGAACTAAGACCCCCACCTGCCCCAGGGCAAGTAAGCCCACCAAGCACAGCTAGAGAAGCCTCTGGGCCACAGCTGGAGAAAGCCCGTGGGCCACAACGGAGACCCAGCACAGCAAAAAAAAAAAAGAAGGCCTTTCCACAAACCGAACCAGTTAGTCAAAGCCTAAGGCAGCTCTCCTCATCCCTATGGCTGTCTGTCTCCTGTGACTCCCAAACCACTCATAACAATCCTGTGATTCCCGGGCCTCTGGCTTCCCAGACACTGGCAGCCCCCGTGCCTCCGGACCTCCCGCACAATTTGTTGGTGATTTGAAGGAGCAGCTTCCTGTCTAATTCAAGAATCTGGACTCCACGGTTTATGCTAGAGTCTGCAGTTTCTTCATCACCCGAGTCAAAAGTTTATACTGCAGCAGAAATGACTTGACAGTTTTTCCTAAACTTTTCTGGGTATTCTATTTAAAACCTGGCATCAATAAGAAACAATGTCAAACAGCACATCTTGTGCTAGGACTCAGGCTGGAAGCAGGCATTGCCTCTAAATGAAGGTGCAGCCGAAATCAGGCCCTCTGATTTAGGAAAAGAAAATAAGAAGAAGTGAAAAAATAGAAATGTTAATTCCTTATATTGCATCTTTGGTGTTTAATAAAATTCCTATGAGTTCCTAGTTGGAAAGTCCTTTTTTTTTTGAAGAAAGGAGATCCCTGAAAAAGTCACAGTATCTGTGTGATTGGCTAACAGCTTTTACGGACAGCATTTGGCTGTCTGCTGCCGAATCTCAGGTTGAAATGCCAAATCTACCTTTTCAAAGACAGAATGTAGTTGATCACATCTGCTTATACAATTACCATGCTTTTTCACTCTTTTGGGCCACATTCAAAAATTTTTATTAAGAAAACCTCTCGTGTGCTGTTATCTAAGTGCTAATGTTTAGGAACACGAGCTCTGTGATTTGAGAACAGGTGTAAAATGTGTAGACCTGCCCTTCCTGTCACCTGATTCTTCTCTAATCCTGTGCTCATCACTTTGTAACCACCATTGCTTGTTTTTTCCCTCTGGGAAAGACTGGGAGGTCAGAAGCCTCTTGTTCTCTTGTGAACCCAGCTGCCAGCACAGGGATCAACTCATTAACTGTTTGTTAAATGTGTAAGTAAAATGTTTGTATGTGTTTTGTGCGTGAATTCTCCTTATTTAACACCAGTGTCCTGTGTTTCCATTCTTCTCAGCATGTATATTTTCTCTTTTGAGGACAGAACAGTTTCTTTAAAATCTATCTTTGACCTTTCACTTGAGCTTCCCTGGTGACTTTAGTAGGTCAAGAATCCACCTGCAATGCGGGAGACCTGGGTTCAATCCCTGGGTCGGGAAGATCCCCTGGAGGAGGGCATGGCAACCCACTCCAGTATTCTTGCGTGGAGATTCCCATGGACAGAGGAGCCTGGCAGGCTGCAGTTCATGGGGCCACAAAGAGTTGGGTATGACTGAGCGACTAAGCACAGTAGACAGAAAGCTTCGACCCCAAAGGTATTGGCTTATTATTTCTATACGTGTTCATGAAATCTCCATCAAATCTCCCCATGATTCAGGTTCCCTCTTGTATGCAAGGAACAAATACTAAGGAACAGCTGTTGATTTTCATTATCTGCTACAGTTGTTTTCTGTAAAGTTACCACAGATAGATAATGAGTTAGGGCACACAGAAGCACTGCTCCTGGGGAAAATGTAGTAAGGTTCCCACAAGTCTCTCATCACAATAATTTCATCATCCATCAGTATATAGCCTTGTTTTATGTGTTTCTTTGTTTAAAGACAGATAAGTGAATGATTGAATGAATATACATTTCTCCCTGACTTTGCAGGGGAAAAATGTTTTCTCTGAAATGACAAAGAAAAGATTAGAGATTCTACTTGTTTAAAAAAAATCATAGCCAATTAAGTGCCTACAAAACATGTTTGTAACAACTATGATGAACTTTTCTGGTGGCTCAGCAGTAAAGAATCTGCCTGTTTTATAGGAGACATAGGAGATGCAGGTTCGATCCCTGGGTCAGGAATATCCTCTTGAAAAGGAAATGGCTACCCACTCCAGTATTCTTGCCTGGAAAATCCCATGGACAGAGGAGCCAGTTCACTATAGTCCATCAGTTCAGTTCAGTTCAGTTGCTCAGTCATGTCTGACTCTCTGTGACCCCATGGACTGCAGCATGCCAACCTTCCCTATCCATCACCAACTCCCAGAGTTTACTCAAACTCTTCTCCATTGAGTCAGTGATGCCATCCAACCATCTCTTCCTCTGTCATCCCCTTCTCCTCCTGATTTCAATCTTTCTCAACATCAGGGTCTTTTCAAATGAGTCAGTTCTTCGCATCAGGTGGCCTAAGTATTGGAGTTTCAGCTTCAGCATCAATCCTTCCAAAGAATATTCAGGACTGATTTCCTTTAGGGTTGACTGGTTTGATTTTCTTGCTGTCCAAGGGACTCTCAAAAGTCTTCTCCAACACTGCAGTTCAAAAGCATCAATTCTTCAGTGCTCAGCTTTCTTTATAGTCCAACTCTCACATCCATACATGTCTACTGGGAAAACCATAGCTTTGACTAGACAGACCTTTGTCAGCAAAGTAATGTCTCTCCTTTTTAATATGCTGTCTAGCTTTTCTTCCAAGGAGCAAGTGCCTTTTTATTTCATGGCTGCAATCACCATCTGCAGTGATTTTGGAGCCCCCCAACATAAAGCCTTTCACTGTTTCCATTGTTTCCCCATCTATTTACCATGATGGGATGGGATCAGATGTCATGATCTTACTTTTCTGAATGTGGAGTTTTAAGCCAACTTTTTCACTCTCCTCTTTCAGTTTCAACAAGAGGCTCTTTAGTTCTTCACTTTCTGCCATAAAGGTGGTGCCATCTGCATATCTGAGGTTAATGATATTTCTCTCGGGCAATCTTGACTCCAGCTTGTGTTTCATCCAGCCCAGCATTTCACATGATGTACTTTGCATATAAGTTAAATCAGCAGGGTGACAATATATAGCCTTGACGTACTCCTTTCCTGATTTGGAACCAGTCTGTTGTTCCATGTCCAGTTCTAACTGTTGCTTCCTGACCTGCATACAGATTTCTCAGGAGGCAGATCAGGTGGTCTGGTGTTCCTGTCTCTTGAAGGATTTCCAGTTTGTTGTGATCCACACAGTCAAAGGCTTTGGCATAGTCAATAAAGCAGAAGTAGATGTTTTTCTTGAACTCTCTTGTTTTTTCGATGATCCAACAGATGTTAGCAATTTGATCTCTGGTTCCTCTGTTTTTTCTATATCCACCTTGAACATCTGGAAGCTCAGGGTTCACGTACTATTGAAGCCTGGCTTGGAGAATTTTGAGCATTACTTTGCTAGTGTGTGAGATAAGTGCAATTGTGCAGTAGTTTGAATATTCTTTGACATTTCCTTTCTTTGGAAATGGAATGAAAACTGACTTTTTCCAGTTCTGTGGTCACTGCTGAGTTTTCCAAAATTTGCTGGCATATTGAGTGCAGTATTTTCACAGCATCGTCTTTTAGGATTTGAAATAGGTCAACTGGAATTCTGTCACTTCCACTAGCTCTGTTTGTAGTTACACTTCCTAAGGCCCACTTGACTTTGCATTCCAGGATATCTGGCTCTAGGTGAGGGATCATAGCATTGTGGTTATCTGGGTCATGAAGATCTTTTTTCATAGTTCTTCTGTGTATTCTTGCCACCTCTTCTTAATATCTTCTGCTTCTGTTAGGCCCATACAATTTCTGTCCTTTATTGTGCCCATCTTTGCATGAAATCTTCCCTTGGTATCCCTAATTTTCTTGATGAGATCTCTGATCTTTCCCATTCTATTGTTTTCCTCTATTTCTTTGCACTGATCACTGAGGAAGGCTTTCTTATTCCTCCTTGCTATTCTTCGGAACTCTGCATTCAGATGGGTATATCTTTCCTTTTCTCCTTTGTCTTTAGCTTCTCTTCTTTTCTCAGCTATTTGTAAGGACTCCTCAGACAACCAATTGGCCTTTTTGCATTTCTTTTTCTTGAGGGTGGTCTTGATCACTGCCTCCTGTACAATGTCATGAATCTCCGTCCATAGTTCTTCAGGCACTCTATCAGATCTAATCCCTTGAATCTATTTGTTGTTTCCACTGTATAATTATAAGGGGTTTGATTTAGGTCATACCTGAATGGTCTAGTGGTTTTTCCCTACTTTCTTCAATATAAGCCTGAATTTGGCAATAAGGAGTTAATATTCTGAGCCACAGTCAGCTCCCGGTCTTGTTTTTGCTGACTGTATAGAGCTTCTCCATCTTTGGCTGCAGAAAATATAATCAATCTGATTTCAATATTGACTATCTGGTGATGTCCATGTGTAGAATCTTCTCTTGTGTTTTTGGAAGAGGGTTTTTGCTATGACCAGTGCATTCTCTTGGCCAAACTCTATTAGCCTTTGCCCTTTTTTGTTCTGTATTCCAGGGTCAAACTCGCCTGAGGTTATCTCTTGACTTCCTACTTTTGCATTCCAGTCCCCTAAAATGCAAAATACATCTTTTGGGGGTGTTAGTTCTAGAAGGTCTTGTAGGTCTTCATAGAACCATTCAGCTTCAGCTTCTTCAGCATCACTAGTTGGGGCATAGACTTGGATTACCGTGATATTGAATGGTTTGCCTTAGAAATGAACAGAGATCATTCAGTCATTTTTGAGGCTGCATCCAAGTCCTGCATTTTGGACTCTCTTGTTGACTATGATAGATACTCCATTTCTTCTAAGGGATTCTTGCCCACAGTAGTAGACATAATGGTCATCTGAATTAAATTCATCCATTCTCATCTGTTAATGTACAATGGTCTTTTTGAGGTGCACAAACCATTTTGAAATTTTAAAATTCTTTACTCTTCTCTAAGAACTAATTTTTATGGACCTCCCTGCCGGCTCAGTGGTAAAGAATCTGCCTGCTAATGCAGGAAACTTGAGTTCAATCCCTGGATCAGGAAGATCCCCTGGAGGAGGAAATGGCAACCACTCCAGTGTTCTTGCCTAGGAAATCCCATGGACAAAGAAGCCTGGTGGGCTACCATCCATGGGGATCACAAAACAGTCACATGATTTAGTGACTAAACAAACAACAAAGAACTAATTTTCACTCTATTGAGACCAATAGTGCTCTCATCAAGGACACATTTTTCTAAATGATCCATACTGAACTAGTTTTACTTTGATAATTAGATACAATGTTTTTTAAAAGAAAGTTCTGGAACGGGTAGTATGAACTCAGAAGAATAAATCTCTAATAGTACAGTTTCTCATACTCTAGTACCTGAAATTTTGAAGCAGTTATCTTTCTAACATGTCTAAAATTGCTTATGTAAGTAAACATCTATTCCAACAAATATATCTGTCTCTATATGTGTAATATGAAACTAATATGTATTTTTCAGGGAAGATAAAGTTGAATTTAATAACAACGAATTCTTAAATTACATCCTAGTGTGAACAAAATTATTTTCATGGATATTATTCATTTCTCTTAACCCTGTTCTATAGATGAGGAAAATAAGGCTCAATGGATTAAATAGCTTGCCCAAGCTTACATGATTTGTAAGAAACAGAGTTATCTGATTTCAAAATATTTATTCTTTCCATTACAAGTCGCTCTGGGAGTCAGTACCAGTTTTCTGTGAGAATATGTTATAAACACAAAGCCAGGGAAGGCCCTGGAATGAAACTCTCTGGGCAATATTTTCTGTACTAACATTCACCCACAAATGGTACCACCACCATCTGGGCCAGTTTCCCCACACTACATGACTGGTTTTCCATGATCCTGCCAATATTTTTTTAGTAACTTCCCTAAAATTGTCACCCTTCTCTCTTCAGGCCAGGGTACATGAGGTCAGTGAACCCAGTCCTGCAAATTTCCTTCCCTGACTCTCCAAGATCCCTTGCCAAGCCACTACTGCTGGGAGACAGCCTAGAGTATGACTTCTTGCAATGTCCTTTGAAGTAGATAAAATATGCACTCATGGACATCTGTCTGTTATTTCCTGCACTCACAGCTTTGTTCTTCTTTATTGCCAGAGAATTCTATGGATGATGTCACTTTTCTCTGAAGAGAACAGGCCATCAGAGCTTTTCACTGACATAATTAATTATCTGTAGCTTGATTCTGAGCCAGAACATTCTCAAGGCACAGCCCCCAAAGAATTAACTCTACTGTGCTTGCTATTCTTAAACTTTTAAAGAGACAGGGTGCCATATCTTTTTTTTCTCAGCCCCTGATAATGGTATTTTTGTTCAGTGATATCAAGTAACAGAAAGTGAACTGGGGCAGGATTCTATGATTTCACAAGGAAGACCTCCGGTTCAATAGGCAGCAAACTTGAAAGGTCCCTACAGATCAAGTATACAAAGCAAAGCTTTTAGGCTTAGTCTTAAAGGCTACAGGACTGCATCACAATTACTGAATAGACTCTTTGGGGGATCCTGTGAATCTGCAGCTAGATAAATGAGATTGAAAGCAAAACGAACCATGTTAAATTATTTGCAAGGTGAAAAGTTTCAGTTTATTAGCCACAAAGGCCTGAAACATCAACATATTTAAATTTTACAAGATATAGGAAGTTACCAGAATAATCATATATTTTGAGTTTTCACTTATGTCTTAATATCAATCTAAGGCAAACTAGCCAGTTCATCAGAAAATGTCACTTACTACTCTGCTGGGTTTCAAAGATTATGTAAATGAGCTATTGTCTCTTTAAAATTGGGGCTGCATGGGGAAGGATCAACACAGCCCATATCTGTGCTCTGAAGGTATCCAGGTCCTGAGTTCTGGTCCCCTTCATGGGGTGAGTGATAACATAAGATTCAGAAAGTCTCAACTTTCTCAACTTGAAACAGCAGTATTCTTTCTGACTCAAAAAATTTTCTAAGATTGAAGATTTGAATGTGTATATAACTGTTGCTTTCCCCAAAGAAATTGTTATTTATGGCCTCTTGCTGCCTTGATTCTTCAAAAACTAGTTTAAATTGTGCTCTCTCTGAATTATTTTAGTTCGGTAAATTATCTCTTTAGATCTACTGTCAACATTTTAAAAATTTTAATATAATAAATGTTGATGATTTTGTAAAGATCAACATTACAGAAGAGTTAAGGAAAAGTGAAGGTGTATGCCACTTTCTCACAAATTCCACTCCCAAGGGCTAATTCTATGAATAATTTAAAGTGGATCTTTCCAGGATTGTTTTCCTCTATAGAAATGGAAATGTAGGTGTCAGCACAGACACACTGTCTCTGTCTATCACTCTCTCCCTAGGATTATTGAGCACTTATTATATGCCAGAAAGTGTGCAAAGTGCTTTGCAAAAATTATCTTGTTCAAACTTCACAATAACTTTAACAAATAGGTATATTGTTATCACCATTTTGTAGATGAGGGATATGAATTGGTACTAAGCTTGGTAATTTGCCCAAAGTGGGTAGTGTCAGGATAAAAATCTAGGCAGCCTAACTCCAGAGCTGGCAATCATAACTTTATGAATTCTCCCTATGTACGTATTAATACAGAGCCTCTCATATATGTACCATTTTATTTTTCAAATAGAATGGAAAGCTCAAGAAAAATAAAATTCTATTGATGCTAATTTTCATTTCACTGAAACTAACAGTTATGTCTTGCTTATTTGTTTTTCGATAAATTGATTGTCTCTTCTATTTATACATGTCCAGCTCTCAACCGAGTCTTTTTCAGTTTTCTTAATTTTTCCTGCCTGAATCTATAACCCAAAGTTTAAATCAAATACCAGTTATGCCCTGCCCCACCAATTCTAAAGGAAAGACCAGATAATTGTGTTGGACTAGAATTCCACCATGTTGAATTTGTTTGAAATAAAGATCTCTACTCTGATTATGCCTGTAGTAATTAAATAAAATCTTTACCAAACATCTCTCTGATTTGTTACCTTCTCTGGATGACAACTGCAGGGCCTGGTTACTGCTTCTTTTTCACTGACACGGGCACAGAGCACAGATGAAGCAGTTAATTGTCTTTCTTCCCTCTCTCCTTCCTCCCCTCCTTGTTTCTTTCTATTTACTCATTTATTAATTTAGCAGCTATGTGTAAAGTTGTTTTGTTTTAATATTAGTTTATTTATTTGGCTGCACCAGGTCTTAGTTACAGCATAAAGAATCTTTTATTTGCAGCATGTGGGATCTAGTTCCCTGACTGGGAATCGAACCCAGGCCCCCTGCATGGGGAGCTCAAAGTCTTAGCCACTGGACCACCAGGGAAGTCTTGTTATTTTATTAGTTGTTATGATGAATCCCACATGAGTAGGACATAATCCTATTCTTGCATGAAACTTTATAATCCAGAAGGAATGTGAGTTGGGAAGGTAAATTAGAGCTAATTACTCATCAAGCTATCTTTTGAGAAGAAGGGTGGAAGGAAAGTGCTACAGCATAGGGAAGTTAGGAGAAATGAATTTTAATTAAATTAAATTAAATTAAATTAATTAATTTCATTAAATTAAAATTTAATTTTAATTTTTTGACTAACCTAAATGGCTTCAAGCCATAGCAGAACACTTAATTCATAGGATCACAGGAATTTAGACTAGGAAAGACCTCGAACCCTTTAATTTACAGCTAAACAAACAGAGGTTCAGGGAAGCCCATGGTCTGCCCAAGGGAGACAACTGATTTGTTGTTGATTATATATTGGCTGCCAGGTCTCTTGATTCTCATACCAGAGAGCTCTCCATTATACTAAATCACTAATAAATACATGGCAACAATCTCAAGTAGGAATTAATCCATATGCTAATTAATTAGTTTTTAAAATGTGACCTGATCAATTTTTTGGCCAAATCAATTTTTTAAATAAACATGTGAATGCTGTTGGGCACACTTGAAGGAATCTCGGCATGCTATAAAATCAATGCCCCCCCCAAAATACTTGATATTTCCCTGAAATTTGTTTATATATTCAAATATCTGTTCATGTATTCAAATATTCAAAAATTATTTGTCCACTAGCAATAGGAATATTGATATTGAGTTCAAAATATTGGATTCAACATTTTACCTTAATTATCAGATCAGAGAGTGCATATATAAAATATTATTTATAGCATGCTTTTTCCCATGTGCAGTTTCTATATCAACAAATTTTTTTTTATAGTCCTCTTGAGAGATGTTGGAAAAACTTGATTTTGTTATCAACAACTACTGCCAATAACCAATCATCAATCAAAGTGGGGAGCACTCTGGTTAAGCAGGTTATATATCATTGTTTCATTACTTGCAGTCCCTTAGGATTTTTTTTTTTTTTCATGATTGCCTAATGCTTGAGCTTGATCTGACAGCATGACATTGATTCTGTTGTTTAAAAATCTCTGCCTTATTAACTTGTATAATGTTCCCATTATATCAGCTTTTTCATAATAAATGACCAAAAACCACTGGGCAAGATTCATATTAATTGCTGGGAACTTCCAGGCAAAAATCTGTGATTATGTAAGAGTAAATAAAATGGCTTAAGGTCCCCCTCATCTACGTCAGATGCCTGCTGCTTATCTGTAGTTATCAAATGGCCAAGCACTGTTGTTTCAGACAATTGAAATGCGTTGACCTCTACTGAGTTTCTGTGGTTAGGAATCTTATCTGAGCTGTCATTATCAGGCTTCATCATCCAAAAGCCAGTGGTCAGATGAAAGCATGGTGAAGATGACTAATTAGAAGAGGCAGGTGGGTGACATCAGACAAGCAGTGTTGCCAGATTGCTCAATGCTGAACTCATCATTTCATGTTCTACAGTGGTTAGTCTTAAATAATATGATGAGAATATCCCCAGATTTCCAACTTCAAGGCTAAAAGCATGTAGTCCAAATGGCCTCTTTCTATAGCCACTCTTCACACACACTTAATCCCAAGAGCTGATTTAGCAAAACGCCATGGAGAGCAGGAATATGGGCTCACTCTTTCCAGCTGAAGCTCTTGTGGTCATCTCACAGATGGGGTCATTTGCACAGGGATCAGTTGAAAGGCCTCCATCCCAAGATGACTTAACCACAGCAAAACCATTTGAAGAATCTCTTCCTGACATGTCAGGCGTGGCTCCTAAGGACTCACCAAAGTCGTAAATGAAGAAAACAACTGTGTCCTTCTGATATTGCAGCTGCTAAAGTGGAGGCACTTGGTACTTAAGGTACCACAAGTAAAACCCAGAGACTCAAGACTGCATTTGGCATCTTTGATAATGCTGTATCTCACCAAATCCCCATCTCCTGAGACTCTTTCACTGTGCTCATTGAAATGCGCATTCAACCACAGGCCACTTCTCAGTTCACGAACTCTTCTGAAAATGTTTCCATCACCTCCTTGCTCTAAAAGCAGTGATTCTCAACTTTGACAGCACACTGCAATCATGTGAAGGCTTTTGAAAAAGTACCAATTCCTGCCTTCCACTTCCAGTGGTTGTTATTTATTTGGTGTGAGTGTGACCTGACCATTTGCAGCCAAGTTTGCGAATCACTTCCCTAAGAGAACCTGGCTCTTTTCTGAAGACCCCACTTCTCTAAGAGCCCTCAGAAGAAGTGGGTAAGTTTCTCGCCCACTCTCCTTAGGTTTCTCCTTGTTCCACATCACCACTTCTAAATCATTCTCTCTCCCTTTTCCTTAAAATGTCCTAGCTTTGAATCTCATGACAATATCAGTTTGCATCTTCCTGTTTGCAGTGGTGCGATTCACAACCCCAGAGCATTCATTCCCCTTCCTTCCTTGAAGATGTGAGCTCCTGGTTTGCACTTATGCGCTCTAACACTGACTCTGTCAAGTTTCTTGCTGATTTCAGTATTCTCTTAGAAGATTATTCTCATACCCTGACCTCCCAACTCCCTGAACTTCTCTCTTCTAATAATTCTGTCCTCCATACTATTTCAACCCCTCACTTCCATGGTCATCCATAGTCCTTGTCATTATTACCAAAAATTGCAACCAACTAGATCCACTGATTTTTATCATATAGTCTCTGCCCTTCACACACCCTCCCTACATGTGCCCTTTTCCTTCTTATCCAGCTTTAAACTCAGTCACATACCATCCTCAATCTCATGCCCCTTCTCTCACTTGCTTGTATTCTCTTGGTCAGATCATGGCCTTGGTTAAATCTAATTCTCGGTTAAGTCCCATCTCTGATGTACTCGTAGGCAGAAAAAACACATCATGCCAACTGACCTCATTTTAAAAAAGGTTTTTTTTAATTGATTTGGCTGTGCCAGGTCTTAGTTGTGCACTGTGGCAGCATGCAGGATCTTTAGTTGTGGCATGCAAACTCTTAGTTGTGGCGCATGAGACCTAGTTCCCTGACCAGAGATCGAACCCGTGTGCCCTGCATTAGGAGCATGGCATCTTAACCACTGGACCACCAGGGAGATGCCTGATCTGTTTAAATTCATGATCACTAACTTGACCCAGGCTGTTAATGTTACCAAGAGATCACACTATATCCCTCTAGTCCACCCTTATTCAGTATAATTTAATAACTTCTCTCATAGCAAATCCTTCATACATTTTTCCTCTTGCTGCCCAGCCTGCCAAGAAAATTGAAACAATTACAGAAAGACCACCACAATTGCCCACCATCTCTGTACACTTACTGCATCTTTGTCCATATACACGTAGCCTTCTCTTTTGTTACTAGAAATGAACTGTTTGTATCTCTAGTTAACACCAAACTTTTGACTTATCCATTAGATCCTATCCTCTCTTTATGAACTAGGACACAGTTCCAGCCTTTTGCTGACCATTAATGTCCTCCATACTAGCTCTTTCCATAAGCACGCAAACATAATGTTATTTCTACCATCATAATAAAACCCTCTCTTGACTCCTGTAATTCCTATTTCATTTTCTCCTTCTCTCTATAATAAAACTCAATGAAAGAGTTGCCTATAATTCCTGCCTCCAACAATCTCTTCTTACAAATGAGTGGCACTCATTTGAGCCCACTTCAATCAAGTTTCTTCTCCTATCACTCCACTGACACCTCTCTTATCAAGCATATGACTTCCCTGTTGCTAAGTGCAATGGTCAATTTTCATTTCTTATTTTCTCTGATCCATCAGCAGCATCTGACACCTGATCTTTCTCTCCACCTTGAAAAACTGCTCCCTTTGATTCCAGAAAACTCTGTTTTGCTCATTTCCCTCCAACCTCTCTAGCTGCTTATTCTCATTCTCCTTTACTCTTCTTCCTCCTCATCTTCTCAAACTCTCAGTGCTAGAACTTTCCCCCAGGGCTCAGTCTTGGACCTCTTATCTTTTCTATATAAATTTACTTTCATCATGATTTCACCCAGTTTCATGGCATTAAATACCACCCACATACAGGTGATTCCAAACTGATAACTCCAGACGTTTCCGTTGATCTCCAGATGTATATCCAGTTGCCCACTGGATATCTCTCTGTACCTGAGTGTCTAACAGCATCTCATGCATAATGCAAAACTACATTTCTGGTGTCTACTTGTCTACTTAGCTCCCCAGATCGGTAGATAAAGAACTTCTGACAAAAGAAAAGATCTCTGCATTTTCCCTGTACACTACACCACTGTCAAAACAGTAAAACTAAAACTGGCTTGGAGTTAACAGAAATGGAATGAAAGAAGACACAATGACATTTTAAACTTTTAGACAGTTATTATGCAAGTATTTAAGTGGCAATACTTAATATGTAGAGGTTCTGATTACCATGAACAATGAAAATTATTCAAAAGAAAATAAATGTCTTTTTTTTTAAAAAAAAAAACAGTTTTGGTTTTTTAAATCCTTTAAGGATCCTTTGAGTATAGTGACCTCTTTTGCTTGCAAGGCATGTGAGATCCTAGTTCCCTGACCAGGGATCGAAGACACATCCCCTGCACCGGATTTTAACATAACCACCGGACCATCAAGGAAGTCCCTAGAGTCACCTCTTTTAAAAGTAAATAAGAAAAAGTGTAATTAGAAAAGATTGACTTTTTCACATACAAAAGTATAGTCCTAGAATAATTTAAACATTGTGGTATTAAAATAGAGAAATTAGTAGCATAAAACAGAGAAATCTATGGACTAAACTCTAACTCAGAAATCGATTTAAATATTATACTATAGGATAAAAGTGATAATGGACATGGGTCTGAGTAAACTCCAGGAGTTGGCGATGGACAGGGTGGCCTGGCGCGCTGCAGTCCATGGGGTCGCAAAGAGTCGGACACGACTGAGCGACTGAACTGATATGAAAGTGAAGTGTCTCATCTTAAACAAAGAGGAATTCCAGATGGATAAAATATTTTAATGGGAAAACTGGAGCAGGGGGGAGTACTAGAAGAAAATTTGAAAGAAATCTTTCATAACCTAAGAGTAAGTCAACCTAAGTTTGATACAAACCGGAAGTCATAAAAGAAAAGACTGATGTCCTACTAATAAAAGTAATTCTTCATGGCAAGACATGTTGAAAACAAAGTCAAAATAAAAATAATGAGATGGGAAAATATTTTACTTACTCATATCATAGGCCAAGAACAAATTTCTTTACTAGCTAAAGTGCTAGTTCTAATAGGGAATGTTCTATTATGGAAAGATGTTTTAATAGAGAAAAATGTTCTAGTGTTCTAATAGGGAAAGATTTTCAAGGCATATTTGATATCTGAAAAAGGCCAGCTGCAGAATGGTGTATATTATATGCTCCATTTGTGTAAAAAAAATAAGAATATATACATACTTACTTACATGATACCTTTTTCTAGCTTTTCAACCATATGTGTGAATTAACTGTTCAAATTTTCAAATAAAATATTTTTCAGTTAGCTAGATTTACTGTGGTGATCATCTCACAATAGACATAAATAGCAAATCATTACATTGTATAACTGAAACCAATACCATGTTATATGTCATTTTACCTCAATAACAATAAAAATGAAAGATAGTAAAATTATTTTATCATACAAGAAGCATTTTTAACACAAAACTTTAAAAATATATAAACTTTACCCCTAGAATTATGTTTCTGTACCTGGTCTGATTTGGGACCTCAGGTTTACTACTGAATCAGGTCATGGCTCCATGCATACACTTATTTTATAACTAAAAGGTGATTCCTGAGCATGTAATTACAATCAGACTCCACCTTGGAAGAGGCAAAGAAATGACACGATCAAAATAGAAAAACCTCTGAACACCTGGACAGAACAGAACTTCTCTCCCAAGAAAGTCCTCAAGGAAACATGTGAACAAGTTATAACAGGTAATGGAATAAGCTTTTTAGCACAAACTTGTAGGTGTTTGTCTGGAGAATTGCCTTCCCTGCTAAGGACCTTCACTCCATGTGGAAAAATGTTAAGAATAGAGTAGGACAAAATCAATGTATACAATTAATGCAATGCTCCCATTAGCCAACCTTAAACACGTGGAATGTTAGTGCCTTTTAGACCATTTGCATAACACACAATGAAAGAGAATAGTCCTCAATAAAAAAAGGCTCTCACCATTACTGAGGACAGAAAATGTTCAGGGGACTGCAGACAAGTCTTTAGGGCAGAATCACAGACAGGGGATGCAGCGAGAGATGAGCCTGAAGAGGTTAGCAGACGCCCTTGCAAGAAAGCCTCTCATCTTTTCATGTGTTTGTTAGCCAAAGGGAACCTTCTTACACTGTTGGTGGGAATGCAAACTAGTACAGCCACTATGGAAAACAGTGTGGAGATTTCTTAAAAAACTGGAAATAGAACTGCCATATGACCCAGCAATACCACTTCTGGGCATACACACTGAGGAAACCAGATCTGAAAGAGACACGTGCACCCCAATGTTCATCGCAGCACTGTTTATAATAGCCAGGACATGGAAGCAACCTAGATGCCCATCAGCAGATGAATGGATAAGGAAGCTGTGGTACATATACACCATGGAATATTACTCAGCCGTTAAAAAGAATTCATTTGAATCAGTTCTAATGAGATGGATGAAACTGGAGCCCATTATACAGAGTGAAGTAAGCCAGAAAGATAAAGAACATTACAGCATACTAACACATATCTATGGAATTTAGAAAGATGGTAATGATAACCCTATATGCAAAACAGAAAGAGACACAGATGTACAAAACAGACTTTTGGATTCTGTGGGAGAAGGCGAGGGTGGGATGTTTCGAAAGAACAGCATGTATATTATCTATAGTGAAACAGATCACCAGCCCAGGTGGGATGCATGAGACAACTGCTCGGGCCTGGTGCACTGGGAAGACCCAGAGGAATCGGGTGGAGAGGGAGGTGGGAGGGGGGATCGGGATGGGGAATACATGTAAATCCATGGCTGATTCATGTCAATGTATGACAAAACCCACTGGAAAAAAAAAAAAGAAATGTTCTATTTGATTATGGTGGTGATTTGTGATTGTGTATAACTGTCAGAACTCACTAAACTGTAATCTTAAAAAGAAAAAAAAAGAAAAGAAAAGAAACTGCCAAAGCGGCTGTACCAATCTGAGAAAAAAAAAAGAAGGCCTCTCAGAGCAGCAGGGGGTGTGTGAGTGTTTTCAGCAGAGAAAAGACTTCACTGATGAGTGTTTTAAAAAGCTCAGGCTAGCTGTGATGTGGAGAACTGTGGGTGAAAAGACTGCCTGAAGGCAGGACCAGCTGGTAAACCTTGTGAGCGGCGATAAGGATGCTGAAGTGAGGCACTGGTGGTGAAGGTCATGTCTCTGCAGTTATTTCAGGTCAGGGACCCTCTGGCTTTATTCCCCCCCCTCGCATTCCCTCTACTACCCGGGCAGGAGTCCATGATTGCCTGTCAATTATTCCCTGGTCAGTTGAATCAACTGTCCTACGGTGGCAGATAATCCATGGGAAGGACCAGGGTGTTGATCCACTCTCTGCTGAGGGGACAATGGTGTGATACTATGGCACGAGGCAGTGAGACTCAGGAGGATAAGCAACCTTAGGATCACTGTGCCTTGCCTCACAGGTGAAAAGGGGGACCCTGTTTCCCTCCCCCCTTAAGCAATTAGAGCTCTGGAGACAGGAAGAGGGAGGTCAATGTTCACAGCTTCCTGTGTTCCACTCTTCAGTGATTCAGAAGTGCCTTTTGGTCAGGACATGTAAATTTCTTTTCAGGAGACATCTGCCCAGTTATTTTGCAGTCAGCGAATCTGGCATTTCAGGCTGGCATGTTAGACCACAACCACCTACAAACAAGTAATATCAGATATTGCAAAGATAAATACTCAGGGCTCACACTCTGTAGGCAACACTGATCTTATCTGCCCACAAATGATTGTCATTAGTAAACTCAAAGCCAAGAATTTACATTCCTTTTTTTTTTTTTTAAAGGCCTGCACATTTTGATTGTTTCAGCACACAGTTCTTCTTACACATTGCTTTCAGGTTTTAAAAAAAAGCTTGGTTTTTTTTTAAAAAAACTTACATGTATGTAATTCACATCATACATATATCACATATTAAATTTTTTCACAGTTCCAGGATGGCGGGGATTATAATGTTCCACTTCAGGGCAGACCCATTTAAGGCTCAGAAACAGTAACACCACTATTCAAGGGACATTCAGTTTCATTGGTCCAATTGTTGGTTTTGAGCTCATTAGGCCATTTCCTACATCTGCTCAGGGACCTGCAAACACTTGGTTTATCACTGATTTTCCTCCTAAATTACCTATTCCCCACAGAGCCTTGGACTTGCAAATGTGCTTTCATTACTGCTATTTTTAAAAGGCAGGGGGGAGAGCAGAGTCTACTAAAATTTGTGCACATTGTTCCTTGTTTCCTTTCAGGCCCTTGATCAGGAAATGTTTAACATGGGAGTAAGTATTGCCAGGGATTAGTGGCTGCTGCTTGGAAAGGTTGATGGAAGTTCTTTCCTGCCAGTACAAAAATATACATCATCAAAGTGCAAGACTGTGTCCACAGACAGGATTACATGTGAGCTGAAAAGACCCAGGTGACAACGTTTTTCTTGAATCAGTCCATATTCTTTCTTTCACTCATGCATTAATATCACCATGAAATGATTTCAACAATTCTCATCAGTACCCTGATTTCTCTTTTAAATACAGATGGTTTGGAGACAAATAGCTCTCTGTTGACAGCCGTGTGACTTGAGTCTCTCTGAGCCCTTCCTGTGTTTTGAGACTGGTCTATGACTGGTTGACGTGATGCTTATGAAGTCAGATTTCAAATCCCAAGTGAGCCAGTCAACTTTGCAAAGAAAAATTCTCCACATGTTGTCTGTACTTGAAACTCCATCTGGCAAACCTGAGGATGCCAAGGTCACTCAAGGTTCAGAACAAACCCCCCCCCGAACCATCACCACCGCACCAGGAAAGGTCTCCTGAAGGTCACTGGGGCTGAAACAAGGGAAGATGATGAGGAAGGAAGTGCCATTCTTTATCCACTAAGTTTTTGTCCAGTGAGTTTCAGAAGTATCACCAGAACCGCTCAGAAGAGAAGGGGGAATAAAAAAGAGGTTAGAGGCTGTCCAGGGAATTTGTAAACTGCTAGCAGTTATAACACTGCTGCTACAGTGAGATTGCACTAATCTGGACACCATCAGTTTAAATTCAATTTGGTATAATTATGCAGCTGTGCTTTTGACTCTTAAAAACATTTAATAACTATAAAAATGTGTTATATGAATTTATAAACCAGAAAAAAAGCACCTAAACTTTAAGTGAAGATTTTACTCTACTTTTCATGAAAAATGTTTCCAATCACCAGTTAGACGATGGTATTGGCATCATCACGAGTGGATTCATTAAAAGTAATTGCAGCTGTTCAGTTTGTTATAATTATACCGAGAAGCATGAAAAAAGAGCAAGATGCAGGTGAGGAGATAAAGCAGTCTCCTGATGATAGGGATAGAGTAGGATAATTAGTTTAGAAATCCCACTAGGGGATTAAAGACAGTAGTGACATTTTAAGGGAGTTTGGGAGGCTGTAGGCTAATGATCTGGAGAAGGAAATGGCAACCCACTCCAGTATTCTTGGCTGGAGAATCCCAGGGATGGAGGAGCCTGGTGGGCTGCCGTCTTATCGGGTCCCACAGAGTTGGACATGACTGAAGCGACTTAGCAGCAGCAGGCTAATGATCACTCAAGAAAAGAATCCAGTATACCACCTTGAAGGAAGACCGGGTGCAACCAAGTGCCAGACACATTCAAACCCAAAACCCTGATAGTTAAAACCCAAGACAATGGATATGGGGTCTGAATCTTGTTACATGAAATCAGGGATCTAATGGTTCTTGAAGACTAGCATTTCTGCATGTAGCCAAGACAGGAATGTAGATGAAAAGGGAAAGAAATTAGGTGAGAGGAGGACATTGTACTCAAACTGAGATGAATTACCATGTTTTAGCATAGGTTACGGTGTTCAGTTGCTTCAGTCATATTCAGCTCTTTGCAGACCTATGGACTGTAGCCCACCAGGCTCCTCTGTCCCTGGGATTCTCCAGGCAAGAATACTGGAGTGGGTTTCTGTGCCCTCCTCCAGGGGATCTTCCCGACCCAGAGATCGAACCAACACATCTTTTGTTTCAGCTTTAGCATCAGTCCTTTCAATGAATATTCAGGGTTGATTTCCTTTAGAATTGACTGGTTTGACCTTCTTACTGTTCTAGAGACTCTCAAGAGTCTTCTCCAACATCGCAATTCGAAAGCATCAATTCTTCCATACTCAGCCTTCTTTATGGTCCAACTTTCACATCCATACATGACTACTAGAAAAGCCATAGCTCTGACCATAAAAAGTTTTAAACATACATCAAAGTGAACAAACTAGTATAATGAAACACTATCCACCTCTTTATATACTTTATTTTGGGAGGAGAGACTGAAGCATGTTAAAGGATACGTCAGACCCTTTCACCTAGCAATAACGGGCTGAGGATGACGGGGTTTTCAGGGTACTATCTGGTCCCCAAGTGAGAGACAGTTCTGTCACCAATATTGGCCTGCACATCCAATGAGAAAATGCATAAAATAACACAGGGCACAAGGTACCGTGAAAGATAGAAAACAAAACCACAAAGTTCACTGTCCCCTGATGTTTCCTTGGAATATCCTCACTCTTGATCACTATGCTGAAGATTCTGCCAAAGCCAGCCTCTGGATTTAACATGAAATACTTTTAGAAAAAAAAAATTAAAATGGTAATCCACTTTAAAAAAAAAACTATATTTCCCAATTGGGACTAAAAGTAACTTTCAAAAAGCATTTATCAAGGGCTTTACAGAGTCTATCCTCTAGGAATTTGTAATTTAAGATTGTTTTTAAAAAGAAAAATGTGGATGAGTAGAAGTTTTGTTAAAAATAGTCAAGTGAGATAGAAAATGATGAAGGTGAATGTATCTATGTGAGGAGATTGGAACCTGGATAGGATGGAAGGAGAAAAGGGAGTAGGCATGTAGTCAGGAGAAGACTGGAAAATAAATGACCTAAATATTCCATGTGCAGACTCCCTGGGGGATGGAGACCAGGCTGACAGACAACAATTGCATGTCTAAAGAAGCCCAGAAACTCTGGTTATTTTACCTCCTCTTATGTGGAAAGTGGTCATGCCCCCAACAAGTTGCAGATCATGGCAAGGCAGAGAGAGAGATTCAGGGATGGGAGCGGGGCTGGGAAAGAGGTGTATAAATCAATCTGGGAAGAAGGTAGGATCATATCAACAGAACTAACCTTGATATAAAAGGGATACTTCTCTCTGATTAAGGACTTCCCTGGTGGCTCAGATGGTAAAGCATCCACCTACAATGCGGGAGACCCAGGTTTGATCCCAGGTTTGGGAAGATCCCCTGGAGAAGGAAATGGCAACCCACTCCAGTATTCTTGTCTGGAAAATCCCATGGATGGAGGAGCCTGGTGGGCTGCAGTCCATGGGGTCGCTAAGAGTCAGACACAACTGAGCGACCTCACTTTCCTTTTCTCTCTGAGTGAAGGGGAAGGGGAAAAAGGGTAGGTGAAGCGTGGGGATGGGGGAGGACGGAGAGAACTTGAGAAGACCTCCATTGTGTAAGTAAGAGAGAAGATCAGAGCATCCAGGAGTTGTGAATCAAGGGAGCAACGGACGGGGTGGAGGGGGGTAGTATTTGGGGAAGACATCAGTGTCTAACACCTACAAACCTGTTCAGGTGTTCCTTTCCAAGACAGACCAAAACATACGATAAGCCTCCCCACACCCCTACTCTCCCCTCAGCCAGCTCCGCCGTCTTTCCCTATCCACGAACTTCTCAAGAGCAAAGTTGGCCCGAGCACTTCCAGACACCAGCAATCTGACACCAACACTCACCATTCCTTTAAAGCCGCACCGTCTGAATGCTGGCTCAAGAAAGCGCTGCTCTCTAATTCTTTCTGAAGTGCTCTCCTTGGCACCCACTAGGCATCAGGTTCAGGTGGTTGAGGTCTGTCTTGCTTTAACTTTAAGCATGCCCTCTCTTCCTTTTTGGCCAGTTCTTTTCTCTCTCCCCATCTTTTTTTTTTTTTTTTTTTTTTAGTTTGCCATGCAGTAATTTATTTAGCAATATCTATTATTAATTTCTGTTTGCAATTGGATTAGATACATAAATATATCCATGCCTTGCAGTGTATCAGGATGACAAGACAAAGCAAAGAAGTGGTTTCCAGTGAAGTACACTGTATAGGTTTCATGTGAATGATGGCCTTGTTATGAAGTTAACTATGCAAAGCAATTACTTTGAGCTACATTGAAATGTCATATTGTACCCTGTCTTAATCATAGTTGTTCTCTAAGGAAGTGTCTGTCTTTGGACTTGACTTTTTCTTTTATTCTCTATCCCTTGGCTTCAACTACTATCTCTCCAGGTGAGGGCCCTGTTTGTTGCCCCATATCCATGATGCAGCCATTACATGTGGCTATTTAAATTAATTATATTAAATAAAGTTTAAATATCAGTTCTCCAGCCATGTTAGCCATATTTCAAATCCTGTGGCTAGTAGCTACCATATAGGACAGGATAGTTACCAAACATTTTCTTCTTCATATAAAGCTCTTTGGGACACTGCAAGTCTAGACCTTATCTCTCCTCTGAACTTCTGACCTGTCAGTATTCTAACTGACATCTTTCCTGGAATCACACATCTATTATGCCCCAAATCTTACTCCATTCAATGCATTTTTCTCATTACAGTGATCTCTACAAACTCTGATTTCACTGAAAAACAGAGAACATACTCTAAATAATTGAGAAATATTTACATAGGTGAGTTGGATATTAAGATGTACTTTGTTTACAAATGACGTCAGTTTCACTAAAAAAATACAGGCTGTAGTCATTTATAGGAGAACTCTGTGTCTTTCACATGCTACTCCTGTATAGTATTTTCCAATGTCCAGAGTGTCATAAATAATAAAAGATTTATTGTACAGGGCATTTTCTTTATTAATTTTTTTTACATTTCTCATAAAATCACCCTTCTCCCTTATAGCATCAATGAGTATCTTATTCTCACTGCAGAGAAGGCAAATTTCTGATTCTAATGGGAGCGCTAAAAATATTCTGCCTAACAGTGAAAATCAGCAGCCAAAGCTCTTTGCCAAAATACTAACAATACTCCTGGATACAAGAGATTCTGAAGCATCACATTCAACAAAGATCAGATCTGGTCCTGATTTTAATCAGAGAGCAACCTGTCTCTTTGCTGCCTCCTAAACTTAGCAAAGACATACCATTCTCAGCATGCTGACCACTTTGGTGGTGTGAGATTTCACTGGGCAGCCTTTCTCAGAGTGACCTCAGCCCCAGATTCTAAAGATGGAGCATATTAAGTACAGGTGAGTCATCAATTTCAAAAGCCAGCAGAGTAACTAAAAACCTCATTCTTCAGAAGCACAGAGATTCTATGGGAAGTCCTACCATGTGACAAATGGAATTCAGGAAAAGAAAAGCCATCTCTAAACAAAGAAGTGATAAATGATACTCTTGTAGGATAAGCCTGTCTTGCTTGGGTGCTCTTGGTAATTCCATCTGAACTGACTATTAGCATTCCCGGTGGAGTTATGACATCTCTTGTTAAAGATGACAGAAAGGTAGAATCATAGTACTGTAGTAGGAATATCATAAACATTTGGGACCATTACTATTAAATCAATAACACTGTGTATACTATGAACCCATGCTTTATATAGTTCAAAGTCTTTTGCAGACATTAAAAATAATAACCTTATGGCTGTCTCATAGGGCATGAGAAGGCAATGGCACCCCACTCCAGTACTCTTGCCTGGAAAATCCTATGGACGGAGGAGCCTGGTAGGCTGCAGTTCATGGGGTTGCTAAGAGTGGGATATGAAGGAGTGACTTCCCATTCACTTTTCACTTTCATGCATTGGAGAAGGAAATGGCAACCCACTCCAGTGTTCTTGCCTGGAGAATCCCAGGGACGGGGGAGCCTGGTAGGCTGCCGTCTATGGGGTCGCACAGAGTCGGACACGACTGAAGTGACTTAGCAGTAGCAGCAGCAGCATAGGGCGTACAAATATTAGGATCTTCTGAGAACAATCACTAGTTAACAGTAGATAAACAAAGATGTCCAGCCCTTTTCTAGGTGCAATGAGCCTCATGAAAGGAGCAGAAGACACAACCCCTTCTCTCAAACTGTTTCAGGCAACAGATATAAGTAAGTACATAAAACACGTGGGAAATGTGTATGTGACGGGAACTAAAAGATATTTGTGTAAGGTTGGGAGAGAGATGAATAGGTGGAGCACAGAGGATTTTTAGAGCAGAGAAAATATTCTGTAAGGTACTAATAACGATAGATATGTAACATCATGCATGCTAAGCTGTTTCTGTTGTGTTTGACTCTTTGCAACCCCGTGGACTATAGACTGCCAGGCTCCCCTGTCCATAGGATTCTCCAGGCAAGGATACTGGAGTGGGTTGCTGTGCCCTCCCCCAGGGAATCTTCCCAATTCCAGGGACCAAACCCACATCTCTACATCTCCTGCATTGGCAGGCAGGTTCTTTACCACCTGGGAAGTCCACATATCATTATACATTTTCCAAACCAACGTACACACCAAAAGTGTGCCCTAAGGTAAACTACAGGTCTTGGGTGATTATGATGTGTCCTGTAGATTCATCAAGTGTAACAAGTGTCCAACCCTACTGGGGGATGTTGATAACACAGAAAGATATGCATGTGGGGTGGGGCAGAGGGCATATGGGAAAATCACTGTACCTTCCTCTCAATTTTACTGTGATCCCAAAACTGCTATAAAAAATTAAATCTTTAATTAAAAAAGGAAAAAAAGAAATCTTGACTCGTACATGAGGGAAGTATAGGGTAGAACAAGGACAAATACATGTCCTCAATTTTCCTAAAGATCCTCAATATCTGTTCTGTAAGTAATATTAAGGTGGAGAAATATAGAGAAGCCAGGAGAAAAACACTGGGATGGTAATAGTATCTGAGATTGTACATGTGAGTGTCTAGGTCAGGGCTGGGGAAGAATTGGAGACTGCCTGGTTTGATAGGCAGGGTCAAGTTAAGGAACATGAAAGATAAGCTTTCATGGTTAAGGGGAGGCCTGTTAGTAAATAGATTTTTACAGACCAGTCTGATCAATTTAGATTTCAATCTGATAGGGTCTAGAGATCTCTTGTAAATTCCTAAGCACCTGCATGATATGATCAGAGAAGCACTTCAAAGAAAATAGTCAACGAAAATAGTTGGCAGCAATTATCTGCTGATCTTTTGCTCCCCAACCCTCATACTTACTAAATGATACAGACTAGCTCTCCACTCCAAATCCCACCATCATCCTAGGAGGTTTCAACACTCATGACTTTAGCCAATATCCTAACTTTACCATTCCTTGAACTCATCCATTCCAATTGCCTTCACTTCCACTCCCAGGACTGCACCCAAGACTGTACATTAGTTAAACCCACACCGCACAGAAAATTTAAGTGTGAATAGCTCAGCTTCATCTCTCCAGCCCTCTCTGGCCCATCCTCCCGTGGATGTGCTCACTCTTTCCAATGTCGCTTCCTTGCTGGATGCTGTCTTGCCAACATACTCCACTTCTTTCACTTCTGTCTCTCCCCTGCATCCCCTGGGACGACTTCAGCCCCGGATCCAGAGCCATAGCACCCCTGTACACTCTGGCATCTAGACGGCCACTGCACACACCCGGTCTTTCTGCTAGCTGAGTCCTCAAGTCCACTCATTAGTGTTCCTGTTTGTCCACAATCTCCTTCCTCAACATTCTCCTGGGTAGCAATGCAGCTGTTCATCATTATCCTTAGGACCATGGCTTGGCCCCGGTCTTGCTGCTTTCAGCAGCATATCACTTTGTCTTTTCCTTGCTGAGAAAACTGAGGCTTTGGGCATGTCTCCCTCAGTTGCCCACCCGTTCTCTATGAATGGTGCATTTATCCCCACCCATTCTTCTTCCTTCTCTCTGTCACACAATAGGAAGGCTCTCCCTACTTTTCAAGGGCAAACCCCAAGGTCAGACCCCGAACCATGTTTTTAATTCCCTCCCTCCTGCCGCCTTTAAGACTTTGGTTTATCCAAAATTCTTGCTGTTTGCTGTATCTTCGACCCTGCTCCTTTTTGGCCCCATAACCCTTTAACCCATAAAACACAGTAAAGTCTGTTTCATCATTCAAAATACTCCCTTCACTTGAGTTTCCTTCTAGCTGTCTTTTTATCTTTCTCCTCCTTCATTACCTAAGGTCTTCCAAATAGTATCTACATTGGCTGACTGTAGCCACCACCACAGCCCAGAAAGTGGGAAGTACGCAGACAGGGGGGCTTCCCAGGTGGAGCTAGTGGTAAAGAACCCACCTGCCAATGCAGAAGACGCAGGGACGTGGGTTCCGATCCCTGGGTCGGGAAGATCCCCCGGGGGAGGGCATGGCTACCCACTCCAGTATTCTTGCCTGGAGAATCCCATGGACAGAGGAGCCTGGCGGGCTACAGTCGGACACGACGGAAGTGGCTTGGCACGCACGCACACAGACAGGGAGTAAGCTACAGCTCAGAGTCAGCGCTAATAAGGTCAAGTACCTAACATTTCTCCGCAGGACTTTTCATTCAAGTCACGCTGTTTCAGTCTTTTACTTTTTAATGCGCCCATGTTTCACTTAAAGCCCTGAAGTAGAGAAAAGTAACACGGTGATTTCAAAGCAGGAGATCAACAAAGGGCATGCTCTGTGCCAGGCAAATGATTTACTGTTGTGTGAAAAAGAAGAGAAATTTGCCTTATTTGGCTGTGTCCAAAAAAAAAAAAAAAGAGAGAGAGATCTGATTAACTCTTCAAGACAAAAAAAAAATTCTACTTTCTATAATAAATTCTTGGATTTTCACTAGAACATGTTACTCTATTTCTTTAACCTCCCTTCACTTCTCAAACCACTGGCAATAGACTTCTACTCAGTGAAACATCCCTGGCAAATACTCCCCATGACTTCCAGACCTGAAAACCCAACAAACACCTTTCAATCATATCCAGCTGAAATTCTCTGTTGATTTGACCGACACAATTTCTCTTTTCTTCTTGACAATCTCGACTCCTTTGGCTTCTGCATCCTCCACTCCTCTGGGATCCCCACACCTCTGACTGTTGTTTTTCAGTCCACGTAAGACCGCCTTATTTGTGGTCTCCAAACAGACCTGTAGCTTTACATCCACCAAATCCTTCTCCACAGAAGGGAGACCATTCACCATGAACACGACCCATACTTGTCCACCTGCTGTCTGTCTGATTCTGCGAAGTTAGTTCCTATGCTCCTCTGTGCCTGTCCAAGACCTACAATTCTTCGAGATCTAATTCTTCAGTGAAGCTTTTCTTCGCTCATCTCCTGGGATTTACACAATCTTTCCCGTGTTTGTACTCCCTAATTTGCTTTGCAGCAGGGGAAGAGATAGATAGTATTACCAACCCAGTGGCCATGAATCTGAGCAAACTCCAGGAGACGGTGAAGGACAGGGAAGCTTGGTGTGCTGCCATCCATAAGGTTGCAAAGAGTCAGAAACGACTTAGTGACTGAACAACGACAACAGCAATTTGCATTGCAGCTACCCTACAAAATATTTATTCCTATACATTCTCATCTATCCTACCAGATCATGAGCTCTTTCCTCATGACTGCCTTGAGGAAAAACCATGCCAAAAACCATGCTTGGCACATAGCAGGAGCTCATCAAATTTTAGCTACGAGTATTATTATTACTTAATTTTGCATTTTCCAGGCTTCCAGTAGTGCAATGTTTCTTAAATATTGCAAGATCAATCAATTTTAAATTAGTTAATTAAAGCCCAAAGAATGAATGGCTTCCCTGGTGGCTCAGACGGTAAAGCGTCTGCCTGCAATTTGGGAGACCTGGGTTTGATCACTGGGTCAGGAAGATCCCCTGGAGAAGGAAATGGCAACCCCCTCCAGTACTCTTGCCTGGAAAATCCCATGAGTGGCAGGCTACAGTCCCTGGGGTCGCAAAGAGTCGGTCATGACTGAGTGACTTCACTTTCACTAAGAATGAATAAACTTTGTTGGTGAGAAAAAGAGAGTGGACAGAGGGCTCATCTATAGTAGGTAGTAGAGAGATTAAAAAAAAAAACCAGTAAACAGTTAAGAAAATGGCTGGAGCCCCAAAAGGAGAGAATAGAAGAAATTTCTAACAATCCACAAGCATATTATCTATTTCATAAATTACCTTGGAAATACAACAATGTCTTCTGCCAGGCATCCAGATGAAGGAAGATTTCTCAGTGTGTGGTAACTGCCGCTGACTCAGCCTGGTGAGCACCAAAGCCAAGGAGAATGGTGGTGATAGGGATAGAATACGGTATTGATGCTTTTGAGCTATGGTGCTGGAGGAGATTCTTGAGAGTCCCTTGGACTATAAACAGATCCAACCAGTCAACCCTAAAGGAATTCAGTCCTGAATGTTCATTGGAAGGACTGATGTTGAAGCTGAAGCTCCAATACTTAGCCATCTGATGCAAAGAGCCAACTTGTTGAAAAGACCTTGATGCTGGGAAAGACTGAAGACAGGAGGAGAGTGGGCAACAGAGGATGAGATGGTTGGATGGCATCACCAACTCAATGGACATGAGTTTGATCAAGCTCCAGGAGTTGGTGAAGGACAGGGAGGCCTGGCATGCTGCATTCCATGGGGTCGCAAAGAGTCAGATATGACTGAGCAACTGAACAACAATGGTAGTTATTACACAGGTAGCTGTAGAAGTCCCAGGAGGGGACTAGAGATAGAGAGAGAAACCTAGGAGACTTGGGAGACCACTGTAAGTTAATGGTCACTCAAGAAAGCTGTTGGAATGTCGTGGAATGAAATAGGCTTGCTTGACTATAAAGCCAAAAATAAAAGTATGAGATATGCCCCAGGCCATTAGATGGAAGAAAAATGTCACCACTCTTCTACTGATTTAAATACAAATGATATACCACTCTAATGGCAGAAAGCAAAGAAAAACTAAAGAGTTTCTTAATGAGGGTGAAGGAGGAGAGTGAAAAAAGCCTGCTCAAAACTCAATGTTAAAAAAAAAATAATAAGATTATGACATCCAGTCTATTTACCATCAAGCGGTGGCAAATAGAAAGGGAAAAGGTGGAAGCAGTGACAGATTTCCCCTTCTTGGGCTGTAAAATCACTGAGGATGGTGGCTGCAGTCATGATATTAGAAGACAGCTGCTTCTTGGCAGGAAAGCTATGACAAACCTAGACAGTGCGTTAAAAAGTAAAGACATCACTTTGCCAACAAAGGCCTGTATAGCCAAGGGTATGGCCTTTTGATTTGTCATATACGGATGTGAGAGCTGGACCATAAAGAAGGCAGAATGCTAAAGAATTGATGCTTTTGAACTGTGGTGTTGGAGAAGACTCTTGAGAGTCCCTTTGACAGCAAGGAGATCAAACTGGTCAATCTTAAGGGAAATTAACCCTGAATACTCATTGGAAGGACTGAGGCTGAAGCTGAAGCTCGAATACTTTGGCCACCTGATGCAAACAGCCAACTCAATGGAGAAGATCCTGATGCTGGGAAAGATTGAAGGCTGAAAGAGAAGAGGACAACAGAGGATGAGATGGTTGGATGGCATCATCGATTCAATGGATATGAACTTGGGCAAACTTGGGAGATGGTGAGAGGCAGGGAAGCCTGGAGTGCTGCAGTCCATGGGGTCACGAGTGGGACATGACTTGGTGACTGAACAAAAACAATGAAAATTTTAGTTTGACCTCAGAGGGTTTGACACTCTCCTGCCTGATACATCCCTAGTTCCTCCTTCGTATCTAGACGCCTCACTCCTTGAAGAAAGTGGTCTTCCCCCTCCCCGTTTCCTTTGACTATAAAACTGTAGCCCACTTAATCCTCAGGGCAGAGCTCCCCAACCTGCCCACTTGCATCTCTTACAAGCATCCTATATTAATAAATCTATATCTTGTCTATTACTTTGCCTCTTGTTGAATTCCGTTTGAGACAAAGCACCTGGCCTCAGGAAGTCCAGACAGCAGATCAGTGATCTCAATTAAGTGATGGTGGGTTGGAGTCCCACGCAGCGTTTTGCCCAGGTCTGAGTCCCAGGACATGGGTCTTGTCCCAGGACAAGTCCCAATCTGAGGTGCACTGTTTCAGGGGTGCCTTGTCGAGTTACATTATCTAATAAGCCTATTCTCTGAACCTCCTTATACACAGGTAGAAGAGAACTACCTACATAGACAAGAAGGAAAAAAATGATGAAACCCAATTTGAGTTTTGTTTTACTAACAGTATTTGAGTGGCTATGTCAAGGGAATTTACTGTATAAAAAAGTTAGCTATTTTTTGCATCAAGAAAAATCATTAGTATTCTGGTTTTGAATTATCCTACAAGAATATCCTTCTGCCAAGTATTCTGTATTATGGCTTTTTGATGTGAGTACTGTTTCCTTTGAACTTTGGTTGTTTTTAGTGCAGCCAAATTGACTGGCTTCTTAAAAGTGCTATTTTTGGACAAATACAAGGGGAAATTAATCATGATGCCCAAATGATGGCCTGGGAGTACTATTTCATTATTTTCAGTTTAGTCTGGGAAATATGTAACCAGTTTTTCACCCAGAGAGTAAAAATATTTCAATTTATTAGAAAGTACATGTTACTGGAAGCAGAAGTGTAATCATGGAAACTACTCCAGCTGCTTCTATTCAGGCAAAGCCTTCTGACATTGTGCTGAAACGACAAGTTTGCATCTGCTAAGGTGTGGCTTGAAAAGTCTGGAAGGCTGTCCCTGTTGAAGACCAAGGGCACGACATCACCAGTTCCACACAAGACTCCTTAAAATGCAAAAATCCCTGTGAGGGGCAACTCCATTTCTAATGTACACCTTTAAGGCGAACTTCATGAGTTCCCTGGACACCTCCTTACTGGCAAAAAGCAAGCAAACAAACAGCAACAACAACAATAAAAACCCAGCAAGTTTGCAAATTTTGCAAAGAGCCAGTGCTAACAATAAAGGTCATTCTGTCCATAAGGTTGATTCGACAGATTCCCACAGGTTACATACAACAGATTCCAAAGGCCACAGAGCACTGATACCAGGAACACAGAAAATTGTCTGCAGTGTTCAGAACCTGCAGAGATGAAAAGATTGAGAGAGATCACAAAGAAGTTTGAGAAAGAGAAAATTGGCGTGAAGCATATGAGTGAAACTGCATCTCCTTCTTTGTCTGCAAGTTACTTCCAGGGTACATCTCCTACAAGCAGGCTTGATCTCCAGCTCATCTCTCCAGTATTATATGCCTTTTTGTCTGTGTGTCACCCCCTCTGCTTTTGACCAGTAGTTCTAGCCCCCCCAAAGGTTGACCCTCATAGATCAGTGGACCTGAAGCCCCAGGGCAATGTGGCACCCAGCCCATGGCCATGCGGTCATCTCCCCACTGCCCCTCTTTTTCTCATGATCCACATCACACCACAATGCAAGGCCCAGCTCACACCCCATCTCTTTGAAACCTTCCTCAATTTCGCTTACCATCTTTCTACAAAATGGCTTTGGCCCTGGAGTTCTCTGTGTGAAGTCACTTCAGTCGTGTCCAACTCTTTGCAAACCCATGGACTCTAGCCCACCAGGATCCTCTGTCCATGGGATTCTCCAGGCAAGAACACTGGAGCGGGTTGCCATGCCTTCCTTCTGGTGATCTTCCTGACCCAAGCATCAAACTTGCACCTCTTAGTGAGTCTACTTGAAAGAAATTCTGGAGACTGAAGAATAAATATAAAGGCCCTGCATACCCCACTTGCATGTCCCCTGATTGAAAAATACTATTAAAGGAGGGACACTGGACTGAGAGAAAGGGAAGCTAGATTTGGAGTAAATGTTAACTAAATTGCTGTGTGACCTTGGGCAAGTCACCTAACTCATTTGAGTGTCAGTTTCACATTTGTAACATAAAAGAGGTGGGTAGACACCTCAAAGCTGCTTGGCAGCCCTGATACTTTAAGAATCTTGGAACACCACCTGCAGAGGAAGGTGTTTGAGTCATTTCACAGTTGCTCCATAAAGGGAGGGTGATGGGTAGCCTTTGAAGCTCAGGGAGACAACTCGCTAAAAGCTCATAAAACACTCATCAAGCTGCAGAACATACAGGCCTGAGCTGTGGGTCCCTAAACTCCTTGCCTCTCTTCTCAGCACCAGATCTTTTTTCAGATAGACCTTTTTTCCCCCTTGTCTCTAGTGTGGCAAACCTGGTACGTAGCTGTCACATTCCCACCAGCCCACTCACATTAGCTAATGCTGACTGCCTCCCACTCTCAGCTACAGTACACACGCAACCTCCTGTGACAGTGAATCTACAGCTCTAAATAAAGGAACACTCTCATTTTTAACAAGTCTAGTATTGTGAAATCTGCATTTACCAGTGCATGTACTTATGTGTGTGTGTGTGTGTTGAAATGCACATGGGGGATGGATTACTTGCTTTGCAAATGAATTCCCTATGGCATTCCTTACAATATCAAGCTCTTCATTTCTCTTTTCCTCCACTGCCTCTCCAACAAATATCTTACACTCTTTCCTTATTTATTGCTGCTCAGGAATACATCTTGTGTAAGGTAAGGTATCCTTAATAAAGGTTAAGAGAGAGCAAAATGCATTTCTTTGAAGCCTTCTGACTAATTTCTTTAATGTCCCAGGTGACTGGGCTTTTATTTTGCATGCCTAGGCTCTAGAACCATATCTGGCAATACCACCAAGATAAAAGCCACATGAATCTTAAATACAGTCCACAGTCTACCATGATATAAGAGCCTTCTACAGAAATTATTAGAGTCTAGAAAAACCATAAGCTTCACATAAGCCACCATGTCTGGAAGAAATAAGTTGATGACATTCCTGTGTAATGATTTCTTAGATTACTGTTGTACCTCACGCTCAGGTCAATAGCTGTACTCTGGGGGCAGCCTAAAAATTTGGACTAATATATTCTGTCTCCTGACACAATAAACATTAATAGGCTGAATAATAACCACATTTCTGGCAGTGGTGAAGCTATTTTTAGTAATGGTGGTGCTCTGGAAAATTTCATCTTTTGCTTTGAAATGCAAAGGTGATTTTTCTCAGCCCATACATGGTAAGCTCAGGCATGCTCGATTGTTTTTCATTTGAGTTTTGCATGTTTTCTATTTCTCTTTACCCCAGGGGTTTCCTTATCTGAGTGCACACACAGATTAGAACAGGAACAGATCAGATCCCCTGGTTTAGGGTAGGTTGCAAATACTATGTCTGATACTAAGGGCACCAAACAAAGGCTTCATCTCATTCAATTGTTAGTGTTCCCCTCGAGGCTTAGGCAAGCTAAGAACCTAACAAAAACAAGGAAAACAGCAACCTCACTCTTAAGTCATCCTCTCCTAGAGAAAAAAAAGTTATTGTTTTCCCACTTCCAGAAATATAATTTTCCAGGGTTCAGAAACTCAAGAGAATCCCAGCTCTCTTTTGAGTGCTTAAAAACATTCTCTTAATGGGGGACCTGGCAGCCACAGAAGGAGGGAGGATGGGCAGTGTTAAGTGCCCAGGATCAAGAATCTGAAGGCCTAAGATGACATCTGGCCAACCCATTAACCCTTCTGGGCCTGTTTCCTCATTATAAATTGTAGATAATGGCACCCACATTTTTATTGAGATCAAATGAGATAATAGACTTGAAAATGCTTTGTGGAAGGATTAGGTTTTCATAGCACAGTGTTCTGCTTACTTGAGTGCATCTCAACTCCTATGACATAGTAGAAAATTAAAGCTGAAAGTCACCCCCAAAATGAGAAAAGTGTAAGACTGCTTTAAATGAAGTTTCCTTCTCTTTCTCTCTCCCTCTCTTCCCTCTGTCTCTTCATCTCTCTTTTACCCTACCTCCTGGAAAAAAGCAACAGTAACAACTGATCTTAGCTCTGCCTTCTAAGAATCAGGACTTTGGACTTCCCTCGTGGTCCAGTGGTTAAGAATCCACTTGCCGGTGCAGGGGACACGGGTTCAATTCCTGGTCCAGGAAGATTCTACATGCCTCAGAACAACTAAGCCAGTATGCCACAACTTCTGAAGCCTACTCACCCTAAAGCCAGAGAGCCACTGCGACGAGGAGCCCACCCACCAAAACTGGAGAGTAGTCTTCCCTTGACACAACTAGAGAAAAGCCCACACTCAGCAACAAAGACCCAGAGCAGCCATAAATAAATGAATAAATAAAAATAACTTAAAAAAACAAGAATCATGACTTTTCCGCAGTTTGCAATCATAGCCAGTGTCCCTAAATTAGATAACCTCATTGATTACCTACTACTAAGTGCTATTAATAAATTATTACCAAAAACACATCATGTAATTAGGGAGCTTAGGGTGGTTGTGTACACACTCCTGTATTTAAAATGAATAACTGACAAGGACCTACTGTATAGCACATGGAACTCTGCTCAATGTTACATAGCAGCCTGGATGGGAGGGGAGTTTGGGGAGAATGGACTCATGTACATGTATGGCTGAGTCCCTTCACTGCTCACCTGAAATCATCACAACATTGTTATTCAGCCATACCCCAATACAAAATAAAAAGCTCAAAAAAAAAGTGTCATGAAAAAATTTTCTGCTTTTAGAGAAGCTTGACATTAAATCAGCTCTATCCATTTGTTCTTTCATTCAATGAGAATGTATTCAGTGAAACTTGCGCCAGGCACTAAGGGTTTAGGAAGGAACAGAAAAACATTCACTTCCCCACGAAGTTCACAATGCAGGGAGGGAGACAGGTTCACAGTCTCTTATTTTATAGCTTCAAACTAAAGACACAACAACTGAGAAAATTTGACTCTACCTGTAGCTCCCCTTCCATTATACTGAGTAGCTGGATGAGATCTTCCTTGGACAACTCCAAGGATTTCTTACTTTTCCGTTCACTTTCTCCAGATGGTTTTAGGTGTCGTTTGACAGTTCCTGAAGCCGTGACATCATCCTCCTTTCTGTTGGATTTGTTCTTCTTTTTCGTGTCTTCTGAGAGACTTTTATCAGCAGCATTGCTGATGATGGAGGACTGGGGGCAGGAGACATGCCCGTTGGATGAACTTTCACCACCCTGGTTTCGGGATCTCATTCCCACCTACAGCACATGAGAAAAGATAAGATGCTTTTACCACCACTGAAATGAGTTTTGCCTAACTGCTTAGAAATGAATAGCGGCTTTACAATGTCACCAAGAAAGAAAAACCAGGAAATCAATCCCAAGCCAGCTTCCTTATAGCTTTAATGATGGTATCATTAGAAACTTCAGGAAAATACTTTGACCAATCTTCAGGGAAAAATGAAAATGTGATTCTAACGTCACAAACATCCGAAGCCAAGTAATAAAGATCAACATCAAGCAGTGCTAATTCACGCTGATGGTTTGCATCTTTGATAGGATGGGATAACAATGGCACTTGACCTATGTGGTCGCCCTTCCCCCAAATCGTGACCCAAGGCTAATAATGAGAAAAACATCAGACCCATCCCAACTGAGAAACACTCTTCAAAATGCTTGACCCATGATCTTTAAAACTATCCAGGTCATCGAAAACAAGGAAAATCTGAATAATTGTCACTGCCAAGAGGAAGCTAAGGACACATGACAACTAAATGATGTAATGTGGCATCTGGAAGGGACCCTGAAACGGAAAAAAGACATTAGGGGAAAATTGAGGAAATATGAATAAAACATGGACCTTAGTCAATAATAATGTATCACTATTTGTTCATTAATTATAACAAATGTACCACACTAACATGAGGTTTTAATTACAGAGGAAACTGGGTGTGGGGTCTAAGGGATCCCCCAGTATTATCTTTGCAAGAATTCTGTGAATCTCAAGTTTTTGTAACATAAAAAGTTTACTTTTTTAAGTGATTCTAAATTATCTATCAGAAAATGCAAACCTCAAACCCTGCCAAGAACAAGTCAGAAGTCACAATGTGCAGAAAAATCCACATGGAGTCAGGGGAGGGGACTTGAAGTGAAGAGAGAAAAAGGGAAACGCCAAGGGAAGAGGGCGGGGTAGTTTTTAGTGATAAGGGATTCTACTTTTCCATAAACTCTTTCAAAATCAGGTGGTGGTGTTGTTCTTTTTTAATGTCAGTCATTTTACAGTAATAAAAGTACAAAGAATTGGGAGAAAAAGACCAACTTCAAAATCAATATTTTTAAAAAATATGTTGAGGTAAAATAAAGAAAAAAACAAAACAGAAATTAATTTGTCCGTGGGGAACTCACTTGAGTCATTTTCTTTTGAATGTTTATGCAGTCTCTAAGCAAAAGAACTTGGTTAACAGATACATTACAAACAAACACACTGAACTCAAAGGCAAGGCCCCTAATCTAAGTTCAGGGAAGATCCCTCTGATATCCTGGGGGCTGTACTACAAAATTTGCTTAAATCCTTAAACATAGGAGCTTAGTGCATGGGTTTATTTAAAACTCACGGTATAAATAGTTCTTCCCTTGAACAGCTCAGCAGCAAGGTTTTCATTACCCATTCCAGATAAAATACAGAGACTTCTTTTCTGGAAGTAAATTTCCTTTATGAACCCAACCATAGTTAAGAAACCAAGGAAAGCTTTTCAAAACACCAGGCTTATAATAGAAAAATAAACACACAGTGTGATGTTTCCTTTTAGATAGCGAACACTTAATTCTTCTAACAAATCTTGAAATCTACATTCATGCTCCTTTTTTTAACTGAACCCTTACAACAAAATGGACCCTTTTGTGTGTGTGTGTGTGTGTGTGTGTGTGTGTGTGTGAACTTTCTATAGCACCCTAATTTTGAAGACTATAAACCGAAGAAGTGGTCCTTAACACTAGCGCTATGTTTTCTGCTTCATTCAGTGATTAGTTCCTAAAATTTAAGAGCATCTTTTGGGCTTCCTTGGTGAACAAAGAATAGATGTTCTTTGTAATGGGAGCCAGAGCACTTCAGAACAGACCTACTATATTTCATCACAGCTTGTTTGCAGGCAGAGTGGGCTGACTTAAGTCCCAAGCCAAAAAAATGAAAAGATGTGACAAATAACTTTGAAGGGAAGCACATTATACCACCCCAAAATATACCTCTTTGGCATACTGATGACTTTAAGCTCATTATTTTTTAAGAAACAATAGGGACTTATGAAACTCTGAAACCTGGGTAGAAATTACCCTTTACTAAGACATATTTACATTTATAAAGAAAGCTTCCATTTGTAAGGGTGTCTCCCTGGCTATACCAGGAAAAGAACTATAACTCTAAAATCTCTAGAAATGCTTAACCGATGCAGAAGGCAATGACTTAAATCTGTATTTACTATGCTTTCCTTGTTTACTGGGCTTTCCTGGTAACCTCTCATAAGTGGCTCAACATCTTTCCTTTGCCTTTAGCTGAAGCTGGTATTTAAGGTGATAGCTTGGGTCATTTCAGAGAGTTTCTTGGTTTTCCTGTGTCTCTCCCATGTAAACAGGAGGTACGCAGGTTATTAAACTTGTATTTGTTTCCTCCTATTAATCTGTATTTTTAATACAGGGATATAACAGCCAAAGACCTTAGAAGAGTAAAGCAAAAATTAGTTTTCCTCCCCCAGTTTCAAATTTAACTCTTGACACATCACAACTAAGATACATGGGCTTCCCAAATTGAATTGTGATTCCCCATGACTCCATGCCATGTGTGCACTTCTTTGATCTAAAGCAATTTTCTCTGTAAGATCTTAAGGCTCTTTGGGATGGAACATCAAATATTGATCTAACAACTTCAATTTAGATCACGCATTAATGGAAGTTCCAGGCAGTATTTCCCAAGGTGGCAATGTTTTATACTTAATCATACACAGCCTTAATGTACATGTGCTAATGTCTTATTTTCCTGGATTTCCTTTATCTTTTATAGGATCTATGGCATTAGGATATTTGTAAAATAAGACATATGCATGCCTATCTATATATTACATGCTCTTAATTATATTTGCAAACACACGGAAAATGGCATTTACCTAGTACCAACTCTATATTTGGGCTTCCCTAATAGCTTAGCTGGTAAAGAATCCACCTGCAATGCAGAAGACCCTGGTTTGATTCCTGGGTTGGGAAGATCCCCTGGAGATATGATAGGCTACCCACTCCGGTATTCTTGGGCTTCCTTGGTGGCTCAGATGATAAAGAATCCACTTACAGTGCAGGAGACCTGGGTTCAATCCTGGATTGGGAAGATCCCCTGGGGGAGGACATGGCAACCCACTCCAGTATTCTTGCCTGGAGAATCCCTATGGACAGAGGAGCCTGGTGGGCTACAGTCCATGACGTCGCAAAGAGCTGGACATGAGTGAGCAACTAACTACAGCACACACAGCAATTCTATATTAAATTGTTTCTAAACAATCTCAATCTAATATTGAAGCTAAGCAAGATCCTGTGGGGCCTTCCCAGGTACAAAAATCCATCCATGTTCCCCATTTCTTGTTTGTAGAAAAAGGCTTTACTCTCCTAGGCCGTCCCTGAGCTCCAAAGAGCAGACTCAACCAATTAGGGAATTGAGGGACTGTGGAAGCAAAGAGTCAAGCTAGAAAAGTAATGATAGGGACTTCTCTGGCAGTCCAGTGGTGGGGAGCCTGCCTTGCATTGCAGGGGATGCAGTGTCGATCCCTGGTTGGAAAACTAAGGTGCCACCTGCCTCAGAGCAACTAAGCCTCTGAGTTGCAGCTTCTGCGCCCATGTTCGGAACCATGCTTCTGAGCCATGCTCTGAGCTGAAACCAAAGATCCCACACGATGCAACGAAGATCCTATGCGCTGCAACTAAGACCCAGATAAATAAATAATCTTTTTTGAGAAAAAAAACAAAACCAATGATATCTCAAACAATAATTCAGCAATAAAACAGAATTCTAGCTCCTCCTCAAGGCACACACAGCAAATCTGATACATATTTTTGAGTTGTTATGCAGAAACTAAGATCTCCCCCTACTCCGAGGTGGAGGGTGGTAACTAATTGCTGACCACAAGCAGGTAGACCCTAGATTGTTTGGAACTAGAAGGTTGATGATGAAGATTCCTGAAACATCACCCCATTACCTCACCATCAACCAACCAGAGGAAAGTCATGCATCCTACAACGCTAACCCCAAATTTTACCTTAGGAAAACCTTCCCTGAAAACTATTGGGGAGTTTGAGTCCTTTGAGCATAAGCCACTCATTCTGCTGTGGGACCCTGCAATAAATGCTGCACTTTCCTTCACCATAAAATAGTCAGGAGATTGGCTTTGCTGTGCAGTGGGCAAGTGGACTTGAGTTTAGTTCAGCAACAATATTAATACTTTGAAATAAAATGTTTGCAGTATTATTAGCCTTTATAGAATTAATAGAATTACATTAAATAATGAGGATTATAGATTGAATTACTTGTAGGATTTTTACAGACAAGGAAACATATTTTAGAATTATCTAATTGTTTTATATCACTAATCAGGTCAAAAGCTTGAGTTCTCTATTCTCTTTCACATTAATTCACTTTTGCTGATGAAATATCTCATGTGCTAGACCTGTGATGTTAATTTTGCCTTAGCAAGTATTTTTTTCTCTGTGACACTGAAATGTCACATTAATTACTTTTGCTTTGACATGTGCACACAGATTTTAGTCCTTTCCTAGTCATCCTAGTCCTTTTTAGTCCTTTTCCTAGTGATTAAATATCTTTTTCTGGATCACACAGCTACTCCTAGTGAATAGAAGACCTAGGATTTGAACCCATGTGTGACTCTGAATAAGGTCTTCTATCTTTACCTCCACAACAAAACCAGCAGTCAGCACCTGTTCTATCTCAGAACTGCAAAAGTACTCAGAGACAGCAAACTAGTCAAGAAATGTTTAGAACAGAATTAGACAACATGTAAGAGGGAGAAAAACTTAAGTTCTCAGTAGTGTAACCAAGTGTGCCCTCAATAATATCCACTTTAAACCACTTTATCCTCTCAGTAAGAGAAAGTACCCAGATAAGAGCAGACTTTCAGGTTTCACATTTAGTGATATTTATACTCTTCCTTGGGATTCCTGGGTGGCTCAGTGGTAAAGAATCTGCCTGTCCATGTAGGAGTCGCAGGAGACTTGGATTCAATCCCTGGGACGGGAAGATCCCCTGGAGCAGGGCATGGCAACCCCCTCCAGTAGTCTTCCCTAGAAAATCCCATGAACAGGGGGGCCTGGTGGGCTACAGTCCGTGAGGTCGCAAAGAGTCAGATGCATATGCATGCATATTCTTCCTTATTTTAGCAGCTCTCACTTACTGTTTCTTAAGTGTTAAATAATGTGCTAAGCATTTTACATTATACAGCATCTCATTTCAATTAATATTCACATCAGCACTAGTAGGTGCTATTATTCTCAGTATACAGATGAGGTCACTGACATTTAAAGAGATTAAACACCTTTTTCGGGATCACATAGCTACTCCTAGTAAATAGAAGACCTAGGATCTGAATCCATGTGTGACTCTGAATAACTATTCTCTATATGGCTTTTTTCTAAGCTCTTAAACAGATGCAAATTAGAAAGGGAGGGATCACCCTGGGAAGCAGAAGACCCAGAAAGGTTTACAAATGTTTTCTAAAATAATGTTTTTTCACTTCATAGTCCAGAGTTGGAGAAATCCGTCCATCTCTTGCAAAACTCACACAGCCACTGAAATTAGGTTGCTAAGCAAAAATATGCTTTCCAAAATCATTAACCTGCTGCAGAACTTGTAAAATGATGAATCATTTAAAAGCCTTTCTGAGACGCAACTAGGCTAACTATTAAGGATACAGGTTATGAAAACAGGATGCAGTCTGAACAGGGATCATTACAGACTTAATGTGTTAAAAGTCCCAGAGTTGAACAATAGTAAACATTTAGTCAGAGTTGGCCAAGTTCTATCCTTAATGCTCATAGGGGGAGCAGGAGGTAACAGAAGAGGCATCTGGCACTCTGTAGGCCTCTTACTATTTATTTGGTTGGCAGGGGGCAGAATGCATGACTCCCAAATATGCCACTTTAGCCCGTGGATTGTTTTGATCTGAAGGCAATCAAAACCCAGCAGATTCAGGTAAAGCTCTTTCCCTCCTCATCAACTGCCTAAATTTACACTGGAAAGTGGGCCTACACCAGGAGGAGAGCTATCACCAGAGATACCTTTTTACCAAAGAAACATTAACTGATAACATGGCAAAATTTGTTTTTCAAACCTTTTCTCTGCCTTCCTATGAATGGTCTTCCTTCCCTTCATATCCACAGACCCTCACCCCTTTCCTTAGCTCAAGATTTTATAAAAGCTTCAATTACCTGGCTGTTATTAAGTCTTAGATTTTCATGGGACTACTGGTGGTGCCAGTGGGAAAGAACTTGTCTGTAATGCAGGAGATGGTGAGAGACTTGGGTTCAATTCCTGGGTCAGGAAGATCCCCTGGAGGAGAAAATGGCAAACTACTGCAGTATTTTTGCTGGAGAATCCTAAGGACAGAGGAGCCTGGCAGGCACAGTTCATAGGGTCTAAAAGAGTTGAAGCAACTTAACAAAGACATGCACTGTACATATAACATTAAACTTGGTTTTCTCCTATTTCTCCAGGCCGGAATACTGTAGCGGATAGCCATTCCCTTCTCCAGGGGATCTTCTCAACACAGGGATCGATCACCGTTCTCCTACTTTGTAGGTGGATTCTTTAATGTCTGAGACACCAGGGAAGCCTCTTTCTCCGATTTTTCTGTCTTATATCAATTTCATTACTAAAACAGCCAAGGCGGGGCTTCCCATGTGGTCCAATGGTTGAGACTTCACCTTCCAGTGCAGGGAATACAGGTTCAATCCCTGGTTAGGGAACTAAGATCCCACACGCTTTGTGGTCAAAAAACAAAAGCAAAACACAGAAGTAACACTGCAACAAATTCAACAAAAGACTTTAAAACATGGTCCACACCCCCCAAAAAAATTCTTTAATAAATAAATAAATACCAGCCAAAGAACCTAAAAAGAAAGAAGAGAGAATTTTTCCCCTCCCCTTCAGTTTAATGGCTGCAAGCATGGGACGTGTAAATAACAAACTTTCTGAATGAAGCCAAGAATGCCTTTGGTTCATCTCAGTGTATATCCTTTCAAGAAAGTCAAGACTCACATCAGATCTGGAACTGTTTTTTTAAAACAGTGTTATTTGAGGCACAGGTTCTTCTACTTAATAAGCAAATTATCCTAACATAGTTCGTGAAATACACTTTCTCATCCTTTCATAGTAATTAGTCAGCAATATTTTGCATAGAATTTTCTGATTCTCATGTAAAAAAAAGAAAGATCAAATTTTATCCCAAACCTCCCTGTTCTATGTCTTTTATGTCAGTGTGTACTGGCAGATGAATAATATCCTAGGAATCAGAAGATATTTATAACAATTTTGACTAATTTGTATGGAACTAATAAGTATTTCTAGAGCCTTTGAACAAGTAGAAAGAGAATGACAGGGAAAAGTCTACAGCAATTAAAGACTCACTCTAGCTTCCATCTTTATTAGCTCCTATAAGACTTGACCTTGAATTTTCCTTAACAGCCTCACTCCTGCTCTTTCCTCCTTCCAGATTTATCTTTCCATGTTATGATTCAACACTGGTCACAATATTCTCCATCCCTACCACCAAGAAAAACTTCTTTTCTGCACAAGTTAGGTCTTGGCATCATTCCTACACTTGTTAAGTATCCAACTCCTATCTGTTCCTGATTTTACTTATATTCTTTTTTAAGAATCTACCCAGTACACAGGGTGAGCTAGCATAATAACTTTATTTATATAACTTCAACTCTTTAATTACTTTATAAATATGACATACAGTAAAAGGGAAAGCACAGAATTACAGAAAGTGTACTTTTTACAGTGTAACTTGGCAAAAAGTTTCCTGCAAGTGGGGTTTCCAGAAAATCAGCCTGGATCTTTTAGACATAAATGACAGTACCCACAGCACACAAAATTAAAGGCAAAAGAAAACATTGTTCTAGCTTCATGTGAAGTTTAAGATGCCAAAGACCGATCAAATCAACTATTTTATCCTCTATCAGTGCCAGATGATTCCCTCTGTGTATCTAGTTACTTGGTTAAGTCTAGTTAAAAATGTTCCAGCTCAGGAAATGTCCAAACATTTCTCAGGAGACTGTTCATTCTAACAGCACAGATTGTTAATAAATGTTTCTAGGTTTGCCCTTAAATTTTCTTTACAATTTTCTTTCCTTTTCATAATCCTATTTATGTAGCAAGCCATATCAAACGGTTTTTCCTTTCTCATTATCTATACTCATAAAATGCTCAAAATAAACTAAGGCTTTTGCTTATGTAAAACATTTTCATTCGACTAGGACAGCACTATCCAGACCAACTGAAAATTCTTCTAAATAATTTCACAAAATATTAGAATTCAAGAAAGAGGATTTTCTTGGAGTCACTACAGTGATGTTGTAACCAAAAGTTTGAGGAAAATATAGCTGTGGCAAAACAGAAAAATATTATTCTACTCTAGCCTAAAACCTTGGTGCAACATTTTATGAAGTTCTGCTTAATATTTTTCAAGGAAGATAATAGCAGACCTGGAAAAGGTTTCCAGAAAAAAAACAAAAACAGAAAATAACAAAAGAATGGATCAGGAAACTGCCATGAAATAAGAAAAAAAATTTTAGTTATATATTGAATCTGAAAGGATGTACAATTTGAGGGTGTTAAAGCTTGAATGTAAAATAGGTTGGCCTCTCTTATCATCACGTTGATAAAAGAGGGTTTTGGTTTACCTCTTTATACTAATTCCTAGCATTTATAACAAGGCTTGAGATTCTTTCTTTTCTTTTCTTCACAGAAGTAAGGTACTGGCAACTATATGAAAGAGAAAAACATTTAAATATCCAGAAATATACTATTATATAAAGTAATGATAGCATATAACAGTTTTTGACATTTTCAATATCAATGACTCATTCTTAAATCTCAAATATATTTAAAGTATTTTTATAGTCATAATACTTTATTATAATTCTGATGTCACTATCTACTAGACATAGAACATAATATATAGTTATTGGTTATATAAGAAGGTTATATAAGACCTTCCTTCAAATTTAAGTGATTAAGATAACTCTAGGTTTCTGGTAAATTTTACCTATATTCTCTCTACTTGACCACTATAATTTGTTTAGACATTTAAACAGTACCTGTGGCCTCTGAAGAATGTCACCATTTAGTTTAATTAAAGTTGCTAAATATTTGTTTTATCTGACAAAGAAAACACCTCTGGAAAATTACCAGACTCTTGGTTAGCCAGAATTAGAATTCCTTTCTGTATTTCATCACTTCTGAAAAGGCCCAGCCCCACAAACGACAAGAGTCAGTCATATCCTTTCACTCACAAAAAAGCCAGGAAGAAAAATACCTTAGGCTTTCTCTCAGCAGTCTATACGTGATGAATTATTCTTAAATATTACTTCTATTCACAATAATAGTAGCTGACTTTTACTAAGGAGCTTATGCTCTGAACACTGGGTGAAGTATCTGTCATAGCTAGTATCATCTCATAGAATCCTAATAACTATCCATAAAGCAGATGCTATAATTACTTCTCTTAAAAAGATAAGGAAAGTGAGGTTTAGAGAGATTTAGACATTTGCCCAAAATAGCACAACCAGTACCTGGGAAAGCCTGAACAAGAACACAGGCTAGTTTGCCATTCTCTACATTTAAGGAGAATCCAAAAGTCAGCTTTAATATCCAGATCAGAACCACTGCAACGCAAATGAACTGGTAGCCCTCCCTTCCTGGGGCTGATATAAATTTAGACATGGGGTATAGCATCCAGCAAAGAGTCTCAAGCAACAATTAATGTAGAATTCCACTATTTCAGCAGACTTTTTTCTTCAGTTTCTACTTGTGTAATAGCTTGTTCTTCTAAGACCACATTCTTTCCACCCTGCTCCCCTGACACTGTCTTTCTACTGCTCAGAGCCTGAGACTCTCAAAGGAACTGAGAAGTAACTCTGACCTTGCAGTTTTTTGACTTATGACTCCTTGAATTGGAAAAGTCACTGACTCCAGGAATAAAAAAACACTATACAGTTGGATATGAATTGAAATGATTTTTTTAATTAGTCAAATTAAGAAAAATTCTAGTTTGCACAGTAGCTGATTATTCTAGTCAGCCAACTGTGCAAAATCTCCTGTTAGGAAACAAAAAGTTTGTCTCTATGCAAAAAATATTCTCAAATAATTTAACTGCATTTTTCAAGAACCCAAGACATATCACAATTGCTGGATGTTAACAAGATGGGTTAAACTCCACGCGGAAAAAGACGTACACTGGTTTGGATGATATCATGGCTTCATGCTGACAAGGGAGAGGATGGAACATTGCACAGATCACCCCATCCATTTGCTGATGATGACTTCATGCATTCTAATTGCCTGTATTACGTCAATTGTATTCAGGTGTCCTTTATTTTTTTTTTTTTTTACTTCTAAAATCATTTTACTTTTTTTTTTTCCATTTATTTTTATTAGTTGGAGGCTAATTACTTTACATCATTACAGTAGTTTTTGTCATACATTGAAATGAATTAGCCATGGATTTACATGTATTCCCCATCCCAGTCCCCCCTCCCACCTCCCTCTCCACCCGATCCCTTTGGGTCTTCCCAGTGCACCAGGCCCGAGCACCTGTCTCATGCACCCAACCTGGGCTGGTGATCTGTTTCACCCTAGATAACATACATGCTTCAATGCTGTTCTCTTGAAACATCCCACCCTCGCCTTCTCCCAGAGTCCACAAGTCTGTTCTATACAACTGAGTCTCTTTTTCTGTTTTGCATATAGGGTTATCATTATCAGGTGTCCTTTAAATGCCTTGTATTTTAAACTTCTCAAATATTTCTTAACATAAAAGACCAACCTAAAATCTGTTGTAATGTAGGCAGGCATGGGTTATGTCTATGTTTAAACTTCTCCTGTCTTCAGTCTTTTCTTAGCATCCCTTCCTTGGGATAGATCAGAGGATAGGGAGTTAAAACTAAAAACAAATAGCACAGCTATTGTATTTTAGAAACCAAGTCAAGAGAAAAGCAAAAATGATTCCTGTTGAAACATACACTATGAACGCAACCAAAACTACATGATTGTCAAAGATGTTTGCCTGATATTCAAAGACTCTCTTCACTCTGACTCTGTGTGAAGAGGCTAAGTATTCTTTTTTTTTTTTTCACTTATTTTTATTAGTTGGAGGCTAGTTACTTTACAATATTGTAGTGGTTTTTGCCATACATTGACATGAATCAGCCGTAGATTTACATGTGTTCCCCATCTTGATCCCCCCTCCCACCTCCCTCCCCATCCCATCCCTCTGGGTCTTCCCAGCGCACCAGCCCTGAGCACTTGTCTCATGCATCCAACCTGGGCTGGTGGTCTGTTTCACCCTTGATGGTATACTTGTTTCAATGCTATTCTCTCAGAACATCCCACCCTCGCCTTCTCCCACTGAGTCCGAAAGTCTGTTCTGTACATCTGTGTCTCTTTTTCTGTTTTACATACTGGGTTATCGTTACCATCTTTTTAAATTCCATATATATGCATTAGTATACTGTATTGGTCTTTATCTTTCTGGCTTACTTCACTCTGTATAATGGGCTCCAGTTTCATCCATCTCATTAGAATTGATTCAAATGAATTCTTTTTAATGGCTGGGTAATATTCCATAGTGTATATGTACCACAGCTTCCTTATCCATTCATCTGCTGATGGGCATCTAGGTTGCTTCCATGTCCTGGCAATTATAGACAGTGCTGTGATGAACATTGGGGTGCACGTGTCTCTTTCAGATCTGGTTTCCTTGGTGTGTATGCCCAGGAGTGGGATTGCTGGGTCCTATGGCAGTTCTATTTCCAGTTTTTTAAGAAATCTCCACACTGTTCCCCATAGTGGCTGTACTAGTTTGCATTCCCACCAACAGTGTAAGAGGGTTCCCTTTTCTCCACACCCTCTCCAGCATTTATTACTTGTAGACTTTTGGATAGCAGCCATCCTGACTGGCGTGTAATGGTACCTCGCTGTGGTTTTGATTTGCATTTCTCTGATAATGAGTGATGTTGAGCATCTTTTCATGTGTTTGTTAGAGGCTAAGTATTCTATGGCAATCAACCAAATTTCATAAACTTAGTTGCTACGCTTATGCAAAAAAGCTGGCAAGAACAGTCAAGAGGAGAACTTTGTGATTCACTAATTAAGGTGCGTTAGAAGTTGGCTCTATCTAAAATGCCATGCTACTACAACGCAGAAGTTTCAGACTCACTGTGTGGGCAGGAAGTATATAAGACAATGAGTCACCACTTTTTAGAATAATTTTCTCAAACACACAATGGCCCCTAGCCCCCTCTCTTCTCCACCCTTCAGTCATCCTATCTCAGCACACCACCCAGCTCCACAGTGGACCTAAAGGTGTCCAATGACCTCATATATTAACATCCTCAGCATTTTGTTCTTCTAACATGCTACATCTTCTCAAAGACGTCTGCCATTAACCCCAAGGAATCAAGAGATCCAACTCCCCACTGTTAATCCCTTAAACTCTTTTTCATCTTTAAAACGAGGATAATAATGCCTGTTCCATCAACTGTGTGTATGTAAAATCATAATGCCTGTTTTACTCTCTGTGTGAATGTATTTACCAGCAATGGTAAAGCAGGAAGCATTAATTTATGGCAGATTAATCGTTGGGATCATCAAACGCCTCTCAGTGCCCCCACGTAGGTCCCACCAGAGGCAGACACTTTACTTTCAGCTCTGATCATATCATGGAAGTCAGCAAACTTTTCCTGTAAAGTGGTAAATATTAAATGTTCTGGGCTTTGCAGGCCGTGTGGTCTCTGTTCCATTTTCTGGGCTCCAGAATCACTGCAGATGGTGACTGCAGCCATGAAATTAAAAGATTCTTACTCCTTGGAAGAAAAACTATGACCAACCTAGACAGCATATTACAAAGCAGAGACATTACTTTGTCAACAAAGGTCCGTCTAGTCAAGGCTATGGTTTTTCCACTGGTCATGTATGGATGTGAGAGTTGGACTATAAAGAAAGCTGAGCACTGGAGAATTAATGCTTTTGAACTGTGGTGTTAGAGAAGACTCTTGAGAGTCCCTTGGACTGCAAGGAGATCCAACCAGTCCATCCTAAAGGAGATCAGTCCTGGGTGTTCATTGGTAGGACTGATGCCGAAGCTGAAACTCCAATACTTTGGCCACCTGATGTGAAGAACTGACTCATTTGAAAAGACCCTGATGCTGGGGAAGATTGAAGGCAGGAGGAGGAGGGGACGACAGAGAATGAGATGGCTGGATGGCATCACTGACTCAATGCACATGGGTTTGGGTGGACTCCAGGAGTTGGTGATGGACAGGGGGGCCTGGCATGCTGAGGTTCATGGGGTCGCAAAGAGTCAGACATGACTGAGCAACTGAACTGAACTGAACTGATTGTCTCATGAAGACAGCCATACACAATACATAATGGGTGGGTGGGACAGATTTGGTCCTTAGTCCCTAGTTTGCCAACCCTAATTTAGACTGTGTGACAAATATGATTGATGGATGCATTTAAACTGGGAGAAACTCACTCCCTACTCAGAAATTTCCCAATACAGAAATTTTTAAAAAATAATCATGGAAATAAGAGAGAAGAAAAAAATCAGGGAAAAAATAATGTGGTAGCTATGCCATCTACCTACCCATTCTCTTCCTCCCTTGCAGGTCAGTTGAGGAAGGACAGCCTAACCGGGTTCTTTCCTTTCCTTCATGAAGTTTGAGGAACCTAAGGTAGAAGAAACTGACAGGCTAGAATTTGAGCATAGGATTCCCCCTGGCACTAGTCAGGTCATGGGACACAGAGAGAGAATAGAGACTTAGCAGCAAGTGTCTGCTAAGCAGATGATGGAGACTGAAAAGTGAAAGCTGATCAGTCATGTCCAACTTTTTGTGATCCCATGGACCATACAGTCCATGGAATTCTCCAGGCCAGAATACAACAGTGGATAGCCTTTCCTTTCTCCAGGAGATCTTCCCAACCAAGGGATCAAACCCAGGTCTCCTGCGATGAAGGCAGATTCTTTACCAGCTGAGCCACAAGGGAAGCTGTTGAGTAGGGAGGTTGTGAGTAGGGCTTCCCTGACATCTCAGTTGGTAAAGAATCTGCCTGCAATGCAGGAGACCCTGGTTCGATTCCTGGGTCAGGAAGATCTGCTGGAAAAGGGATAGGCTACCCACTCCAGTGTTCCTGGACTTCCCTGGTGGCTCAGCTGATGGAGACTGATGCCCACGAAGTGTGTGGAGGAGACAGAGAAGTGGAGATACACGTGCCCAGCAGCAGTGGACAAGAGCCAGGAGGGATGGCCAGCAAAATAATGGAAGAGTTCTGAGGCAGGGAGCTTCACAGCAGACCACTCAAACAGGGTGAGAAGGAAAGCGCAGCTACCCTCAGGGAATCTGCAGCACCGGAGAGAGTCACAGAGAGACATCAAACAGCCCAGACAGAGCTGCAGCCCGGCCAGGAGATGACAACCATGAGCACTGTACCTGGCTTCACAGGTGTGTGACCTGTGCAGCTGTACCAGTTTGACTTGATTTGTTGTTGCTCGGTTGCTAACTCATGTCCAACTCTTTGAGACCCCAGAGACTGCAGCACGCCAGGATTCCTGGTCCCTCACTATCTCCCAAAGTTGGCTCAGATTCATGTCCATTGAGTTGCTGATACTATCTAACCGTCACATCACCTGCTGCCCCCTCTTCTCCTGTTGCCTTCACTCTTTCCCAGCATCAGGGTCTTTTCCAATGATTTGACTTTTTGCATCAGGTGGCCAAAGTATTGGAGCTTCAGCTCCAGCATCAGTCCTTCCAATGAATGTTCAGGGTTGATTTCCTTTGGGTGATCTCCACACATTCCAAGGGACTCTCAACAGTCTTATCCAGCACCACAATTCTTCAGGGCTCAGCCTTCATTATGGTCCAACTCTCACATCCATGCATGACTACTAGAAAAATCATAGCTTTGACTATATGGACCTTTGTCAGAAAAGTGCTGCCTTGGTTTTTGAATACGCCTCCTAAGTTTGTCATAGCTTTTCTTCCAAGGAGCAAGAGTCTTTTCATTTCATAGCTGCAGGCAATGATTTTGGAGCCCAAGAAAATAAAATCTGTCACTGCTTCCACTTTTTCCCCATCTACTTGCCATGAAGTGATGGGACCATTCTTTGTTTTTAGAATGCTGAGTTTTAAGCCAGCGTTTTCACTCTCCTCTTCCATACTCATCAACAGGCTCTTTAGTTCCTCTTCACTTTCTGCCATTAGAGTGGTATCATCTGCATGTCTGAGGTTGTTGATATTTCTCCCAGCAATCTTGATTCCAGCTTGTGATTCATCTACCTGGCATTTTTCTCAAGATGTACTTTGCATAAGAGTTGAACAAACAGGGTGAAAACAGCCTTGTCGTAATCCCTTTCAATTCTGGACCAGTCAGTTGTGCCATGTCCAGTTCTAACTGTTGCTTCTGGACCTACATACAGGTTTTTTAGGAGACAGGTAAGGTGGTCTGGTATTCCTAGCTCTTTAAGAATTTTCCACAGTTTGTCATGATCGACACAATCTGAGGCTTTATCATAGTCAGTGAAGCAGAAGTACATGTTTTTCTGGAATTCCTTTGCTTTCTCTATGATCTAATGAATGTTGACAATTTGATCTCTAGTTCCTCTGCTTTTTCTAAATCCAGCTTGTACATTTGGAAGTTTTCAGTTCATGTACTGCTGAAGCCTAGCTTGAAGGATTTTGAGCATTACCTTGCTAGCCTGTGAAATGAGCACAATTCTATGGTAGTTTGAACATTCATTGGCATTGCCCTTCTTTGGGATTGGAATGAAAACTCACCTTTTCCAGTCCTGTGGCCACTGCTGAGTTTTCCAAATTTGCTGACATATTGAGTGCAGCACTTTAACAGCATAATCTTTTAGGATTTAAAATACCTCAGCTAGAATTCCATCACCTCCACTAGCTTTGTTCATAGTAATGCTTCCTAAGGCCCACATGACTTCACACTCCAGGATGTCAGGCTCTCGGTGAGTGACCATACCATTGTGGTTATCTGGGTCATTAAGACCTTTTTGTACAGTTCTTCTATGTACCGTTGTCACCTCTTTTTAATCTCATCTGCTTCTGTTAGGTCCTTAACATTTCTGTCCTTTATTGTGCTCATCCTTGTGTGAAAAGTTCCCTTGATATCTCCAATTTTCTTGAAGAGATCTCTGATATTTCTCATTCTACTGTTTTCCTCTACTTCTTTGCACTGTTCATTTAAGAAGGCTTTCTTATCTCTCCAGGCTTCCCTGGTGGCTTAGCTGGTAAAGAATCTGCCCGCAACATGGGGAGACCTGGGTTCAGTCCCTGGGTTGGGAAGATCCCCTGGAGAAAGGAACGGCTACCCATTCCAGTATTCTAACCTGGAGAATTTCATGGGCTGTGTAGTCCATTGGGTCACAAGAGTTGGACACAACTGAGCGACTTTTACTTTCTTATCTCTTCTTGCTATACTCTGGAATACTGCATTCAGTTGGGTAAACTTTTCCTTCTCCCTTGCCTTTCACTTCTCTTCTTTCCTCAGCTATGTGTAAAGTCTCCTCAGACAACCACTTGGCCTTCGTGCATTTCTTTTTCTTGGGGATGGTTTTAGTCATCCCCTACTGTACAGTGTTACGAACCTCCATCCATAGTTCTTCAGGCACTGTGTCTACCAGATCTAATCCCTTGAATTTACTCATCACCTCCACTATATAAACATAAGCGATTTCATTTAGTTCATACCTGACTGGCCTAGTGGTTTTCCCTACTTTCTTGAATTTAAGCCTGAATCTTGCATTAAGGAGCTGATGATCTGAGCCACAGTCAGCTCTAGGTCTTGTTTTTGTTGACTGTATAGAACTTCTCTGTTTGTTTTAATGTTCTGCTATTGCTGTCTTAAAATTCTTGATTTTTTAAACTCGAGGCCCCACATTTCCATTATGTCTTGGAACCCCTAAATTTTGTGTCCAGTCCTGAGAGCAGCAGGGCAGTCCCTCTGCACCAGGCATGAATGCCAGCAGACCCCCCCACCCCTACCCCCAGAAGAAGCACAGTGTCTATGGGACACCAAATATGAAGGAGGAACATTCAGCTGAAGGAAAGGAAAGGTGGAAATGGAATTCTGATTCGTTCTAAGATTTAGCCATCATATTGAATTTACCAGAAAATAAATTCACCTGATAAAATTGAATTTAGCAGGAAACAGCCAGGTTAAGATCTCTGCTTCAGGTGGGGATGGGAGGCAAGGAGAATGAGAAGAGGGAACCAAAGAGCAAGGAAAGCTGAGTTCAGTCACAATGAAATGAAGTATTAGAATTACGTCCTTGAGTTTTATGGGGTGTCTTAACTGTGAAATATAACACTGGTTGCAGTTTTATAAACCTTAAAGTACCACAGGACTTTCGGGCAATATATGTAAAGGAATTTTCCTTTAAATCACGTTGCTATTGCTCTTGCTCTGGTTTTGAAAAAGAAAAGCAGGGAACAGACTCATACAAGGGCAGGGGAGCCAGAGCTCGAGTCTTCCAGGAAAGAAGAGATTGCCCAGCACCTGGGAGAGGAGGCGGATGCAGAGAGGAGACGGGGCGCTCTGTCCTGAGGCCCCGCGGCCTTCCCGGCCCCATTCACCTCCCTCTCGAGGCACCTTTCCTGTTTTCCCAGTAGGCTCCTCCTTGTGCCTTTCATTGAAATTATAAAAATCACTGATCTTATTCTGATCCACAGGGGGCCTTCCCAGCCCAGACTTGCCTGGAGTGTTCCCCAATGCCAAACCTGACCCATCCATCAAACTCCAAGTCTTCTGGGTTCTAAGGATGGGGTTAAGAAATCACCCGGCTGGATTTAATCACATTGCAGCATCAGTACCTAACTATATTTGTCAGTCTTTATTAACCCTAGTGAACATTTGAAATTAAAAGAGAAGTAGTCATTTTAAAAAGATTTGATGGAAGGTTTTGACAGTTTTTCTTTAAACCAAACCACTAGGTGATTTTCCTCTATAAATAAGTCATGGCAAAAAAAAAAAAACGCCATGGCAGAGGGAGGGTAAGAAGCACTTTGGGAACGTATTTTCCTCTTCTCTCTTGTTGTTGTTTAGTTGCCAACTTTTGTCTCCTTTGACTCCATGGACTATAGCCCGCCAGGCTCCTCTGTCCACGGGATTTCCCAGGCAAGAATCCTGGAGTGGGTTGTCATTTCCTTCTCCAGGGTTTCTTCCCAGCCCTGGGATCGAACCCACATCTCCTACACTGGCAGGTGGATTCTTTACCCATGAATCACCAGGAACACACATAATTCCCCAATTCCCGTTTCTCCACTACTAAATGGCAACGTCCTCCTTGGTGTCCTAGCCCAATATTCTTTCTTTGGAGAGCCAGGATGAACCCAACATTGACATAGCAGACAGGTCTTGGCTCCTAACACCTGGCACTGAAGCTAGGGTTGGGGGGGGTGGGAGAAGAGGGGGAGAGAGGGGTCGAGGGAGGCGTGGAATCCGGGGTTACACCAGAAGCCAGCGCTCCGGGAACACATTGCCCGTAGAGGAGCACCCCTCCAAGTCCAGGGCAGTGATTCTCACACTTCGGAATCACCAGAAGTGTATATTAACACACAGTCTACTGGTCCCCATGTCCTGACTCCCACGGGTCTAGGGTGGGCCTGAGAGCTTGCATTTCTAACACGTCCCAGGCAATGCTGTTGCTGCTGGTCCCAGGACCACACAGGAGCACCCTTGCCCTAAGGCTAAGATGGGCCCAGACATTGCAAAGGGGCCTCAGAATGTCTACCTACTTCAGCTAGAAATGCTCTGCTTTCCCATAACTAAACTAGAAATAGTTGCCTCGGCTGGAAAAAATGTTACTTGTAACTGTTTACATGACTGATTACATGGCTGATTATCATTTATCCTCCAACAGAGGCCCTGTTTGAGCATTTAGATTTGTGGGGTTACAAAGAGGCCAAAACCCTTTTGCAGATATAGGGTGTGTGTGTTTGTTTAACAAGACATTTTTTATCAGAAGATTCACAAATAATCTACATTTTCAGATGTTACTGAAACAAGTCAGAAGACCTGGCACTTCTGAGACATCTTTTCACATATCGGCGTTTAGCTGGGGTTGAGTGGTGGCTGACCCACTTAGATGAAGAATTTACTCAATAGGTCACACATGTCCTTACCACTTTCCATTACCTCTTGAACCCTGAGACCCAGGAGTCAATTGCCATATATTTATTGCTATAGTTGCATTCTTTTTCTTCTAGTAGAGAACTTCTTCTCTGTACCAAAGGAGAAGAGAGTTACATCAAGAAAGTTTCATGTTTCAAAAAAACAAATATTTAGTACTGGCTACGCCTATGAATGAACATGCCAACACTCTGCTAGCTTTACTTGTTTCTACCCACCTGTCTTCTGAATCTATCAGAATCTGAGTCTAGCCTGGATAAGCCTGGATGGCAGGCAGAAATGCGTGGGGAGGGACTAGAGACAAGAAGCCAACTCTTGGGACTTCCATGGTGGTCCCGTGGCTGAGACTCCATGTTCCAAATGTTAGGGGGCCTGGATTCAATCCCTGGTCAGGGAACTAGATCCCACATGCCACAACTAAAGATCCTGCCTGCCACAACGAAGATCATGCACTGGTGCAGTCAAATAAATAAATAAATATTAAAATATATATATATATATAGGTTAAATTAATCTGAAATGCAGACATTCAGGTTATTGGTGGGGGGAGGGTGGGGGCGGGGGAGTGGGCAGGGCAGCAGACTCTTGAGTGAGATGGTCCAAAATACTGTCTGAAAAGGAATTATCCATAAAGAAGAAGCTGCAGTCTGTCACAAGCTTGATGGAGGACAAGATCACTTAGCCAGGGGAAAGAGAACGTTGTGTGTGGCAGGAATATGCTCCCGTGAGGCTGACACAGACATGCAGCCAAAGTTGTGGCTGATGGGGGCTGCAGTGAAGGTATGCATGGAGAAAAAGATGTGAATCAGGAGAGGATCTGTGAGGAGCAGGGGCCTTGCTTTGAGAACCAGCAAAGCAAGACGTAGAGGGAGGATCTAGGGAACTCCTGCCGTGTCACTGTTGGAACCAGCAAAGGTGGCAGAGGCATCAGGTAGTTAGGCTATCTCAGGGGCAGGACAGCAGGGGCCTGAGAGTCCACCCCAGGGGACTACCTCTTGAGTTAACCTGAGCAGAGAGGAGGCTCAGAAATTGTGTGTGTGTATGCATGCTCAGTCATGTCCACCTGTTTATGACCCCATCAACTGTAGCCCACCAGGCACCTCTATCCATGAGAATTTCCAGGTAAGAATATTGGAGCAAGTTGCCACATCTTACTCCAGGGTATCTTCCTGACCCAGGGATCAAACCTACATCTCTTTACCACTGTGCCATCTGCAATTATTTAGGTAGAAACTGAGACAAGGAAATTCCATGATGATCTCATACTATTCACTCCCTGGCTTTCTCAGCTTGAGAACTTTGGGCTATATTTCATCCCACAGACTTTTTGTGCACCACTATACCAAATAACAAGCACACAAAAACCATGCTGGGTGCCAGAATACACACACACACACACACACACACACACACACACACACACACAGAAAAACATGTTCCTTCTCTAGAGAATGTCATAGTCCAAAATAGTGGTCTATAACTTTTTTTAACAGTTCAATCCATTCTTTAAAAATGTAATCACTTATCCTAACATTTGTATATTTATCTAAGAAGTATGTCTCATGCTAATCTTCTAATGTATTGAGCGTATTATAAATTATATCCCAAAATAGAAAAAACCTAACTAAATAAACAACAAATATTATCAATAAATATAATGGAAGCTCATACCCCAATGACTTCTCATATGATAATTGATTTACCAAACAGATATTTAAATAGATTTTAAAAATAAAAGGAAGCTTAGGAAAGGCTTTAAGAGCTATCTTAGATCTGAAGAGTGATTGGTCATGATCTTGAATAGCTCCTTAGATCATGAAGAAATTGGAAACATGCACAGACAAGACTGTTGACTAGGACAGCAGGACAAGCTATGACGACCAACCACTTCTCAGATCATGGATTCTTGAGCTGGGCCCAGGAGGGTGAGTAAACTCTTTTTGGGGAGAGGAAAGAGTATAAACAAAAGTCCGTAGCTGTTCAGTGGCCTGATGTGGACTTAGGAGGACTTCAAAATGGAGAACAAATGCAGCGAAATGCTAATTACATGCATCACAAAATGTAACAGATTAACTCAAGTGAGTCCCATCTGATAATAAGACTTCACTCTGTGTTGGCATGTTCAGCCTTCAGTTTGTCCTTCATATGACACTGCTATTCTTTCACATCAGAAAAAATAAAAGTGAACCTTGGTGGTCACCATGGTAACTAAATAGTGGGAGTGAGGGCAGAGGTAGGTCAAGGAATGTTCTATAGTTATGCATGGAGAAAGTACAAAACACAGGTTATTTTTAATTTTGGCTCTGTTCCTATGGTTTTCATGTCTGAAAATTAAGATGTACATAAATAGTAAAGTCTGTTTCTCATGCAGTCATGAGAAAAAATACTTTCCCAGTAATTCAATACAACCTCCTTATTTTGTTGATGTTTCATTTTCATCAGCTGCCATTCAAGCCAACAAAAATGCCCAAAGTGAGTATTTTCCAAATTTGTAACCAGGGAGGGTGGAGGGTGTCCTTCCCCCTCCTTCCCCTTGTTTTCTGCCCTCCTCTGTTCTTTGTACACTAGCATGACTCACCGTCCACAGGGCACAGATCGGGAATTGCTTTTCTAGGAGTGGTGATGTGTTTGCTTTCAGTCACCCACATTCTCTCATCTAATGACACTTGTGGCCGAGGACAGAGATGTGCCAGGCAGCTGACACACCAGAGTGGGGAGGTGACGTAGCCTGTGAACCCCGGGTTTTCCCCCACACAGGGCCCAGCCAGCGGTCCCGGCAGAGGAGAACCTGATGACTGGACTCCAGGGCCGACTGAGGGGAAGCGCCTGATGCTGCTCTGGCCTCTCCACACCTCTGCTCAAAGGAAAGGTGCCCAAGGACTAGCAGGAGCCGAAGAATAAATATAAAACAGAAAGAAACATCAAGGCCTCAGAAGATAAGAGAACTATCTCTAAAAAATCTCTTACAATACTTTATACAAAAAATGGTGACAGAGTGAGTCATGTGAAAATAGTTTCTCTTCAAAGGATCACACATAGTTGGATTTTGCTTAAACAAAAGCCTTCACCAAGAACACAGATTTAGAGATTACCTATTTCTCTGTAGATTGCACTTGGATTATAAACCAATCACAACCTATACTTGGCAGGCTGTTTAGGTTTTACCCAAACAACCTCGCTGTTTTCATGAAATCATTTTGCCACTTGTATATTTATAAATGCCACACCCTACCTATGAGTGCGTCACTGAAAAGGAAATGGTAGAACTAACCCTTCTTTGTCACTTTAAAATGTAGTCTTCAAAACTAAATTTAAAGATAGAATTCACGTTACTGCCATCACTGAAATTATTTTCAGGATCCACTGTCTTATTTTTATTCAGTACATACTCATTACACAATTCCACAGTGCCAGGCCTGGGTGAAGGATAGGCCTGTTGGGGGAGGTCTGTGCCATCATGTACTCACAGTCTGCTGAACTTGTCCATTTGAGTAGGTGAGTCACGGGGGGAGCAGGAGAAACTAGGAAGACCTTTCACCTATGTTATTTGATTGGCTGAGTTATTTCCAGGTCAACTTTTTTTAAATTTAGTATATTAATTTAAAAAAAAAAGAATCAATATTTCTATCTCAAAGTCAATTCCACAAAAATGTTTCTGAGCACCGTCTCCATGCAAGGCAGTATAGGTTTCATCCACAGTGGCTCAAAGACAGCGATCTTTAATGTGATCTTTTAAAACATGAAAAAGGCATTCTGTACTCAAGCAGTTGATATTTTTCAAGGCACAAAATTATATCATGCATGCACTGGTGAGTCAGTGGCCCCTGTAACTTCGTCCTCTTCTCTTCCAATGAGTATGTTAAGTAGTAGGGGATTTCTTTGCCTTTTTTTTTTTTTTTTTAAATCTTAGAATGTGAAGGAGTGGATAGGTGATTGTTTGGGCCTAACCAACAGTTAAATCATGTCTCATTAAATTCCGATTCCACATTTCTGTGCTGTTGCCATTCCACAGAGAACTTAAAATCAGGTCCCATGGAATAGAGTAACAAGGCAGTGAAGCTATGGCCTCTCAAAGTCTGCTCCCACCCATGACTGGGGACCTCCAGACTCTCTGCAAAGACCCTCACTCAGCTGTTTCTAGCAGTCCCCAGTGGACGGGGTGAGTAACTGGGCTCGTCGGTGCTGTTCTGAGAGCTAGCGGGGGATTTGCTGCCACTGCCCTGTGTCTTGCTCTTGCCGCCCGTGGATTCTGCTGTCTCAGTGAAGCGGCTGTGAGGTTCTCAAAGGCCAGAAAGGAGAGATTGCAGGAAGAGCAAAAGCCTCAAATTTTAACCCCGATGCTCAGGTACCAACCAAACTTCCCACACGAAGGCAATGGTAGAGTCAGAATCTCTGACGCTTTTGAAGTCCTTATGTCATTGAGGCCCCAAGAGTCACAAAGTCAGTGCACACAAAGCTACCACGTGGAACTGTGGATGCACCAAAGCTGGGAGCAAGGGAGGCTCCTGAGATGACAGGAGGCATATGGGAGTAACCCGATTGGAAGTGGGAACCAGGGGTTACAGGCGATATCGTGAAGCAGCATTTGCTTACAAAACACACTTTCATGGTTTATAATATTGGTTCTTATTTGCTGCCTCTTTAAAGGGCTGCTCATGGAGAATACAGGAGAGATAAAGCCCTGTCCCTCAAATACCTTTTGATGATGGTACAGGTGAAAAAATCATCTATTTCTAGCTCCTTTTGGATTGTTATCTTGTGCCCACAATGAGCTTCCCTGGTGGTGCAGATGGTAAAGAATCTGCCTGCAGTGTGGGAGACCTGGGTTCAATCCTTGGGTCAGGAAGATCCCCTGGAGAAGAGAATGGCAACCCACTCCAGTATTCTTGCCTGGAGCGTTCCACACACAGAGGAGCCTGGCGGGCTACAGACCATGGGGGCACGAAGAGGCAGACACGACTGAGCAACTAACACTTTCACACTTCCACTTTCACTTGTGTCCACAATGTGTCAGCCATCTGGTAAGGTTTTGCTGGACATTGGCAGAAATCCTTCAGATATAGATTAAGGACAAAAAGCAGTAATGTGCTGGTAAGCCAACTCTTCAGAGAAAGGAAAAGAAAATCCTTGATTTGTAGGTAGCATTTGCAGATTTCCATGGTGTGAATTCCCCCATCGGGGCCAAGTTCAAGGTACCAACATAACGTCACTGAACACAGCCAGTGCCACCTGGCTCCAGCATAGGACTGAGGAAGGGCCAAGTGACTGCTCCAGCCTCACTTCCTGGCTCTTGCTTCTCCCTGCAGACAGAATCAGATTGGAAAAATTTTCCCTGCATTCCTTCACTAAATATGACGAAGGCAGAAGTAAGAATTGAGTAAGAAGACAGCCGGTTATCAGACAGACCTAGCATGAATTGCCTTTAAAGGACCCTCTGTCTTCCTGACAAGGATAGTAAGCAACATTCTGATCAGCTAAGCCTCAGTCCCAGGAAGGCAGTGTTGCAAAGCAGACAGCAAAGCAGGAAGAAGGGGGAACAATCAGAAGGAGAAGAATTTGTCTTCTTAAAGCATGTGACAGTAAGCTAGGAAGAAAATACGTGAGTTTGTATGGACAAAATTAATGCAAATGGCCTCTTGTGAAGAAAACAGGCTGGATTCTGAACTGAAGTCAATGTTTTGTTCTTGTTTGCTTTTCATTTATTAGAAATACAGCTAAGTTCATAAGGATACTGGCTCTCTCATCTTCCTCACACTCCTCTGTTTCAGCAGTTCTCTTGGCCAGAGATGCCTCATGGGAAAGGCTGAGTCTGTAATTTTTTGGTTAATAGTTCCTGATGTGTTGATGCAGTGAAGGATCTCTACGGAGATGCTCGCCATGAGGTAACTGCCTCGAGCACAGTCCAAAAGATGATGTCAAAGATATGTACGGGCAAACAGTGATCTTGAAGGCCACTAAAGCATCTGATGGACTATGCAGAGCAGTGCTCACTGGTCATGAGCTTCATGATTTGCTGAGGATATATTTGAGTCTGGGAAGAACTGTGGTCAAGAACCAATAATTAGTCATCAGTAAGGTTGGCTAAGAAGCTAACTGGATATTCCAAAGAAATTAACTGCTCGTGAAACATGTCAAAAAACTTAACTACTTGGTTTGTGCCTCCAGTTTCTCCATCTAAGACAGCAGATCGCTGTTATCCTTTTCAGAGGGGTAAGCTATGAGATTTCCTGAATTAATTAATTTATTAATTAATTAAAAGGATAGATTTTAGAGACAAGGCCCAATGTTTGATGGTTGTCTTAGCCAAGTCACACTATAACAATTCCTGCATTATCTCTGTTAACATTCTACAACTGGAGCAGGCTAACAGTCCAAAGACAACCAGTTTTACTGCCATGAACTCAAGAATATGCTTCTTCTAGCTGTGCTAGGTCGTATGCCTGCCAGTAGATCTTTTGGGGGTACAATATTAATCAAAGAGGTTCAATGTTTCATCATAGGCTACTTGCCGATAGTGAAGCTACAGAAGATATAGCCTTAGAATTTTTGTTATTCACTGAGCTATGGGATGAACTCAACATCCGGACTTCATACTTTAGAGCAAGACTATTCACAGCACATGATGAGCAAATTCAGCCCAGAGACTTTGCTTTTCTCGTCTTCCTCTCCTTTATTCCACAGGGTTTTGATTAGAAAGCTTTAGATAAATTTAACCCAAGTAAGGAATAAAAACAGAAACAGGAATAAAAATAGAAATGAAAATGATACTTATTTTTGTCTGCATATTACAGCTTTGGTATACTTACCATTTCCTATGATCCCACAAGATCATAAACTGCTTAAGGGCAAAAACTTGCTAATTCACTTCGGTAAACCCTGAAGCAATTAGCACAGGGCTTACACAAAATTTATGAGCAATATATCTTTGTGTAATTGAATTAAGAGAAGGGGGTGGGGGAAAGCAACGTATAAGAAAATGCAATGGACATCATCATATTCTACTTGATCTCCTGAAAAAGTTGGCCCCATTCTGGCTGAAATAAATTGACGATAGCAAAAAAAAAAAAAAAAGTAGACTGATGTCTCAAAAAGTCCTCAGAAATCATAAGGACAGTGTAGAATGATGCTTCTACTCATGGGCTCGTCATTCAGAAGATGGAGAATTTACAGGATTTCTCAAATACTATAGAGAAAACAGGAAAGCCAAAAAGTTGCTGAAAGGTTCAGGAACTAGATGAATTTTGAATGACTCCAAAGGAAAGCTCTGCTGGAGATGGGGATTACAGACAGGCTGCTGACCAACTTCCCAGGCCAGTATTACCTTCTCCCCAAATACCTTCTAAATGAAATCCTCCAGACCTTTAAATGCTCACCCTCAGCACATTAATCCAGAGGCCCTACATCATAGCAGTTCCCCAGCTTGTTGAGAGAAGGACAACTAAAACTCTTGAGAAAAGGCAAGAAGAATAATGAGCAACTATGGTCATAACTGGGGCTTCCCTGGTGGTTCAGCTGGTAAAGAATCCGCCTGCAATGCAAGAGACCTGGGTTTGATCACTGGGTTGGAAAGATCCCCTGGAGAAGAGAACGGTTAACTACTGCAGCATTGTGGCCTGGAGAATTCCATGGACTGCTTAGTCCATGTGGTCGCAAAGAGTCGGACACGCCTCAGCGACTTTCACTATCATTATCACTATGGTCAGACTGGAGTGTGCAAGCCTGTTGTTCTCTGTCTCTTAAAATACAGAACAATAGCAGCATGTGCAAACACAGTAGAAGTACTTAAAGTACACAAGAGGGCTGACATGAAACAATGAAAAGTAATCTAATCCTAACTCTGTAGAACTAGTAGAATATGCTCACCCCTTGGTATTAGTCAAGCATATCAATTTTGAAAAGGATTTAGATAAACAAATGGATGTTCAGAGGATGCATGCATGCTAAGTCGCTTCATTCACGTCCAACTCTTTGCAACCCCATGGACTGTATGCTGCCAGGCTCCTCTGTCCACAGAGATTCTCCAGGCAAGAATACTGGAGTGGATTGCCACGCCCTCCTCCAGGGGATCTTCCTAACCCAGGGATCGAGCCCACATCTCTTACTTCTCCTGCATTGGCAGGCAGGTTCTTAACTACTAGCACCACCTGTGAAGCCCTGATCAGTGGATAACAGGATGCTAAAAAGAAGGCTATGCACGGTACTAGCCTTTGAATGTGATGTCCTAGAAAGCAAATGCCATACCCTTCTGGAAAGGTCATTGAGGATCTGTTATGGTTTGAATGTTTGTATTCCCTAAGTGAAAAATGAAAGTCATTCAGTCATGTCTGACTCTTTGCACCCCCATGGACCATAGCTTTCTAGGCTCCTCTGTCCATGGGATTCTCAAGGCCAGAATACTGGAGTGGGGAGCCATTCCCCTCTCCAGGGCATCTTCCCAACCCAAGGATTGAACCCAGATCTCCCACATTGCAGGTGGATTCTCTGAGCCACCAGGGAAGCATAATGTCAATGTGACGGAGTTAGGTGGCAGGGCCTTTAGGAGGTGCATAGATCATCAAGATCAGTTCAGTTCAGTTGCTCAGTTGGGTCCAACTCTTTGCAACCCCATGGACTGCAGCATGCCAGGCTTCCCTGTCCTGGATATTGCTCAAACTCATGTCCATCCAGTCAGTGATGCCATCCAACCACCTTATCCTCTGTCATCCCCTTCTCCTCCTGCCTTCAATCTTTCCCAGCAACAGGGTCTTTTCCAAAGAGTCAGTTCTTTGCATTAGGTGGCCAAAGTATTGGAGTTTCAGCTTCAGCATCAGTCCTTCCAATGAATATTCAGGACTGATTTCTTTTAGGATTGACTGGTTTGATCTCCTTGCAGTCCAAGGGCCTCTCAAGTGTCTTCTCCAACACCACAGTTCAAAAGCATCAATACTTCCGCACTCAGCTTTCTTTATGTGAACCATAAAGCAAGCTCTCACATCCATACATGACTACTGGAAAAACCATAGCTTTGACCAGATGGACTTTTGTTGGCAAAGTAATGTCTCTGCTTTTAATATCATGAAGATGGAGACCTCCATCCTAACTCTGTAAAACTAGTGGAATATATTTACCCCTTGGTATTACACTCAAAGCCTAGTGCCGTGCATAGCCTTCTTTTTAGCATCCTGTTAATCCACTGATTGGGGCTTCACAGGTGGCGCTAGTGGTAAACAAGAAAAGCACTCCCTCTTATAAGAGATCCCACAGAGCCCCCAGCCTCTCCCACATGGAAAAAAGTCAGCAGGGACATATCAGCTGTCTGCAACCTCGAAGAGAGCCCTCACTAGAACCTGGCCATTCTGTCACCTGGGGCTTGGACTTCTGGCCTCCAGAACTGTGAGAAATACATTTCTGTTGTTTGTGAGCTATCCAGGCTCTGCTGTACTAAGACAGGGAGCCCTGTGCAAAATAGAGCTCTGGGTTAGAGGGACCACACATCTGAACTACTGCATACCAACACTGCAATACAAACTAGGCCATTACTAAGTAATTCTCAGTTAAAGAGGCAAGACATGTCATCAAACCGTCTCTGTTATATACACCAGTCAACACATATTTCTTAAAAATTTACTGAATCAGAGTGCTATGGACATCCTCTCTCATCTGTGTCATTTAAAAAATACATGAATTGGTATGACCATGTGTTATTGCTCTGATGGTTTACTTTTCCTGTCAAAAGTAAATATATATGTATAATAACATCAAGTAAATGATAAAAAATGGGCTTCCCTTGCCATAAAAAATGTTGCTCAGATGGTAAAGAATCTACCTGCAATGTAGGAGACCCAGCTTTGATCCCTGGGTTGGCAAGACCCCCTGGCGCAGGGGATTGCTACCCACTCCGATATTCTTGCCTGGAGCATTCCACAGACAGAGGAGTCTGGCGGGCTGTAGTCCATGGGGCACAAAGAGTTAGATATGACTGAGCAACTCACACACACGCACAACGATATAAATAAGATGGGGAAAAATTTCTAGGGTTTTTTTTTTTAAAACAAAATTCATTTTGAAAATGTGCTGCGGGCTGTTTTGATGACTTTTGTGTAAATCTAAAATTATTTCAAAATAAAAGGTAAAAAATACATTGTGGCAAATGCAAAAATGAGATATGAACTGATCAAAATGAGATATGACTTGGAGCTTAACTGTAAGTCAATACAATTCTAAGAACCTGGAAATTCAGGATTCCATCTGCCTTCCCTATCCTTCACGACAAGTCAGCCTGTTTACTGCCAGGCCTCTGACAGTGCAGGAAGTAGAGGATAAATTGCAGATGAAGAGAGTTTGCTGTGGCTGAGCTTATTGGCGATATTTAACGTGTGTATCCTTAAAAGCCACACAAGCAGCAACGGGGAAAGACTGAGACCCATCGACGTAGTGTAATGGCAGACAGGATCAGCTTCTTCAATCAAGAATCATGACTCCATGAGGTTGAGGACCCACTGAGAACATCCCCTGCCACCAATTTGTCACTCTAGCCTTTGACTCCCCTGACTTCATTTAAGAAACTGGTGTGATACTGGTCAGAGGGGTCATCATTAAAAAGTCTACAAATAACAAATGCTGGAGAAAAGGGAGCTCTCCTACACTTAGTGGGAATGTAAATGGGTGCAGCTACGCCACTGTGGAAAATAGTATGGAGGTTCCTCAGAAAACTGAAAATAGAATTACCATATGATACAGCAATCTCACTCCTGGGCGTATAACCAGACAAAACTGTGATTCAAAAAGATACATGCACTCCTGTGTTTATGGCTGCATGACTATCAGGAGCCAAGACATGGAAGCAACCTAAACGTCCATTGACAGGTGAATGGATAAAGAAGATGTGGTGTGTGTATACACACACACACACACACACACACACACACACACACATGGAATACTACTAAGCCATATAAAAGAATGAAATAATACCCTTTGCAGCAACATGGATGGACCTAGAGATTATCATACTAGCTGAGGTAAGTCAGAAAGAGAAAAACAGACAACATATGACATCATTTATCACAGACATAGAAAGCAGACCGGTGGTTGCTGAGGGGGAGGCGGTTGGGAGAGGGATGGAGTGGCAGGTTCGGGTCAGCAGATATAAGGTTTATATACAGAATGGATAAACAACAAGGTCCTACTGTATAGCACAGAAAACTATATTCAATATCCTGTAATAAAAACTATATTCAATATCCTGTAGTAAACCAGAATAGAAAATAATACTTAAAAAAATGTATATATGTATAGCTGAATCACTTCACTGTACAGTAGGAGTTGGCACAGCATTGTAAATCAACTATACTTCAATTTAAAAATGAAAGAAATGGATGTGATAGACAAGGGAAACTCCCTCCCTTCTCCACTTCATTTCTCTTATATTCTTTCCCAAAACCCTCACCCACATAAATTCATATCCGCAGACATGCAGACCTTTAGCTGGTGCTACCAGTGGAATGGCCCCTCCTGCATTCCTTGAAGACCCAGCTGATGAATGCAGGACCAAGGAGCTCCCCTCAGGGCCACCTTTTCACCATTAGATAAAATGTTAATAGTTAAGCTGTGCTGCCGCTGCTGCTAAGTCGCTTCAGTCCTGTCCGACTCTGTGCGACCCCATAGACGGCAGCCCACCAGGCTCCCCCGTCCCTAGGATTCTCCAGGCAAGAACACTGGAGTGGGTTGCCATTTCCTTCTCCAATGCATGAAAGCAAAAAGTGAATGTGAAGTTGCTCAGTCGTGTCCGACTCTTCGCAACTCCCTGGACTGTAGCCCACCAGGCTCCTCCATCCATGGGATTCTCCAGGCAAGAGTACTGGAGTGGGGTGCCATTGCCTTCTCCAAGTTAAGCTATAGAATGACTCTATAATTGTTGTGGTTCACAATGAGAAATTTTGAAATAAAAGTGGAAAGTTTCTGGACTTTCCTGGTGGTCCAGTGGCTAAGAATCCACCTTCCAGTGCAGCAGACAAGTTCTATTCCTGGTCCAGGAAGATCCCATATACCTCAGGGCAACTAAGCCCACACACCATGATTCCTGAAGCCCATGCTCTCTAGAACCCAAGCTTCACAACAACAGAAGCCACTGCAATGAGAAGCCTGTACACCTCAACTAGAGAGTAGCCCCTGTTCACCACAACTAGAAAAAGCCCGCATGAAGCAATGAAGACCCAGTGCAGTCGAAAATAAATTAATCGATTAAATAGAAGTGGAAAGCTTCTTAATTGTTTAGGAAAATGATTCCCTAACTAATTTCTCCAGTTTTTAGATCAAATGAAAAATGAAGACTCTTAAAGATCTGCAGTTAGAAGTCATTGCGCTCCTGAGATATCCATTAAACAAAAATTAAAAGTGAACTCATAGGTGTTTTTCTTAGAAATTTTATTCTACAAATTACACTGTTTGAAGCTTTTTATATAGTAACTATGTGAAAGCAATCATCAGAAGGAAAAGCAAATATTTATATTTATGTTAAAAGCATTAGAATTATAAGTATCAATTTTAAATAGACCATATAAAGGAAGTAAACAATCTTTAAATGCCTTTCAAAAATCTATAGTCAAGTTATTCCCTGTCATTCACTAGCTCATTTCCTAGCTACATGCTTCAGATTTTTCTGAAAAATGTAAAGAAGTGTTTTGGTAACTTATAATCTAATGTGATTTCAAGGGGGAAAAATGGAAGAAATATATATTGCATGCTGATTCCCAGAAATACCACTGACTTGCTGTGTGACATTGGACCTCTCGCTTCACCTCTCTGTGCCTCATTTGTAAAATAATGTATTGTACTTAATTAGAAGTTGTTAACTGGCATCCCCTTGGCCAGATCTAGTCTTTGGACATAACTTCTTAGCCCAGCATGTTTTAAAAATCAGAAAAAATGACACATTCAAATCCAAATTCCTGATTTCTCTTTAAAATTATAAGGTCAGCAACAGGGAGCTTACATCTCATGTGGCAACAAAGGCTGCCACAGAATAGCAGCTGTCCTTTGTAGATAAGGCATTGGGTCTTTGTGTTATTGATACTTAGCTGCCTGTTTGGCAACTAAGTTTTTGATGAAACAGATGACCTCCAGTTTCTTTCAGCTCTAATATTCCCACATTTAAGGTGAGTCATATAGCAAAAAGGCTTCCCAGTTGGCGCTAGTGGTAAAGAACCCATCTGCCAATGCAGAAGACGTAAGAGTCGCAGTTTCGATTCCTGGGGTCAGGAAGATCCCCTGGAGGAGGGCATGGCAACCCTCTCCAGTATTCTTGCCTAGAGAATCCCATGGACAGAGGAGACTGTCCAGAGGGCTACCGTCCAAAGTGTCACAAAGAGTCAGACATGACTAACGCGACTTAGCATGCATGAATACAGCAAAAAGTCCATTCAACCTCTCTAAGCTTCAGCTCTATTGGAACATGGGGATAATAAGTACCTCTGACTACCACTTGCGCTTTGGAGAGACAGCATGAAATCGTGGATGGTGACTGCTTCACCCAGTTCCATGCACGTAGAAAGTGCTCGATAAACAGAAGGGGTAACAGCATAATGACTCAAATTCAATTCTCTGATGACCAATTGAATCTAAATCACCATTGACATTCTGCTTCTTCTCTTCCAAGTGCACCATTGGTCCCATCCCAAACCAACTATTTGCCTCTAATTTTCAGATACACTTTGTTCAGTTAATAATAAACAGGTTGAGATTCCCGAATGAGAGGCAGTAATGTAAAGAGAACAGTGTTAAGTGTCTCGAGTTCTCACAGTCCCCATTTCTGGTTGAACCAGCTGTCAGTATGGGATTCGCTGTAAGTGTTGATGCTACTTACTTGCCAGTACACAGTGTACCATTGGTTATTATTGTTAAAGACAAGTAACAGAGAGTTCACTCTGGGCTTCTCTTTCATACAAAAGCCACGAGTGAGCCCTCGAGAGCGAGCTCCCACGGGAGCATCTGTCATAGCGTCCCTGCCGCCTCAAGTTACTCTGAGGTCACTCACACACAGAGTCACCCTGTCACTCACTAGCTCACTTCCTCAGCCACACGCTTCATCCATCAGACTGCTTTATTAACCATGGAGCCGAAGCCAGCCTGTTCCCAATATGCGATTGCCACAGATGTGCCCATACTTTAGAAGACTCATATTTAACTTAATTTTGACATACACATAACATTACTGTATGTGTAAAGTTGCAAAAAAAATTTTTTTTCTAAGTTCTATCCAACAATACTTTCGGTAAAAAAAAAAAATACAAGAAAAATAAGATAATCTGTACCCTCCTCCGAGTTAGTTTGATTGGGATTTTTACCCACAACTGGGTGTTATTTATATGACCTCAGAGCTTGCGGCATTCTGCTGACTTTCAGCCCAGCCAAAGGCTGAACCTGAGGCAGATAGCAATGGGGCTGTCAGAGGGAAGCCCACAGTCAGCATGATCAGATCTCCATCCTCTAAATGGATCTCCTCTCCCTGAAACTCCACAACCACCACCCTCTCCCAAGCGTCAGTCCCTCCAACTCATACTCTGCAGAGCTCTCAGAGAAAGAGATTTAACACACAAGTGTCTGTGGCAATTCCCTGCTCAAGACTCTTAAGTCATTTGCTATTACCCAAAAGTAGAGCCTGGGCTTCCCTCGTGGCTCGGATGGTAAAGAATCCACCTGTGATGCAGGAGAACAAGATTCCATCCCTGGGTTGGGAAGATCCCCTGGAGAAGGAAACAGCTATTCACTCCAGTATTCTTGCCTGGAGAATTCCAAGGACAGAGGAGGCTGGCAGACTACACTCCATGGGGTCTCAAAGAATCAGACACAAGTGAGTGACTAACACAACACAAAAAATAAATCATACAGTCCTGCATGACCTAGACCCCGTCAAGCTCTCTGCATCTTCTTCCTGTCCTTGCCCTCAAAGAATCAAGCCCAGCTCTATTCCTGAACACACTACCTTTTCTCCAGGCCTGTGGACCTCTTCTCCCCACCGTTAATTCCACTCTTCCTTCAAGTGTCAATTCAAGCATTGCTGTCTCTTCCGTGGTTCCCTTAGGAAAACTTAGCTACCTCTTTCTTTACTCTCCTGAATGTTGTTCACACATAACTATGGCAACCACCATGTTTATTTGCCTATGTGTTAGCTTCCTGAAAGCAGGAACAGAATCTTTAAATGTTTTTGCTCCGAGCACCTAATACAATGTTCATCATATTGTAGGCAACTGGATATTTGCTGAATATTGAATAAATGAACCTGCTTTGTTTTCATAGCCTATATATTTACAGATTCCATTCTGTAAAGTCATAAGCCTGTTCTTATTACCACTACAACTAATCAACAGTGCATTTCTGCACATCTTTCATTTCAAATACATTTTACTTTCATTTATTTCTTTGGGGCAGTTCATCTGTTGTGCTTAATATCTGTTAACATCAACAAACTGTGTGATCCCACCAATACAGTGAGATCATTATTTTGCTGACTCTTACAACATGAAACTTTCTAAGCATCCATAGTATATTTGTTATGAAATTTAGAGGATGATTATGTCACAGTGTACTTTGAGAATTAATTAAAAATATATATAATCAGACTAGTCAGATGACAAAGATTAAAAAATTAAGAGATTTTTACTTATAATCACCCACTTCTAAAAAAAAAAAAATCACACAATTTGTTTTCTGACTCTATTGATACAGCTCAATTTTTATGAAAGTCCCCTCCTTGTTCCATTCACTGTTTAAATCTTTTCACAGCTAAAGGCATGCACTCTGCTAACCACTATGGAGAAGCAGTGTTTGCAGCTGCGATCATTATAAAATATAATAAACTCTTACATTAAATGAGCCAAAGTCTGAATTCTTTACAGTGACATAACTGTGTTTCTTCTTAGTTAAATTCTGAAGATGTAACCACTACCTACCTTGGTGAAATCGCCCTCTTGCATGTTTAGCCCGAAACTGAAATGAGCTAACCTACGTTTCATAATCATTCACGGAGAAAATTGTAGCTGTAGAGAATGGCGTGCTGTGTGTGAACAGGACCATGCACTTCAGTGGTTTCAAATCCACAGTGGCTTCTTCAGTGGTAAACATTTAGTTTACCTGGGTTCACACCCTTAACTTTCACTTGGACAAACCTGAAAGCTCCAGCGAGTTAGAACTGCCAACTCTTGCATAGTTTTCTATCCACAACCATCAATCTCTTCCTGGCAATAAAAGGAGACTAAACCTTGGTTTGCCCCAGCGTCACCTGGGAAAATGATGAATCTTTCATTGCATCTGAGCCAAGGATGACGTTACCTAGCAAAGTAAACTCGGTGTACAACGTTCTACCAGTTCTATAATTTGGGGAGTTGGATTCTCTACACACAATATGGCACATTTCCTGGAGAGGCTAATGGAGCCAGTTGCTTTTATTGGTGCCAAGTGTCTGCCCAGTGATTTAAAACACCTTCCCTTTTGGTTTTTTACTGTTCAGTGTTCATTCCCTTGGTTAACATTGGTGTCATATCAAATGAAGTCACCAAACCTCAAGGAGGAGACAACTTGCCTCCAAATAAAGTAGCATATTATGCTGAGGTGATGTTTGGTCAGAATTGAAAAAGAATGCCTGGGGCACAAAGCTGGTATGAACACAGCTGGTCTACAGATGTGTGCAGTGTTCATTAAGAACCTATACTGCACATATTTTAAGCTAAAATCAGGTTTTAATTAGGTAAGTATATTGGCTCAGATGGTAAATAATCTGCCTGCAATGCAGGAGACCTGGGTTCAGTCCCTGGGTTGGGAAGATGCCCTGGAGGAGGGCATGGCAAGCCACTCCAGTATTCTCGCCTGGAGAATCCCATGGACAGAGGAGCCTGGAGGGCTACAGTCCACGGGGTCACAAAGATTCGGACAGGACTGAGACACTAAGCACACACACATATAAGAGAGAAAATGACTGAACACAGATAAAACCAGATTTTTAGATTTCTTTGACGAAATTTTGTTTTTTGTTTTTTTTCCTGAAATAAAACTGAAATACAATTCCCTGAGAATCATTGGCAATTTATCTTCTTCCTTTGTTTTTAATTGGCAGGAAGCATTTTAAATGAAAACTGCAGCTTACCATGCATGTGAGCTAGAGCCAAGAGCTGGTTTTTCAAATCTCAACACGTTGGACAAGGGCAATGTCAACTAAGGGAAACTTTGCGGGGGCGGGGCCTGAGTTCCACCAATCATGTGAAGAGGAGTATTTCCCATCCCTGGGTTTATAGACTTGAGATCTGCTTTATCAAGCTGATGTTAATTTAAATACTCATAGGACAGAATAAAAGATGAAGGTTAGTTGTCTAGGGAATAAAGAATAGTAAATTTTGAAAGCTCGTAATGGGACCTAAGAGCTGGCTCTATTTCTGTTTTATAGGTGTATGGGGCTTTGATCAAGGAAGCTTTGAAAAGATCTTTATTTTACAATTAAGGCCCAGGATCTTTTGGGTGTGCCCTCAGGTAAACATCCATGTAAGGTTACATGAACTAAATCTTCATCTTGAGAACAAAGTATTTTCTTTTTTTGGCTAGACCAGGTCTTAGTTGCAGCACAGGGACCTTCCTTGCATCGGGTGGGATCTTTTGGCGCCCTGACTCTCTAGCTGTGACATGGATTCAGTAGCTGCGGGTTGGGGGCTCTCTAGCTGTGGCATACAGTCTTACTTGCTACAAGACATGTGAGATCTTAGTTTCCCAACCAGGGATCATGTCCCCTGCATTTTAAGGTGGATTCTTAACCATTGGACTCCCTGGAGAAGGAAATGGCAACCCACTCCAGTATTCTGGCCTGGAGAATCCCATGGACAGAGGAGCCTGGCAGACTACAGTCCATGCAGTCACAAAGAGTCGGACACAACTGAAGCAACTTAGCACAGACCACAAGGGAAGTCTGCAACAAACTGTATTTTAAAATCTACACAGACCCAGATATTGTCACAGATGCAAATCGATCGGGCCCCTCTTCCAATCCTTTGAAGGTTGAGTTCTTGAGGAAATCAAACTAGGTATCAATATGGAAGAAAGGGAATTTTCTCAGGATTTGTCAACATTTTTCAAATAGAAAAAGAATTTAAATAGTTGTAATATTGAACTCTTTCCACAGAGAGCTGTTTTCTGCAGAGTAACACCTGCTAAAACAAATGAGGAGAAAAAAAATCTTTGTGATTTTACTTCAAAGTCAGCATTCCAGAAACTAAATAAATTAGAAAATCAGTGCGTATTTCAACTTTCAAATTAGTAATGATATTTCCTTTAACCTGGACTGGTAAATACACAGCATGAGTTTTGTCAGACCTCTCTCCCAGATCATTGGCTGTGGCATTTTTCGCTGTTGAGCCTGAATACATTCCCAGAATTCGCAACACTTCACCTGAATCACCTCGACTAGTAGATTAAAGTTCCTAGTCACAGAATATATGTTTAACATTTCTGCTCTCAATTCCTTTAAAATAAAAGTGATTAATTTTTATGTGCTGTGTGTGTGAGTGCTAAGTCATTTCAGTCGTGTCTGACTCTGTGTGACCCTATGGGCCATGATCAGCCAGACTGCTCTGCCCATGGGATTCTCCAGGCAAGAATACTAGAGTGAGTTGCCATGCCCTCCTCCAGGGGATCTTCCCGACCCAGGGATGGAACCCATGACTCTTATATCTCCTGCATCAGTAGGCAGGTTCTTTATCGCTAGCACTACCTGGGAAGCCCTTTTATGTGCTACTGCTCTGTAAATTAGGTAGCAAGTAAATTCTTTTATGGCTGATTCATGTTGAGGCTTGACAGAAAAGAACAAAATTTTATAAAGTAATTATCATTCAATTAAAAAATAAATAAATTTTAAAAAAATGATGCCTAAGTAGTCTGGCTAAACATAAGGCCGATCAAACCTCACCAAGAACACAATAGTGAAGGAAACAATGATGCTTATTTGACTGCTGTGGCGAAAGTTCTGAGAAAGACGCTCCCCAGAGTGCATGACTATATCTTCAACTCTAACATTATATCTAACTCAAAACTAAAGTTACAAGGGTTGATGACTCATTCAGAATCATCAGTGGAGTCTGGGATTTCACTCAGAGCCATATGATAACCAGTTAGAACCTATTACTCCAGAATAAAATGCACATAATTCTGAGTACCAAGTTGATATATCAAATTACTCTAAAAGACAATTCATTGGTGGCATTATTTAAAAAAATCACAAAACATTTATAGACCACCTCTTAACTAATGTTATCAATTCATACCACTCTGGAAGTAATATAAGTCCAAATTAGTAACATAAGTCCCACTAGTAGACTTTTTGTTCCATGTTGAGGCAGCAGGGAATGAGAGGGCAAACATGCTTGAGGACCATTTTTTTAAAAAGCCATTGACTTGCTATGTTTATGTTGGTTTATTACTTTGAAATGTGGATGCTGCATAAATGTTATAAACAAAATTCAAAGGCAAACTACAAAATGGGAACATTAGTTGCAGGTACTATGTACAAATATGTCATTAACATACTTATTAATTATTAATATGAGAATGATATCAACAATTAAAGATAATTATTAAAGAGCTCCTGTAAATCAAAAACACTAATACATTAAAAAGTAGGAAAAGAGCATCAACAGTTGATTCACAAAGAGAATAAATGAACTTCTCCTCTAACATGAAAATACATTTAATTTCATACACATAAAAAGTACATTTAGAAAATTGGTGAAATTTACAGCAGAACAACAAGAACATACCATTAACAGAGACAGAGTTAGAAAACTAATTGCTGGTGAGGGTATGGTGAGATGAGCACTCATACACAAGTCATGAAAATGTAAATTGATATGAGGTAGGACATATAACAAACTCCTCTTCTTCTTTCTGCAAAGTAACTTGACAAATTGTATAAAGACCTCTCAAAGTAGTCATTCATTTTTATCTGATAATCCCAATGTCTGAGCCTTTATTCTTAAGACATAATTAAAGATGCAACCAGAAATTTATTCACAAGGATTCTTATCAGTGTTTCAATAATAGTATTAGATACAAAATTCCAGAGCAGTAGAGACGCTTATTAATAGATGACCAATAATGTGGAAATCATTAAGTAAATTATGGTTACTGATTGATTGATAAGGTTTATTAATTCATAAAGTAAGAATTACATATAAAACTGTATCTATAGTATAATGCTAATTTTGTGAATATGGTAGCTAAGTTACTCAAAAGGACAGAATTTAGGAAATACATCAAATTATTCTGCAATTATTTATGGGTGGTGAAATTGTGCATGATTTTTTTCTTTGTACTTATTTTTTCCAAATAGTCTAGAGTAAAGTAAATATATATTACTTTGGCATTAAAATGTAGCTTTTAAAAGTAAGATATGAAAATGTCATATTATTATGAGCGAGAGGGACAAACAGAAGGATGAAAGGACTCACAAAGAATATTTTGTATTGTTTCGCTGTGTCTTTTTTTTTTTTTGGCCATGTTCTGGCGTATGGGATCTTTGCTCCCTGAGCAGGGATGGAACCCATGCCCCCTGGGATGGAAGTGTAGAGTCCTCACCACTGGACCACCAGAGAATTTCTTGACAAGGAATGTTGATGACTGAAATTCTGGTGTAATGTACTATAAAATATGCACAGTAATTCCCAGCAAGGCATGTGTGATGACACAGCAGTCTTCCCACCCCACTAAAGCCAAGAGTAATTTACACATGACCCGTCATCTGGAATTACTCTGTGCAGAGTTTAGGCTATCTCTTCTCTTGTTCTTCTCCTCCTACTCTATTTCCTTAAGTTCTCTTCTTACTTGAAGCCTTACTTCCCCCATGAAATCTTTATGCATCTCAATGAACTGCAGTCTCTCTTCCACTAGAAATCTAGAGTATACATTGTCTATATCTCTCACTTTGCACTTAAACTTTATCATCCTGATTTTTTAGTCTTTTTTTTTTTTTTTACTTTGAGATTTTGATGCCCCAACTGGGTTTTTAAAGTCCACCAAGAAAGGGAGAATATTGAAAATTCTTTTGTAGCCCTATTCAGTCCTTCAAGAAATATCTCATGGGCACACAGTACGTGCTGGACGTGAGCTCCCCCTAGGCTGGTGGGAGAGCCTGATACTTGGTGCCGTTCATGCTTAGCGCAGTCCTCAGCAAACTGTGCCAACACATGCAGGGAGGGCTGCGTTCAGAATGCCAGCCAATCTGGAAAACTCAGCAGTGGCCACAGCACTGAAAAAGGCCAGTTTTCATTCCAATCCCAAAGAAAGGCAATGCCAAGAATGCTCAAACTACTGCACAATTGCACTTATCTCACACACTAGTAAAGTAATGCTCAAAATTCTCCAAGCCAGGCTACAGCAATATGTGAACCATGAACTTCCAGGTGTTCAAGCTGGTTTTAGAAAAGGCAGAGGAACCAGAGATCAAATTGCCAACATCTGCTGGATCATCGAAAAAGCAAGAGAGTTCCAGAAAAACATCTATTTCTGCTTTATTGACTATGCCAAAGCCTTTGACTGTGTGGATCACAATAAACTGTGGAAAATTCTGAAAGAGATGGGCATACCAGACCATCTGACCTGCCTCTTGAGAAACCTGTATGCAGGTCAGGAAGCAACAGTTAGAACTGGACATGGAACAACAGACTGGTTCCAAATAGGAAAAGGAGTACATCAAGGCTGTATATTGTCACCCTGCTTATTTAACTTATATGCAGAGTACATTATGAGAAACGCTGGGCTGGAAGAAGCACAAGCTGGAATCAAGATTTCCTGGAGAAATATCAATAACCTCAGATATGCAGATGACACCACCCTTATGGCAGAAAGTGAAGAGGAACTAAAAAGCCTCTTGATGAAAGTGAAAGAGGAGAGTGAAAAAGTTGGCTTAAAGCTCAACATTCAGAAAACTAAGATCATGGCATCTGGTCCCATCACTTCATGGGAAATAGATGGGGAGACAACAGAAACAGTGTCAGACTTTATATTTCTGGGCTCCAAAATCACTGCAGATGGTGATTGAGCCATGAAATTAAAAGATACTTGCTCCTTGGAAGGAAAGTTATGACCAACCTAAACAGCATATTAAAAAGCAGAGACATTACTTTGCCAACAAAGGTCTGTCTAGTCAAGGCTAAGCTTTTCCCAGTGGTCATGTATGAATGTGAGAGTTGGACTGTGAAGAAAGCTGAGTGCCGAAAAATTGATGCTTTTTAACTGTGGTGTTGGAGAAGACTCTTGAGAGTCCCTTGGACTACAAGGAGATCCAACCAGTCCATCGTAAAGGAGATCAGTCCTGGGTGTTCATTGGAAGGACTGATGTTGAAGCTGAAACTCCAATATTTTGGCCACCTGATGTGAAGAGCTGACTGATTAGAAAAGACCCTGATGTTGGGAAAGATTGAAGGCAGGAGGAGAAGGGGATGACAGAGGATGAGATGGTTAGATGGCATCACTGACTTAATGGACATGAGTTTGGGTAAACTCCGGGAGTTGGTAATGGACAGGGAGGCCTGGCATGCTGCGGTTCATGGGGTCGCAAAGAGTTGGTCACGACTGAGTGTCTGAACTGAACTGAGTGAAGTAACGAAGGCAGAAATTACAAAGAACAAAGTATTTATTTTCTACTGCTTCCATGACAAATCACCAGAAAATTTAACAGTGCAGAACAACATTCATTTATTAGCTCAGAGCTCTGGGGTCAGAAATCTGGGTGTGGTGTAGTTCAGACAGGTCTTCTGTTTAGAGTCTCACAAGAATAAAATCAAGGTGTCAGCATGGTTGCATTCCTTACTGGAAGTTCTGGGAAAGAATCCACTTCCAAATGTTTTCAGGTTGTTGGCAGAATCCAGTTTCTTGAAGCTGCAGGAGTGGGGTGCCTATGTCTTTGTTGGGTTTCTCCTGGGAGGCTCTTAACTGCCTAAAGGACTCTTTTTGATTCTTGCACAAGGCTCCTTACATCTCAATACCAGCATCAGTGCATTGAATCCTTCTCATACTTGGACTCTCTCTGACTTCTTTTCCTGCATCTTTCTTGCCTCCCATTGGAAAAAATTTCTCTGCTTTTAAGGATGCATGGGATTAAGTTAGGTCTACCTGAATGATCCAGGATAATCTCCCCAATTTCAGGTCCATAACCTTAATTACATCTGCAAAGTCTCTTCACCTTATAGCAAAACATATTCATGGGAGCCAGAGATTAAGGTGTAGACATCTCTGGGGGCCGTTCTGCCTACCACTAATAGTAATAACAAAGAACAAGTGTATGGAATACTCCAGACTGAAATGATGGACTCAAGAAATTTAACTGAATCCCAGTGTTTTCTCTGTGTAGGAGAAACATTTCTGCTATGAGCCTGATTTCCTGATAACCAGATCTAGGACACACTGGTGATCTTTTGTCTGTCAATGTTTTGAATTAGCAGAAACCACTTTGAGCCATAGCTGAGTTTTCTCCTAATTACATAAATTCCAATTTTATTGGTTTGACTAATTTATTCTCATTTTTGTCCTAACATCCGTGAGATGCTGAGAAATCCAAGGAACAAGAGCAGTTTGTCTGGGGGTGTTGCAGGCAAGGAAATTCAAGCTGTGTATTACCTCATTACACTGAATTATGCAATTTCTCCACAAGACGAGATCAGCTCCTACAGTAAATAAAAAGAGCACCTGGGATGAGGGAGCATTAGAGAGAAAGCTGTCTGGCCTCTTCGGGAATGGAAAGAACAGAGTGGTCAGCGACTCATCCCGTGGCACCACAAACAGACTTTCAAGAGATTGTGGAGGGGACAATGCCAAATTCATATGACAGACAGCTCTTTTAATGCTTGTACAGTGCCACTTATTCATCTGAGAAGGCAAAAGGAAATGCTTTCAACCCTGATCCCAGACACAGAGAGGAGCCCAGGTTCACGCCCCTCCCTGCCAAGAACAGAGTGCCACTCAACTTCATCTTGCCCATGAGATGAACCAGCCACCCAGGCCTGTAAATGACATCACATCTTGAGGGGTGAAGAAAATAAAACTGTGGGATTTTTTTTCTTAGCATGAAATGCATTCACAGTCCATTTCCACTGCAATGTCTGAGCACTAATGTTAGCTGGGAAGAAAGATAAATAAAGAAGAAAATTTTTCAGTAGTTGATATTTGATTTGGGGAGGCAATCAAATTAGAAAATGTAGGCAGGAGTGTTTTGTGAATTTGAGGCAGAAAGATTTTTTTTTTTAAGATGGTTGCAATTACTATGCTCAATTTCAACTTGTTTATCTCATCAATGAGATGACTGACTCTGGAACAGCCTGACTTTCTCAGGATCATGTCCTTGCCTTATTCTAAGAACTGTCAAGGGTTATCTCTCACCCATTAGGGGGAAAAAAAAGTTTGAATCTTTTAAATTTTCATTCAAGTCTTTTTCATCTTGATTCAGATTATCTTTAACATCAAATCACCAATTAATTACTGAACAGCTACTAAGGTCACTCAGATGGTAGAGAATCTGCTTCAATGTAGAAGACCCAGGTTCTATCCTTAGGTTGGGAAGATCCCCTGAGGAAGGGAATGGCAGCCCACTCCAGTATTCTTGCCTGGAGAATTCCATGGACAGAGGAGCCTGCTGGGCTACAGTCCATGGGGTCACAAAGAGTTGGACACAGATGAGTGACTAACATTTTCACTTCATTTTTTCTCAGGTGCTGCAGGCATAGGCAGAATCACTAAATTTGTTTTATTTCTTAAAATATGTTCTATTTCCCACAGGAACAATAACTCTATTTAAACTCATCTGCTTAGCTATACTCTAAGCTGACCCTTGATTTTCCACCTTGGCATGTTTATTTATGCCATCTCACTCCCCTAAAATGCTCTCCTCCTTCACTACCTCTTTCAAAACCTTACCCATCCTCCCAAGGCAGCTTGAACATTCTTTTAGGATGCTTCCCCAAACACCACTAGACCAGTGGACCACAACAAGAGCAAATTTCCTTCTCAGGGGACATTTCTCAATGTCTGGGGACATTTTTGATGATCATAATGGGTGGAGGGTGCTACTGGTTCCCATAGGTAAAGGCCAGGGATAGTGCTAAACATCCTATAATGCATTGGTCAGCCCCACGACCAAGACTTCTCCAGCCCAAAGTGTCAAGAATGCTTAGGGCAAGCCACCCTGTATGAGAATAAAATCAAAGCTCCTCCTCTCAACTCCTTAACACAGAATGTGTGAACAATCTTTTAGCATTTAACATATATTTTGTGTTCTTTTTCTACTTTCTCTGTCAGCACGTATACTTTTCCTAAGTGATTTGGAAGTTTGTAAAAGAGAGGAACAACTTCATGTTGTTCAGCATGTCCTTCCATGTTTGATCTCATGCCTATAGCAAGTCCTGAAAAAACTACCAAGAACAGCGTTAAAATACACTTTACATCTGCATTGCCATCTTTCCCTGCAATAGATTCATCAGTACCATTTTTCTAGATTCCATATATGTGCATTAATATACAATACTTTTCTCTTTCTGACTTACTTCACTCTGTATAACAGGCTCTGGGTACACTGTGTGCTGTCCTTAGTTGCTCGGTCGTGTCCGACTCTTTGCATCCCCATGGACTGTGCCCGCCAGGCTCTTCGGTCCATGGGGATTCTCCAGGCTCATGAGAAGCTGCCATATAAGGCAGGGAGCCCAGCCTGGCACCCTGTGATGACATGGAGGGGTGGGATGGGGGCTCAAGAGAGAAGGGATATATGTATAATTATGGATGATTCATGTTGTTGTAAGACAGAAACCAACACAACACTGGAGAGCAATTTTCCTCCAATTAAAAACTAAATCTAAAAAAAATACACTTTACTCTTCAGTACCAATGAGGACCCTGGCTTCGAGTGATCACTGCCATGTCTAACCAGCTCCAACATCTTCAAGACTCCCTAATTTTTATGCTGTATCTTTAGCCCTCTCTGCTTTCATGAAGATAGGAAATCCCAATGATAAAAAAAAAGGCCAGAATCCTAAACTGGTGAAAAGAGTTGGGCTCAAGTTGAAAAACCTGTGCTAAGTTTGGCACAATCCAAAGACATGGCCTTAAAGCTGTGTTTCATTTCATCATTCCTTCTCCCACATGCACCCTTCATTACAGTACTCTGCTCTGCCTGTACAATCCCTCGAGAGACTGGAATAGAAAAGAGACAAAGTCAAGTTCAGGAGGCAATGGCCCCACTTTCAGCTGTGCTTGTTGTAGGATGAAGTCTCCCCAGAGCAGGAAGGGTTAAAAACTTCACATGCCCTCAGCACTGACGAGATTATCCTTCACCCTACTCTTGTCTGGAATTCAAAGTAAGTTCAATAGAGTTATAACTTCCTACGTGGTGTCTGCTTCTACACTCATGTTTTTAAAAAATATCTAATTCTTCAAACAAAACCTTTCTCGCTGTCTCTTAAATTCATATTCTCTCTGGCATGCACGCACACTCTCTCTTCTTACCTTTCTCTCTCTTTTCCTCTCTCTCTCTCTCCCCTGTGTTGACAGTGCCCTCAGCGTATGATTAGTCTTCCCAGAGGAAAACCAGCAACGATCAAAAGGAATGATCATCGTCTAACATCACTACCCTGACAAAGCTGAAAAATATTCTGTTTAAGAACAAATATTTCTATGAACAGAAGATTAGCCAAATAGGAAATATTTCTAAGATTCTATTCTATTGGGTGCCTGGCCTATCCTTATAACTAATCCAAAAGACTCTAGGGAGAAAGGAACCACATCTTCATTAAAGTTTTTACTAGACCAAGATTTTGAGTGGGGGGAGGGGAGGAAGTGATTTTGCTCCCAGATAGGGTTGCCACATTTAGCAGATGAAAATACTGGAGGCCCAGTTAAATCTGAATTTCAGACAAAAAACAAAAGGGGCTTTTAAATAAGCACTTCATATGAAATTATTTATTTTCTCTCGCAACAACTTTAAAAGATAGGTATGGGCTTTGCAGGTGGCATTACTGGTAAAGAACCCACCTGATGATGCAGGAGATATAAGAACTGCGGGTTTGATCCTCAGGTCAGGAAGATCCCCTGGGGAGGGCATGGCAACCCACTCCAGTATTCTTGCCTGGAGAATCCCATGGACAGAGGAGCCTGGTGGGCTACAGTTCACAGGGTCACACGGAGTCAGACACGACTGAAACATCTTAGCACACACACAGCATGTATGGATGGAGCTTTGAAAGGCTAAATAGATTTCCTCAGACTCAAAGCTGACAAGAAAGGGATTTGAATCCAGGTCTGACTTCAGAGTCCAGTGGCTTGAAAATTCTGATATTTACCAAGTCAAAACATACTCCTCAATGTCATCAAAATAAAGTTTTTAATATAAGTATGTCCCATTCAGAAAAACATATTCAAAAATTATTCATTTTCTCATCCAATGTTCAGGTTTTACTGTTGTTGCTATTTTTGTTCAGTCACTCAGTCCTGTCCGAGTCTTTGTGACCCCATGGACTGCAGCATGCCAGGCTTCCCTGTCCTTCACCATCTCCCGGAGCTTGCTCAAACTCATGTCCATTGAGTCAGTGATCCCATCCAACCATCTCGTCCTCTGCCATCCCCTTCTCCTCCTGCCTTCAATCTTTCCCAGCATCAGGGTCTTTTCTACTAAATCAGCTCTTTGCATCAGGTAGCCAAAATATTGGAGCTTCAGCTTCAGAATCAGTCCTTCCAATGAAACCAGCATCCTGTATTTTAGCTGATTAACCCTCTGCAGGGGACATTTGGCAAAGTCTAGAGATAGTTTTGGGTGTCAAGACTAGGGAGGATGGGGCTTCCCAGGTGGCACAGTGGTAAAGAATCTGCCTGCCAATGCAGTGGACACGGGTTCAATCCTCAGTCCGAGAAGATTCGACATGCTGCAGAGCGGCTAGGCCCATACGCCACAACTCCTGAGCCTGGGAACTGTAACTACTGGAGCCTGCCTGCCCCGGACCCTGCCTTCTGCTGCAAGAGAAGACGCTGCAATGAGACGTCCTCGCACTGCAACCAGACAGTGGCTCACGCTCACCGCAGCTAGAGAAAACCCTGCATGGTGACAAAGACCCAGTACAGCCAAAATAAATAAAATTATTTTTTTAAAAAAAGACTAGGAAGAATGGGGTCTTCCCTGGAGGTCCAGTGGTTATGATTCCATGCTTCACTGCAGGAGGTACAGGTTCCCTCCCTGGTCGGGTAACTAAGATCCCACATGCAGGGCTGTGTGGACCCCAAAAAATTAGTAAAAAAAATAAAATAAAATAAGGAGTATGCTACTGGCATGGGTAAAGGTTGGGGCTGCTAAGCATCCTACAATGCATAGGACAGCCCACCACAACAAAGAATTGTCTAGTCCAAAACGGCAGCAGAGTCAAGCTTGAAAAATTCCGATCTAGAATCACCTTTCAGAACATCTAATCGGCCCTCTTCTTTTAGTGTGAGAGGAACAGAAGACCCAGGGGACTTCAAGACGCAAGCTCTAAGCCTCACCACTAATTACTTGCAAAGTTGGTCAACGTGGAAGCAGAGCCAGAACACCAGTTCCATTTCTGTGTGGCCCGGAAATGTTACCTACTAAAGCAGATACACTGAAGCCTTCCAAGTGTATTTCTTCAGGCTTCTCCAATAGAGAACACCAGTCAAGCCCCTGGGTGGCCTCTGGCTGGGAGGGAAAGGAGGTATAGGGCTTGGGACGAAATTTTTGTTCAAATATTTTTCCAGATCTTTTTCCCCAAACTTAATTTTATTTATAGGAAAGGAAGGGATGAGTGAAAATTCTGGCTTGGAATGAGTTACAATTGTGCCTCTTCCCTCCCCACCCCCACTCTCACTTTTTCTTTGACCTACAAAGGTACATTGTCTGAGTCTTGGAGAGAGCTTAACTTTCCTTCTTCAAGATCTCTCTGCTCTTGGATGAGGGGAAATGGCTTAAATGGAAAGCAACCCAAAGAAGATATTAAGCATTACAAAGGGAAAATGAGGTTATTGATGAAACGTACTAGAGATTATTTGGGGGGTGGCCAGATGTCAGAGGCCTGTGGAATAACACGAAGCGGTGTACTGAAAATGTATTCAGACGTCAATTCTTGCCACATAAGGTTTGCCTGGAGGCCCCAAAGCAAGCAGCATGGCTCATCTAAGTGCAGAGCCGGCCAAGATAATCCAATGACCTAAGAATCTAATGACACTATACTCTGTCTCTGATCCTGCTTGGTTGTATTTTAACAGACCAATTTTTATTGCTTCTCTTCTGTGAGTGTCTGTGATGATTCCCCGCCACTGGCTTACTGAAAAGTTTTTTCTTAAATTATGACTTGAGGTTTCTCGAATGCAGTTTTTAAAAATGTTCATTCAGCATGTTATTAATTATTAATATGATTTTTTGGCAGGTTTGAAAAGGAGTAATTGCTTTAACCACATCATCTAACTAAGGAAATACTCATCTCACTAAAAGAATTTTTACATGAAACATAAAAATGAATTTAAGAAAGACATATCCTATTGGAGATTTGGGGGAGTTTCTCACTTCCTTCCCAGTCTGCTCAGCTCGTTGTCAAGCTTGCAAACGAAAGTTTAAAACTTTGCATTATCCTTGCCCTTTCCAGCCCTGGTATAACTAACTTCTGAATCAACTGCTTTTTAAAATACTTTTTTTTTTAAACTGCTTTTTAAAATACTCTTGGAGTTCCTCATTTCTTCCTTCTCTAGAAATCTTCCAGCAAACAAAATAAAATACCCTTGGAGCCTTCACTCTGTCATTGTTGTTTATATTAACATCCACATTCCCTGTGTGCCCTGCTTAATTGCTTCAAATGTGTCCACCTCTTTGAAGGCTATCCATGGACTGTAGCCCGCCAGGCTCCTCTGTCCATGGGATTCTCCAGGTGAACCTAGAACCTATTATACAGCATGAAGTAAGTCAGAAAGAGAAAGATAAATACTGCATTCTAATGCATATATACGGAATCTAGAAAAATGGTCCTGAAGAATTTATTTGCAGGACAGCAATGGAGAAACAGAGAATAGACTTATGGACATGGGGAGAGGGGAGGAGAGGGTGAGATGTATGGAAACAGTAACATGGAAACTTACATGACCACATGTAAAATAGATAGCCAACGGGAATTTGCTGTATGGCTCAAGAAACTCAAACAGGGGCTCTGTTTCAACCTAGAGGGGTGGGATGGGGAGGGGGAAGGAGGGAGGTTCAAAACAGAGGGGATATATGTATGCCTATGGCTGATTCATGTTGAGGTTTGACAGAAAACAACAAAATTCTGAAAAGCAATTACGCTTCAATAAAAATAAATAAATAAATTATTTTTAAAAAAAGAGAACACTGGAGTGGCTTGCCATGCCCTCCTCCAGGGGATCTTCCCATCCAGGAACTGAATCTGTGTCTCTTGTGTCTGCTGCATTGCCGACAGTCTTTACCCAATGAGCCACCTGGGAAGCTCCCCATATTTCTTTACAGACACACAATTTCCAGTTCCTTTTTTTACTAGGGTGCATTTTAATAGGATGCATTTCAATGGCAGCCTTGCAATTGTCAGATGTTTCCTGTCTCTTAATATTTAGGTTACCTGTACACTTTGCATTCCCAAGAGAAATAGAAGATAATTTTCAGGCTCCTCAAGATAGTTATGCATTTCCTAGAAGTCAACTTTCCCAAATATTTACATTAACTCCAATCAAATGTTATTTTGAGAAAGTAAATGCTACTGACTTGTGGTTCTAGTTTTCATCTTATGTGGGAAACACTTGGGTCCCAATACAGCCAGTGGAGAAGGAAGTGATCCTATGAATAGGAGCCCCCAATATTGCTTCTGCCAGTGGTTCTAGACCTAAAAGACAATAGGAAATCTCAGATTTCCTATTAAACAGATTAAAGCATGTCTAATAACTCTCTGCTAAGAATCACAAGTATCTGTTGCATCCCCACAACTTTAACCTTCTTTAAAGAATATGAGGCACCATCAAGTTAAGTAGAATTGTCGTACCTCTTTGCTATACAGCAAATACATAAAGATTTTAAAGAGATTAAATTATTTCCTTAGAACTTAATACCTTTTGGAAAAAGCCAGCATTTCTGCCATTCTAAAGACACTCAACTCCTAAACACTTTTTTGATGACTTAAGATCATTTCAAGTACATTTATATATTTTAAAAGAAACAATGCCCTGAGGAAAATCTATCATGTCATAAACAAACAGTTGAATTTTGTTCAGGAGTAACATTAGATATTAAATTACTTCTGAAGTTGAGAATTTGATGTCAACAAATTATTTTACAAAGCAAATACCTTAGAATTTCAGCTATCTTAGATGGAAGTAATTATCAGAATAATTGATAATGATTTTCATTTTCCAGTAAGACTTGACTCAGCACCAAAATGAAAAGTTCTTTCCAAAATGAGAATTCATCATCTATTTCTGAGATGCCATTTTGAACCCCAGAAAATAACTATGTTTTTATACACATCATCTCAGAAGATAACAAAGGCCATATGGCCAAATTCAGTATACTGAAATTCATAGACTGAGCTTTTCTGCATGTTAAAAAATAAAATCATTGAATTAAAATACTTGTTAGCTTTTTAATTTTCCAGCTTTTTTGGCACATGATTTATTTATAAGAGAGATAAGACACGTTGATAAAAATAGAACCAATCCAAACAAGCTGATTTATGAAGAATTATTTAGTACTTTCAAGTTTTTCTGTGGCCAAGAAGTTGGGTATGTAACTCACGCAGTGTTTACTGTAATAGCTGCCCCCCACCTCCTTTCCTATCTGAACTTTCAACTTTGTTACAGTCATCTCAACAAATCTAATTCCAGTAAATTAGATCTCTCCTACTCTTTGTTTTTTGATTTGTGTTTTTTTTATCTCTTCAATTCCTCTGCCCATTTTTAAAATATTTATTTATTTTTGGCTGCATCGAGTATAAATTGATGGCACATGGGCTCTCTAGTTGTGGCCCGAGGACTCTGTAGTTGTGGTGCATGAGCTTTCTTGCTCTGTGGCATGTAGGATCTTAGCTCCCTGACCAAGAATTGAACCCATGTCCCCACCATTGGAAGGCACATTCTTAACCACTGGACCGCCAGGAAACTTCCCCTCTCCTATTCTTTGAATCTAGTTTTTAGAGAACTTCAACCCACCAAATATTTATAATAATAACAATAGTTAACACATACAGCCCTACTATGCCCTAGGCATTGCCCCAAGCTAAATCTTATTGCGTGGTGATCAGAGCTAGCTTATAAAGTGGTGCCATTACACAGATGAGGAATCTGAGGCACAGAGAAGTTAAGTCCTTTGTGTTATATTGCTGCTGCTAGAAGCCCAGGCAGTTGGGTTCCAAAGTCCATTGTTTTACTGCCTTACCTAACATCATAGACATATGACATCATAACATATTACAAACCCAGAAAATGTATTAAAAAACAGAGACATTAGTTTGCCAACAAAGGTCCATATAGTCAAAGCTCTGGTTTTTCCAGTAGCTATGTATGGTTGTGAGAGTTGAACCATAATGAAGGCTAAGCGGCAAACAATTGATGCTTTCAAACTGTGGGTTGGAGTAGACTCTTGAGAGTCCCTTGGACTGCAAGGGGATCAAACCAGTCAATTCTAAAGGAAATCAGTCAGGAATATTTATTGGAAGGAATGATGCTGAAGCTGAAGCTACAGCTTCAGCTGAGGTGAAGAGCCTTTGACCACCTGATGCAAAGAGCTGACTCATTAGAAAGGACCCTGATGCTGGGGAAGACTGAAGGCAGGAGGAGAAGGGGATGACAGAGGACGAGATGTTTGGATGGCATCACTGACTAAATGGACATGAGTTTGAGCAAGCTCCAGGAGATGGTAAAGAACAGGGAAGCCTGGCATGCTACAGTCCATGAGGTCACAAAGAGTTAGACACGACTATCTAAACAAAAACAACAACATAACAAAAGAATATTTATTGACTTGGGCCTAGAATTTTCCCTTTGTTTAAAATTATGTTTACATATAATGGGATCATAATTTTTTTTAACTCAACACAACATTATGAATATTTTTCAAAGCCTTCATAGAACAAAGAGAAAAACTACATCTATTATTCTTAAAGCACAGAGCCAATTGAGAAGCTTGTCCTGATTGGGATATCATCTCCCTTGCAGTCTGAGACACATGGTATAATAGGAGTCATGACTGGACTAGAATTTGATTCTAGATCCTAGGGGCATGGGCAATTATTTAATTTCTCTGGACCCCTTTTATTCTCTGATTTTCAAAATAAAGGTATTAAATGAGGTAATCTCCAGATTCTTTGCACTGAGGCGCCTGGACACACACATTGGAAAACAAGCAGTGAAGAATTCTTACTGAGCATCGCATTAGCAAGTGTGAAGTGTGTGCATGTGACACACGGGCTTTTTGGAAAAGAGGACAGGGTGTGAATGATCAGGTAGGGTAACAAAAGGCAGAAGGTGCCTGTATGAACTTTCAGGGGGCAGTGGGGCTTGTGCAGAGGCATGGCAGCCCCACGGGCAATCAGGACGTGATGAGCTGTTAGCAGTGCCCCTTCCCAATCTGTGCATTTTTACCTCTCTGCCTGCACCCTCAGTCTCCTCGTTCACACCCCACATTTGGCACAATCCTTCCTGTCGCTTCTCTTTCTCACCCCATCACTGTGAAGCCCACAAGGACCTGCCCTTTCTGAGTATCTCATTTCTTCAGGGCCCAGCTCCAGATACATTACGATCAAAAGTGATGGCTGAAACATTTGGCCACCAATCAGAATGAAGCCAGCTACAGGGCTGAAGTGAGGTTTGGAGGCTCCCTGCGGCATAAGTTTGAATGCTCTTGTTTCTGGATTGTAGAGAGGCCCAGAGACTCCCAGGGGAGGGCCACGCAACCGCAATGGCAGGGTCACCAGCCAAATGGGAGCTCACTGGCTCCGTTAGAACAGACAGCCGCTGTAAACAATCAGTTCACCCATCCGGGCACGTACCAACTTAGTATAAACTCTGCCAAGAACAAAAATAATTGACGATTACACATCTTTATCAGTTAAATCGTATATATGCAAGCATACATCTGTGTGTGCACGTGTATATGTGCATCCACAGACCAGCAGACATGGATATATATAGCTGTGCACAGCACCTGCTTCAAAAAATCCCCTGCTGCCCTCACTCTAAACTCTAGAAAATTCTCTCTGAAACTCAAGCCTAGCCTACTATCCAGGCTCCGTTTTCACTCTACTCTCACCCTGGCTATCCGGGGTGCTCAGGGGGGACAGTTTCATACCAGTGGCCATCACCCCTTTATTCGCTCCTCCTTTCTAATAACATGTGTGGCATTTCCTCTTCTCCTCCACCTCCGTCGGGACCACAGCAGCTCTAGAGTCATCTAGGTGGTGAGAGGAGGCTTCGGGAGAGGGGGCTCCTGGGAGGGGGAGGGTCAAAGACAGTGGCTATTCAAACTTTTGGTTATTTTCCATTTTCACATGACCTCAGCTGTATGTGAGAGCTTCCCAGTGGCAACAGAATAAAAGATGAGGACATTGTGGAACTTCCCTGGTGGTCCAGTAGTTAAGATCCTGTACTTCCACTGCATGAGCTGTGGGTTTGATCCTTGGTAGGGAAACTAAGATCTCACATGACCTAGGGTGGCAAAACAAACAAAATGAGAACATTGCATGTGAGAAAAATACAGTCAAAATATTTAATGTGTGGTACAGAGTAAGGGCTTCCCAGGTGGCGCTAGTGATAAAGAACCTGCCTGCCAAGGGCAGGGTTGGAAGATCCCCTAGACAAGGAAGTGGCAACCCACTCCAGTATTTTTGCCTGGGAAATCCCATGGACAGAGGAGCCTAGTAAGCTACAGTCCACGGGGTCACAGACTTGAACATGACTGCCCCCCCCACACACACACATCCAATATGCAAAATAAGCAACTAATCATCTTGATCTATTATAACCTAACTGGCCACAGTGTGTATGGATTTTAAGGGTGGGGAGGGTTAGGGGGTGAGCCTAAAGAGAAAAAAAAAGACTTAGCTAATTATGCTCAAGTATAAATTTAGTAAACACATTTTTAACATAAATATCTAGTTTGGGATTATGCAATTAAGAAAGCAAATCAGCTGAAAATAAACATACTGAATGAGTTCCCTGTGTTAACTTGTGATTCTTCTAAAACTTCCAAAACTTAAACAGCTTTCTGGGTATCATTAAACAAGGATCCTTGTGTATAACATGGGCCACTATGATATATTTGATTTAGGAAACAGCCAAAAACATGAGTCTTAACAAAAGAGAAACATTAGTAAAAGCAATTATGAGTTAAACCCAGAATAAACTCTCTAATGTTTATCTTAGTTTATTCATATTAATTCCTTTAGCTCTCATGAGTCTTACTGAGAGTTGATGAACTTTTTCTTATTTTATTTCCTTATCCAGAGATGTTTATAAATGGCCGCACTTCTGAAAGAAGGTGCTAATTGAGTTGTTCATGTTAGGACTGCTGAGTATTTATTTAACAACAAACTGGAGATAAAAGCAAAGTGGAGAAAGAGGAGGACAGCTGAAAAAACTGCTGTGCTTCTGTGTTTTTTTTAAATCCATGTTTTATCAATTAAAGCTACAGAAAACTATCTTGAGACCTAAATATTTAAAAAGAAGTATTATGCTTCATAGAGGTCATTCTGGCATAGATGATGGACTGTTCCATGTCTGCCCTTAAGAATCCAAGACATCAGACCTTTGATGTCATCCTTTTAAGGTTATAAGTCTCCACAGTTTTGATTAACTCAGGCCTGATGCTCAAATACTTAGCTTTAATTATTTCATTCTTTTAAATTAACGGCAAGATTTTCTACCCTATGACTTAAAAAAATTATTTATGCTGCAATGATAAATAAAATATACTTAAAGTACAGTAATTTGGGTTTAACTGCTAAAAATATTATGAGACTGGGAGGAAAAAAATACCAGTATGTATCCTAATATGGCATCAACATTAACAATAATAACAACAACAAAAAACCGCTGAAGTGCTTTATGCAAAAATCATAGAAAAACCCTGTGCCCGAGAGGGCACATCTCCATGCCGGTACATCCCCACCTGCCTGGAAACGTTTCCTTTTTTAAAGCCAAAATTAAGGCCTGGATATTTTACGAATGTTTGCAAAGCAAAATTTATGGACAGGTCTTCTCCTAGCTCTTGCTAAGATCAAAATGATGACATTTTTATCCCATCTCACAGCTGACAAATTCTCACCTTCTGATGTACAAAAACTTGCAGTGAGTTCATTAACAGAGAATATATTTCCTTGCCTATCAGTAACACTATTTCCCTCCCAGATTGTTCTCCCAATCAGGATGTGCTTATCCAGTAGCTTATTCAACTACTTTAACAGACATCCTAAACCCTGGGATGTCTGAAACCCAGTTTCTGCTCTTTCCCTTAAGCTGCTCCTCCTCAGCTTTCCCTGGCTCTGTGAATGGCATCTCCATCTTTCTGGTCACTAGGCTGAAAACTCTGGAATCCTCACTGACCACTCCCTTTCTCCAATATCCACTTCTAACTCATCCAGACATTTATTGTTGTACTTACACAGTATGTCAGGGTCTGACCACTTCTTACCACTACCACCCTAGACCCAGCCACCGTCAGCTTCCCCCCCACCCCACCTCAAATATTGCGACAGCCTCCAACTGGTCTTTCTGCTACTGTCCTTGTACCACTGCAGTGTCTTCTTGACACAGAAGCTACACTGAAACTTTTAAAACTTTTCAGATCTTGTTCCTTCTCTGGTCCAACCATTTGAGAGTCAAAGTTCTTAAAATGGCCTGCAAGACCCCATTGATCTGTTCATTTGTTACCTCTCAGACCCCTTCTCCAGCTCCCTCTCACTCCAGCCACTTATCTTGCTATTTCTCAAACGTGACTCATGCCCCCAACACAGGCCTGTGCCCTGGTATTCTCTCTGCCTGGAATACTCTTTGCCCAAATATTCGTTTACCTTACTCCACGCCTCTTTCAAGCCTTTACCCAAATGTCACCTTCTCAGTGAGACATACCCTGACCACCCTATTTAAAATTGTAATCCATATTTCTCTACCTATACCTAGCACTTCTGATTCCTCTTACTCTGCTTTATATTTTATTTTTCATAACATTTATCACCTTAAAACTTGTGGTATGATTTACTTATTTATTATGCTTATTATTTATACTACCCCCCCCCCACATGCTGCCATATAAGTTCCACTAGGAAAGTGATATTTGTCTGCTTAGATTACTCATATATCCCAAGAACTTGAGGCAGTAACTAGTACATGGCAGATATTTGATAAATATGAATTCATCAGCAGATGAATGAATGCTATGCTTTATCAAATTCACCAGTATTCTTCATATCTCTATTCATTCATGCATTCATTTACCAAAAATGTCATCACCCAGTGTGTGCGTGGGTGCATCCTAAGTTGCTTCAGTCATGTCCAACTGCTTGCAACCCTATGGATCTTAGCCCATTCCAGGCTCCTTTGTCCATGGGATTCTCTAGATATGAATACTGAAGTAGGTTGCCATGCCCTCCTCTGGGGGATCTTCCCCACCCATGGGTAGAACCCAGTCTCTTATGTTGCCCACATTGGCAGGCAGGTTCTTTATCATTAGCACCACCTGGGAAGACCCAAGCACCCAGGACCTAGTCTATATTTAGTGTGGATTCATACTCCACTTTCCCCTTAGACAATCAAAACTCTGGGATCACATTTGATATACTAATCTACAGAGATAAAACTATTGGAATGGAAAAGAATCTAGATGAAGAGGTTTTCTAGCTCAGCATTGTCCAATGGCACATTCTGTGATGACAAAAATGGTCTATATCTGTGCTGTCTGCTGCAGTAGCCACTAGTCACATGGACTTAAGCACTTGACATGCAAGTGTATGGTATAACTAAAGAACTGAATTTTTATTTTGTGTTAAGTAATTTAAATTTAAACAGCCACGTGTGGCTAATGGGTCTTACAGTGGACAGCACAGCCCTATTTCATCCCTCTGACTCCATCTAGAACTTTCCCTAAGATACCCAAGGCAAGTGGTTAGCTCTACTACTTTCTTTCTCTCATAAAAGATGACTAAAAATTAGTTACTATCATATATCATTTCTATGACTGATAAACGTCTCTCCTTTCACAATTATCATTATTTTGTCAACTGAGTTTTGATAATATGTGAATCAATTTATAAAATAGGAAAACTTTAGGATTTACCCTCTGAACCCAATAGCACATTTTATCTACTTCGCTATTTGCATGACATAATTTAATTTTCTAACTTTATTTTACAGCTTTACCAAGGTATTGTAATTGATGTACATTTAACTGTGCATATTTCAAAGTAAGAATTTGATGAGTTTTGACATACATATACACCCAGGGAACCATCACCATATTTATTTTAAAATTCAAATGACAAGCACCAGTGCTGACCCACAGGACATCACTGTGTACACTGGAGGAAAGGGCACATTTTCTCTGCCAGGAAACATAGTACAGTGAAAATCAGTGAGCTCAAATTCAGCTCCCATCGACCTTCTCAGCCAGAGCCTTCATACAGTGAACAACACACACAACCATAAATGGCAGTCCTGAAAACTGGTCTCTTAAACTTATTTTTAAAACATCCTCCTAATGTTTTAAAAAGTATGCTGGTTTCCATTTCAAGGTGACAGAATGGAAATAGATTGTAGCCTGTTCTTCTCACTGCAAACTCAGATTTTAGAAAGGATTTTTTAATCCATATAACTGGAAAATAGTATCAACGTTTGGAAGACCATAAACTTTGAGAAAACACTGGAAGACAGAAAGCAGATGGGATTAGAATGAAGATTTAAAACCACAGTTTAAAACAAGAATAGGAGTGTGCTACCAAAAATGTTAGGAATGAATAGCAAAGACAAGGGAGTTTGGGGACAGCAGACAGTGTGACTATCAGAGAACAGTAGCACAAATAGTCAAGAAGGTTGGACTGTGCACACCCCCTCTACCAACCCAGGCTACTATTGAGTCAAGGAGAGGAAACAAGGGTTGCTACCTTCAGCTGAAAGCAATGAGTATGGGAAAGTATGTCAAAGAAGCAAAGCACCATCCTGGATGTCTGGATGGCTGCAGCTACCCAAGAGGATGGAGCCACCCCCTCACCTATCACAAGCTGGCTTCTGAGGCCCTTCACCCAGTGGTAGCCCTATACCTCCTACATACTCTTGAAAACAGACTGATTTCAGATTTCCAGCATCAAATCTTACCCCTGTGTCTAAGCAGTTGCAGGTATACACAGAATGGACTGCCCGAACAGGAGTCTCAACCGCAGGAACAAGCACTCAGGAATGATTAAGCATTAGAAGAAGGCCAATATCATTCAAAAGAAATGAGTTCTTTGTTTTAAAAAAAATGGAAGAACTTACACAAAGGAATCAAATTAATAAAGAAGTCACAATAAAACTTTAGAGTATCCATAAGGATATTTGTTTAGTCCCTAAGCTCTGTCTGACTTTTTTGGGACCTCATGGACTGTAACCTGTCAGGCTTCTCTGTGAAGATATAAAATCCACAGAAAATGAATAATGAGAAATAACTGAACAGCTTTTAAAATTTTGATCACTGGAATAGAATACTCAATAAGGGGTCAAAGAATGGACAGAGTTCAAGAACAAATTTCTTAACTATAATATTAAGTTCTTTCAGAATGCATGAAAAGGTGATGAAGGGGCATAATATAAAATAAAAATTAGGAATCATGTAAAATAGACCCAAACATCCAGTCACTCATCTAAGAGATATTAGAAGTAGTAAAGGAAAGTAATATATACATTAGTCACAACTTAAGGGTTAGCCAAGCATGGAGTAAGATAAACTTTTAAAACTCACACCTAGACATTATATTAACATTTCAGAAGACTGAGAATAAAGGAAAGAAATCCTAAAATCTGTAAGAAAGAAAAAAAAAATGCTCTACAGAGAATCTTCTTAACAATGGGGGAAAAAAGTTAAACCTACAATTTTATACCCAACCAAACTATTATTTAAGTATGACTATGGAACATGAAGGAACCAGTAAGTTTGCCATTTATAATAACTCTTTGAAATAATTATCACACTTAAAATAAAAATAAATATAGTACTAAGGAAGCAAGGTGAACAAAGAAATCCATATTGTTAATCCTAGTTAAGTTCTGATTTAAACTAAGAAAAAAAAAAGACAATTTTTACCATAACAATTTAGACCTAAAAGTCCAAATAACATGGGAGAAATGATAATGAAAGGAAATGCTTCAAATAAAATTGAGGTATACAGAGATTTCATTTTGTTCACTGAATAGAGACACTGATAAACTCTAGATATTAATAGAAAATATATTAAGTTGAATGCTTTAAAAATTGAATAGCAATTACTAGAAAAACAAATATAATTTTTACACTATCAGGAAAAAATGTATAAGATTATTAAATCAACACAAAAAAAGGAAGAAAAAAACTTAAAACAATATTCAAATATAAAACCTAAGTTTACCAGGCCCACAAAATTTTGCAGGCAATTATTACCAACCCTTTAAAAAATAGAAATTCATATCTTGTATAAACAAGAATGGAACAATATGAGAAGCCACTCACCTATTTAAGTATGGGTCATAAGCTTATCCAAAATTCAAAGTAAGATCATATAATGAAAGAAAAATATAAACTAATATCAAAACATGGATGCAGAAATGCTAAATAAAATATTACAAATGTAAATTCATCAATCCATTAAAAGAATAATGCATTAGTATCAGACAAGTTTTATTCCAGGAATGCAAAGATAGATTTTTCTAATAATGAACAACCATTGTAATTCACTAGCTTAGTCACATGATTTAGGAGAAAAATAATTTCAGTGATGCTCCAAAGATTCAGGTGTATAAATAAAAATATATATATGCATATATATATGTATAAATATAGTTGTGTGTGTGCACATGCATGTTGTATGTCTGTGTGTATGAAAACTAAGAACAAAGCAAAACTTCTTTAATTCAATCAAAGGTATCTACCTGAAAAATATGGCAAACATGAGACTAACTAGAAATATTGTCTTTAAGCTCAGGAACAAAACGCAAATGCTATTACTACTGTTCAATATCAAACTGGACATCCTAGTCAATGGAATAAAATAAGTAAAACCATAGTAGGTGGTATAAATATTGGAAAGTAAGAGATAAACTACTATTAGTTATAAAGGACATGATAACCTAGCTAGAAAACTAAAGGTGCTTAGATGAAAAACTACTGTAACTAAGAAGGAAGTTCAATTAAATGGAAAGATACAAAATCAACATTTAAAAAAAATTAACTACTTTTCTATACTATTGGCATCAATGCTTTTCAAACTGTAAGTGTGGAGGGTGCAATCACATTCCCAATAGCAACAGAAATTAAATTATAAAGTCCTTGGGAATAAGCTTAATAGAAATAATTAAAGCCTCTATGGCTCAGATGGTAAAGAATCTGCCTGCAATGAGGGAGGCCTGGGTTTGATACCTGGGTTGGAAAGATCCCCTGGAGGAAGGCATCGCAACCCATTCCAGTATTCTTGCCTGGAGAATCCCCATGGACAGAGGAGCCTAGAAGGCTACAGTCCATAGATTCATTAAGAGTTGGACACAACTAAGTAGCTAAGCACAACACATGAAAATAATTACAAAACTTAATAGAAAAAATATAAAGTTGCCTGAATAAGGGAGGAAATTTACCACATTCATGGATGAAAATCTCAATGTTTTTAAAATATATTCTTTTTCAAATGAATATATAATTTCAATGCAATCCTATTCAAAATCCAACTAGAATTTTTATTAAGTTCTAAAATTTATATAGAAGATTGTATGAACAATGCTAACTAAAGTCATTTTTTAAAAAAAGAAACACAAAGAAAAGCAACTTGCTCTAATACTGGGTTGGACAAAAAGTTAGTTCAATTTTTTTCCCCAAGATGGCTCCAGTAGCACTGAGTTGTCTTTAACTTCATTCAAAACTAATTTTGTTAGATTCTATCATAATAGCTGCACTGAAAAAAAAAATTATCAAAATTGGTGAATTTTTATGTAGCCATTTTAATATTGAAGATGGAAGAAAAAAAGCAACATTTCAGCATATTATGCTTTATTATTTCAAGAAAGATAAAAACACAACTGAAATACAAAAAAAAAAAAGATTTGTGCAGTGTATGGAGACAGCACTGTGACTGATCCAACTTGTCAAAAGTGGCTTGTGAAGATTCGTGCTAGAGATTTCTTGCTGGACAATGCAAGAACTGGTAAACCGGTTGATGCTGATAGTGATCCAATGGAGACATTAAATGAGAATAATCAATGTTATACTACAGGAGACAGCCAATATACTCCAAATATCCAAATCAAGCCTTGAAAAGCATTTGCACCAGCTTGGTTATGTTAATCGCTTTGATGTTTAGGTTCCACATAAGTCAAATTAAAAAACCTTCTTGACCATATTTCTGCATGCAATTCTCCATTGAAATATAGCAAAAATGTTCCATTTTCAAAAGAAATTGTGATAGTCAATGAAAAGTGAATATTATACAATAATATGGAATGGAAGAGATTGTGGGACAAGCAAAATGAACCACCACTAACCACATTAAAGGCCAGTCTTTATCCAAAGAAGGTGATTTTGGAATTGGAAGGGAGTATTCTATTATGAACTCCTTCTAGAAAACTGAGTGATTAATTCTATCAAGTACTCTCCCAGCTAGACCAGCTGAAAGCAGCACTCAATGAAAATTGCTAAGATTTAGTCAACAGAAAATGCATAATCTTCCATCAGGGTAATACAAAACTCCAGGTTTCTTTGGTGACTAGGCAAAAACTGTAACAGCTTGGCTGGGAAGTTCTGATTCATTACCTTATTCACCAGATATTGAGCCTTCAGATTTACATTTATTTCAGTCTTTACAAAATTCTGCACCATGGAATATTACTCAGCCATTAAAAAGAATTCATTTGAATCAGTTCTAATGAGATGGATGAAACTGGAGCCCATTATACAGAGTGAAGTAAGCCAGAAAGATAAAGACCATTACAGTATACTAACACATATATATGGAATTTAGAAAGATGCTAATGATAACCCTATATGCAAAACAGAAAGAGACACAGATGTACAGAACAGACTTTTGGACTCTGTGGGAGAAGGCGAGAGTGGGATGTTTCAAGAGAACAGCATCGAAACATGTATATTATCTAGGGTGAAACAGATCACCAGCCCAGGTTGGATGCATGAGACAAGTGCTCAGGGCTGGTACACTGGGAAGACCCAGAGGGATCAGGGAGAGAGGGAGGTGGGAGGGGGGATTGGGATGGGGAATACATGTAAATCCATGGCTAATTCATGTCAATGTATGACAAAAACCACTACAATATAAAAGAAGTAAAATTTTAAAAAAAATTTTTTTAAATAAATAAATAAATCTCATTTTCAAAACGAAAAAACAAAATTCTGTTAGTGGAAAAAATTTCAATGCCCTAGAAGACTGTAAAAGGCACCTGGAACAGTTCTTTGCTCAAAAAGATAAAAAGTTTTGGCAAGATGGAATTGTGAAGTTGCCTGAAAAAAATGTCAGAAGACAGTGGAACAAAATGGTGAATACATTGTTCTATAAAGTTCCATAAAGTGAAATTGAAAAATGTCTTTTATTTTTACCTTAAAGCTGAAGGAACTTTTTGGTCAACCCATTAGATATCAAGCATAGTAGAAAGCTATGGCAATTAGAACTATGAGATATTATTGTTTAATATAAACAGAATAGAGTCCAGAAACAGACCCACATTCAAATGGGAATTTATTATACCATGTACTCATTAAGAATAAAGACCTTATACTGGCATAAAAACAGACCTGTAGGTCAATGGAACAAAATAAAGAGCCCAGAAATAAACCCACCCACCTATACTCAGTTAAGCTGACAAAGGAGGCAAGAATATACAAAGACAGTGTTTTCAACAAGTGGTGGTGGGAAAATTGGACAGCTACATGTAAATCAATGAAATTAGAATACTTCTTAACACCAAACACCACAAAAATAATCTCAAAATGGTTTAAGACCTAAATATAGGACATGATACCATTAAACCCCTAGAAGATAACATAGGCAAAGCATTTTCATATATAAATCATAGCAATATTTTCTTAGTTCAGTCTCCCAAGGCAAAAGAAATAAAAGCAAAGATAAACAAAGGGGACATAATCAAATGTTAAGCTTTTGCACAACAAAGGACACCATCACCAAAATGAAAAGACAACCTATTAAATGGGAGAAAATGTTTGAAAATGATACAACTGACAAGAGGATAAATTCAAAATATAAAAAGGGTTCATACAATATCAAAAAATACAAACAACCCAATCAAAAAATGAGCAGAAGATCTCAATAAGCATTTCTCCAAAGAAGACATGAAGGCAAGAAGGCACATGAGATGATGCCCAACACTCTAATTTTTAGAGAAATGCAAATCAAAACTACATTAAGGTATCACTTCATGCCAGTCAGAATTGCCATCATTAAAAAGCCCAGAAACAATAAATGCTGGAGAAGGTGTGGAGAAAGGGGAACCCTCTTGCACTGTTGATGGGAAAGTAAATTGATACAACCACTATGGAGAACAGTATAGAAGGTCCTTGAAAAACTAAAAGTAGAGCTACCTTGTGATCCAGCAATCCCATTCTAGACATATATTCAGAAAAGATGAAAAATCTAATCAAAAAGATACATGCACCTCAATGTTCATAGCAGCACTATTTATAATAGCCAAGACATGGAAGCAACCTATGTGTTCATCAACAGATATATATGGGCTTCCCGGGTGGCTCAGCAGTAAAGAATCCACCTGTGATATACAAGACACAGGAGATGCCACAAGTTCAATCCCTGGGTCAGGAAGATCTCTGGGAGGAGGGCATGGCAACCACTCCAATATTCTTGCCTTGGAAAATCCCATGGACAGAGGAGCCTGGCAGGCTACTGTCCACAGGGTTGGAAAGAGTCAGACAAGACTGAAGCAACTGAGCACATATACTTATATACATACAAATATTACTCAGCATGTGTATATAAGAAACTATTAGAAGAAAATATAGGCAAATATGTGCAACCTTGGAGTCAAGAAAACCATATGAAATAATATACAAAAGAGCAAAAGTCATAAAAGAAAGTATAGTACATTTGACTAAAAATGACTAAAAATTTAAAAAATTAAATGACCAAAGCATATTAAAAGTGAGGAGGCAAGCAGTGTAAATAACAACAAAGGGTTAGAATTAATAAATCACTTAAAGAAAGAAAAAGCACAAACTAATTGAAAAATGGACCAAGGATATAAATTGGTAACTCACAGAAGAAATAATAAAAATGGTCAAGCTTCATATAAACTGTTTCTCAACCTCATTTTAACAGAGGAAATTAAAATTCAGTGAGTACACTCACAGCTGGAGAGAATGTTAAGCACAAGGACAGCCATTAAGAGGTGATTTTTGCAGAACATATCATCCTAAAATCCTACTGTCAATATCCCCCCCAGAGAGCTACATGCCCAAGGAAGAAAGTATAAGGATCTTCACTGGAATGTTATATCCAATAGTGAAAAATGCAAAACAACCTAAATATTCATAACAAGAGGAATATCTAAATAAATAATTGTGCACCCTTTCAGTGGAACATCATGCTGCAACTTTCTAAAAATGAGGTGGACCTGTAAGTACTGACATGAAAAATTGTCTAAGTCATATTATTAAGTGAAATAATGGAGCCATCACTTATGTTAAAATATATACACACATAGACAGAGGCAACCCCATGGAGAAAAATCTAGAAGCATTGTTAATGGGGACTGTTGCAAGGGAGAGGAAAAGACAGGGGGCATTGGAGAAGGGACTATTCAGAGGTGCATTCCTTTGATCTATTAAGTTCTAATTTTTAACAAGGAGAGTCTACTACTGAGGAAATTTTAAATGATTTTTAATGTACAATCCATTTTCAATATGCATCACAAATGTGGAAGTGATGAAGTTATAATAAACTGTAAACAGAGTTGCTTTAAACCGGTGAAATGAATGGAACAACAGTCATTAAAATCTAGGCTACTTCTTTCTTTATTTACGCTTTCTTCCTTTCATCCACAGTACTAGAGCATCCAAAGAAACCTCATGTCACACCATATTCTTCACCCTCTGGTCTTAAAAAATGAAAAGTCATCTTGGGTGGGACTTTATTTTTTGTGGCTGTTTTCGGGATGAGGTTTGAATTACCCACCCAGGATGCTGTGACGAAAACGCTCTTTCATTCTAATATGATTCCTCTGGAAGCAAGAGTCATCCTCTCAATGCAATTATAACATGTGAATATTAATTTAACAGAACAGTCCTTCTCAAGTCTTACTTTAAAATCCATTGGGAGAAAATTTTTGTAATTTAAGAATGACTTGTTTTTTTAGAATTCTGACTCTCACATTTACTGTTTTTGATAGGGTGTTAAAAAGCGGGTTGAATTTGGCTTTTAATATGAAATGTAAAACCATGACGGCCAAACATACAAACATTTATTTCTTGATAACCACAAGGGGCCTATGATTAAGACAGAACCTGATAATTTAAGGAAAATTAACTTGTCTAAAGTGAGAACAGAGAATAATTCATGAATGTACTCATTTTTCTTTCTCCTTCCCCATTAGTCTACATTGGTCTTTAGTTCTGACATGTAAACCAGTGGGAAAACATTAACTATGGTCAATGGACTGAATGGATTTATTTAAGAAGAAATATTTAAAGAACTAAAAGCATCAAATTATCTCCACAACACATATATTGGTCACAGAGACAAAATATAAAATACATCATAAATCTTACTTCTTCCAAAAACCTCATCTCAAGCCCCATAGACACTGAAAGAAATAGCACATATCCAAATTTCAAAGTGTCTTAGCCACATTTTTACCTCTCTTTTCCCATCATTTATTTCAATATTTTCCTACCTTTCTAACTAACATCTATATTCTACAGGGAAGACTGTGAGCACAGCAGAGCTTTGGGCCTTTTCAATCAGTAGATGGATTGGAAATCATGTATGCCTATTTTCAAAATGACTAAATATGAGAAGATTATGCGCTGGTGTTGCTTTTAACTTAATAGAAGATCCCTGAGGAAGGACGTATCTGAATTTGCTTTGCTGTCTCCAAAGTGCCTATTTATGATACAACACTGTAGGTCCTAAAAAATATGTGACAAGTAAATGAATAATGAAAGCAAAATTAAAATTAAAATTACTAAATATTCAATGGAATTTTAAGAAAAGGAAACTTCTTTACAGTAATAGAAAAGTAATAAGTAAAAAGTTATTTTTAAAAAATTAAAATGGAAGCACTGAGTTTATTATTAATTATTACATTTAAAGGAAAATAATGGAGCCTCTCCTGAAAGCCATTTCTATTTATAATAATCAATAGCCAAGGATTGGAAGAATCAATATTGTCAAAATGGCTATACTACCCAAAGTAATCTATAGATTCAATGCAATCCCTATCAAACTACCAACAGTATTTTTCACAGAACTAGAACAAATAATTTCACAATTTGTATGGAAATACAAAAAACCTCGAATAGCCAAAGTAATCCTGAGAAAGAAGAATGGAACTGGAGGAATCAATCTGCCTGACTTCAGACTCTACTACAAAGCCACAGTCATCAAGACAGTATGGTACTGGCACAAAGACAGAAATATAGATCAATGGAACAGAATAGAAAGCCCAGAGATAAGTCCACGAACCTATGGTCACCTTATCTTCGACAAAGGAGGCAAGGATATACAATGGAAAAAAGATAACCTCTTTAACAAGTGGTGCTGGGAAAACTGGTCAACCACCTGTAAAAGAATGAAACTAGAACACTTTCTAACACCATACACAAAAATAAACTCAAAATGGATTAAAGATCTAAATGTAAGACCAGAAACTATCAAACTCCTAGAGGAGAACATAGGCAAAACACTCTCCGACATAAATCACAGCAGGATCCTCTATGACCCACATCCCAGAATTTCAGAAATAAAAGCAAAAATAAACAAATGGGACCTAATGAAACTTAAAAGCTTTTGCACAACAAAGGAAACTATAAGCAAGGTGAAAAGACAGCCCTCAGATTGGGAGAAAATAATAGCAAATGAAGCAACAGACAAAGGATTAATCTCAAAAATATACAAGCAACTCCTCCAGCTCAACTCCAGAAAAATAAATGACCCAATCAAAAAATGGGCCAAAGAACTCAACAGACATTTCTCCAAGGAAGACATACAGATGGCTAACAAACACATGAAAAGATGCTCAACATCACTCATTATCAGAGAAATGCAAATCAAAACCACAATGAGGTACCATTATACGCCAGTCAGGATGGCTACTATCCAAAAGTCTACAAGCAATAAATGCTGGAGAGGGTGTGGAGAAAAGGGAACCCTCTTACACTGTTGGTGGGGATGCAAATTAGTACAGCCACTATGGAAAACAGTGTGGAGATTTCTTAAAAAGCTGGAAATAGAACTGCCATATGACCCAGCAATCCCACTTCTGGGCATACACACCAAGGAAACCAGATCTGAAAGAGACACATGCACCCCAATGTTCATCACAGCACTGTTTATCATAGCCAGGACATGGAAGCAACCCAGATGCCCATCAGCAGACGAATGGATGAGGAAGCTGTGGTACATATACACCATGGAATATTACTCAGCCATTAAAAAGAATTCATTTGAATCCGTTCTAATGAGATGGATGAAACTGGAGCCCATTATACAGAGCGAAGTAAGCCAGAAAGATAAAGACCATTACAGTATACTAACACATATATATGGACTTTAGAAAGATGGTAACGATAACCCTATGTGCAAAACAGAAAAAGAGACTCAGATGTATGGAACAGACTTGTGGACTCTGGGAGAAGGCGAGGGTGGGATGTTTCAGGAGAACAGCATTGAAACATGTATATTATCTAGGGTGAAATGGATAACCAGCTCAGGTTGGGTACATGAGACAAGTGCTCGGGCCTGGTGCACTGGGAAGACCCAGAGGGATCGGATGGAGAGGGAGGTGGGAGGGGGGACTGGGATGGGGAGTACATGTAAATCCATGGCTAATTCATATCAATGTATAACAAAAACTACTACTGTAATGATGTAAACTAATTAGCCTCCAACTAATAAAAATTAAAAAAAAAAATAAAAAAAAATAAAAAAAATTATAACCTAACATTAAAAAAAAAAAAAATCAATAGCCAAATATGATATAGGTGGAAATTGAATGTTAGGCATTTTCCCTGCCTTCATACAACAGTTTCTCAGTTCAGTTCAGTCTCTCAGTCGTGTCCAACTCTTTGCGACCCCATGAATTGCAGCACGCCAGGCTTCCCTGTCCATCACCAACTCCCGGAGTCCACCCAAATCCATGTCCATGGAGTCAGTGATGCCATCCAACCATCTCATCCTCTGTCATCCCCTTCTCCTCCTGCACCCAATCCTTCCCAGCATTAGGGTCTTTTCCAATTAGTCAGCTCTTCGCATGAGGTGGCCAAAGTATTGTTGGAGTTTCAGCTTCAACATCAGTCCTTCCAAGGAACACCCAGGACTGATATCCCTTAGGATGGACTGGTTGGATCTTCTTTCAGTCCAAGGGACTCTCAAGAGTTTTCTCCAACACTACAGTTCAAAAGCATCAATTCTTCAGAGCTCAGCTTTCTTCACCATCCAACTCTCACATCCATACACAACTACTGGAAAAACCATAGCCTTGACAGTTTCTCAGAGAAATTTTAATCCCAACAGCCTCCAAATGGGAAGTTGATTTATTCAAAAAGATCTCAACAAGGACAAGCAAAGGGTTTACGGTCTTTTAATTTCTTTTATATAAGTTAAAACACAGGAATTGAGGAACTTGAAGACTGCTGTGCAGAGTAGGGCATCCGGAGGTTCTCCTGTGACAGTGCCAATCTTCCTGGTCTTCAACCTCCACAAAGGTACCCCGCTCTACTGAGGTCATTTAAGATGCTTCCTGTTGCTATTTCTAAAGGTGTTTTATGGCCTCTTGCCTTCACTCCCTTCCCTGGGGGCTGTAATCTTTAATTAGAAAAGGTAGGAAAATATTGGAATAATTGTAGAGAAAAGTAAAAATACCACCCAGACTGAACTTAGCAATGTGCTGTTTCTTCCAATCTCTATGTTTCAGAAACTTAGAATAGTACCTACTTCTGTACACATATAATTGATGACAACCCCAGCATATTTCTCTGAGTTTATAAAGATGAGGTGAATGGAAGGTCAGTTTTTCAGGAGTAGCCTTGGTCAACAGGCCCAAGCCCCAAGCCTGCCCAAGATATATTTCTACAGTTACTACATTTATAACTATACTGGTTTCTATTTAAAATTATATAATGCTACATGACAAGTAAAAAAAAAAAACCTACTGTCTTGGAGAATTTATCTGTTCTCTCTTCCAAATTCAGTAAAATACTCACTAAGAGCTATTTCAATCTTTCTTTTTTAAAAAATGTGTTCTTAAGACATTTTTATGCCAATCTTATTACTTATTAAAGAATTTCACCTGATTTACTTAGGGAACATTTGGAATGATTAGACATATTTACATTCACATAGAGATTTTTATTTCAAAAACCTATTTATTGTTGAAATACTACAGGCACTGCAAGGAAGTTTACCAGTTTGGTACTAGAAGAACTAGTTTGTAGTTAATTTTAACAAAATGTCTTTTTCTCACTAGGCCCCAAAAAAAACTTTTTGGCAAAATATATATTGTGTTCCTCTGAGTATTTGGCCATGATAACAGCTTAATTTTATATGATCCCTATATATGTCAAAGTGTGTAGAAATGTCTTACCATTTCTATAGTTAGCAAAAAATAAAACATAAATATCCTGGACGTGGTAAAAGCTAAACACTGCTTTTGAAAGAAAAAAAAAAAAAAACCCATAATATGTTATAATTAACCAAACTTACCAACTGAGAGAAAAATTCAGCTGATTGCTATGGTAACTTTCAAGTGTTGACATATATCCAGAGTCCATCATTCTGAAATGGTGGAGGGATAGTTGGCCACATTTTTGTTCACAAAATGAAAATACTGTGGAGCAGAAAAGAACTCCTTAAGGTAGGACAGTTCAAGTGAGAGCATTAGCCATGTGACACAGTTTACAGGCAATAAGCCGACTTTTCACTGACAGATGGATATACTTCATTTACTTCATTTACTTCACAGGAATACTAAGGTCATGCATGTGCATGCTAAGTCACTTCAGTCATGTCTGACTCATTGCAACCCTATGGACTGTAGCTCTCTGGGCTTCCCTGTCCATGAGATTCTCCAGGCAAGAATACTGGAGTGGGTTGCTATGCCCTCCTCCAGGGGCTCTTCCTGACCCAGGGATTTAACCAGCATTGCATTGGCAGGCAGATTCTTTACCTCTGAGTCACCAGCCCATACTAAGTTCAATACCTAACAAACAGAAAACACTGGAAAAGTTAATATATTTTAGTAAATTTCTTTTCTGTAGTTTCTAGGGGTAAGCTTGGTGAGAATCCATCATATTCCAAAATACTCAATTTTTAAACCACTTGAAGCATAAGAAGCTGAATTATATCCTGTATTTACTGAATATCCACTCCATGTAGTCTAGCCATATGTCAAGGTTGTAAGGGAAAACAAAGGGGATACATCTCTGCCTTCAAGAACTTCCAATTAAATAGGAATATAAAACAACAAGGTGAAAATGAGCAAGCAAGAAAGTACAAAATCAAATACAAAATGGAAAATAATTACTTGCCAAAATGTATAGACCAGATGAAAAGTGCCCTTAAGGACCAAAGGTAAGGAATCAGAAAGTCCTATTTATTACAAGGAAAGTGTGAGGTATAAGTTTTTTGTGGGTTTTTTTTTTTTTTTTTGTAGGTTTCTTTTTTTTAACTGAAATATAGTTGATTTATAATGTTGTGCCGATCTCTGCAGTGCAGCAGTGACTCAGTTATACACATATATACCATAAAAAAGAATGAAATAATGCCATTTGCAGCAGCATGGGTACAACTAGAGATTATCCTACTAAGTGAAGTAACTCAGAAAGAGAAAGACAAATACCATATGAAAATTAACTTTTGGTTTGGATTTTTTCATAAACTTTGAAAGATGAACAACATTTAAACAGATACTGTATGTATGACTGAGCCCCATTACTGTTCAACTGAAACTATCACAACACTGTTAATCAGCTATACCCCAATATAATATAAAAGTTTAAAATAAACAAAGAGATACAAACACCAAAGGATTTAAGTAAGGTGTTCCCCAAGACTGGTGATTGCTAGCAAATTGGTACTTTACCTCACAAGCAAATCTCTTGTTCTGCCAAGGTCCCACTGGAAGCTAAGTTAGAACTAGTCATATTTAGGATTCAACAAATATCACTGTTGGAATATGACAGAATGTTCTGGTTATATTTATTAGATGATAGAACTCAACTGGAAGAAAATAAATGGCCTACACTATTCTGTTTCATGAAGATTTGAATACCAACTGAGTTTAGATCAGCTAAAGAAAAGAGCTTTCTCAACCAGAGGCAATTTCATCTCTCAAAGGTTATTTTTTTAATGTCTGAAGACATTTTTGGTTGTCACAGCTTAGAGTGTGAAGTAGTACTGGTATATTGTGGATACACAAACATTCTACAACACACATGACAAACCTCCACAACAAAGATCTATCCAACATATATATCCCTATGGCCGATTCATGTTAATATTTGGCAGAAACCAACAAAATTCTGTAAAGCAATTATCCTTCAATTAAAAAATAAATAAAACTTAAAAAAAAAGAAAGAAAGGATTTATCCAACACAAAATGTCCATTGCTTTGAGGTTGAGATACACTGAGCTAGACCACAAGGGCAATCAATGGGAAGATGTCCTATCACAGTTTATGCAACAAAACAGGCTGGATGAAGGTAAAGAAAAAAAAATGATGTTACAGTTATGAAGGATACGATCATGTGGAAATTCAAACTTAAGATACAGTCTTCTTGTGTCATTAAAGTTATAATGCTGGTGTCAAAGATTTTGGAGGGGCATTAAAAAAATATTTTGTGATGGAAGAATGTATAGTGGGGAAAAGACGGCCTCTTTGAAAAATGATGTTGGAAAACCTGTATTACTACGTGCAAAAGAATAAAACTGGATCACTTTCTTATACCATACCCCAAAATTAACTCAAAATGGATTAAAGACGTAATATAAGACCTGAAATCATAAACCTTCTAGAAGAAAGAGGCAGCGCTATTTCCTGACGAGGCTGTATTTGCCCCATTGTATATTTTTGCCTCCATTGTCAAAAATAAGGTACCCATAGGTGCATGGGTTTATTTCTTTCTGTCTTGTTCCATTGGTCTATATTTCTATTTTGGTGCCAGTACCATACTGCCTTGATGACTGTAGCTTTGTAGTGTAATCTGAAGTCAGGAAAGTGGATTCCTCCAGTTCCATTCTTCTTTCTTAAGGTTACTTTGGCTACTTGGGGTCTTTTGCATTTCCATATGAATTGTGAAATTTTTTGTTCTAGTTCTGTGAAAAATGTCATTGGTCATTTGATAGGGATCACATTGAATCCATAGATCACATTTGGTAGTATAATCATTTTCAAAATATTGATTCTTCCTACCCAGGAACGTGGAATATCTCTCCATCTGTTTATGTCATCTTTGATTTCTTTCATAAGTGTCTCAAATTTTCTGTGTACAGTTCTTTTGCCTCCTTAGGTAAGTTTGTTCCTAAGTATTTAATTCTTTTTGTTCCAATGGTGAATGGGATTGATTCCTTAATTTCTCTTTCTGATTTTTCATTGTTAGTATATAGAAATGCAAGTGATTTCTGTGTATTGATTTTGAATTCTGTAACTTTGCTAAATTCACTGATTAGCTCTAATAATTTTCTGATACTGCCTTTAGGGTTTTCTATGTAGAGTATCATGTCATCTGCAAACAGTGAGAGCTTTACTTTTTCTTTTCCAATCTGGATTCCTTTTATTTCTTTTTCTTCTCTGATTGCTGTAGCTAGGACTTCCAGAACTCTGTTCAATAATAGTGGTGAAAATGGACACCCTTGGCTTGTTCCTGATCTTAGGGGGAATGCTTTCAATTTTTCATCATTGAGAATAATGCTTGCTGTAGATTTGTCATATAGTGCCTTTACTATGTTGAGGTAGGTTCCTACTATGCCCATTTTTTGAAGAGTTTTAATCATAAATGGGTGCTGAATTTTGTCAAAGGCTTTTTCTGCATCTATTGAGATTATCAAATGGTTTCAATTTATTAATATGGTGTATCACATTGATTGATTTGCATATATAGAAGTATTCTTGCCTCCCTGGAATAATCCAAATAATCCAAATTATTGGATTATTATAATCCAATAATCCAATGAGCTTTTTGATGTGTTGCTGAATTCTGTTTGCTAAAATTTTGTTGAGGATTTTTGCATCTATGTTCTTCAGTGATATTGGCCTGTAATTTTCTTTTAGTGTGTTGTCTTTGTCTAGTTTTGGTATCAGGGTGATGCTGGCCTCATAGAATGAGTTTGGAAGTGTTCCTTCATCTGCAATTTAGTGAAAGAGTTTTAGAAGGATAGGCATTAGCTCTTCTCTAAATGTTTGATAGAATTCTCCTGTGAAGCCATCTGGTCCTGGGCTTTTGTTTTTTGGGGGGAGATTTTTGATCACAGCTTCAATTTCAGTGCTTGTAATTGGATTGTTCATAATTTCTACTTTTTCCTAGTTCAGTCTTGGAAGACAGAACTTTTCTAAGAATCTGTCCATTTCTTCCAAGTTATCCATTTTATTGCCACATAGTTGTTCATAATAGTCTCTTATAATCCTTTGGATTTCTGCATTGTCTGTTGCGACCTCTCCTTTTTCATTTCTAATTTTGTTGATTTGATTCTTCTCTCTTTTTTTCTTGATGAGTCTGGCTAAAGTTTTGTCAATTTTGTTTATCTTCTCAAAGAACCAGCTTTTAGTTTTATTAATTTTTACTATTGTTTCTTTTATTTCTTTTTCATTTATTTCTGCTCAGATCTTTATGATTTCTTTCCTTCTACTAATTTTGGGGGTTTTTTGTTCTTCTTTTTCCAGTTGCTTTAGGTGTAAGTTTAGGTTGCCTATTCGCTGTTTTTCTTGTTTCTTGAGGTAGGATTGTATTGCTATAAACTTCCCTCTTAGAACTGCTTTTGCTGCATCCCATAGGTTTTGAGTTGTGTTTTCATTGTCATTTGTTTCTAGAATTTTTTTTATTTCCCTTTTTTATTTCTTCAGTAACCTGTTGGTTATTTAGAAATGTGTTGTTTAATCTCCATGTGTTTGTGTTTCTTATAGTTTTTTTCTTGGAATTGGTACCTAGTCTCATAGCATTGTGGTCGGAGAAGATCCTTGATCTGATTTCAATTTTCTTAAATTTATTGAGGTTTGATTTGTGACCTAAGATGTAGTCTCTCCTGGAGAATGTTCCATGTGCACTTGAGAAGAAGGTGTATTCTTCTGCATTTGGATGGAATGTCCTTAGGATATCAATGAGATCCATATCATCTAAAGTATCATTTAAGACTTGTGTTTCCTTATTAATTTTCTGCTTTGATGATTTGTCCATTGGTGTGAGTAGGGTTTTAAAGTCTCCTACTATTACTGTGTTACAGTCAATTTCTCCTTTTATGTCTGTTAATGTTTGTCTTATGTATTGAGGTGCTCCTATGTTGGGTGCATAGATATTTACAATTGTTATGTCTTCCTCTTGGAAGTTCCTTGATCTTTATGTAGTGTCCTTCTTTATCTCTTGTAATCTTCTTTATTTTAAGGTCTATTTTGTCCTATATGAGGATTGCTACTCCAGCTTTCTTTTGCTTCCCATTTTCATGGAATATATTTTTGCATCCTCTCACTTTCAGTCTATATGTGTCTTTAGGCCTGAAGTGGATTTCTGTAGACAACATATATATGGGTCTTGTTTTCATATCCATTCAGCAAATCTGTGTCTTTTGGTTGGAGCATTTAATCCATTTACATTTAAAGTAATTATTGATATATATAGATATATTCCTATTGCCATTTTCTTGATTGCAGTTGATTTTGTAGATTTTTTTTTCTTCTCTTGTATTTATTTACTATATAGGTTCCTTTAACATTTGCTGGTTTGGTGGTACTGAATTCTCTTAACTTTTGCTTCTCTGAAAAGCTTTTTATTTCTCCACCAGTTTTGAATGAGATCCTTGCCAGGTACAGTAATCTTGGTTGTAGATTTTTCCCTTTCAGTATTTTAAGTATATCCTGCCATTCCCTTCTGGCCTGCAGAGTTTCTGCTGAAAGATCAGCTTTTAAGCATATGGGGTTTCCCTTGTATGTTACTTGCTGCTTCTCCCTTGCTGCTTTTAATAGTCTTTCTTTGTGTTTAGTCTTTGTTAGCTTGATTACCATGTGTCTTGGCATGTTTCTCATTGGGTTTATCCTGTATAGGACTGTTTGTGCCTCTTGGACTTGACTATTTCCTTTTCCATGTTGGGGAAATTTTCAACTATGATCTCTTCAAAAATTTTCTCATACCCTTTCTTTTTCTCTTCTTCTTCTGGGACCCCTATAATTAGAATGTTGTTGCATTTAATATTGTCCCAGAGGTCTCTGAGGCTATCCTCAGTTCCTCTCATTCTTTTTACTTTATTCTGCTCTTCAGAAGTTATTTCCACCATTTTATTTTCCAGCTCACTGATTCATTCTTCTGCTTCAGATAATCTGCCACTGATTCCTTCCAGAGTATTTCTAATTTCAGAAACTGTGTTGTTTGTATGTTTATTCTTTAATTCTTCTAGGTCTCTGTTAATTGATCCTTTCATTTTCTCCATTTTGTTTTAGAGGTTTTTGATCATCTTTACTATCATGATTCTGAATTCTTATTCAGGTAGTTTGCCTATTTCCTCTTCATTTATTTGGGATTCTGTGTTTCTAGCTTGTTCCTTCATTTGTGTAGTACTTCTTTGCCTTTTCATTATTTTTTTTTTTAACTTATTGTATTTGAGGTCTCCTTTTGCCAGGCTTCAAGTTTGAATTCTTTCTTTCTTTTGGTTTCTGCCCTCCTAAGATTGGTCCAATGGTTTTTGTAAGCTTCATATAGGGTGAGATTTATGCTGAGTTTTTGTTTGTTTTCTTATTTGTTTGCTTGTTTTTCCTCTGATGGGCCGGGCTAAGGGAGGTGGTGATCCTGCCTGCTGATGACTGGGTTTGTATTTTTGTTTTGTTTGTTGTTTAGATGAGGCATCCTGCACAGGGTGCTACTGGTGGTTGGGTGGTGCTGGGTCTTGTGTGCAAGTGATTTCCTTTGTGTGAGTTCTCACTATTTGATACTCCCTAGGGTTAGTTCTCTGGTAGTCTAGGCTCTTGGAGTTAGTTCTCCTACTTCAAAGGCTCAGGGCTTGATCTCTGGTCAGGAATGATGATTCTACAAGTGGTTTGTTGGCATTAAGTGAGATTAAAACAAATATCCCAAAACAAGAAACAAAAAATGAACCCCAGATGAATGGCAGTTACAAAATCAGGCAAATAATAATTAAAATAATGGAATATACACATATACACCCATGAACAAAATCAAAACAGTCCAACAAAAATAAAGTACAGTAGATTGACCCAACAAACAAAGGAAATCAAAAATTATATTTACCAGTTAAGAACAAAACTAACTGAAGCACAAACTGGAAAACAAAACTAAAACAAGGTGCCAAGTGGGGAATAAAGCAATGAAAACAAAGCTAACAAATATGTTGAAAGGAAAGGAAAGAAAGAATAGTTATCAAAGTTAAATAGAGGTAGGTAAAGAAGATTTATATACATTAAAGATTAACTGCAAGGGGGAAAGGACAGTAGGAAAAGCAAACAGAGGAATATATGTAGAAAAAATAATAGGCTTAAAAAATTAAAATTAAAGAGAAAAGAAAAAAAAAATTGGAAAACTCCACAGAACTGCAAAAGCCCAGTGTAGAGATAGAGGTTTATAGCAACAATAAAAAATGTAACTGAGAAAGAAAAGGGAAGAAAGCTCAAAAGCTTAATTAAATTTCATAGTGCCAATGAAACTGACAACTACAAGAGAGGTGCGAGGAGGGAGGAAAAAGAAAAAGAAAAAAAGCCAAAAGAATCTATAGAAAAAGTGGAAACATCAGAATAATAAACGTTTTCCTTGGGTCACGGCTGTCAGAGTCCTCTCCCTCGCTGGGAGTCGCAGCCCACCTCCCCTCCCTAGGACGCCCCCCAACACTGTGCTGGTCTCTGGACCTGCTGTGGGGGCAGCTCAGGGTCTAATCTGGTCCTGCTCCTGTGCGTTCTTGCCTCCGATGTCCACAGCTGTCAGGACTAGAGTGTTTTCTTTTGGGGGAACTCTCAATGACCTTTTACATATTCCATAGACACGAGTCTGCCTAGTTGATCATGTGGATTTAATCTGCAGGTGGTGGGAAGGTCTTGGGTCTTCTTCCTTAGCCACACTGCCCCTGGATTTCAATTGTGGTTTTATTTCCACCTCTGCACGTGGGTCGTCCCTGGGGTTTGCTCCTGAGGCTGCCCTGGAGGACTTGGGTTTGCCCCTGTGAGGGCCGGGCGTGGAGGTGATACAGCTGCTTGGGTCTCAGTTCTGGCAGCACCAGGTGCTCAGGGGGGTTGGCAGCAGGAAATACAGTGCTCTAGAAGGGCATGGCAACAAGTATTGGTCAATATGCTCCAGTTTCTTGCCTGGAGAGGCCCCCTCCCTGACAGAGAAGCCTGGCAGGCCACAGTCTACAGGATCGCAAAGAGTTGGACACGACCAATGTGACCCTGTGTGCACAGATGCAAGACTCTTTTTGCCTGTGGCAGCTCTGCCCCAGTGAGAGGCTTGCAGCCGCTTTGCTTGCGGGACCCTGGCAGTGCCAAGTGTGCCGGGACACAGACTGCCTCCGCCCCAGGAGTTGTGGCCCGATCAGGGTCTTTTTTTGAGCCTCCTATAGCTGGTGATCAGGTCTCTTTGGCCAGTCTTTCTCTGTAGCTCCACGGTTCAGGCACTTAGAGGGCTCACTTGCCTGGGGTCCTTCTCTGTTGTTAAGCATGTCAGGCACATAGAGGGGCCCCGCTGGCTGGGGTCCTACTCTGTAGATACGCACGTCAGGCACTTAAAGGGGTTCCCTGGGTGGGGTCCTACTCTGTAAATACGCACGTCAGGCACATAGAGGGGCCCCGCTGGCTGGGGTCCTACTCTGTAGATACGCACGTCAGGCACTTAAAGGGGCTCCCTGGGTGGGGTCCTACCCTGTAGTTCAGTCGTCAGTCGTTTGATGGGCCAGGCTCTCTATTGTTCAGCTGCCGATGCTGGCAGGTGGGGAGAGAGAGGCTGTGGTGATGGCTCCACCCCCTACGCGTGACTCAGCTGTATCGCCTTGCTTCCATGGCTGCCTGGCTTTCCTCCACGGGCATTTCCCACCACAATCTCCTCCCTCCCATCCCCTCAACCTGTCTCTCTGCAGTCAACACCAACCCTTGCCCTGGGATTTCTCCACAATCTCTAAGCTCCAGCTCCCTGACACTGTGCCTTCCAGGGGACCTGTGTCCCTGTCTGGGGTATGTATGGCTGTGGCAAGGACTGTCTGATTCTTGTACCATTTAGGCTGCCACAGATCAGCTGTTTCACTCTCAGCATTAAACGTTTCTCCTCTGACTCAGACAGTTGCCCTGATGTGGGGATCAGACCCCTGCTTCAGTTCCCTTACCCGCCGAGGGCAGGTCCAGTCCTACTAATTCTCCTGTTTTCCCCCCTAGTTCCTTCATCTTACTGAGTTTTGCGTGTTTCTATATATTCTTTTCCCCTGGTCAGGTATTCCTGTCCACTCTCGGCTGGTGTTGTGCATGCACTTCTGTGTCTGGAGGTTATGCCTGATGTATCTGTGGAGAGAGATGTACTCCACGTCCACCTACTTCTCCGCCATCTTGTTCTCTCCCTCCCTCATACACTCTTGTTGGGAATGTAAATTGGTGCAACCACTATGGAAAACAGTATGGAGTTCCTCAATAAATTAAAAATAGAGCTACCATATGATCCAGCAATTTCACTTCTAGGTATCTAACTAAAGAAGATGAAAACACTAATTCTGTAAGATCTGAATCCCTATGTTTATTGAAACATTATTTATAATGACCAAGGCATGGTAACAACTTAAGTGTCCATTGATAGATGAACGGATAAAGATGTGATATATGTATATACATATATAGATGCATGCTTCCTGTAGAAATTTTAAGTCATATATTTATCCAGAGATGATCATTGTTAACACCTGGAATGTAGTCTTCTAATTTTCCCAATATAATCTTAAAGTAGATATTTTTGCAATATTTTTTTATTAAATAGTCACTTTTTCAAATTTGATGTCAGAACAACTCAAATTCATTCTTTTCCTAATTAAGAAGACTCTGTTATTAAACATATATGTTCGCCTCTAAGTTTTCACTACAATAAAAATGCTGCACTCATATAGCTGTTATTCATTCAATGTCTGTAGTTAAGAACCCATGCTGTATTTAAAGCCACCTCTCACTCCCCCAAGTGGTTATCATATGGTAACTAGACCCAACAATCTTTGCCTTCCAGCACAGTCCATGCATGCATGCAGAGGGAAGGAAGTAGGATCTCTCTGCTGTAACTTTGTGCCCCTGAGTTCTGTTTCCACCCAGGCAGTGTCTCCTGAGGAGATCTGCAGTTAACATGGAGGCAGTGGGTGAGCTGCCCATTTGGTTCCCCAGAGGAGGCACAGAGCTTCCATGAGAATAATATATTCACTAGCTATTTTAAGAAGATAATATCATACAAAAGTTTAATTGATCTCCTCTTTAAAGTGAGTGCAATTAAACATTTCTTACAAAATGAATCTCAAGCATAAATCCACTTTATTTGAACTGTGGGTCACACACAGTCTAGGCTGGTCAGTTGTTCTAGGCTGGTCACATAGTTCTAGATAAGGAGGTAAAGATTTTATGTCACCAAATGGGGTTAGCCTTCCACAAAGAAAATTTTATTTTCCAATCTGAACTAATCACAAGGAGGATCTGACATAAAGCAATGAGCGGCTCAGTGCTAACGCAAGTCCTCTCCTGAAATCACCTCAGAGTCCTTGTTGCATTTGTGGTGGCCTGACATTGCCCACCACCCCACAATTCTCTACATAGGATCACCCAGCACATGGTAATAATACAATCCAGTGTGATATTATCATGTCACATTATAATATATAATATTAATATTGTGTTAAAATAATAAAAATCTTGTCTGTGGTTTAACAAGGTAAAATGACTTTGAATATTGCTTACTTTTTTGATTTTGATATCTTTACATGTAATTTTTTTCATAGTGAATTCTGTGTACAAATCAACCCTATCAAATATCAGAAAATCCATGAGAGAAAAAAATTATTTCATGGGCTTACACCTTGGTTTTCTAAAATGTAAGGTAAGCCCTTATGTTTTAAGTAAGCCCAAATTTTAGATGACAAGTCAGATCATTTCATAAGTAAGAATTTTTTAAATGCATAAAACAGGAATAATAATAGCTATTTTTATACTATCATATAAAGCATCCAACATAGATCCTGGTATGTTGGAAGCGCTCAATGAAAACAATTTTATTATTATTATTATTATGCCATTTATAATCTTCCCACAGTCAGTAGGTATAATAATAGCTATATTAAAATTAACATTAATGCATTAGTGATTGTAATATTTACATGACAATTTATACATCTGGTCTTATATGTCATTATTCTTAATTTGTCATTCACTTTAATTGGGCTGTAAGTAGAAAAATACATAGACAATTGCTTCTATGGTTGGGTCCAGACCATAGTCAGCGCACCAACCTCAGGTTGGTGTGAGCCAAATTAAACAAATAAATCGACCACAGTTAGTGAGGAACCTAAGTTGGGTAAAAGAAACCAATTACACACCATCATTATATAAAACTTTCTCAAGAATATTCTACATACATATTTTAAATCCACAGTGTATAACTCTCCTTTTAAATAAAGCACTCATGAAAAATTTCTGGAATTTATTTGAGGATTTTACATAACCAAGATTCTGACCTTTTCTTGGTATATTAAACACCCTTTACAATCATTGTACTTACACCATGTTCTTCTAATCTGTTAATGGAGTAGACACTATTCCGTCTTAAGTCACCAAATTCCAGAAAAGAAAAACAAACATTAAAAACTGAGAGGAGAGTCAAGTCAGACCGTCTCCTTGTTCCCAAGCATCTAGTCTGACCTCCCACATAGAGTGCTAATTTGTGCTTCAATCTCTGCTCTGTTGTACCACAATCTAGCAGAAATGGCAGTTCCCAGTTCCAGGATGGATATTTCTCAGAGAATGAATGGGAATGGAAAATAAATCTTGAGGTTGAAGGTTAATTATTGACAAAAATTATTCTTTGGCAATAACAACTTTCTCTATAACATTCATAAAAGTGTCTTGTTTTATGTAGTTTTTATGTATATTAATGTTGAAAGATGTTCTAAGACTGTCTGAAGCAGGAGAAATGACAGAAAGAGGATTCTGAAAAGAAAATAAAGAGGAACGAATGAAGCATAAGCCCAGGAAAGCATGGAAAATTGAAGGAGAGGACAAAAGTCATACACATCAGGGTCTGAATCCAGATAGGGAGGGAAAAAAGAGGAAACAGAATTCCCACAGAGTGTAAGTATGAAAGGGAGGGTATGAGGGATGATAAGGAAGCAAAGACATGACTTCCCTGGTGGTCCAATGGTTAAGACTCTGCTTCCAATGCAGGGGATGCAGGTTCAATCCCTGGCAGGGGAACTAAGATCGCACATGCTGCATGGTGCAGCCACACACACACACACACACACAAAGCAGTAGCAAAGACATGAGAACGTCTTTGTATCAGCTGTTTAAAGAAAGTGGGCTTCCCCGGCGGCTCAGGTGGTAAAGCGTCTGCCTGCAATGCGGAGACCCAGGTTCAATCTGTGCGTCTGGAAGATCCCCTGGAGAGGGAAATGGCAACCCACTCCAGTACTCTTGCCTGGAAAATTCCATGGTTGGAGGAGCCTGATGGTCTACAGTCCATGGGGTCACAAAGAGTCAGACATGACTGAGCAACTTCACTTTCTTTTTTTTTCTTATTTTTATTAGTTGAAGGCTAATTACTTTATAATATTATAGTGGCTTTTGCCATACATTGACATGAATCAGCCATGGATTTACATGTGTTCCCCATCCTGAACCCCCCTCCCACCTCCCTCCCCACCCCATCCCTCTGGGTCTTCCCAGTGCACCAGCCCTGAGCACTTGTCTCATGCATCCAACCTGGACTGGTGATCTGTTTCACACTTGATAATATACATGTTTTGATGCTATATGAAGCAACCTAGATGCCCATCAGCAGACAAATGGATAAGAAAGCTATGGTACATATACATGCAATGGAATATTACTCAGCCATTAAAAAGACTACATTTGAATCAGTTCTAATGAGATGGATGAAACTGGAGCCCATTATACAGAGTGAAGTAAGCCAGAAAGATAAAGAACAATACAGTATACTAACACATATATGTGGAATTTAGAAAGATGGTAACGATAACCCTATATGCAAGACAGAAAAAGAGACACAGCTGTATAGAACAGACTTTTGCGACTTCACTTTCAAAGAAAGGAGAGCTACAAAAGGTGAAGTGATGAACTCGTTGAATAATGCATTGCTAGTTAAATCACCAAATAGAAGCTGGAGATTCAGCATAATTGTGCTATTATTCACACTTACATTCTAATTAACAGAATTATATATAATGTGTAGGCTCACTTTATCTGTGGGTATGAGAGAAGTAAAGGGAACTCATTCACTTGTACCCAATGTATGAAAAAGAATGCTCGGAAAGACCACCACAGTAACAAAGCACCGCTCCTGTCAGCACATCTGCTGTAGGAACAAACGACACCAGACGGCATGAGATGCTTACTGCCTACCTTCACTCTGGGAAATCTTTCAGAAGTGGCCTTCTCCATAAAAGGACTTCCCCAGAACAAAGCACAGAGATGTTAGCACAGAGGTCTGGGCGTGGCTTTCCTCACATCACCGCTCCCTTTGTGTTCACACAATGTTCCTGCTCTCAGGCCAGTGAGAAACAGCTGAGCACCACAGGACCAGGTACCACCCTCACAAGACCCCTCCCAGGATACATGCACACCACAAACCACTCTCCAACTAGCTTCCCTCCATCCCCTGGAATAACAGGCAGAATTGACGAAGAGAGAGCTGTTGGTCTTCCAAAATGCCCAACATCTGGAGTGCCAGAGGCAGGATGAGACAGAGAATCCATGAGCTCCTACCCAACAAGTATCTTGGGAATTAACCCAAGACCGATAATGTTCTGGATTCCAGGAAGATAAGCAGCACAGTGCTTGGCTTGTCCACAAATTCTTGTGTCTGAATTAACAAGCTATATGACTTTAGCTTCCCTGCTGGCTCAGATGGTAAAGAATCCCTGCAATGTGGGAGACCTGAGTTTGATCCCTTGGGTGCAAAGATCCCCTGGAAAAAGGGCATGGCAACTCACTCTGGTATTCCTGCCTGGAGAATCCCCATGGACAAGGAGCCTGGCGGGCTGCAGGCCATGAGGTCACAGAGAGTCGGACAGGACTGAGCAACATGAGTTGCTCAGTTGCTCAACTGAGCACATGACTTCGAGAAAGATAAACTTTCTGGCCTCAGTTTCCTCATTTCATAAAAAGCAGTTGAGTCAATCATCTCTTAGCATCCATCAGTATCTAAAAATATTATGGTAAAAATTTTTTTCAGAGTAATTCATGAGCTTAGCAGATTGCCCAAAACTTGAGCCTTAGTATCCCTTTCCTGGATCAGTTTAATCCTATAATTCTAATGAGCTTGAGCAGATTTATGCCATGATCAAAGGCAAGGATTCCTTCCTCTAGCTCTCTGTTTTATCTACTTGTCTCTTGGTCCCCCACTCTCACGACCCAGTCAAATGTGTCCATCTTGGATATTAGTTTCTGTTTTGATAATAACATTACTCAGGAAACACACAGCCATCAAGATGTTCTTGGCACTTTAGTGATTAGGCAGAATGGACTTCTGTGATTAGGCAGTCTTGTTTCCACAGTTCTAATTGAGTAAGATCCCTCCTAGGAAATCCGATCGAGGTACCAAGAAAGAAATATGTAGGCTTTTCTTTATAATAAGAGCCTCTAGGTCTGCCAAACTTTTAGAAGTCAGTAGGCAATATTTGAGAACAATAGGAGGAAAAGAAAACAATGCATTCTCAAAAGCATCACATGTGTTTGGACTTGTATTTTTCAAAATGGAAATGGCCTTATTTTTTTTTTCCTGATTATTAAGATTTTTATCACATGTTGTCAAATTGCCTTTCAGGAAGCTTGCCCTAGTTGATTTTCTCACCAGCATTCCATAATGACTACTTCCTCACACCCTCACCAAACAGGTATCAGATTCTGTTGTGTCTTTGTCAATCCGTTGGTTGAAATAATACTACTTTCTTTTCATTTGCATTTTTAATTATCAATGAGGTTCGTTTTCACACATTTATTACAAATTGTTTACTTATGCCATTTGTCCATTTTTCTTTTGTTGTGTCTCTTTTGCTTTATTCATGTAAAAGAGCTCTTTATATTAAGGATATTTGTTCTTAATTGTTTTTGTTCACGAGGTGCTTCTCTTCCTGCATAATAGTTTTCACTCTGCTTTAAGGAGTAAAATATTTCAGTCTTTTGCTTTACTGCTTTTCTTGCCCTGTTTAGGAAGTTCTTTCTGATCTCATCTATATATATATATTTTTTTCAAGTATTTCACTCTCAATTGTAAATTTCTGGTAAATTTAAGTGTATTTTGGTATGCATTTTGGTATAAAGGGTAACACAGAGATTTCATTTCATTTTTTCCCCAGTTATTTCAACCCCTTTGTCTGAAAAATCCAAATTTTCTTTTCTGATTTGAAATGCCTCTCCTTTCCAACACTAAACTCTTTATATACAGGTTTCTGGAGTTCTGACTGTTTTCCTTTGATCTCCTCATCTGATGTGAACTTATTCTGACACCACTACCAAAGTGTTTTTAATGAGTGTGGTTTCAAAATTCATTTTATTATGTGGTAAGGCAATGCTCCCAACTTGTACTTCAAAAATTTCCTGGCTATTCACACAAGATTCTTGCTCCAACAGCAGTTAGGCACTTGAAGTGAAGGGCTGAATATATGTAAGTATTTTTCAAAGTGCACAAACTTGTGAAAGCCCTAAAGCAAATAATTTTATAGGAAATATCCATCACTCCCTTTTAGATTTATTAAGATTAGTCACTGCTATTTTTTTTCAACCATGCAGTTTATGGATCTTAGTTCTCAGACCAGAGATTGAACCCACACCCTCGGCAGTGAGAGCACAGTGTTCTAACCACTGGACTGCCAGGGAACTCCCATTAAAATTGGTCACTGCTTTTAAAAAATGCACAGGGTGTAGGTGGTGTTGAGCATCAAGAATTTTCTAGCCCACAAGATGCATACTTGGCTGGCATATTATGGCCACAACATTTTAAGTGTGATGAAAATGTGTGCATCCTCTTTATCACACTATTCTTAAAACATTAAAATTATCATATACATGGAAAGAATGCAACTTATAAGCGCCCCACCATTTGTAAAGCTATGTGGACTTGTTGAAACAAATCAATTATTGAGCCTTTCAGTCACATTCATTTCCTCTGCCTTAGACCTTGTTTGTCAGTCCCTATCTTGCTTTCAGCCTCTAGGGTCCCCTTTCCTCACAGCAAGAGTCACTTCATCACCCCCATCTATGATCTCTGAGTCAATTACTCACCACCCAAAACCAGGTGAGTGCTCCCACCATCCCCTTCACTCCCTAGTCATCTGGCATTGAAATTGCCATTGGTTTTACCTGGAACCCAGTTAGAGAGTAGCGATCATATGCTCTTCACCATTGTACACAATCCCTAGCTCAGTCCCTGACACAGGCAAATTTCAGTAATATTTAGTGAATGGGTGAACACTACAAACTGAATGTGAAGCAGGAGGGATACAAAGAGCTCTAGCCCAGGACTCTGGAATTTAGCATCATCTTAATTGTTCCAACACTGCATTAGAGTCTCTAGGAGTGCTCCTCCTCCACGATGATTCTGTCCCTGAACCCCACGTCGCTGCTTTCTTCCCTGGTCCTGCTGAAAGGCTTGCCCCACCTGCCTACCAGGACACCCCATAACCTCAGGTCAGATCCTCAGATGCCAGGAGTTAGCTTGAACTCCTTGTCATTTAAAGCCACACCATTTGGAACCTGTGTTCTACCTGTTCTCAGTTAGCTACATGCATAGGCCTTGTCTGATGGAGACTAAGATATGTTCTTCAGGATAAGCAGATTGTGTGCCTCTCACTTCCAAATCAGTTGCTTTCATACAGCCCAAATCCTTTTAATTGCACACAATGCATGCTACACAACTCTTTGCAACTCTGTGGACTGAAGCCCTCCAGGTTCCTCTGTCCATGGCATTCTCCAGGCAAGAATAGGATCTCCTGGAGGAGGGCATGGCAACCCACTCCAGTATTCTTGCCTGGAGAATCCCATGGACGGAGAAGCCTGGAGGGCTTCAGTCCATGGGGTTGCAAAGAGGTGGACATGACTGAGCTACTAAGCACATGCGTACAAAGTTGCTTCAGTCGTGTCCAACTCTTTGTGACCCTGTGAACCATAGTAGCCCGCTAGGTTCCTCTGTCCATGGGATTCTCCAGTCAGGAATACTGGAATGGGTTGCCATCCCATTCAGGGGATCTTTCCAACTCAGGGATGGAACTCAAATCTCTTATGTCTCCTGCATCAGCAGGTGGGTTCTTTACCACCAGCACCACCTGGGAAGCCCTGCCACACAATAGTAATGATAGCACTGTTGAAGTCCAACTCCTATGAAACTTCTGGGAACAGAAATCAGAATAATAATCCAGATAGAAATCAAACTGTAGGATTTTTAGCCATACATTCATACTATGTGGAAAAACAAAAGCTCTTTTTTTCCCTCTAATCTCTCTCTCAAAAGGACAAAATTTTTCACTTTCTGGGAAACCACAAGTCACTTTCATCTGGTTTTCCCCCTAGTCCTCGCCTCTTTTTGAGCTCAACATTTCACGTGTTCATTTTGGGGAGATTCCATTGCAATACATCACCAGGAACACATGTGTTCCGCTGGGACATTATTCCCTGGAAGATGTGAATGGTGATGTAAATAACAGCATCATTGGAATTTGGAGAAAGTAGAGCAGGAAAGAAAGTTATGGTGAAATAAGGCAAAATCAGGTAACTATAATCAATATTTCTTCTTGGGGTAATGCAGAGAGTATTGATGCTGATAGAGAACTTCAGTGGTATTCATCAGCTGGAGCTGTCAGCAGAACATTAATTAAATGGCAGCTGCTGCTTTACCACTTGTAGGGGAGGGGAGCAATGCTGACTCCAAAATAGATTTCCGAGGATGAGAACATTTCCAGCTAATAAACCAAATAAGAGCCCAGTTGTGTTTTTGTTGTTTTTTTTTTTTTAATGAGTTTTGCAGCACATGAGTGAAGAGATGAGGAACTATTAGACTTGCGTTGATAGTTAGGTCTTATGCCACTACTTTTAAAGTAAGAGTTCCAGTCTGCTGTTGGAAATACACACATATCATGCTAATCACAGCTACAGAGTCCAGCTTCGCTTCCACTCAGTGAAGGATTCATTATTCTCTGATGTGCTAATGAACATTTAAGATGTCTGTTGATTTTTAACTTGTAATAAAAACAATATGTGGCCATTAAAGGTTTAGAAGCAAAGAAATAAACAACCTTGGTCACAGATTGTTATTCTCATGTTTTTATAAAAATTATGCTCCATCCAATTACTGATCAAAACTGTTCAGTAATGTTTATTCCTCAAATTCATGACATTTAACAGATTTACCTTATTGAGCACTTGTTTTGTGCCATGTACTAAAAAGAGTCCCAAGTCATACCTAAATCTATTTATCACATTAGTGTTTTGAATTTACATGTAAATATTTATCATGGACTATTTTTAATACTTTTTAAATCTTCACTTTTTGTTGAGTTCCTATCACTCTAAGAAATAGGTGCTACAGTATTTGCCATTGGTGATTTTCAACTTGGTAAAATTCATTTAACAGACAATGCATATAGATTTTCTCCAAGGTTTGAAAAAGCCTTCTCTATAGAATTTCAAACTTACAGAATCAATCAGAAAATTAATTCCATATATAGAACCTAAAAATGTAGATTTCAAGAGGTCTTTGGAATACAATGACCCTCCAGCCAATCAGTTCCATGGGAAAGACCAGCTTGTTTCCAACACACCTGCTGCTATAGAAGTGAAATGATTAATTCCTTCCTGTTGTTGATGTCATGAGAAGTTAGGAGGTGGTATGAAAGTCCAGACTGGGGGAATCCCAGGGAAAACAGTGAACACAGCCAAACTCACAGCATTAGGGGGAAAGTCAAGGTCTGAACAAGAAAGTAAAGTCTGTGGTTAGAATTTCTACGGAAAGGTAAAAACTATGTGTCCGAAGTTAAGACAGAAAATATTATATTGGTCTGCAAAAGAAAGACAGAATAAAAGAAACAGTTATTGGGGAAAATGGAATACACCGGAACAGTCCCTAAGAGAATGGGTTGCCTCCAACTGGCAAGCAGCAGACCAGTTAATGGAACTCAGAACACCAAGGCCAGCTGCCACAAGACCCCTGATGCTGAAACAGGGAAGCAGCTGCCGTTCAACACCTTACATTCTCAGAGTTGGCTCCAGAACAGCAAAGTGATTAAAAGATTAAGAGCACAAGCTGAGGAGTCCAGTTGCCTGGACTCAAATCACAGATCCACCACCTGCTTGTTGGAGGGCCTTGGGCGGTTCCCTCAGCATCCTCATCTGTAGAATGTAGCACATATGGATATCTACCTCATATCTGCCTTGTTAGTGCCTAATGTATAGAACACACTCAATAAATATCAGCTTCTTTGTTTTTTACTATGATCATGTGATAGAAAAGTTAATAGACTACGACTCTGTAATTTCCACCAAGTGACCTCTCTCCTCTTCCTAATACCTTCTTCTTTAAAATGAAAAGACTGTGCTAGATAACTGGTTCTCAACCCTGGATGTACATTAAAATCACATAAAAGCTTCTAAAATAGGTCCATACTCGGGCACCCACTCAGGATAGCTTGAATCAGAACCTCTGGGGCTCTGACTGGACACCTGCAGTTTCCAAGCATCCCAAGTGATTCTGCTGGACCAAGAGCATTTGGGACTGCAGACTCGATGGCCTGATGACCCCAAGGGAGCTCAGGGTCTAGAGGTTTCCACTCTCTTTGGTATGGGTGACTCCAGGACCTCAGCTGTATAATAATCAACAATCTGAGACTCAGAGCCCCCAGTTCCTGCTCAAAATCAGACCAGGTGTGGCAGTGCTGAGAGAGCTAGAAGCCTCACATCACAGAATGTCTTAATTATCATGCAGTTTTGGTGCCAGGAGGAATTTAGAATAATTGAATGAGGGAAAAAAAGTTATTCCAGAAGCCCACCAGTAAAGCGCATTTTCTCCAAAGGACATAAGCACTAATTCTTTCCCTCCTTTGACACTGTTACACCTTTTTACATAAAGACAGGGAGGACAAAAGAGAAATTCTTGGTTTGTTGTAAGAAAGTCAGGAGAGATCATGTGAATGAAAAAGAACACCTTGATGAAATATATCACTGCCTTTCTGGATTAACTAGGTCCCTGCCACAGAGCAAAGAGTGTATTTGCTTCAGGTGTTTAGCCTGTCAAGTAAGTAGTGCCCAAGTCCTGTGTGCTGACCAGTACTGAACAAGTAGGAGCAGGAGCTGGGGTGTGCTAGTATAGTTGTGACAAGATGCTGTTTGTAATTCATAGAATAGAACTTCTCGTGACGCTAGGAACACACTCATATGTTTACTTCACACGAAACATTCACATTCCTGAGATATTCAATCCCAGCACCTACGATATTTGATACACTGAAAAAGTAGAGTATTTATGGCCACTGGCATAAGAAAATGCAAAGCATTATCCTTTCCATCAAAACTGTATTAGAACTTCTCTCCTCTTATTAATACTTGAGACATTGCAAAAGTTAAGTGCCATGCAAGCAAATATAAACTCAAAATTTCCAATTCTATCCAGATAGTCAGATTTTTAGCATCATTTTAACTCTTGGTTTTATTGTTTTAGTTTTTATTGGGGTATAATTGATTTACAGTGTTGCACTACTTTCAGGTAACTTTTGGTTTTAATAAAGATAAAGGAATTAAACAGAATAAACAATAAAACATCTCATACCATTGTTCCACTGTAACAAACCGCTGACTGCAAGATATCAGATAATTTTCCTTAAACTATAGCAAGCTCTCTAGTTTTCAGAAGGAACAACATGCTGCCGGATTGACAACTCATCACCTAAACAAAGTCATTGGGAGCCAATAAGAGCTCTGATGGGCTTCCCAGGTGGCACTAGAGGTAAAGAATAGACCTGCCAATGCGAGAGACATAAGAGATGCCAATTTGATCCCCGCCTCGGGAAGATTCCCTCGAGGAGATCATGCAACCCACTTTAGTAGTCTTGCCTAGAGAATTCCAAGGACAGAGGAGCCTGGTGGGCTACAGTCCATAGGGTCACCAAGAGCTGGACATGACTGAAGTGACTTAGCATGCACAAGAGATCTTATACAGAATGAGACTTTCTGTCCCCTTCCTCACTGTCTCCCCCAACCAACTTACACAAACCACCAAGGCTTCTTCCAGAATTACTGCTACCAGCAGCTGCCGTAAGTATGTTGCAGGACTCTCTCCTGCACCACTTAACAAATGGAATGCCCATGACCAAGACAGAGATCTGCAGAGCATTTCATGACAATAGAAGGTAGAGTTCTAACTTGTCAACAGGAGCAACAGTACACCAAAACCTCCAACAGCATCAAAGGATTTCGCTACAACAGCACACATAATAGATCATAAAATCAAACGTTCCAAGGCCTCCTCTTTCAGAGAATCATCTCAGCAGTGTAGAAGCTGAACACTGCATTGTGCCATCGCCACTGGAATAAGAGTTTCTGTGTTCCAAAGACCCCAGGCCTATCTCCTCTTGGGCTGCCCAATTCCACTGGCCACTGCAGCTTCTGGCTCCACTTCAGGACCCAGGAGAAGAGCCCCAAATGGACTTTCAACCTTGAGTCTCTTTGTTCTTTGTCCTTCATGACTTCAGACTGCAGGGGCAGCTGACCCCCTGCAGGGTCACATTCTACACCTCTCACCAAAACCTCTTGAAACAGGAGGGAAGAGGGCAGGGCACAACTTCTGAAAGAATGACATATCCCAAGAACACAACATAAAACAATTAGAATCAAATGAATCCAAGATGGTAGACAAGTCAACGTCAACCAGACCTTGATCCTCACTCAATAAGCAAAGCTGAATGACATACCCAGAGGTGCCATGACTGTTCCAAGGCACCATCAAAGGACCAAAAAAGTGGGCAGTGGCCCAATTCCTGGACACCTCCACCCCTTCCCCAAAATAATTGGGATAATCCTCCCACTCTTTAGCCTATGAAATCACCCAGCCCATAAAAACTACCCACATCACATTTCACGGCCTTGTACTTGCCCTCTTCAATGGCCCACGCTCGGCCTGTGGAGTGTGTTTCTCTCCGAATAAATCTACTTCTTACCTATCACTTTGTTTCTCACTGAATTCTTTCTGTGATAAGACATCAAGAACCCGAGCTTCATTACTGTGCGTTTTGGGCTGGGCTCAAGTCCCAGTCTTAGGTAAACGGCTCCAGCCTCACAGTCATTGAAGTAGAGGTCCTCCTTGAACAACTGCTTCCTTTACCACTAAATAAAGGCAAATTGCTCAGGTTTGAATCTCAGATCTACCGCCCAGTTACTTGTCATCTATAAACCTAATTTTTCTAATCCACAAAACAAGAGATAAAAATAGTGCCTCATCAGATTGTTTTGAAAAGTAAATAAAATCATCCAAAATGCCTGGCACAGAATAATCTCCAGTGTCTGCTATTATTATCATCACTTATGTATGCTAAACAATTTTGCACAGCTCTAATAAAACATTATGTAGATAAGCTATATTAAAAAGTACCTATTATCATTATATTATCTTTTCTATCACTATAAAACAATTGGGATTCAGATGTCCCAGTCATTAATTGGAACACCTGGCATTCTGGGCAACTATCTATGGAATGAACAGAATATGGAAGGTGGGGATTTGTCACCAAAGTTGAGGGGCCCCCAAGGAGTGAATTCTACCAAAGCAGCTGGCTTCCTTGAGGGCCAAACAACAGGCTGGGACCCAAGCAACTGGCCTGGTGGTGTCCAAACCAGAGGATGAGCTCTATCAAGACAGCATGTGAAAGTCAAGCTTGTGTGTAAAGGCCACTCCCTCATCCAAATTCCAGGCTGCTCTTGAAGCATGTGTCACTCACTAAACAGTTAATGAAACACAAAGAGCCTTGAATATCTCCAGTGTCACATTTCAAGACTTATAGAATAATTAGGAAAAATCTGAGCTGGCAGAAGTCTTCCTGGCTTGCGCTGGCAGGCAGTCCATCTTTGTTTTCCTTTAGTGTGTGTTGTCGTCACAGTAACTGCAAGGCTCCAAATACAGGCCCGGGGTGTCATTTCCTCAGGTACTTAGGCTGCGACACTGAAATAGCATTATGAACTCAGCAATGCCTCTTCCTTTCCTGTTGTGCTGTGGTGCCTCAGTCAAAGAAGCAGGCCCTAAAATGAGTTACTGAAGACATAAGTGTATTAAAGAGATATAAAGAAAAATAAAGTTCATTTATCCCTATTACTGTATTGTCTATGACTCATGTGTATGTCAGGGTTGGGGAGGGGGGGACCTTATTTTGCAAAGATCTTTTAGATAAACAAGGCAAGTTGGCAGTAACTTGATTGTCTTGGTGATGTCAGTAGTCTACTGTTTTCAATCAAATTGTCTTTTGGTTTTAAATCTGTGGCAAATTATTTTTTAAAGAATGCATTTGGCCAACTCTGATATGTCCATTTCATGGCTTTCTTCCACCGTTTCCTTACAGAGATAAGTGACAGATAATTCACTACTTCAAAGTAACTTGGAAAGACTGAAAGATTGCAATTACAATTATTGAAAAAGCAAAAATAGACTACTTTCAAGTGTAGACATAGAAGGTCTTTGGCCAGCGGAGCAAAAATCGTCCTCATCTATGTTTTGGTGAAGGTGGTGGATGACAGCATTTAAGCAAAAACAAAAAAGTCCCTAAACCTTAAGGGCTCAATGAAAGTCAGACCACTTGAGATAAATTCCACAATAGCTTTAAAAATTCTTTTTAAAGTCTGTCTTTCACAGACCTCGGGAATACATAAATCACACAGTATTATGCACGTTGACACTATTTCCCAAAAAGGAAACACAACACCAACCTTCTCTTGACTTTTCAGTGCTGCTGTGGCTTAAACAAAGCTCTCGGGGACTGGAGTGCTGGTTAATATTGTGTTTCTTCATCTCTTTGCTGGGAGTTTCTCAAGTTCTGCAATCAGCTGGTCAAAAGCCAACTAGAGCTGCCTAATTCATGTTGGACTTTCCTAATTCTAAATTCTTACACAACTCGCTGCCTAGCCTTTGAAATTGCACTGCCTTAGCTGCCACCATGAGGAAAGCTGTATTCTGCCTGCAGCCTTGTCTCCTCTCTGAATAGCTAGAAAGTAGGACTGACCATTTAAGGGAAAAGAAGAACATGATCCAGTATATTTTCCTGAGGTTCCCATATTTTTGCTCTAGAATCTTTATAATGGATTCTAAAAAGCTAGGAAATTTCTTTTATTATTTTCTTCCTTTTCTTTCCTTCCTTTCTTTTTTCTTTCTTTCTAAAACAAGGTCTTCATTAGAGAATGATCATTCTGGAATTCAGTTTGCTTTATCTTTTAGAAACTCATCCTTTTGATCACAAAAAATAAAGTTAAATGGATAGGTCTAAACTGTAAGTACCCTGCATAAGGTTTGTTGGCACTAAAGTTACTAAGAAACCTCTCTACTTATAAGAGTGCTTCATATATTTTTGGTTAAGTTAAATACATATAATAATAAGCAGCCCCTAACATACTCGTACATCTTTATGATGGAACACTGTTTTTTTGCCTTGGAATATACGTTCTTGTCATGTTTAAGAAGAATGACTAGGATTAAGGGCAATGAATAGCAAGAATTCACGTGTATTTGGTGAGGTTGAAGGTAGTGTAAAATGACCTTTTCAGTCTTTTCATTTTTATCTGTTACTAGGTTAGTAAAACAAAACATCTAAAGGAATAAATAGAGAGTGATAAATTTAATAATATATCCCTCCTCGAAGGAGGAAGTCTCCCTTACATACATTACCAAGCATAGTTGGCTATAAAAGTGACACCCAAACTCTATGTATAAACATGCTTTATCTCCAACTGCAAATATAGAAACCAGGGAACCATCTATGCGGTGGGTGATTTCTTGGCTTTCTTAGTAATAATTCTATAAGACAGCACATTGCTGAGTGATAACGGAGGGACTGAAATATAAATTCCATACTAAACTATTGGCTTGAGCTCAAATTATGTCTTCTTAGAATACCCAGCCACGAAATATGTCTCTAATCTTTCCTATGATCTATGAATTTGATTTTACAGAGGGTCTTCATCTAAGAACTTCATGTGCAACAAAGAATAAAATAAATGATAAATATATTTAAGGCATAGTAATAGAGAAAGAATAACTTAAATTTATTGAAAAGTACTGGAAAATGATAAGTTTTATTAACTCATTTAATTTTCCAAATAACTCTTTGAGGAAAATAGCATTATTATTCCCATTTCACAGATGAGGAAACTGAGGCACAGGGGGTAATTTGCCCAGGGTCATGGTGAGCTGAAATCTGAATCCAAGCCATCTGACTTTCCTATGCAATTAGCCTTTCCTGTCTCCTCCATGTCCATGACATAACCTTTCTGTTACCTCTTCAACTCAGACACAGTGTAAGGAAACAACACATTTTTTTTTAAGGAAACAAAACGCATTTTATTAGCTTAGCTTTTATTCTATTGCTGTATATCTTAAAATAATTAATTTATAAACAAATGTATGTTGCAGGTTTTTAAATATTATTTTTCTAATAAGGTGTTACCAATTTTAAACTTTTTTGCTGAAACATTAATAGATCTCAACCTAAGCTTACCATTCATTTCCCATGATGCTGCTTTTTTAAAACGTACATGTTAGGAGACAAATAAGTGAAAATGTTGATTAAACAAGCTCTATAAAATCCTGTTTCTTAGGGCACCTGTTTTGTGAAGAAATGCTCATCTTTCAAAAAAGATAATTAGCATTAGTTTAGAATGTATATTTTACCACAAAGTTTCACTTCTAAAGAATAAGTAAGGGACTTCCCTGGTGGTCCAGTGTCTCAGACTCTGCATTTCCAATGCAGGGGGCTTGAGTTCAACCCCTGGTCAGGGAACTAGATCCTACATGCCACCACTAAAGATCTCCGATGCCTCAACTAAGACCCAGTGCAGCCAAATAAATAAATAAAAGAATAAGTAAAAATCATAACCACCAAGAAATCATTGTTAAATGAATATATTAACTACTTCATAAATTTCATTAGGAAAATCCCACAGTGGTTCTTGCTGAACACCCATTTAAAAGAGCAATTTTAAGATAACCTCCTTGGTTATCTCAAAATATAAAGAGAATGCTTTTCTTTTGGTGAACACAGAAAAAAAAGGGTTCAAAATCACAATTTGCACTTTATCTCACACAGTAAGGATATAGGTCTCATAAGTGATTTAAAATAAAACTGAGAAATGTCTTTTTAAAATAGCAAGGGAAATTTTTAAAAAAATGAACATGATATTTAAACATTTTAATGTTCAAGGCCAGATTTTAATTCATAATGATCGACAAATGGAAGGAATTATGATTTAAATGAATAGTGCCAAAAGTAACTATAAATAGAATCTAGTACTAAAAGATGATAAAAGTATACAAGTTACAGTATTTTGAAGTCTAGGTGTATACACAGGAGACGCAAGTATATTTACATATATGTGTGTGTATATAGTCTTTATATGTCCCCCTTCCTATTTCCTTCTTGAGATGCACATTATCTCCACAATCAACTACACGAGCATAGTTACAATCACTTGTAATTTTTCTATGCTTGTTAAACTATGAAGACCTTTCTTGAGAAATTTTTGAGATAAAAAGCTATTAACTGCATTTATAATTGCTTGTCTTAATTTTATACTAATCTATATGTTCTCTCATGCTCATCATTAGAAATCCAGAGCCAAAACTGTTCGTAGAACATCTACAAGATGCATGGCATGGAACAGCTTCAGAGCCAAAGGGTGTTTAGGATAATGCCTTGTACCTGGTTGCTTTCATAAAATTGCTCTGAATTTAAAGAGGGAAACCCCATTCTGTGGGTGCATGCGTACTCAGATACTTCAGTCCTGTCTGATTCTTTGCAACCCTATGTACTGTAGCCTGCCAGACTCCTCTGTCCATGGGGATTCTCCAGGCAAGAATACTAGAGTAGGTTGCCATGCCCTCTTCCAGGGGATCTTCCCGACCCAGGAATTGAACCCACATCTCCTGCACTGCAGGTGGATTCTTTACCCTCTGGGCCACCTGGGAAACCCAAACCCCACTCCAAAAGACCTTAATTCTAATAGAGCACCAAAAGATCCAAACTAAGAGGGAATCAATTCTAAAAGGTATGGTCCAGGAAATCACCGTGAAAGGGGAAGCCACTGTGGTGAGTTTTAAATAGTGGACTGTTTCTTCAGGAAAGAGGAGGAAATGTGTTCCAGGCAGGAGGGCACAAAATGGGCAGAGGTGGGGCACTGAAACTCACAATATGCAGGTGTTTGGAGAAGGGCCCAAAATCTGACCTATCTGAAGCAGAGGGACATTTGTTGTTGAGTAGTGGGAGCTGAGACTGGAAAAGTTAAGTATGTGCCAGATGATGGAAGGTTTTCAAAATACCCAGCCTAGGTGTTTGGCAGCAACTAGAAGCCGAAGAAGATAAGTGAGGAGTAAGAGAGAAAGCAAAGGAAAATTAACCCCACAGTCATGGAGTAGTGGGTGGCTTCCCATGTAGCTCAGTGGTTAAGAATTCACCTGCCAAGCAGGAGATGCGGGTTCGATCCTTGGGTTGGGAAAATCCCCTGTAGAAGGAGATGACAACCCACTCCAGTATTCTTGCCTGGGGAATCTCATGTACAGGGGAGTTTAGTGGACTACAGTCCATGGGGTGGAAAAGAGTCAAAGGCACAACTTAGCACCTAAACAACAACAACGTGTGCAAGGTGGTTTGCCTGGTAACGCGGGGTGGAGCAGAACTGTCATGATACAAACCAAACCCAGCATGATAGGAACAGATCTTACGGTGGTGGAGACAGAGCAGTGGAATCTCTTATGGTGAAGGGGAAAGGGACGACTCCAAAATAACACGGAAATGTGAACTTGAGTGAACAAGAGAACACAATCTATGCAGCTGATTGTGCATATACTGGAGGAAAGCACGTGCTCTAACCTGAGCTATTTTTGATTCTCAAGGGTAAACTTACAGTCATGAAGATAGTGATACTCAAAACTCAGTCCATCAAGAAACATGGCTTTTACTCAGGGCCAAATGCTGCACTCTGTTATCCTCACACTGTTCCACTAACTCCAAAAGAAATTACCCGCCTCCAAAATCTACTAATGGCAGATTTTGGCAGTACACATACATTTGTAAGCCAACGGTGTGACCCTTCATAAGATAAAAACAAGAAAAATGTAAAGCATTTACTTCAGATTTTTCAAAACTCTTTAAAGACAAAGATGCTGCATCTCCACTGAAGTATTAGAAGTTTCATTCTCTGACATCAAGTTTCCACAGAGTGCATTTTGCACTGTTACATTCATTATACATGATTAGCTGCATTTACTTTGTAAACTAATAGCACAATCAGAGTCATGAAATATAATACATACTGAAATGATGTACTGTTTCATTTTTCCCAGCATATGATATATAACCTTTAACTAGTTTTTCTTTAAATGGGAACATTTACTGGAAGAGTTGATACATTCCGGTCAACAATGTGTTTAAAACTGGCCTTGGGTAAATTATTTCTTTAAAGTTGACAAAATAGACTCAAATTGCTTTTAAAATGTTCATTTGTGTCTTCTTTGAAATTATCCTTGGTTTAGAATATTCATTCAAACAATCATGTTTACCCATAGGAACAAACTTCTTATGCAAATCCAACCCAACTACAGACACAAGTTATCAACTAACCATGTCATCAACGTGCAGCCATAACTTTTGTCAGAGTCAGTGTGATATTGATCACTCTAAGCAATTCTGATAAAACTGCAGGGCAACTCCTGGAAGTAGAGACAATACAACGGATGAAAAGAGGATTCCCTTCACACTAGGGTGAACACATTCATACTCAAATATGTGCAACTTAAGAAAGAATTTTTCTAATACACTCAATGTGAGTTTTAAAAATCAGGATCTATCTTATCTGTATACAAGCAATTACTCAAAAACCACACCCACAAAATAACATTCTCCTGCATAGTTTATATTCAACAACTGCAAAAGCAGTGATTTGAAACCGGGCATATCTTGTGCCTAGTCAGAAGCGCTTGGGGTGACTGTAACGTAACCAGGTCAGAACCAGCACGAGGTGTACCAGTGTAATCAGAGACGCGGGCAAGGGGGAAGCGGCAGCCAGGCGAAAGGACGGCAACAGAAACACACGCAGGACTTCCCTCTCATTTACCACACGAGCTGCTCAGCGAGTCTCATCACATGGAAGTGCTTTTGCTTCCAGGGAAAATATCCCCTCCACTGGTTAGCCATCCTCACTGTGAAAGGACTGTGCAGTTGCCCTTTGTCAGATTTCTTTGACCTGCCAGAAAATGATAACTTGGCAGAAATACCTTGATGGCTATTAAAGCATCGTTAACAATCCTCGTGTTTAAAAAGCGATCGGGTAATTCTGAGAAAGAAATGCCTTTCTGATTCTTTAAAAAAAATAATGCAGGGATTGTCCTCAGTTTCAAATGTGTTATCAGGTAGTGGAACAGTGAGACTCAAAGGAAACAGACAACAGAGATTCGGAGAGAGTTCTCTTCTTGTGGAAGCAGAAATTTCTTAAGAGTTAAGTAGCTGTGCATTTCGGTCTTACCTGACTGGCAGGCAGCTCGTCTAAACCAAAGGTACGTCCTTTACGGAGGTAGCTTATCCTTTGAAGAACCCAGTAGCTTGCCCCACAGCCCAGGAGAGACTGGAGTCCTGGAAAACCATCCAGCCCAAAAGAATACAGAGGAAAAAGCTTTTCCCACTTTCTTTCCTAGGACTAGCCAATAGCTGAAGTCATGCAGGAAACGGGGTAGCAGAGAAGGGAAAGCGGCTCCTTCTCCCTGAAATCCCGATCAGCAGCAATTGGAGGCTGTTGTATCTCTCCCACCCAGACTTTTGTTTAAAAGTTTTTTCAACTGTTGCTAGGTGTTGTTGGGTTTCTGAGATTAGGTTTCTCGTCTTCTGCTCCCTTCACAGCACTGTCAGAGCTATGACTTTGTCGAGGAGCTGAGCTCGCGTGTGCTATATTTAACCAGTGTTCTCAGCAAGTCAAGCCTGTCAACAGCTGAGAAGTTTGGAGCCGGCTCTGCTCAGTTCCTCGGCAGCCGGGTTATCAGTGGATACGGCTCTCTGCTCGCCCCGGAAAAGATTGCGGGGAAACAGCAGACCCTTTTAAGGATTGCTGCTCATTACACAGACATAATTATTGCTGGAAGCCCTTAAACGCCGAGTGTGATTTGGAAGTCAGGTTTTTAACGTCGGAAAAGAAGCGGCGGCAGTTGCCTCCAGCAGAGCAATTTACCAATGCAATATTCTCCTCAATTAGGCTTTCTGAGATCAACCTTCTTAGATAGAAAAGACTTTAAAAAAAAAAAAGTAAGGCGATCGTTGGGGAAATTCACAGTAAGAGATCAGTCTCAAGCAGTTTTTTTACATTGATGTGTTACATACATAGTTAGATTACATTCATAACTGTCATATCAGACCTAATCAGCTTTTATACCTGTTATTAAGGTAGGTTTATCATAAAGGAATGTCTGTAACATAACGTTTTTGAAAGGAAAATCTTAGTGTTCTCCCTGAGATCATTCATTCAAAGCAAGAAATAGAGAACTCTCCAGGAAAACCAGGACTGGAGACACCCCTGGTTGTCGACAGCCTTGTCTAATCATTAACCCTGAAGTCTCCAAAATGAGAGTGGTCACTTCTACCCAGAACTCCAAAATGAAGAATGCCTTCAGATATTTTTATTTGCTTTATTCTGTGTCATAAAATAACATGAATCTGCCAAGATCAAGAATCATGAAAAAATGTGTGTTTAAGGCTATTATCAGAAATGCCTCACTAATTACCCATGTGGAATTAACAGTAAGAGGAGTTAAGAGAAAAGGAAGGGACACACACACAGGCTATTATTGGCTAAGACACCAGAATATTGCCCTGAAAAAAAAAATCTCATCGATATCGCTAAAAATGTTGACCCCTTTCCTAAGACAATTTTATCAGTTTAATGGTATCTTTTCTCTTGACAGGGAAACTAAATTTGGACCAAGGAGGCATGTAACGGCATAGATTTAATATTTTAAGTACTCCATACTTGCAGCAAGGGAACCCTGATGGAGAACCCTAATGTCTGTCTGGGAAAGGCTGCCACTTTTCACAAGGGGCGTGTGTATCCTTTTTAAAGAAATGACACTCACCTTTAATGTCAGCTGATCCCACACCTCAACCTATTAGAAAATGTCTCAGCTGTTCCCATGCCATCTACCTCACTAACAGCATTCATCTTCTCTCCCTAATTTATTTAGTACTATTCACATATAAAATTTATATAGTACTTCTACTACATTTATTTAGTACATATAAATGCATTATTTAATACATATATTTAGTACTAATTCATTTAGTACTACTTACTACATTATGCAGTACTATTTACTGCATATAAAATTTATTTAGTACTATTAACATAAAAAAAAAAAAAAAAAAACAGAGACATTAGTTTGCCAACAAAGGTCCCTATAGTCAAAGCTATGGTTTTTCCAGTAGTCATGTACGGATGTGAGAGTTGGACCATAAAGAAGACTAGATGCTGAAGAAATGATGCTTTTGAACTGTGGTATTGGAGAAGAAACTATTGGGGGTCCCTTGGACTGCAAGGAGAGTAAACCAGTCAATCCTAAAGGAAATCAATCCTAACTATTCATTGGAAGGACTGATGCTGGAGCTGAAGCTCTAATACTTTGGCCACCTGATGTGAAGAGCTGACTCATTAGAAAAGACCCTGATGCTAGGAAAGTTTGAGGGCAGGAGGAGAAGAGGATTACAGAACATGAGCTGGTTGGATGGCTTCACCAACTCAATGGACAGGAGTTTGAGCAAGCTCTGGGAGATGGTGAAGGACAGGGAAACCTGACATGCTGCAGTCCATGGGGTCACAAAGAGTCAGGCACGACTCAGCAACTGAATAACAACAATGTATAAAATGACGTTTGTTCAGATTCTTAGTACTTCTGGGTCTGGGCCAACCTTGATTTTTTAAAAAAGACTTCTATTAAGATGAAAGCATTCTTATCAACTATACTACAATGGAAAAAAAGATGAAAGCATTCTTATAAGAAATTAGCTTTCAGAACTCTAATGGATCTCTCAGAGATAATCTAGCCACAGTCTTCTAATAGGAAATGAAAGTGTGCAACAGGGCTATGAGACCATTTAGAACCACTAGGAGAACTTTGTGAAAAGTTACAAAGGGGTGAGCTGTGGGGAGATCATTGTTCGAAAAAAGCCCACATGCAATAGCCCCCAGTTCCCTAAAGAGGACTTGGGGAATGTATATTTCATACCTCCTGGGAGTTCACTTTACCAATGTCCCCAGCCCAAATTAAGCAGAGCAGCAAGTTAGCCAAAGTCAAGAAAAACAGGGGCAATAACCCACTTTGCCTTTATGGTCTAGATAATTCCATTATGAGAGAGATAGTTATTTATTTCTTCCTTAACTGTCCAAACAATTACAGGTTTTAGTGGGGTCTTTTTCCTTTTTTTATGAAAAGCTAGTCCCCACTGTTGTTTTCTTTAACCTTTGGACTAGCTGTTCATTGTCCACTGTTAGTTCATTTTTAAAATGTGGTGAGAGGCAACAACATATAGAGTATTTCATATAATTAGATACTGTTGCTGCCTTCAAATCATGTTCTTTAATTATGGTAGCATGTGTGCTGGTCTGACTCAGAACTTCAACATCATCAGTCTTTCTCTCATTCTGTTTCAGACAGACAGACACACACACACACACACACACACATACACACACGCTCTCTCTCTCTCTCTCTCTATAAAGTGAACCTATTTTGAAGCCTTCCCTCCCACCCCCTGGGAATGATTACTCAGACAAAAGCATTTCCTACATTATCCACAGAGGAAGTAGTGCCGTTAGGAACTATTAGAGATTTGTGTTTTGTATACAGTCAACAAGGAACTGATTTTTCAACACACATTGTTAATGTATTACCATTCAGCTGCATTTTTTCCCAGTCTTAAGTGTGAGCATTCTGAGAAGCTCTGATAAACTTACAACTAAAGCTGAATTTCTCAATTTCAAGAATGAATCATGATGAAACTTCTTGATAAGAAGATAGATTAATGTTATCAGTGAGAAAAAAGGCAGATGAAACAAATAAGGGAGTTGGCAAATGATGCCTACAACCATTTCTAAACCAAAATATACCACATGGTTCATTTTAAGAGGCACAGTGATTTTTAAGTTAAAATTTTATGTTATTTAATACATGCAGTGAAGAGAAAAATAGACTTTGACTTGGAAAAAATGTACAAGGCAACTGGGGGTTGGGGAGTGCAGCTCACAAGGGGAGTTTCCAAACATGGCCTGGACCACATACTGGCTGGTTTAAGACTGGAATACAAGCTCCCAGGAAGCATAGAATGTTTCCTGTTTGTTCCTTACTGAATAGTCAAACACCTATAGTCATGTGTTCAATAAATAAGGATGATTGAAAGAACAATCGAACATACAAAAGATCAAAGAAAAGATGGAGAAAACTTTAGAGCATATTATCTATAAACTTACAAAAAATGCATTCTGGGCTCTTTGGACAGAGTTGCATCATTGTTAGCTGCATGTTCAAAGTTGTAGAAAGAAAACTTATAAATTAATTATTTTGAAATTTTTAAATTTCAAGGAAAAGTAATAGAATTCAAGATAATAATATAAAAATGCCCATGCAGAGTTCTAAGCCTGCCTAGCATATACAAACCTATTTAAATCTACTCATAACCCAGTGAAGTGGGCATTATTATTACCCCTCATTTTACAGATAAGAAAACTGAGGCATAGAAATATTAAGTAACTTGTCCAAGGTCACAAGTTAGTAAGGATTTGAACTAGGGAATCTGGTTCCAAAAAGTTGTGGCCTTTTCTTAACAGTCACTGAGAGTCAAAACATATAGACTTCTCTATATTGTACCTGAATATATATGCTTCTGAGAAAAAAAAAATACACTTAAAACTTCACAGCTTTGAAGCAGACAGAAAAAAGTGGCATAATTTCATGATCAGCATAGTAAAATAAAAGTTTATTGGAACTGAAGTCTTGTTGAATACCAGAAAAGAGAAAATTGGACTGAAAAGAAGATAATTGCTTTGAGGGGGAAAAAAAATCTATTTTTAAGCAAAGGATATGAGCTGTTCAGTATTCTCTCTAAAACAAACAATGCGTGATGAATGAGTTCACTGCTCAGTGAAATTCTAAAACTGCATTCTAAAAATATAATTCTGGTCTATGATTTGATAAGCAACTCAAAAATGCTTATGAGCTATGCATTCACAACCAAAACTTCTCAAAGACAAAAATAATGGGAATGAAGGGAGTATTATACATTAGCTCATTCTTTGGTATCAAAATTATATTGTGATACATTTGCTATGGTCAGGTTTAACAATTTTCAAATAGTTGCATTTTCTGTTAATCTAGCTATGCTTCTATTTAGATTTTATAAAACTTCAGAAGATATAGTACTGATACATATATTGTAGTATCTACATTCATAATAGAATAAATACTTTGCCCTATTTACAAATAAAATAGTGTCACACTTACATATATTTGTAAAATTATTCAACTAAATTATCTTCCCAATAGCTTCAGAAAAAAAGAGAGGCAAGACTAAGTTTTAAAAGTTAGATAATAATAATAGATAATAATTTTTTGCACTGGATGAAGCACAGGCTGGAATCAAGATTGCTGGGAGAAATAGTAATAACTTCAGATATGCAGATGACACCACCCTTATGGCAGAAAGTGAAGAGGAAGTAAAGAGCCTCTGGATGAAAGGAGAGAGAAGAAGCTGGCTTAAAACTCAATATTCAAAAAACTAAGATCATGGCATCTGGTCCCATTACTTCACGGCAAAAAGATGGGGAAATAATGAAAACAATGACAGACTTTATTTTCTCAGGCTCCAGAATCACTGCAGATGGTTACTGCAGCTGTGAAATTAAAAGATGCTTGCTCCTTGGAAGAAAATCTATGACCAACCTGAGTGAGTGAGTGAAGTTGCTCAGTCGTGTCCAACTCTTTGTGACCCTGTGGACTGTAGCCCACCAGGCTCCTCCATCCATGGGATTCTCCAGGCAAGAATACTGGAGTGGGTTGCCATTTCCTTCTACAGGGGATTTTCCCGACCCAGGGGTCTAACCCAGGTCTCCCGCATTGCAGGCAGACACTTTAACCTCTGAGCTACCAGGAAAGCCCATGACCAACCTAGACAGCATATTAAAAAGCAGAGACATTATTTTGCCAACAAAGGTCCATCTAGTCAAAGCTATGGTTTTTCCAGTAGTCATGTATGGATGTGAGAGCTGGAACATGAAGAAGGTTAAGTGCCAAAGAACTGATGCTTTTGAACTCTGGTGTTGGAGAAGACTCTTGAGAGTCCTTTGGACTGCAAGGAGATCCAACCAGTCCATCCTAAATGAAATCAGTCCTAAATAGTCATTGGAAGGACTGATGCTGAAGCTGAAGCTCCAATTCTTTGACCACCTGATGCGAAGAAGTGACTCATTAGAAAAGGCCCTGATGCTGGGAAAGATTGAAGGCAGGAGGAGAAGAAGATGACAGAGGATAAGATGGTTGGATGGCATCACCGACTCCCTGGACATGAGTTTGAGCAAGCTTTGGGAGTTGGTGACAGACAGGGAAGCCTGGCATGCTGCAGTCCATGGGGTCACGAGGAGTCGGATGTGACTGAGCGCCTGAACTGAACTGAGCAAAGTAAGCAGTTTACATGCATGTATTAGACATTAAAATCCCTACTTCCCTGTTTATGCGCTTGAAAGTAGGTTAGTAGAACTTAACCCTGAGAGTTATTATAGGACCATATTCTGCATATGCATACAGTTCACAAGCATCTTATTTTCTGACAAGGTCAGATAGCATTTGCCTGAGTGTATTTCCTTCTTCCTTTCCTATTCTAGAGTCATCCCCCACTGTTGTTCAATACTCTAAATCTCAGTTGTAATGAATAAATTTTAACAAGTTTTTTAAATGGAATGAGATATTTCCTCTCCAAGAAATAGATACAGAATAGGAAAACCAGTGATTGGGGCAACAAAGCCATGCAGAATAATATACTTTTCTCCATAAAGCTTATGGGTTTGTATATATACACACTTTTGTAGATAATTATAGTTAACTGAAAAAAAAAATAAACTGCCTTGAAAGCACAGTAGTTAAGACCTCTGACTCTGGAGTCAGGCAAAGCTAGTTTGAATTAAGACTGCACTGTTTTATTTCCTTGTGAATTTAGCAAATTATTTTATTTTACACATGCCTCCTTTTCCTGTCCTATAAGATTAATTAAAGAAGTCAGGACTGTTCATAATAACCAAACACTAAAAACTCTCTAAATGCTTTCTACAGTGGAATGGTTACATAGTGGCACAGTTGGACAACAGCATGCTATACGTAATGAGGACGAACATATAAAAATACAGATAAATCACTTGAGCAAAATGTTAAATGAAAGAAGCCAGACCCCAAACAGTAAGTACCCTGTGTGAGTCCGTACATACCAAGTTCAAAGACAGGCAAAACTCATCTCTGGAGATGGAACACGAGACAGTCTTTACCCTTGGAAGGGGGGGACATAGCTGGAAATGTACAGGGGGGCTTCTGTGGCACAGCTGATGTTCTAGATGTACCAATGGGTTCAATTTGCAAAAACATTAAGTTGTACACCTATGATTTATGTATTTTTTGTCTGAATATTGCTATTTAGTAAAAAGTTTAGAAATTAAAAATAATTCTAACTATATTCTAACTAAGAGTTCTTATCTTCTGAAATATTTACAGATAAAATGATATCTGGAATTTCCTACAAAACAATGTAGTGTGAGGGGAGGAAAAGTGGGAAGAGGCTAATGAAACAAGGCTGGCCATAATCTACAGTTATTGAACTGGGCAATGGGTATTCATCACAGCATTCTCTTTACTCTCACGCTTAAGTTTCCTATAATAAAATGTCTTCAAAATGGTGCTTACTGTCAGACACATAAGTAGGTATACAATAAATGCTAGTTATTTTTTCATTATTAATATTAATGTGACTGCAATCTTAAAATATCGCTATGAACTGAACTCTTTGGACCCAAGTGAGTCTTTACTTGGAAAACACATGGAATTCCCCTGATGTCATGAGCTAATTAAGAAGACAACTGGATTAGTATTAAAGACACACTATTAGGGACTGAGATCAAAAGTTGAAAGAGAAAAGAGCAAGGAAAGTAAAAAAGTCCTGCCTGAGGCAAATTAGTCCTTAAACCACGGGGGAAACAGACTTCATTCTTGCTTTCATCAACATACGGATTTGACTATCTGATAATGAAAGAGAAAACTGTCAAGAAAGTAAGATGGTCTAGGCTTTAAAAGCTGTAGGCCAACAGACGTGGTTACTAACGGGAAATGTCGTTACAAGGGTGAAAGACTCAGGGTGAACAATGCTCAGAAATACTTAAAATTGATATCCATTTATAGCTGAGCAGGCCCTCAAATGCATAATATTTGCATTCTTTACCTCTTTCATCTGAAAATGTGGTAACAATTCATCTGGGAGAGCTGGAACAAATAATCAGGGATAGGAAAGTGTTTTGAAATGATGAAATAACTAAAACTTTTGTACCTCAAAGCTTTCCTTTTAGACACCTACCTTGATGACTATGAGGTAAGTCAACCATATGATGAAATGATGAAGAAAGTTCTTTAAATGCCTAGTATTAAACAAATATAAAAATCTGAATCAACAGAATGTAGAAATCAAAATCATTAGGTAGAGTGAGATCATAAAAAAGAAAATGAAAATCCTAAAGCAATTGTTTTTTAAAGCAAATTTAACTCTATACCTTAATTATACATTCCTTGTTTATCCCTCAGTTACATCTGACTCTTTGCGGCCCCATAGGCGATATAGTCCATGGAATTCTCCAGGCCAGAATACAGGAATGAAAAGCCCTTCCCTTCTCCAGGGGATCTTCCCAACCCAGGGATCAAACCCAAGCCTCCCAAATCGCAGGCGGATTCTTCACCAGCTGAGCCACAGGGAAGTCCAATAATACTGGAGTGGGTAGCATTTCCCTTCTCCACGGGATCTTCCCAACCCAGCAATCAAACCAGGGTCTCCTGCATTGCAAGCAGATTCTTTCCCAACTGAACTATCAGGAAAGCCCAATTATAAATTCCTTGTAGAATTTTTAGCCATAAAAATAACATTGCAGAAGAATATTAAATTATTTAATGAATCAGAAAGAAATTCCCCCAAATTTAAGTGAAAACAGGAGATAATAAAGTAGCATTAATGAATTATTGTATTATCACATGGCAGTAGATATATTGAAAATAGGTATGATATAGATATAAATATTCCATCCCACACCATGACATGTATTTCTTACAGAAATACATACATATATATGTAGATGTAGATTTGTATCTGAAATACATAAATGGCAATAATTGTAATCATCTTTTCCTATGTTTTCTAATTTTTTAATTGGTGTTTTGTTTTCACAGTAAAAAAAAATAAGATTACTTAAAATCATTTTTCATTGGTGATTTTCCAGTATTTTGCTGAGGTGGGACTTGAAGACCTGTGTTTGGTATGACTTACCTTTCTTGTTATTATTCAGAATTTCAATAAACTAGCCTTAGAATAACTTAATGATTGAACAAAAGAACACAGCTGAACTTCGTCTAGTGTGGGTCTGGCATTCATTAATTGAGTTCCTCTCAATATTTGCTCACAAATAAGGAACAGAAAAAGGTCATATTTTCATGATTCTTCCAAATGAACTACAGTTGCTTTGCTTTGCATGCTTTTTCTACTTTATTATCCTTACAAATGTCTTCATTCTTCATACCATTACATCATTGCGTTTGCTTCTCTAACTTTCTCCCATGACATTTTCCCTCTGAGCCATAGATTGTGTCTGGGCCCTGCCTGGACATTCTGCAGGGTGCCAGGAGGAAATACTTTCAGCTTGGGGGCTTACCTGAGGAAAGGTTCCAGCCATTGTGCTGCCGTGGACTGAGGGCAACTGGGGACAGAGAAACACTTTTTGCTCTCCCCCAGCAATATCTGGAATATGACATCACTATCTGAATATGTCTCATGGTAGACCGAGCCCTGGGAAAAAGGACAATTTGCTCTGACTTCAACTAGTGAATGATGTTTTCTAAATGACTTAATCCCTCTAAGCCTGTCTCTTCCATGGACAAGTGGAGATATTGGAATTTAATCTACACACCCCACCAGCAGTCTGTATCCCCCACCGCTGTGCCAGTCACATCTCACGAGCTAATGGTGAGCCAGTGCCCTAAGAGTGTTCGTGGAGCGCGAGCGGGGACAGGGGCTCACCGCCGTCTACTTCCACTACCGAAAATCATTTTCGTTGCCCGAAATCAGTTTTGTTAACTAAAACGTGTTCCTTGTTAGAAGCTTTGATTCTAACATAAACATCTTTACAAAACATAATTTACTGCCTAGGCTTTTCTGTAACTTTCTAAACTGTTGAAAACACCATAGACCATGTAAAAATAGGAAAGCAGGAACGTTTGCTTTTCAAAACTGCTGATTAAATTAGTTGTAGTCTTGCTTAAGGGGGGGAGAAAGTTAGTTTCCAGGCCAAATTTTGCTCCTTTATGCCAACAAATAGTATTCTAATCCTCTGCCTGTGTGTGCTTAGAAATCCTGTCATCTGTAAAGCAGGTGCATTCGAATGTAAATTTGACTGACAGTCTTTGTCAGAAAATGAATGCATGCGTTATGGAAGCAGTGGACATAAGCCACACACCCAAACTCTGCACCTCCAGATGTTTTCAGATTGTAAACAACTAGAGGGAATGAGAGGACAGGCTTTGAGGAGGGAGCTGACAGTGAGTGGTGACAGACGCATAGCTCATCTCAGCGCCAGTTCAGACCTGCAGGCAAGAGGGCTGGTCCAAAGCAGACCAGTCTCCTCAAGAACACATGACCTCTATATTTGCCTTTGTGGAATTCGATCATAATTTGCTATAGAACTTATGTAACATTCAAATGGGGAGCATTTCCTCTGTGTGAGGCGTTTCCTGTGTGCGATGCTTTTCGGTTGAGAGCCTTTCCATCCTCCCCCCCCCACCCCTTGACGGGACATTTGGCAACATCTGGAGACATTTTTGCTTGTCACAAGTGAGGAATGTTACTGGCATCCAGTGGGCAGAGGCCAGGGATGCTGCTAAATATCCTACAATGCGCAGGACAGCTGCCCAAAGCAAAGAATTATCCAGCCAGAGTGTCACTAGTACCAGGGCTGAAAAACCCAGCAAGCAGTAAAGGATTAAAGACAAGGATACAGAAGAAACTGCCCTCAAGAGCTTAGAGTCTGGCAACGAAGATGAGGCAGATATACAATAAAATGGGCAAAGCAAGAAGGGTTATAAACTAGACAGAGGAATGATTACTTCAAGTTTCAGGGGTCAGGGGAAACTTTGAAAAATAAAACTGTAAATATCCATCTTAATATAATATAATAGCCAAACGTGAAAGTTACTTATTTTTATATTCTGTTTTCTATAAAGATAAGTTAACCACCAAATGCTTAGAAAAAACATGCCCTCTATCCCTGAAACTGAGGTCCCCCGGTGGTTCAGATGGTAAAAGCGTCTACTTGCAATGCAGGAGACCCAGGTTGGATTCCTGGGTCGGGAAGATCCCCTGGAGAAGGAAATGGCAACCCACTCCAGTATTCTTGCCTGGAAAATTTTATGGATGGAGGAGCCTCGTAGGTGACTGTGGGGTCGCAAAGAGTCGGACATAACTGAGCGATTTCACTTTCACTTTCATCTCTGAAACTACATTAAATTCCCTGGAAAAATGAAGTTGAGTAAAACAGAGTCACTATCCTCTGGCGCTCGGAGTAGAGTTACATCTCCAAATGCATGTAAACATTATCAAGATTCATTTCTCCAAAGATATCATGAGAGCAAATTATGTACAAACACTGTGTGTGGCACAGAACTTAAGCAGGCAATGTTCCTTCCCTTGTAGAACATATTATCTCTTGTGGGGAAGAGACAGAAATCAAACCAGCAAATGCATGATTTCAGTGTGTGACTTCTATTTCTAAAACTATTAGACTATCCTCCAAAAATCCTGAAAATCTCCTCCAACAAAGCGCCTAGAAATGCTAGCTAAAATACCACTAACATTCTTTTTGAAAACCAGCTGAGCATGAAAGGAGCCATGGGAAACCAGTAAGTGCCAAAAACAAAGAGGGAAATGAAAGCAAGAGCAGGGAATGTCAACTGACAATCAGATCCCTGGGGCTTGAGAAGGGGGTTATTAGTCTCGAAAATCAAGAGATCTTTTTTACTGAAATAGGATATGAAGCCTCAGATCTCTGAGATTAAGATCTGGAAGTGAGACCCCTGAATAAAGCTAGGACACTTGAACTTCAAGAAAAGAAAATAGCAGACATAGGGAAATAAGAAGGAAGCTTATCTATCTTGGCCTGGGCTGGACAAGGGAAAAAGATAGCCTGTGCTGAGAGTTCATTACCATAAGCCAAGTTTAGGTAGGTTTGATGAGCAAATGTACCTCACTCAGGTTGTCCGAGAAATCCCAATCCAAGATGTCACTGTAAGAAGCTCCAGATTGGTGATCCCCACTGATTATCTGTCCATCCATGCAGCCCACCCTTGGGGCCAGCTACATACATCCCTACAGGGCTCATCATAGCACATGGTCAGCACTAAGTTGCTCCACCTCACATGCTCCCCATCCTTTCTCCTTCCTCTCATCTTTAATCTCACTGCCCAGGAATGATACCTAGCAAGTACAGCTTCATATAGTCCTTGTCTTGGTTGCTGTTCAGTTGCTAAGTCGTGTCTGACTCTTTACGACCTCATGGACTGCAGCATGCCAGGCTTCCCTGTCCTACACTATCTCCTAGAGTTTGCTCAAACTCAAGTCCATGGATGACTCAAACTCATGAGTTGGTGATGCCATCAAACCATCTCATCTGCTGTTGCCCCCTTCTCCTCCTGCCCTCATTCTTTCACCTTCATCAAGAGGCTCTTTAGTTCCTCTTCACTTTCTGCCATTAGAGTGGCAACATCTGCATATCTGAGGCTATTGATATTTCTCCCAGCAATCTTGATTCCAGCTTGTGATTCATGCAGCCTGGCATTTCTCATGATGTACTCTGCAGAGAATTTTTTTTTTTTTTCTTTTAAATTGGTTTCTTTTTTTTTTTTTTTTTTAATTTTTTATTAGTTGGAGGCTAATTACTTTACATCATTACAGTAGTTTTTGTTATACATTGATATGAATCAGCCATGGATTTACATGTACTCCCCATCCCAGTCCCCCCTCCCACCTCCCTCCCCATCCCATCCCTCTGGGTCTTCCCAGTGCACCAGGCCCGAGCACTTGTCTCATGCACCCAACCTAGGCTGGTGATCTGTTTCACCCTAGATAATATACATGTTTCAATGCTATTCTCCTGAAACATCCCACCCTCACCTTCTCCCAGAGTCCACAAGTCTGTTCCATACATCTGAGTCTCTTTTTCTGTTTTGCATATAGGGTTATCGTTACCATCTTTCTAAAGTCCATATATATGTGTTAGTATACTGTAATGGTCTTTATCTTTCTGGCTTACTTCGCTCTGTATAATGGGCTCCAGTTTCATCCATCTCATTAGAACTGATTCAAATGAATTCTTTTTAATGGCTGAGTAATATTCCATGGTGTATATGTACCACAGCTTCCTCATCCATTCGTCTGCTGATGGGCATCTGGGTTTCTGCAGAGAATTTAAACAAGCAGGGTGACCATATACAGCCTTGACATGCTCCTTTCTCAGTTTTGAACCAGTCCATTGTTCCATGTCGAGTTATGTTGCTTCTTGACCAGCATACAGGTTTCTCAGGAGGCAGGTAAGGGAGTCTAGTATTCCCATCTCTTAAAAAATTTTCCACAGTTTGTTGTGATCCACACAGTCAAAGGGTTTAGCGTAGTCAGTGAAGCAGAAGTAGATGTTTTTCTGGAATTCCAGGTAACCTGAGCTAAATTGAGGACTCTTGTAAGAGAAGGCTTATTTGAGGAACTGCTGTTTTAACCCAAGACCTGGAGGGAAGAAGGCCATGCAGACTATAGTAGGGAGAAGTAATCCATGTCCAAAGGCTCTCATGTGGAAGACAGCACAGAACCTTCAAGAAACATAAACAAGGCCACAGCAGGACAGAGCATAGGAGAGAGGAGTTTGGAAAGCTACACTGAGTCCAGTCATGTAGAACAGAGGTCTCAGGCCTGGATCTGGTTCACAGCTCTGGGTGTGTGTGTGTGTGTCTGTTCATGCGTGTGTGTTTATTATCTGCCAAAAGTTGAAAATAAGGAGATATTGCATAATAATTTCTGAATTTGCAAAAAAATTGCAAGATTTGTCAGCAGTGGGCCTGTATCCTTACGTGGCAACCATCAGCTGGACCTATCCCTCAAGGTGATGGTTGTCTCAAGACAAGGCCTGTGACCTCAAGTTCACCATTGTCTCAACCTAGCCTTTTTCATTCATTTGTGTTGCTAGTGTGACCTCCATGGGGGGGTTGAGTTTATAGCTCCTAATTTAGAGCTATAAGGTTATGGGGTTTAAAAAAAAAGTTAGACTTTATTCTAAGACAAGGATAGTCCTTGAAGTATTTTAAGCAAGAGAATGATGTGATCTGATTTATATACACTCCATGCACTGTAAGGGGGGAAAAAAAGACTAGAGAGGACCAAAAATGGAAAAGAGGATACAGATGAGAAGACTATTACAAGAATCTGGGTGAAAGATCACAGTGGCTTGAAATAGAGAGGTAGCGAAGGAGATGAATATGAGAAAATGGTTTAAAGGGTGTTTTGAAAGCAGAAAATTTAGTATTTGTTGATAGATTAGATGTTGAAAATGAGAGAATCAAAAATGACTTGTACTTGGAATTCGCTGGCAATCCAGAGGATAGGACTCAGCACTTTGACTGCAGGGCATGGGTTTGATCCCTGGTCAGGGAAATGAAATCCTGCAAGCCATGAGGTGTGGCCAAACAAACCAAAAACAAAAAAAGCTTTGCACTGTGTCATGAACACTTTGAGCTGGAGTCATCCTTGAGCCGGTCTCTTAGCTGACTATAAATGTGGCAGCATTCCCTGGCCGACAGAGCCTGAGCTCAGCTCCCAGCAGGGCTGCAGGCGGCCAACGTTATGGCATTTCCTACATCTAACCATCTGGCCCCATAGCCCACCTCCTGCTCTTCTTCAGAGCCTGTTGCATCTCAGCAGGCTCCACGGCGAGGCTGACGATAAAATTTATCAGCCACATTGAGACACTCACAAGAGCGACAGGAAGGTATATTATAATTACAGGGGAACACCTGGGGTAAACTAGGACAGTCTCAAACTGGGACATAGGGAAAGCCCAACAGTTCTCAAATTAACCACTTTGCCTGTTCCCCTTTCAGAATTTCAAGAGCTCCTTGGACTTATTTATGCAACAACGGTTGGGGGAGGGGTCTTTGGAAGAGCTAAACTTTGAGCATCCCACTAGGGACATTGCACAGCCAAGTTCTGTCTGTCAGGGCTGAGTCCCATGTTAGCTCAAAAGGCAATCGCCTTCCAATGATGGAATAGCCTCCCACACAGCTATTTAACACAGCCCCTCCTCTTCCAGGAAAGCTCCAGGAAGGACATGGCTCAGATGCCACATGTGTGTGTGCTAAGTTGCTTCAGTCGTGTCCGACTCTTTGCAACCCCATGGACTGTAGCCCACCCGGCTCCGCTGTCCATGGGATTCTCCAGGCAAGAATACTGGAGTGGGTTTCCATGCCCTCCTCCAGGGGCTCTTCTCGATCCAGGGCTAGAACTTACGTCTCTTAGCCTCCTGCATTGGCTGGTGGGTTCTTTGCCACTATCATCACCTTGGAAGTCTGGCTCGGATACCACAGGGGAAGGTATCTCCTCTTCACTATGGGAAAACTCTGTGACCCAGGTTTCCCAGATTTTCTTTATAGTAAGTTCAATCACAGCTAAACAAGCTGGGAAAAAACCCTCAACTTCAAAAAGCCTTGCAGTCAACCCTATTGTCTTACTAAAGAAGCCCAGCGCCAGCCTCTCATCCTGGAACTCTAGACCTCAAGACTCAGCTTTAGAAAGAGAAGACTTTGAATGAAAAACGATTTCTGGGAAGGGATGGAAATGAAATGCATTGACTTAACATTTGCAAAATAAAATAACTAGCATACCGAAGATGTTCATTCTCAGCCATGTTCTGTGAGAAAGTACTTAATGCCCTTCAAAATTAAGATTCTTTACATCGACTTAATAAGCCCAATAAACAGATGCCTCTGTCAGATACTCTGTCAAGATTCAGCTGATTTTAGAACTAAGATCCTGTTCTAAATACTCTGTGGTTCTCTGACCTTATCTTTAACAAGCCAAAAAGTAAATTTTTTAAAAAATTGAAGTATAGTTGATTTACAGTTTTGTACTAATTAATGCTGTTCAGAAAAGTGACTCAGTTATACACATACATATCTTTTTTTATATTCTTTTCCATTATGGTTTATCCCAGGAGGTTGAATATAGTTCCCTGTGCTACACAGATTCACAGACACAGAGAACAGACTCGTGGTTGCCAGGTGAGAAGGGGCAAAGGAGGGCGACTGACTGGGAGTGTGGGGTTAGTAGATGCAAACTATTACATTTGGAATGGATAAACAACAAAAAGTATTTTATATCAGGCTTCCACTTAGGGCTTTGTTTACTCATTTAAGTATCTCAAACCTAAACTGCAAGTTTTAATGTTTTAGAGTGGCATTAAATGGTTTTCCAAAATTGAGCAGAGATTATTAAAAGGTCCCCAAAGCTTGTGATGTTTCACATTTTAATGGGTTCTAGTGCCAGGCAGTGGCGACCACTGCATTTCATGTATATTGTTATGTTAGTTGACTTTGGATAACTCTGACTAAAGAAATGTTCTCTCTACCAATCTGCAAGTTTCCAAACATAAGCAGAGAAGCACACAAATGCTGAGTAATCAGAGTTACGGAAGGACCAAATAAGAAGAGGCCAGGTGGAGTTTGTCTGGAAAGGTTTTATAATGCCTCTGTGATTAACAAACCTAAGGAAAACATCTGAAGCTTCTTTGAAATGCTAAGAATGAACTACTGGGGAACAACTGTGCTTCAAAGAGTAGCAAAGTATGTGAGGCCATATCTCATGGGGTAGGCGGGAGGAATTCTATACCCTCAATAAATTATTTAGAAAGGAGTAGAAGGTTGAGTTGGACAAATTTAGAAGAGTTTCTATTAATTCATCAACTCAAACTACTCCCTCCAAAGCCTAAATCCCTGGATTCCCAAAGGAAGTTCCTAGGACTTTGTGTGGTACACTGGCTAGTCTGAGAAATGCATTTCCAGATCACATGGGACTTAATGAAAGGAAACTGTAGGGAAACCTAGATAGTTCTGTAAAATATCTTTAGATGCCTCGTATGTATGAAAAGGGGCTTAAGAAATGAAGCAAAGGGGGAAACATTCTGCTTTATAAATCATAATGACATTATCAACACACACTCATTGAGTATCAACAGGAGCAAGACTTGTTCCTAGAAACAAAAAGTTGTAAGTTTGTCCCTCTTGTCAAGATATTTCATCTCACTGATGTGATAGATAGAGAGTTAGAAGGCACACAATTGTCATAAAATCAACACAACAGAATGAGGCCAAAGGATCATAAACATTCTTCTCTAATCCAAAAGCTTGGGAGGAAGACAGTTTTTGAAAGGGTTGGTTAGTCAAAGACTCAGATAGATAATCATTAGACAAAGAGTACACCACATACATAACAAAGACTAGCCAATTCTCAAATATTCATGATTATGAGGACAGAAATTATGCAGGTGATTGAAATACACCTATGAGATTCTCAAGTTTTATAGTCAAATTTCAAAAATCTCACACTTTCTTACATCATGCATCAATCTCCTTAAATCACAGGGCCTAACTGGAGTTTCACCAATCACTTGACTAAAAATTATTTTATAATCACAAGGTGGTACTATCTGCAAGCTGATGTTGCTGGGAGAAAGAGCCTGGCCACCATTAAAAAGGCAAGAATGGGGTTGGGGGGAGGGTCTCTCACCGGCCCATGTTTGTGGGGACCTGTAATCTCTAACTTAAGAAGCCCCCTCCAGCAGTCCCCTACATCTCATGGCAGATAGAGTCACAGAAGCCCTCTCCGCTTCTAAGCTAATTAATTGATTGCTTGCCTATTTTCTTCCTCCTACTGAATAAACTCTACTGCTTCATTGATTGAAAAGAAGAGTGAAAGGGAAATGAATGAAAGTCACCACAGGGAGCCCTACAATTCCATAAAAATAAATTATAAGAATAAGTACACCCCACCTCCCCTCCTCCCTGAGCTCCTAACAGCCCCACCCAAAGGCCAAGGGGTAAAAATCTGCTTTTCCACAGTCAACCTAATGCAACCTCCCCTTCCACCCCACACGCCATTTTCCTGCTTCCTCCATCACCGATGGAGCGCCAAGCAAGCAGTAGATAGAAGAGCTTTGCCGCATGTCACATACGCGCCAGACAGCCCTATGTGATTGGACGGTGAAAGATCGTCTCCCCCATCACTGCTCTAGGAACCTATTGAGAACCGACACTGAGATTTCCATCAGACTGACTGAACAGCCTTCTGCTCAGGTCACTACAGAAGAGCAATAGATCCCTGGGAGAGGAGACCATCCCCCCTCAAGGAACAGGCATCTTGGGCCAGCACCCACCATCTGGGTAGCTTCAGTTCAGTTCAGTTCAGTCGTTCAGTCGTGTCCGACTCTTTGCGACCCCATGGACTGCAGCATGCCAGGCTTCCCTGTCGTCACCAACTCCCAGAGCTTGCTCAAACTCATGTCGTTTGAGTCCGGGATGCCATCCAACCATCTCATCCTCTGTTGTCCCCTTCTCCTCCCGCCTTCAATCTTTCCCAACATCAGGATCTTTTCCAATGAGTCAGTTCTTCACATCAGGTGGCCAAAGTATTGGAGCATCAGTTTCAGCATCAGTCCTTCCAATGAATATTCAGGACTGATTTCCTTTAGAATTGACTGGTTGGATCTCCTTGCAGTCCAAGGGACTCTCAAGAGTCTTCTCCAACACCACAGTTCAAAAGCATCAATTCTTTGGTGCTCAGCTTTCTTTATAGTTCAACTCTCACATCCATACATGACCACTGGAAAAACCATAGCCTTGACTAGATGGACTTTTGTTGGCAAAGTAATATCTCTGCTTTTTTTTTTTTTTTTAACTTTTATTTGCATTTATTTTCTGTGGCATTTATTCCCGGGCCATAAATTTTTGTTTCTTCAGTTTCTTCTGGGATATCTTTTTCTTCTGTGCCAACTCCTCCTCTGGTTTAGGAACAATCTGTTCTTTTTCAGTAAGGATCATCTCAATGTGGCAGGGAGAGCTCATGTAGGGGTTGATCCAACCATGAGCTCTGTGAGTCCTGCGCCGCATCTTGGGGGCTTTGTTCACTTAGATGTGCTCAATGACCAGAGAATCTACATCTAAGCCCTTAAGCTCAGCATTACTCTCTGCATTTTTGAGCATGTGTAGTAAAAGTTCTGCACTTTTTTTGGGCCACCGACCCTGCGTCCAGCCCCACTGTTTGGCTTGTGCACACCTACCAACTCCACCGTTGTAACGACGGAAGGGCACACACTGCTTCTTTAAAGTGACATCCTTCAGATACTTGGTGGCTTTTCGGATATGCATACCCTTTATGGCCTGGGCAGTTTCACGAGTGTTCTTGAAGTGAACACGAAGATTTGAACCTCTTGATTTGCATGATTTTGTGGGGTTTTCTGGGTCGAGTGAATAGCGCACCATTTTTAAGGGTCAGCTCAGGCCGCTTACCAGAAAAGCTAGCTCTGCTTTTTAGTATGCTGTCTAGGTTGGTCATAACTTCCCTTCCAAGGAGTAAGCATCTTTTAATTTCATGGCTGCAATCACCATCTGCAGTGATTTTGGAGCCCAGAAAAATAAAGGCAGCCACTGTTTCCACTGTTTCCCCATCTATTTGCCATGAAGTGAATGGGACCAGATGCCATGATCTTAGTTTTCTGAATGTTGAGCTTTAAGCCAACTTTTTCACTCTCCTCTTTCACTTTCATCAAGAGGCTCTTTAGTTCTTCTTCTCTAGGTAGCTTAGAGCCCCCAAAAGCAGCATTTTCTTAAAATATAGCTCCAGATTGTATGCCATTGCTTATGATCTGAGAACAGAATCCCTGTGTGATGTATCACACATCACAGACTGGGGATTTTCAGACATTTTACTTTCTAGAATTTATTAAATGTATTTATTCTTATAATTTATTATGTATAGAATTGTAGGACTCCCTGTGGTGACTTTCATTCATTTCCCTTTCACTCTCCTTTCCAATCAATGAAGCAGTGAGTTTATTCAGTAGGGGGAAGAAGAGAGGCAAGAAATCAGTTAATTAGCTAAGCCTCCATTCAAATATACGCTATAGAAATATCATTCCCAGGTGGCACTAGTGGTAAAGAACCTGCCTGCCAATGCAGGAGACATAAGAGACACAAGTTCGATTCCTGGTTCAGGAAGATCCTCTGGCGGAAGAAATGTCAACCCACTCAGTATTCTTGCCTGGAAAACCCCATGGGCAAAGGAGCCTGGAAGGCTACAATCCATAGGGTCTCAAAGAGTCGGACACAACTGAAGCAACTTAGCACACACGTTGAAAAGCCAAGACACAAGTCTACGAACTTGCAAAGATAGGAGTGAGAGCAGGAAAAATGCTGGGTAAGTGCATGGTTGCGTGAAGAAGACGTGGTGAAGAGCAGATAGGTGGTGACATCCGAGCACTTGTCAATAGTATGTAAATAGCTCTGTGACTCAACTTCAGTGAAAGACACCAGATAGGTGGACAGGTTCACATCCTGTCCTCTCTCAGTGGTTAGTGAGACTTACAAGAAGCTCAATCAAGCCTAAAATAGATGCTGTACTACCAAGATGTGACAGACAGTGCTGCTTGGACACTGAGCCCCCTTCTCCCCTTTCCCGTAGTAACTGACCTGTCGCTGGACACTGATCACCCAGCTGGCTGGCGTCCCCAGGCTCCCCTGCAGTGAGACACAGCTTCATGACCAAGCTCTCTCTTGAGAGCAGGAATGATACAGCCAGTTCTGGGTCTGGCTAAGCCTGAGGCAGTGGGCAAACTGTCTTCTCCCCTCTTTTCTGCTTCCCTCTAGCTGGAACCTAGACATGGCACATTCTGCTCTGATCACATAAACAAAGACATTACCCTCAGGTCTCCTCCTGCTCCTACTGTGGAGCAGCAGGATAGAAGGAAACTGCTTCCCTGGATGTGAGGTCTGTGAATCCGTCCTGCTGAACCTGGACTAATACATAAGAAGGAAATATCTTCATTCTTTAAACCACTGCATTTAGGATTTTTTTTTTTTTAAGCAGCTTAGCCTTATGCTAACTAATTCAGAAGAGAAAGTATGTTATAAAGGGGAAAGTATAGTGTTCAGTAACAACATCGTCTAATAAGAAGTAGTTTAATTTTTTATTTTAGTAGCTATCTTTTATTATTGTTGTTTAGTCACTAAGTTGTATCTGACTCTTTTGAGACCCCATGGACTGTGACCCACTAGGCTCCTCTGTCCATGGAATCCTCCAGGCAAGAATACTGGAATGGGTAGCCATTTCCTTCTCCAGGGGATCTTCCCGACCCAGGGATCGAACTTGTGTCTCCTGCATTGGCAGCAGATTCTTTACCACTGAGCCACCAGGGAATCCTCATCTTTTGCTGAAGCCTGGGAAAACACTGTGCCAGTATAGAAGGCACATTAGTGCCCAGCCCATATTCCTGAGGACTTTTTGGTTCAGGCGCAGGATAAAGTGCTCAGGAAGCAACACCCCAGGGAGAAGCCCTCAACCAGTGGCCTCCCAGAAGCTGGGGTGTTAACATCCCAACTCCCTCACTCCTCAGGGGGAACTTCCCAAGAGATGTGCTTTGCACCATTTTCCCTACAGAATTAAGCTCTGGGCGCCCTTTGTGGGAGCCGATTGACCCATGGACATACTTTTTATTGGTTACCCCCCATCACTAGATTCCTTCCTCCACTTCCTTCTCTGAACTTCCAAGTAAACTATTTCACTGGAGTCCTTGCCTTACGATCTGCTTCTGGGAGAACCCAATTCAGACAGCCAGACTTCATATTTGCCATCTCAGCTACAACAATCTCCAACACAGCTATTATTATTAGTCAGGGATTATGCTATTTTATGGATGAAGAAATCAAATTTTTGAGAGGGTAATAGACCAACAGTTTGTGTCAGAACTAAAATAAAAACCCAGGACTGGAAAATTGGTCAACCACCTGTAAAAGAATGAAACTAGAACACTTTCTAACACCATACACAAAAATAAACTCAAAATGGATTAAAGATCTAAATGTAAGACCAGAAACTATAAAACTCTTAGAGGAGAACATAGGCAAAACACTCTCCGACATAAATCACAGCAGGATCCTCTATGACCCACCTCCCAGAATATTGGAAATAAAAGCAAAAATAAACAAATGGGACCTAATGAAACTTAAAAGCTTTTGCACAACAAAGGAAACTATAAGCAAGGTGAAAAGACAGCCCTCAGATTGGGAGAAAATAATAGCAAACGAAGCAACAGACAAAGGATTAATCTCAAAAATATACAAGCAACTCCTCCAGCTCAACCCCAGAAAAATAAATGACCCAACCAAAAAATGGGCCAAAGAACTGAACAGACATTTCTCCAAGGAAGACATACGGATGGCAAAAAAACACATGAAAAGATGCTCAACATCACTCATTATCAGAGAAATGCAAATCAAAACCACAATGAGGTACCATTACACGCCAGTCAGGATGGCTGCTATCCAAAAGTCTACAAGCAATAAATGCTGGAGAGGGTGTGGAGAAAAGGGAACCCTCTTACACTGTTGGTGGGAATGCAAACTAGTATAGCCGCTATGGAGAACAGTGTGGAGATTTCTTAAAAAGCTGGAAATAGAACTGCCATATGACCCAGCAATCCCACTTCTGGGCATACACACCGAGGAAACCAGATCTGAAAGAGACACGTGCACCCCAATGTTCATTGCAGCACTGTTTATAATAGCCAGGGCATGGAAGCAACCTAGATGCCCATCAGCAGATGAATGGATGAGGAAGCTGTGGTACATATACACCATGGAATATTATTCAGCCATTAAAAAGAATTCATTTGAATCAGTTCTAATGAGATGGATGAAACTGGAGCCCATTATACAGAGTGAAGTAAGCCAGAAAGATAAAGACCAATACAGTATACTAACACATATATATGGAATTTAGAAAGATGGTAATGATAACCCTATACACAAAACAGAAAAAGAGACACAGATGTACAGAACAGACTTTTGGACTCTGTGGGAGAAGGCAAGGGTGGGATGATTCAAGAGAACAGCATCGAAACATGTATATTATCTAGGGTGAAACAGATCACCAGCCCAGGCTGGATGCATGAGACAAGTGCTCGGGGCTGGTGCACTGGGAAGACCCAGAGGGATGGGATGGGGAGGGAGGTGGGAGGGGGGATCGGGATGGGGAATACATGTAAATCCATGGCTGATTCAAGTCAATGTATGGCAAAAACCACTACAATATTGTAAAGTAATTAGCCTCCAACTAATAAAAATAAATGGAAAAAAAAATATAAAATGAAAAAAAAAAAAACCCAGGACTGTGTCACTCAGAAGTTTACAAGTTCTCATACACTTTACTCTGCTTGAAGTAGAAGTTTTCCAATTATCTGTTGATATGTTGTTTTCGTTGTTCATTCACAAAGTCATTCTGACTCTTTGTGACCCCATGGACTGCAGCACACCAGGCTCCCCTGTCCTTCACTATCTCCCAGAGTTTGCTCAAATTCATGTCCCCTGAGTCGGTGATGCCATCTAATCATCTCATCTTCTGTCGTCCCCTTCTCCTTTTGCCTTCAATCTTTTCCAGCATCAGGGTCTTTTCCAACGAGTCAGCTCTTTGCATCAGGTGGCCAAAATATTGGGGCTTCAGCTTCAGCATCAGTCCTTCCAGTGAATATTCAGGGTTGATTTTCTTTAGAGTTGACTGATTTGATCTCCTTGCAGTCCAAGGGACTCTTGGGAGTCTTCTCCAGCACAATTCAAAAGTATCAATTCTTCGGTGCTCAGCCTTTATAGCCCAACTCTCACGTTAGCACAGGAACTGGAAAAACAGAACTTTGATTCTATGGACCTTTGTCGGCAAACTGACGCCTCTGTTTTTTGATACGCTGTCTGGGTTTGTCATAGCTTTTGTCTAGGTTCTGTCACAGTTTGTCTTCCTCCTCCAGTGGGCCACATTTTGTCAGAATTCTTCGCTAATATCCGTTTGTCTTGGGTGGTCCTGCACAGCACAGCTCATAGCTTCATTGAGTTATGCAAGCCCCTTAGGCACAAGGCTGTGATCCGTGAAGGGGAACTATTGGTATAACTTTTAGTAGATGATGATGTTGGCAGTTTTTGTTTGTTCGTTTTGTTTTAAATTTTATTTTTTTTTTCAAATTTCCTTATTTTTTTATTTTTATTATTTTTTTCCATTTATTTTTATTAGTTGGAGGCTAATTACTTTACATCATTGCAGTGGTTTTTGTTATACATTGAAATGAATTAGCCATGGATTTACATGTATTCCCCATCCCGGTCCCCCCTCCCACCTCCCTCTCCACCCGATCCCTCTGGGTCTTCCCAGTGCACCAGCCCCGAGCACTTGTCTCATGCACCCAACCTGGGCTGGTGATCTGTTTCACCCTAGATAATATACCTGTTTCGATGCTGTTCTCTTGAAACATCCCACCCTCGCCTTCTCCCAGAGTCCACAAGTCTGTTCTATACATCTGAGTCTCTTTTATGATTGGAGGATATATTTCAGGGAAATTAGACAGAACAGTTTCTTACAGCAGCCTATAATATTTGTTTTCAATGAAACATTCTGATAACATTTTGTTAAACAGACGTTTTTAGCCTGAACAGAAATCAAAGCAGGTAGTTTTAGGCTACTTATTGACATAAATTTACTTGGTGCTGTTTAGTTAGTCAACTTCTGATCAGAGATAATTCTGTTCAATAAACCTGCTTCTTAAGATGGCCCACATGTATTCTTTCTGAGAGCAACCTAGGTCTGCTCATGTTCCCATCAACATCAAGTCTTGCCCAGAGAAAAGGATAGTGGGTGAATACACATCGAGGTATAAATAATTCATAAGGCTGAGGGCTCAGGAGTTGTTGTATTTGAACAAAGAATTCAATCTCTCTACTATAGAATTAATAGAACTTTGGTTTTAGTCTCAGAAGTTAGTCAACAAATAAAAGTTAGAGATACATGATGAGGCTGGAGAAGGAAATGGCCACCCACTCCAGCATTCTTGCCTGGGAAATCCCAGGGACCGAGAAGCCTGGCGGACAACAGTTCATGGGATCGCAGAGTCGGACACGACTTAGCGACTTAAGTGACGAGAAATATAATGAGACAAAGTTACCTTTTTTATGCTTTTCCTCATATGAGCTCTCCCAAGACTAATTCCATGTAAAGCTGGCATACACAGAAGATAGGCAAAATCTGAGGAAATAACAGTTACTTTATACTCGTGTTTGCAATTGAATCTGTGCATTCTTTTAGATTTTGAGTTAACCGTCTGCCAGGAAAAACCCTGCAATGTTGTCACACACAGGCAGTATACTGGGTTAATAGAATATTGTAAATAGCTTGGAAGAATTACAAGATCTTAGAGGAAGAAAAGCTGTCTGTTTGCTCTTCACCACCACTAGATATAATCTAAACATTGCATTCCTTAAAGGATATGCAATATCAATTACATTCATCTAGGCAATAGCCTGGCTCTCCTGGTCTTAACTAAACACTGCGGCATAATCTTAAGCTTTAGTTATTTGAGGTAAACGAATGCCTCACGCCTGCTTCAGCTGAAGCTAAGGTCAATATGGACGGCCCTGGAGGAGAATACTAATATCTTAGTATTAGTATTAGTATTAGTATTAGTATTAGTATTATTTAACAACACTGATTATCTACAGAAAATGTTTAAGGAATCCAATCCTACCCATATTGATGTCAGATTTTTTATAGGGAACATTACATCACATAAAGTCTGAAAACGAAAGGAAGCCAGAATAAACAGAGCTGTGCATCAGAAAGTCTTAAGCCTCATGGCAGACACAGTTTAACCAATGGAGCTATATTTGTATAACTTTTACCCGGACTGTGGTAATAAAACAGAACTAAGCTAATTGGAACACACTTATCTTACTTATAAAAATTTTGTATACACATGCAAATAAAAAAAAACTTTGCCTATCTCTAGAAATATATATGCTTTTCATTTGTCCAATGACTCACATATGAGATTTTTATAATTTAATTAAATAATGGAATGTCTCTATATCAGTTCAGTTGCTCAGTCGTGTCCGACTCTGCGACCCCTTGGACCTCAGCACGCACGGCTTCCCTGTCCATCACCAACCGCCAGAGCTTGTTCAAACTTATGTCAATTGAGTCAGTGATGCCATCCAGCCATCTCATCCCTCTGTCGTCCCCTACTCCTCCAGCTTTCAATCTTTCCCAGCATCAAGGTCTTTTCCAATGAGTCAGTTCTTCGCATCAGGTGGCCAAAGTATTGGAGCTTCTGCTTCAGCATCAGTCCTTCCAATGACTATTTAGGACTGATTTTCTTTACCATTGACTGGTTTGATGTCCTTGCAGTCCAAAGGACTCTCAAGAGTCTTCTCCAACACCACAGTTCAAAAGCATCAATTCTTCAGTTCTCAGATTCCTTCATGGTCCAACGCTCACATCCATACATGACTGCTAGAAAAACCATAGCTTTGACTATATGGACCTTTGTCGACAAAATAACATCTCTGCTTTTTAATATGCTCTCTAGGTTGGTCATAGCTTTTCTTCCAAGGAGCAAGCAATGTTTTATTTCATGGCTGCAGTCACCATCTGCAGTGATTTTGGAGCCCAAGAAAATAAAGTCTATCACTGTTTCCATTGTTTCCCCATCTATTTCCCATGAAGTGATGGGACTGGATGCCATGATCTTAGTTTTTTGAATGTTGACTTTAAGCCAACTTTTTCACTCTCCTCTTTCACTTTCATCAAGAGGCTTTTTAGTTCTTCTTCGCTTTCTACCATAAGGGTGGTGTCATCCGCACATCTGAGGTTATTGATATTTCTCCTGGCAATTTTGATCCAACTTGTGCTTCATTCAGCCTGGCTGGATGTACTCTGATGTACTCTGTACTTTCCCATGATGTACTCTGCATATTAGTTAAATAAGCAGAGTCACAATATACAGCCTTGACACACTCCTTTTCCTATTTGGAACCAGTCTGTTCTATGTCTGGTTCTAATGGTTGCTTTTTGACCTGCATACAGGTTTCTCAAGAGGCAGGTCAGGTGGTCTGGTATTCCCATCTCTTTCAGAATTTTCCACAGTTTATTGTGATCCACACAGTCAAAGGCTCTGGCATAGTCAATAAAGCAGAAGTAGATGTTTTTCTGGAACTCTCTTGCTTGTTTGATAATTCAGCTGATGTTGGCAATTTGATCTCTGGTTCCTCTGCCTTTTGTAAATCCAATTTGAACATCTGGAAGTCCACAGTTCATGTACCATTGAAGCCTGGTTTGGAGAATTTTCAGTGTTACTTTGCTAGCGTGTGAGATGAGTGCAATTGTGCAGCAGTTTGAACAGTCTTTGACATTGCCTTTCTTTGGGATTGAAATGAAAACTGAACCTTTCCAGTCCTGTGGCCACTGCTGAGTTTTCCAAATTTGCTGGCATATTGAGTGCAGCACTTTCACAGCATCATCTGTTAGGACTTGAAATAGCTCTACTGGAATTTCATCATCTTCACTAGCTTTGTTCAAAGTGATGCTTCCTAAGGCCCACTTGACTTCACATTCCAGGATGTCTGGCTCTAGGTGAGTGATCACACCATCATGGTTATCTGGATCATGAAGATCTTTTTTGTATAGCTCTTCTGTGTAGTCTTGCCACCTCTTCTTATACCTTCTACTTCTGTTAGGTCCATACTGTTTCTGTTCTTTATTGTGCCCATCTTTGCATGCAATATTGCCTTGGTATCCCTAATTTTCTTGAAGAGAGCTCTAGTCTTTCCCATTCTATTGTTCTCCTCTATCTCTTTGCACTGGTCACTGAGGAAGGCTTTCTCATCTCTTCTTGCTATTTTTTGGAACTCTGCATTCAGATGGATCTTTCCTTTTCTCCTCTGCCATTGCCTTCTCTCCTTTTCTCAGCTATTTGTAAGGCCTTCTCAGACAACCATTTTGCCTTTTTGTATTTCTTTTTCTTGGGGATGATCTTGGTCACCACCTCCTGTGCAATGTCTTGAACTGCCATCTGTAGTTCTTCTGACACTGTCTATCAGATCTAATCCCTTGAATCTATTTCTAATTGTAAGGGATTTGATTTAGGTCATACCTGAATGGTCTAGTGGTTTTCCCTACGTTTTTCAATTTAAGTCTCAATTTGGCAATAAGGAGTTCATGATCTGAGCCACAGTCAGCTCCCGGTCTTGTTTTTGCTGACTGTATAGAGTTTATCCATCTTCAGCTGCAATATATACTAAATGTGTTTGATCTTAAAAATAGTTCTGCCCATTTTTCAAAAATAAATATTTATTCAACATTCTATAGCATATCCTCACTTTAGCCCTCAAAACTTAAATATTATTTCTTAAGGATATCATATTGTACTTTAAAACAAAGTTAAATATCAAGCACTCAAGTAATGGGATAGTGGTGTTGTGATTGCATGGTTGGTGTTTTTCTTTTAAATGTTCAATTACTGATGATACAAACAAGTGTTCACAAGATAAATGATATGATCTCTTGGGTTCACTTTAAAATGTTTCAGATACTTGGAAAAATAGAGGTTGGAGAGAATAGATAGAACAATAGTGCAGAATGTTGGCAATTATTGAAGCTGAAACAAGAATGTAAATGGGCTCATTATATTAGTCTCTCTTCTTTTGTATATTTTTTTAAATTTCCAGAATCAAAACAAGAAACAAAAAGATATTTTGACCAAATAAAAATCACGCAGTCTCTATTTCAATGAGAAAGGCACAGTAACAGTGAGATAAATCAATTTATATCAATAAAGATGATGTAATTTTGATTTTATGCTTTAAAATGTTCACATTAGTTACTTTCTATGATATAATTAACTTACCAAAAAGTGTTAGTCACTCAGTCGTGTCCGACTCTTTACAACCCCATGGAGTGTAGCACGCCAGGCTCCTCCTGTCCTCGGAATTCTCCAGGCAAGAAACTGGAGTGGGTAGCATTCCCTTCTCCAGGGGATCTTCCTCACCCAGGTATTGAACCCATGTCTCCTGCCTTCCACCTGGATTCTTTACCGTCTGGGCCACCAGGGAAACCCAAGAATTACCTTAGCATGGATCTAGACAGCTTTAGTTACGTAGAGTCCAAATTTTTATTTAGTATGTTTAAATGCTATGTTGGGTATTTATATCAATAAAAAGTTAACTTGGGAATAAAAATGTGATCTTTCTTAGAAAAGTGAATCTGTCTTACGTTCATCAGTTCCCATACTTCTCAACTGGGCTTGCAAGTTTGCACACCCTCTGAGGTGACAAGGAGGCCTCTCCCAAAAAATGCCAGGTAGTGGTACATCGTGATAGCTCATCGATCTTGTTGCAGTTCCTTTCGCACAAAAGAAGTTCTGGACATTTTTCTGACAGAAGACTTTTAGGCACTATTTATTAACATATATTTTCAAGCATATGGGCAATAATATGTAATAATTACTAAATAATATCCATTGTTTGTAGTATGCAAGAGAAGGGCTACCAGGTGTTTCAGTGGTAAAGAATCTGCCTGCCAATGTAGGAGACACGGGTTCGATCCCTGTCGGGAAGATCCCCTGGAGGAGGAAATGGCTACCCACTCCAGTATTCTTTCATGGAGAATTCCATGGACAGAGGAGCCTGGTGGGCTGCAGTCCATGGGGTCGCAAAAGAGTCAGAGATGACTTAGACTAAAACAATAGCAACAACAAATGCAGGAGAAATGAAACTACCTATTCATAGCAGATAAGTAATAAAATTTTACCTTAGTTTATATGGATTTTAGTAATAGTGTTTGTGGTCTATATAAGATTTTATCTACATATGAGGAGGAAAATTCTTAAAATTAAACACTTTGTTTTTCAACAAAATCAGTTGCTTCATCATCACACACATTAACCTGAACTCAGATGCTGCTTCTTATGTTAACGGGTAGTGCTTGACTGCCACCTGATGGCTGGCCTCCTCCTTACAGAGGGATTTTCCTCTGACTCTCTGGCGTGAGGCAACCTTGCACCAACCTGACCCTCCAAATGCTAAAATAAAATAAGTCATTCTTTGTCAGACAGATAGACCATTCTACCCAAATAGTGGACTCCTGAACTTTCTAACACAGTAAGATATATATTTTGAAATATATAACCAGTTCTGTTCTATAATGGTCAAATCTGCTCTACTAATACAAAAGCAGAAAGGCAAAAACATTAATAGTTATTTGTTATTTTTAAATAATCTATCATGTTTTAACATCTTAGTTTAGTCACATGAGTCACCAAAAGATTAGAAAATTTGGAATCAGAAAAACAGAAAGTCGGAAAACTAAAATCACATGTTACGTTGACCTTTGAACTAGCGAAGAAAGTTATCCTTGTTTTGAGTAGAAAAAGATAATTTTGAAATATTACTTTTTTTTCCTCCATACTTTCTTGCCTCCCCCATGCCCCACTAAGTAAGAGAGCTGTTAAGAGAACAAAAAAGAAAAAAAATCAATATTCAGTGCATTCTGGGTCATCAGGTAGGCAACTATAAAATTTACACCATATAGACTCTTTGCAGCCCTATGGACTGTAGCCTGCCAGGCTCCTCTGTCCATGGGATTCTCCAGGCAAGAATACTGGAGTGGGTTTCCATGCTCTCCTCCAGGGGATCTTCCCCACCCAGGGATCAAACCCACATCTCTTATGTCTCCTGCATTGGCAAGTAGGTTATTTACTTCTAGCGCTGTGCCATCTGAGAAGTCCAGAAGCAAATATGTCCAAGAAACTCCTTCCTCTGCCTAAAAGAACAAATATGAGGTCACCTGAACCCTGATGTGGTGGGCAAAAGCCTGGGGAGGAGAGGTTTGGAGAGGCCTGGCTCATCTGCAGGGGATCACAGGGAAAGGAGCAAGGTCAGAGTCAGATGTGGGCAGCACCACTGGGGCTCAAAATTGTGTGGCTTGCAGAATTTCTTCTACCGGATATTATTCTTCCTTCTCATTTCTAAGTCAAAATAGTTAATAGAGAGATTGGTATACCCATCATCCTGTCAGATCATTGCTTTCTATTTCTGAAACTTGAAATGCATTTTCTGCTGCCATTTCCTTCCCTAACCCATCGTCTGACCTAAATTTTCTATTATTTTAAAGTGAAGTGAAGTGAAGTGAGAGTCACTCAGTCATGTCCGACTCTTTGCGACCCCATGGACTATACAGTCCATGGAATTCTTCATGCCAGAATATTGGAGTGGGCAGCCTTTCCCTTCTCCAGGAGAATCTTCCCAACCCAGGGATCGAACCCAGGTCTCCTGCATTGTGGGTGGATTCTTTACCAGCTAAGCCACAAGGGAAGTCCAAGAATACTGGAGTGGGCAGCCTATCCCTTCTCCAGCGGATCTTCCTGACCCAGGAATTGAACGGGGGTCTCTTGCATTGCAGGCGGATTCTTTACCAAGGGAGCTGTTCACCACAATAGGACACAAACTTCCTGCTGCCTTCATTTTCATCACATACTCCTACCTATGCATCAGTCACAGATCCACTGCTCTTGCCCATTTCCATTTCTTCCTCCTCTCGAAGTCATATCCATCCTCTTATTTCACTACTTCACACTATCCTGTATGCTCTGTGAGTCCAAATATTCCCAGCCCGGGAGACCCTTTCCCTCTCCTTCACACCCTTCATTCACATGTTGTGATGCCTACCTTGTTATTCCCATCTGCCTACAGATCAATGGTGCTCAACCTTAGCTGTAACTAGAATCACACTAAGAGTTTTTTTTTTTTTTTTTTAATTTTCTCTCTTAAACACAGAGAATCTGATTTAATAAGTCTAGAAAGGAGCAACATGGATCAGTATATTTCAAAAACTCACGAGGTGATTTTAATTTAGCCCAGGTTACACACAGCAACAAAGGCCCCATGCAGCCAGAAATAAATAAGTTATAAAACCAAACAGAAAAAGGAATTAATTCAAATAACTTTTGAACCCATTACTCCAGGTCCTTCATTGGATATATTCTACGGACAAAAAAAAAGAAATGTTAAGAGTTTACTTGGTATTGCCTTGTTAGTAGTGATATTGTATTGAAACTCTTGAAACTATTTTACATACTTCTTCGGACATTCTAAATAAGCTAACGTTACTGCTACTAATGAACAAAGATTTTCATTGTAAAAAAATTTAGCATATCTACTTTAAAAAAACAAGAGTAAATGCTGAAATGTTCATTTTGACTTGTATTAATTTTTAAATAATAGCAAATGAAGCAACAGACAAAGGATTAATCTCAAAAATATACAAGCAACTCCTCCAGCTCAACTCCAGAAAAATAAATGACCCAATCAAAAAATGGGCCAAAGAACTAAACAGACATTTCTCCAAGGAAGACATACAGATGGCAAAAAAACACATGAAAAGATGCTCAACATCACTCATTATCAGAGAAATGCAAATCAAAACCACAATGAGGTACCATTACACGCCAGTCAGGATGGCTGCTATCCAAAAGTCTACAAGCAATAAATGCTGGAGAGGGTGTGGAGAAAAGGGAACCCTCTTACACTGTTGGTGGGAATGCAAATTAGTACAGCCACTATGGAAAACAGTGTGGAGATTTCTTAAAAAGCTGGAAATAGAACTGCCATATGACCCAGCAATCCCACTTCTGGGCATACACACCGAGGAAACCAGATCTGAAAGAGACACATGCACCCCAATATTCATCGCAGCACTGTTTATAATAGCCAGGACATGGAAGCAACCTAGATGCCCATCAGCAGATGAATGGATGAGGAAGCTGTGGTACATATACACCATGGAATATTACTCAGCCATTAAAAAGAATTCATTTGAATCCGTTCTAATGAGATGGATGAAACTGGAGCCCATTATACAGAGCAAAGTAAGCCAGAAAGATAAAGACCATTACAGTATACTAACACATATATATGGACTTTAGAAAGATGGTAACGATAACCCTATATGCAAAAGAGAAAAAGAGACTCAGATGTATAGAGCAGACTTGTGGACTCTGGGAGAAGGCGAGGGTGGGATGTTTCAAGAGAACAGCATCGAAACATGTATATTATCTAGGGTGAAACAGATCACCAGCCCAGGTTGGGTGCATGAGACAAGTGCTCGGGGCTGGTGCACTGGGAAGACCCAGAGGGATGGGATGGGGAGGCAGGTGGGAGGGGGGACCGGGATGGGGAATACATGTAAATCCATGGCTAATTCCTGTCAATGTATGACAAAAACCACTGCAATGATGTAAAGTAATTAGCCTCCAACTAATAAAAATAAATGGAAAAAAAAAATAAAGAACCTCTTGATGAAAGTGAAAGAGCAGAGTTAAAAAAAGCTGACTTGAATCTCAAAATTCAAAAAACTGAGATCGTTGTATCTGGTCCCATCACTTAATGGCAAATAGATGGGGAAAAAAATAGAAGCAGTGATAGACTTTATTTTCTTGGGTTCCAAAGTCACTGCAGACAGTGACTTCAACCATGAAATTATAAGATGCTTGCTCCTTGAAAGGAAAGCTATCACAAACCTAGACAGTGTTTTATAAAGCAGAGACATTATTTTGCTGACAAATATCCATCTAGTCAAAGCTATGGTTTTTCCAGTAGTCATGTACGGATGTGAGAGCTGGATCATAAAGAAATCTGAGCACCAAAGAATTGATGCTTTTGAATTGTGATATTGGAGAAGACTCTTGAGAGTCCCTTGGACTGCAGGGAGATCAAACTCGTCCATCCTAAAGGAAATCAACCCTGAATATTCATTGGAAGGACTGAAGTTGAAGCTCTAATATTTTGGTCACCTGATGTGAAGAGACAACTCATTGGAAAAAACCTTGATGCTGGGAAAGATTGAAGGGAAGAAGAGAAGGGGGTGGCAGAGGATGAGATGGTTAAATGGCATCACTGACTCAATGGATGTGAGTTTGAGCAAACTCTGGGAGATAGTGGAGGACAGAGGAGCCTGGTGAGATACATTGCATGGGGTCACAAAGAGTTGGACATGACTTAGTGATTGAACAACAGTATCTATGAGCCTATTTCTGTTTTTTTTATGTTTGTTCACTTGTTTTTTAGATTCCACATGTAAGTGATATCAATAATATTTGTCTTCCACTGATTTATCTCATTTAGTTAGCACAATACCCTCTAGGTCTACCCACGTTGTTTGAAAATGGCAAAATTTATTCTTTATTGACTGAGTAATATCCAAGTGACTTTAAAATACTAAATGTGATTGTACATCTTTAGAGAGATATACCCCATAGATATACCTATATACCCTAAGGATGAAAACTTAATACATTAACTATTTTCAGTAATCATACTGTGGACAGTAGTGTTATTCTGAGATTATTATGCATGTCATACATGATAAAGCAAATGGGTAATTACGTGACATGCTAATCCTTTCATTCTTGGTGTCACTGAGAACCAGAATTCTTGGCGTGGGAAAGAAGAAATTAAAATGTAAGACAGAGCAGTTAGCAAAAATCCCATAATCTTAAACTTGGATATATTATTGTAACTCAGTATATCATTCTTCTTAAAAAGAAATTCCTGGCTCTCTCTACTGGAAAGGCCTAGAAACAATGATTATCCCATTGGCAGTGAGCATTCCTAGAGCAGAGACCACGTTAACTGAAATCCCATTTCACCCTGAAAGAAACCAAGACTCTTTTGGAGAAGTGGTTCATTCCAGGTTTAGGACAGAGAAGAAGATGAGACTGAAATATTTTATACCATAAGGCAAGGAGATTCTCGAAGACTAGTGAAGTTGTGTCTTGATTTGAAGAGGCTTCCCCTGGCTCAATCTGGGATAACCTGAGCATCAAAAAGGCTAAAAACAGTGAAGGGTTAAAGCATATCAAATTAAAAATGGAGTCACTGAAGGTACTCAAAAGAAGAAGAGTGAGCAGAGGGAAAAAAGCAGTGGGAGGGGAAAACACTTCCTGATAGAGAAATGACAACCAATAACTCCAAAGGATTGAAAGAATTTTTTTAAACTCACCATTTTGCCTTCCCCAATGTAATAATTAATTTAGGCAAAAGTTGTTAATGGATGATAAAATTACTGGCTAAAAGTTGATGAGGAACAGTATATTTGCACGGTCTCTAAGTTCTAACTTCAAAGAGGAAAATAGAGCCATCTGGTAGTCTGCCCTTAGCTAAGTGATCATACTTTGCACCACTGATCATGAGATAAAGGAAATTTCTGAGACTCCTGTGCAATGCAGTAAGTGCACATCAACTGTGATTCTGCTTTGCCAGAAATGTTTAATCTAGATCTCATCGAAGGACACCAGAGAACAAACTCATAATGTGAGACATTCCAAACGATAACTGCATAGTCTGTACTCTCCAAAAATAGCGGTCATAAAAAACCGCAAGACGTGGAGAGAATGTTCTAGGTTAAATCACATAGCAAGAAAATATAATGCATCATCCTTGATCACATCCTGAGTCAAAAAATCAAAACCAGTTATGAGTTACTTTGTGTACAACTGGGAAAATTCTAATATGAGCTATATGTACTCAGTCGCTTCAGCTGTGTCTGACTCTTGGTGACCCTACGGACTCAAGCCCGTGGTGGGACTCTAACTTTTCTGTCCATGGGCTTCTCCAGGCAAGGATACTGGAGTAGGTTACCATGCCTTCCTCCACAGCATCTTCCCAACCCAGGGATTGAACCTGTGTCTCTTAGGTCTCCTGCATTAGCAGGTAGGTTCTTTACCACTTTCAATACCTGAAGTTAGATGATATTATTAAAGTATTACTTTCTTAGACATGATAATGGTAGGAGAATGTTCTTATCCTTAGAAAATGAATGCTGAGTGTCATGATGCCTTCCATTTATCTTCAAATGGTTTAGCATGTGTATATATACACATATATACACACATATATATAAATTATCCATAGATAAAATATATATTTCACATATAACATACATAATATATAGAATATATAGAATTTATAGATAGATGGGTGTTCACTGTACTTGTCTTTCGAATTCCTGTAAGTTTAAAATTTTTCAAAATAAAAAATTGGAGGGAAAAAGCCCAATGTTATTTGCTAAGACTGTTACAAAACTAAAAGCTTATGTGAGGCAAAAAAGAGAAGCCTACAAATACTGTGAGTTTTCAAAGCTGGGGATGTCACAAGAGATTAGGAAAGACATCATGGAAGGGACTGCATTTTTAAACGTAAGTGTTTTGAGTTAGGAAGGACCTTATAAATCATCTAATTCCGCTCCCTCCTTCTGAAGATGCGACAGCTGAGAGGCTACAGGGCCCATGCAATGTTCAGCACACAGCTGTGAAATCTAAAGCACCGAACCCATGGTGGCTTTCCCATGAATCTGCTTATTGAGCAACTCCTGTATACAAGCCTCCCTAGCTCCCATCTCAGATGGGCCCAGAAGGACACTCTAAATAAGGAAAAGCCCATAGAAGTTAATTATTCCAAGTTCCGAAATACAATTTAAATGCTAGAAAAATTGCTGGCCTTGAAGATGGAAAGGGTTCGTGGGCAACTTCTAGAAGCTGGGAACACAGTCAGCTGACAACCAGCTAGGAAATGGAGTCATCTTCAGCCCATGACCGCAGGAAACTGCATAAGTACGAAAAAGTCTTCTCCCCTAAACTCTCTAGAAAAGAATGGAGCCCTATTGACACTTTGACGTTAGCCCAGTGAGATGCACACTAGACATCTGACCTGTAGAACTGCAATATAATAAATTTGTGTTGTTTTTTTTAAAAAAGGATTTGATTGAGCAAAAATAGGAACACAGGAATGTAGCACCACTGCAACATAGGAAGCATTAAAAGACTGATGAAAATCCCATGGGTTTAAACTTTTGTATAAACATCCCAAATAAAAGCAAATTCAATTTCTAAAATTTAAGCTTTTGTTTCTCATATATAATATCTGTACTACTCTGGAGAATTTTAAAGTTATTCCAAGTTTTATGGATGCTTCTTTTCCCAAGATGTGTATGCAGTTGGGCATATAACTTCAGTTAGATAGTGGCTATAGATTGTCATCATCAGCTCCTATATGGAAAAAATGTATTTTCAAAGTTAATGAAAGCCATGATTGGTATTTTTTGATAGTCAGTTAAGCCTTTTAATTATAAAGCCATATAAAAATGAGCAACATATAATGAAGTAGTCTCATGGCATGAATAAGGATGGTCCAACAGATTAGAAAAGAAATCTTAATTTTTAGGTGATTGGATTAAGGATTGATAAATACATGCATCACTTTTTTTCTCACTTGGCTAAGTCATAAATCTAATTTTGAAATTCAACTAATCTCATTCAAAGCTCTGTTACTAGTTTTCAAATCTAAAGTAGAGCAATATTAACATAAAAAATACTTATAGAGGTTGTTAATGAAAGTCAACAACAGCAAATAGAAAAATAATGGAATAAAATAATAGGTGGAAACTCTTACCACAGCCACTGTCACTGCTTTCCAAAAGCTTCTGGGCATTGTATTTTGCTAAGGAATTCGAAGTTGGAAAAGTTTAGAAATCGTTTCTCTATTTTGAAGTGTACAGCAGAAAACTGTGTTCAAATTGTCTTCCCTTAGTTAGTTCAAAAGCAAAGTAAAATGACAGTGCACAAATATTTTCATCCGGTTTACAAGGTTTCATTGTACATCCAGCCTATCGAATACATTACTTTAATTATTTTTTTGTGTGGGAAGTATTGTCTCATACCCAAGCATGCTCTTTATTTGGTCAGACTGGAAATTCAGAGAAAAACAACTAAGACAATTTTCATTTTTGTATTTGTGGGTGTCAAGTCTGCATTGAGGAAATATTTGTCATGCTCACCACATTTTTGTCGTGTACTTGTTTCCCAGAGCCAGTGTAGGACTTTGAAAAGGGAAGAAAGGCTGCTGTGTCTCACCCTGGAGAAATGCTCACGGCCCCCCATCTGCACTTCTGGAGGAGAGCCAAGCCAATCTTCCTGAAACAACTTCTCAATTCTGAATCTTGCCCCAAATTTCCCAGGGTTTCCCTTTTGTCTCCTGCCTGAAATCCAAGCTCTCCAACCTGCCTCTAGTGATTCCCCTCCCACCAAAAACACCCCAGTAACACGGCCAAATAGTCCACCTCTGTCCCTTTGCTCATCCTGCTACGACTGCTAAGAATGACTGCTACCCCTAATCATTTCTCAAGACCCAACTAACAGCCTGTCTCGTTCACAGGAACTTTCCCGATCCTCGTGTTCACATACTAACTGTCTCTGAATACTCATAGTATCTCGTCTGAACTTTTTTTTTCCTTTTGGCATTTAATAAAATATTCCCTTGGACCCTAGCCATTTTTATGATCCACCTTCTACTCTGGTTGTTGGAAAATTGTAACTGTATGCCATGGGAGCAGTAATGATTGTTAAATCTTTAGTAGATGGTATTATTGTTTGTGGTTATTCACGCCCTCTTTCTTCATGAATAAAATGTTTCCCCAGTCCCTTTTACTTTGGGCTCAAGACATCTGACTTGCTTTAGCCAATGGAACGTTTGCTATGTATTACTTCCAAACAGAAGTTCTTGAGGAATTGAAAGATTTCAAAACTCTCTTAGCTTCTGTGCCCTCTGTCATCAGAAAAGCATAAGGCTTTTCTTTAGTTTAGGTCTCAAAATAAGGATATAGGTAGAGTTACTCAGCTTGCAGTTTGGAGTAAAGTCACATCTAAACAGTAGGTGACAAGATGAACCTGAAAAAGAAATAAATATTTGTTATTGTAAACCACTGAAAATTTGAGATTGCTTACCATATAGTGAAAGCTGATGATATAATATCTAATATTTTGTAAACACTATGTCCTGTATCCACAATATCTCATTTAACTGATAAAATAATCCTATGTGTTACATACATTTTTATCCCCTTTTTATAGGTGAGAAAGCAATGATGAAGTAAAGTAACTAATCCAAAACACACAGTGCTGTAAGATTTTAGAATCAGACACATCTAGCTTAGAAGTTAGATTCTACCACTTATCAAATAGTGTCAAATTCATAATACAATCGCACTAAAAATCGGTCACATGTAAAACAGAGATACAGTTAAACTCTTCTCACAGTATAATTCTAAGGGCTATTGGGAGATGAAATAATGTGTGAATAACCAAACGATTTAATGACCAAGTAAGTCTTAATTTACATCACCCTTAAATTAGACCCTCAGATAAACACTTGATGTGGGTAGTTTAGAAAGCTTCACAAAGCTTCTTTGTGATGAAGTGGGGAATGAGATAAAGGATAAGAAAAGTCAATTAAATAGCTTAAAAGCTGGAGAAGTTTTGGGGAAACAGACTCAATCACACTAAGATACCATGTGGAATATGACTCAGATGGCCAAGTAAGATCCTATCAGGATCTTTCACAAATAACTAAAAACTCTGTACAAAAAAAAAAAGGAAAGAAAGGCAAAAAAGAAAAACTGGAAAGTGAAGTCACTGGAAAGTGAACAAGCAGATTCTGGAAGAATCAAAACTTGGAAGAAGGATCAGAAGAGGATGAGTTTTCCATCATTACAAATTTTACCCTGAGGGCAGACCGAAGTTAGCACCGCACAGCATGCCTCAAACTCTAATAGGAAACAGTCTTTCTGGCCCAAAGAACTAGCAGATGGAATTTAGAGCAATCACAGGTCCTGAAAAATTGAGAGGATGAGGAGAAGGATGTGAGCCAGAAAGAGAGTCCTGAATTCCATTTATAAACTCTGCTCAAGCCTCTGAACTAGGTCATATATGAAGGGACCAGACTCCAATACCTCAGCTAAAGGCAAATAGGGGTTTGAAGCTGCTGCCCAAAAAAATGTCTTTACAGTTTGAGTTTGGCCAAGTTAATTTCTCACTTTAAAAAATGGGGAACTCTTTGGAGAAATATAATAGAGTCTTTACTTCAGAGCATCCCACAATGTCTAGCATAAAATCCGAAATTGCTCAACTTGTGAAGAACCAGGAAAATGTGACCCATTTTCAAGAGACAAGACCATGAACCAAGTCTAGTCTCAAAATCATCTAGATGTTGAAATTAGCAGACATGGATTTTAAAATCAGATTTTATAACTCTGCTCATTAAAATAAGAGAAAATTTGCTTGTATTAATGAAAATGTAAAGAATCTCAGTAGGGAAAAAAAAAGAAACTATTAAAAAAGAACCAAAAGGAAATTCTTGAACTTAAAAAAATGCAATTTTGAAACTAAAATCTCACTGAACAGACTAACAGCAAATTGGATATGACAGAAAAATCAGTGAACTTGAAAATAGATAGAAAGTATCCAATCTGAAAGGACAAAAATATTTTTTAAAAAATTTTTTTTTAGAGAATTCCCTGGTGGTTCAGTCAGGACTCTGTAATTTCACTGCAGGGGGCCGGAGTTCAATCCCTGGTCAGAGAACTAATATTGTGAAAGGCACATGGTGTGCCAATTAAAAAAGTATTTTTTTTAATTAAACTTTTTTTTAAGTTCCAGAGTCTTGGAAACCTGTAGAGCAGTAATTGAAGTTTAACATACCTAAATCAAGGTCCCAAAAGGAAAGCATAGGGAAAAAGGGGAAGAAAAAAGTGTTCAAAATATAAAGGCCCCAAAGGTCTACATCTGGTGAAAGACAAAAATGTAAGAGTCAAGGTGCTCAGAAAGAAAAATACAAAGAAAACTACACCTGGGATTTCTCCGGTGCTCCAGAGGTTAGGACTTCACACTGGGAAGTGTAGATTGCTTCCTAAAGCAATCGCAGTTTAGATACCTGGTCTGGGAACTTCGATCCTACAAGTCAGGCAGCCCCATCCTCCCCTCCCCAAAAAAAACTACACCTGCACACATCATAGTCAAACTGCTAGAAAGCAACATTGAGGAGAAAATCTTAAAAGCAGCCAGAGAAACAAGATACATTGCCAAAAGGGGCACAACCATTTGGCTACACACTGACTTCTTACCAGAAGCTAGAGAGATCAGAAGACAGTGAGACAATATCTTTAATGTACTGAAAGAAAAAATAAGCTGTCAGTTTAGAACTCTATATCCAGTGAAAATGTCTTTCAACTACAAAGGCAAAATAAAGACATTTTCATACAACAGAAAACTAAAAGAAATTCACTACAAGAAATACTTTAAGAAATTTTTTTCTGTAGGTTGAAAGAAAAATGAAATCAAATGGAAATTCAAATCTTCAGGAAGAAACAAAGAGCTTTATATATTGTTACTGTGGGTAAATATGAAAGACTGCTTCTTCCTCTCTTAAAAAAACACATGACACTTAAAACACATATTAATCATTGTCTTGTGGGATTTGTAATACATGTAGATATAATACATATGACATTTACAGATATTGGAGGTGAAAGTTAATTGATTTATAAGAAAGTTTCATGGTTTCCACATTTTTATGTCAAGTAGTCACCAAAAAGAATATAATGTTAAGAGGTCTAGCTAAAAAGTCTGTAGATAAATAAAATAGAAGTCTTTAAAATATCCAAATATCAAAAGAAGGCAGACAAGGAAGGAAAGAGGAATAATACAGGACACAAGCAGAAAACTCTTCTGCTGCAAATGTCTAAAAACTCTCAGAAAATTTAATAAACATCTTTTTTAGATGCATAATTGAACTCTCCAAAAAGGGACCAGAAACTAAAAATCCAAGTGACAATCAAGTGACTCAATGCTACAGCCACAGGAGGGGAGGGGAGTGAAATTTCCAGGTGTACAAGAAAAGATTGTGTACAAGTCACAGATTTGTGACTCCTTGGTTGATAAAGGAGTTTAGTTCCCATAACTGCCCATCTGCAAGATGGCACCTTTCCAACAAGAGAGACATCCTTGGCCTCTCATTCATCCTCCAAGCCCCTGTCTGGAGATTCTGCCTCCGTCATGTTTCTTTTTACTATAAGCAACAGAAAACTGACATGGGGGTGAGGAAGGGCGAGTGTGGAGAAGTCCTGGACCTGACTCTGCTTAACTCAACTAGGGTGATACGCCCGAGTGCTTAGTCATGTCCGACCCTTTGCAACACTTTGGACTGTAGCCCGCCAGGCCCCTCTGTCCATGGGGTTTTCCAGGCAAGAATACCGGAGCAGGTTGCCATTTCCCTCTCCAAAGGGATCTTCCTGACCCAGGAATTGAACCTGCATCTCCTGTGTTTCCTGCATTGCAGGTGGATTCTTTACCTGCTGAGCCATTGGGAAAACCCAGGGTGACTTGCCTTTTCCTAAAGCAATCACATAGCTGACACAATATTCTGATTTTCCATTTAAATTATATCTCCACTCCTGGAACAAAGGGTGAGATCAATACCACTTAAGCTATTGTAGCAGACACTTTAGTACTCCTGTCACATCACCTTGTCCCTCTTATCTCAGCTTCAACTGTAATAGAAACTTCTGTGCATCCTGAACCCATCCCACCCCAAGCAATTCACCCAGTGTTTCTGTACTTTTCTGCCCAAAGGCTTTCCAAAGCTTGAGGAGTTTGCTCAACACACACACACGCACAGGCTGGAAACACAGGAATTAATGTCTCTAGTTGCAATGTTCAACCAAATAGAGATGAAGATAACAGATTAATTCCCCAACATCCCAACTCAGAGGATCTTTGAAAGGGTTGAAATCCAGTTGCTCACAGTAACCAGCTTGGAAACTCATTCTTAATTGACTTTTCATTACCATCTTTCTAAATTCCATATTTATGTGTTAGTATGCTGTAATGTTCTTTATCTTTCTGGCTTACTTCACTCTGCATAATGGGCTCCAGTTTCATCCATCTCATTAGAACTGATTCAAATGAATTTTTTTAATGGCTGAGTAATATTCCATGGTGTATATATACCACAGCTTCCTTATCCATTCATCTGCTGATGGGCATCTAGGTTGCTTTGGCATTCTCCTTTTTCACTTTCATTAAGAGGCTCTTTAATTCTTCTTCACTTTCTGCCATAAGGGTGGTGTCATCTGCATATCTGAGGTTATTGATATTTCTCCCGGCAATCTTTATTCCAGCTTGTGCTTCCTCCAGCCCAGTGTTTCTCATGATGTACTCTGCATATAAGTTAAATAAGCAGGGTGACAATATACAGCCTTGACATACTCCTTTTCCTACTTGATACCAGTCTGTTGTTCCATGTCCAGTTCTAACTGTTGCTTCCTGACCTGCATACAGGTTTCTCAAAAGGATGTGAGCCAGAAAGAGTCCTGAATTCCAGTTATAAACTCTGCTCAAGCCTGTGAACTAGGGCATATATGAAGGGACCAGACTCCAATACCTCAGCTAAAGGCAAAATAGGAGTTTGAAGCTGCTGCCCAAGAAAACATCTTTACAGTTTGAGTTTGGCCAAGTTAATTTCTCACTTTAAAAAATGGGGAACTCTTTGGAGAAATATAATATAGAGTCTTTACTTCAGAGCATCCCACAATGTCTAGCATAAAATCCAAAATTGCTCAACTTGTGAAGAACCAGGAAAATGTGACCCATTTCTCAAAAGGTGGTCTGGTATTCCCATCTCTTTCAGAATTTTCCACAGTTTATTGTGATCCACACAGTCAAAGGCTTTGGCATAGTCAATAAAGCAGAAATAGATGTTTTTCTGGAACTCTCTTGCTTTTTCAATGATCCAGTGGATGTTGGCAATTTGAACTCTGGTTCCTCTGCCTTTTCTAAAACCAGCTTGAACATCTGGAAGTTCATGGTTCACATATTGCTGAAGCCTGGCTTGGAGAAGTTTGAGCATTACTTTACTAGCGTGTGAGATGAGTGCAATGGTGCAGTAGTTTGAAAGGCATTGCCTTTCTCTGGGATTGGAATGAAAATTGACCTTTTCCAGTCCTGTGGCCAACTGCTGAGTTTTCAAAATGTGCTGACATATTGAGTGCAGCACTTTCACAGCATCATCTTTTAGAATTTGAAATAGCTCAACTGGAATTCCATCACTTCCACTAGCTTTGTTCATAGTAATGCTTCCTAAGGTCCACCTGACTTCACATTCCAGGATGTCCAGCGCTAGGTGAATGTGAGTGATCACACCTTCATGATTATCTGGGTCGTGAAGATCTTTTTTGCACAGTTCTTCTGTGTATTCTTGCCACCTCTTCTTAATATATTCTATTTCTGTTAGGTCCATAACATTTCTGTCCTTTCTTGAGCCCATCTTTGCGTGAAATGTTCCTTGGTATCTCTAATTTTCTTGAAGAGATCTCTAGTCTTTCCCATTCTATTGTTGTCCTCTATTTCTTTGCATTGATCACTGAGGAAGCCTTTCTTATCTCTCCTTGCTATTCTTTGGAACTCTGCATTCAAATGGGTATATCTTTCCTTTTCTCCTTTGCTTTTTGCTTCTTTACTTTTCACAGCTATTTGTAAGGCCTCCTCAGGCAGCCATTTTGCTGTTTTGCATTTCTTTTTCTTGGGGATGGTCTTGCTCCCTGTCTCCTGTACCATGTCACACACCTCCGTCCATAGTTCATCAGGCTCTCTGTCTATTAGATCTAGTCCCTTAAATCTATTTCTCACTTCCACTGTATAATCATAAGGGATTTGATTTAGGTCATACCTGAATGGTCTAATGGTTTTCCCACTTTCTTCAATATAAGTCTGAACTTGGCAATAAGGAATTCATTATCTGAGTTACAGTCTGCTCCCGGTCTTGTTTTTGCTGACTGTATAGAGCTTCTCCATCTTTGGCTGCAAAGGATATAATCAATCTGATTTCAATGTTGACCATCTGGTGATGTCCATGTGTAGTCTTCTCCCGTGTTGTTGGAAGAAGGTGTTTGCTATGACCAGCGCATTCTCTTGGCAAAACTCTGTTAGAATTTGCCCTGCTTCATTCTATACTCCAAGGCCAAAATTTGCCTGTTACTCCAGGTGTTTCTTGACTTCATACTTTTGTATTCCAGTCCCCTATAATGAAAAAGACATCTTTTTTCGGTATTAGTTCTAGCAGGTATTGTAGGTCTTCATAGAACCATTCAGCTTCTTCAGCATCTCATTAGACTTGGCCTAATTATTCACTAGGATGCAGGGCTTCCTGGGTAGCTCAGTGGTAAAAAATCTGCCTGCCGTTGCAGGAGACCCAAGTTCGATCTCTGGGTCAGGAAGATCCCCTAGAGAAGGAAATGGCAAGCCACTCCAGTAATCTTGCCTGGAAAATCACATGGACAGAGGAACTTGGCAGGCCACAGTCCATGGGGTCACAAAAGAGTCAGACATGACAATGATTAAACAACAACAACATATTAAAAAGGCTCATCTCATTAGGTTTGGCTTAATTATTCACCTAGATGTAGCAAGTGCTAAATAGCCATACAGGCCTCCTTGAGATCTTGCAATCCTACAGCCATATGGTATTGAACAAGTAGTTAGGCTGTCATATTAACTTTGGTCTGGACATTTTCGTAAGGAATCTCGGACTGAACTTCTAAAAACCACTCATTTGCTCTCCTGAGATTATGATATGAGACCTAGGAAGCTCCCTTCACCATGTTATACCTGAAATATCTACAAATTTGGGTGAATTTCTCTCTAGAGGTCACTAAAATTATCTTAGTTTCCTGACCTAATTAGCCATGTTTACCACCTGTGAGGCTGGAATGCTATAAACAAGTCACCAAGCCATGGCTTCCTTGGGGGATTCTGTAGGCATGTCTTTCATAAGTAAAATCAATTTTTTCTTGATGTGACATGTCATGCTTGAATAAGCATTATTCTTGAATATGCTAGGGCCTTGTACTCACAATCGATTTGTCAAACTATATTCTGGAAAACAAAAAGAAAGAGAGAGCAGGTTCTTATTGAATTTATGCAAATAATATTTTGCCATGAAAAAGGGGACTCGGTAAAGTTTTAATTGCATTTTTTTAAACTTTTTTTGAGATGTGACTCCAATACCATTAAATTCACTTTTTTAAAGTATATGATTCATCAGTTTTGAGTATTCACAAAGTTGTGCAACTATCACCATTATCTAATTTCAGTCCACTTTCATCACTCCAAAAAGAAACCCCATGTCTATAAGCAATCATTTTCCATTTCCCCCACTTCAGTCCCTAGCAAAAACTAATACACAGATGGCCCCTGACATAAAATAGTTCAATTTACAAATTTTCAACTTTACAATGGTATTAAAGCAAAATGCATTCAGTAGAAACCAAACTTCAAATTTTGATTTTTTCCAGAGCCAGCAGAATGATACTCTCTCATGATGCCTGGCAGCAGTAGCAAGCCACAGCACCCACTCAGTCATGTGATCACAAGAGTAGATAACCAAAACCTTTACAAGCGTTCTGTATCCAGACAACAATTCTATTTTCACTTTCAGTGCAGTATTCAACAAATTATATGAACTATTCAACAATTTTTTATAAAATGGGCTTTGTGTTAGATGTTTTTGCCCAACTATAGGCTGATGTAAATGTTCTGAGCTCACTTAGAGTAGGTTAGGCTAAGCTATGATGTTTAGTAGGTTAAGTATATTAAATACATTTTCAACTTATGGTATTTTTAACATATGATGGCTTATTGGGACATATCCTTATCATAAGTTGAGGAAGATCTGAACTTCTGCTTCTAGGGATTTGTCTATTCTGTATGTGAAAATATGACAGTGAAAGTGTTAGTCACTCAGTCATGTCCAACTCTGCGACCCCATAGACAGTAGCCCGCCAGGCTCCTCTGTCCACGGGAATTTTCCAGGCAAGAATATTGGAGTGGGTTGCAGTGCCCTCTTCCAGGGGATCTTCCCCACCTAGGAATTGAACTCAGGTCTCCTGCATTGCAGGCAAATACTTTACCATCTGAGCCACAAGGGTATCCCCTATTCTGTATATTTTATGTAAATTAAACCATGATCATGTAAATTAAATATGTGGCCTACTGTGTCTGATTTTTCCACTTACCATAATATATTTAAGGTAACTCCATGTTGTAGCATGAATCTATACTTCATTTTAGTGCATGTGGCTGAATAATATACCATTGAATGTATATACCACATTTTGTACATCCATTCCTCAGCCCAGGGACATTTGCATTTCTTCCACTTTTTAATATTATGAATAATACTGCTGTGAACATTCATGCCCAAGTTTTTGTTTGTACAAAAGTTTTCACTTCTCTTGAGGGTATATCCAGAGGTGAAATTGCTGGGTCATATATATTTACGTTTTTGAGGAATTTCCAAACTGTTTTCCAGTGATGTACCATCCTACACTCCCACCTTCAATATATAATGGTTCCAATTCCTCTACACCCCCACCAACATGTGCCATTGTCTTTTTTATTATATCCAGTGAGTGTTAGGTGATATTTCATTGGGAGTTTGATTTGCATTTCCCCAATACTTTGGTCACCTGATGCAAAGAACCTACTCATTGGAAAAGATCCTGATGCTGGGAGAGATTGAAGGCAAAAGGAGAAGGGGGTGGTAGAGGGTGAGATGATTAAAGAGCATCACCAACTCAGTGGACATGAATTTGAGAAAACTCTGGGAGATAGTGAAGGACAGGGAAGCCTGGTGTGCAGTCCACAGGGTTGCAAAGAGTCAAGCATGACTTAGCGACTGAACAACAGCAAACACTAATGATGTTGAGCATCTTTTCAGTGAGTGTTTAAGGGTCATTTGTACACCACCTTTGGAAAAATGTCTATTCCGATCTCTTGCCCATTCTAAACTGTGCAATTTGTCTTTTTAGTTTTGAATTATAAGAAATTTTTTATATTCTGGGTACTATACATTTATCAGATGTATGATTTGCAAATATTTCTCCTGTAAATTGTCATTTTGCTTTCTTGGGTCCTTGGAAGCACAATTTTTAATTCTGAAGTCTAATTTATGTATTTTTTCTTTTATTGCTTCTAGTTTTTTTTAAGTTTAAGTATAGTTTATTTAAAATATTATATTAAATTCAGTTATACATGTTGACCCAGTATTTTATAGATATGTCATCAAAAGTTATTAAAAATAATGGTTATAATTCTCTGTGATGTACAATGTATCTTTGTTGCTTATCTATTTTATACATAGTGGTTTGTATTAATTACTCTCATACCCCATTCTGCCCCTCTCCCCTTCCCTTTTCCCCACTAGTAAACACAAGTTTGCTTTCTATACCTGTGAGTCTTTTTTTATTTTGCTATATACATTCATTTTTTTTTTTAGATTTCACATATGAGTGATATCATACAGTATTTCTCTTTCTCTCTTATTTTGCTGAGCATGATATTTTCTAGGTCCACCAATATTGCTGCAAATTTCGTTCTTTTTTTTGGCTGAGTAGTACTTCACTGTATGTGTATGTAACACATCTTCCTTATCCATTCATCTGCAGATGGACACTTAGATTGTTTCCATATGTTGGCTATTGTAAACAATGCTGCAGTGAACATAGAGATGTGTGTGTATTTTTGAATTAGTATTTTCTTTGAATAGGTACTCAGAAGTGGAATTGCTAGATCTTACAGTAGTTCTATTTTTAACTTTCTAAGGAAATGCCATACTGTCTTCAATAGTGGTTGTACCAATTTATATTCTTATCAACAGTGTGCAAGGATTCCCTTTTCTCCACATCCTCACAAATATTTGTTATTTTTAGACTATTTGATGATAGCCAATGTGATGGGTGTGATGTAATATGTCATTGTTGTATTGATTGCATTTCCCTGAAAATTAGCGATGTTGAGCATGTTTTTATGTAACTTTTAGCCATCTGTATGTCTTCTTTGGAAAAATTCAAAGAATTATTCAGATCTTTGCTTATCTCTTTGTTTGATATTTAGTTGTATGAGTTGCCTATATATTTTGAATACTAACCCCTAAGTGGTTGTTATCATTTGCAAATATGTTATCTCATTCAGTAGATTGTCTTTTTGATTAGTCAATAGTTTCCTTTGCTGTGCAAAAGCTTTTTAAGTTTAGCTAGGTCCCATTTGTTTATTTTTGCTTTTGACTCCTTTACATTCGGAGACAGATCAAAAAATATATATTGCTACGATTTATGTCAAAGAGCATTCTGCCTATGTTCTCTGTTGGCTGTTTTATGGTTTCATATCTTACATTTAGGTCTTTTATATGTTCTGAGTTTATTTTTTTGTATGGTGTGAGGAAATGTTCTCATCTTATTTTTTATGTGAAACTGTCAAGTTTTCCTAGAACAAATTATTCAAGAGACTGTATCTTCTCCATTGTATGTTCTTGGTTCCTTTCTCATAGATTAATTGACTATACACAGGTAAGTTTATTTCTGGACTCTATTCTGTTCCATTGATCTACGTGTCTATTTTTTTAACCAATACCAAGCTGTTTTGATTACTGTAGTTTTGTAGTATATTCTGAAGTCTGGAAAGGTGATACATACAGTTTTGTTCTTTTTTCCTCAAAATTGCTTTGGCAATTTGAGGTCTTCTGTGGTTCCATATAAATCTTAGGATTATTTGTTCTAGTTCTATGGAAAATGTCATGTGTATTTTGATAGAGATTGTATTAAAGCTGTAGACTGCTTTTGGTAGTATGGCCATTTTAACAATATTAATTCTTCCAATCCAAAAGCATGTGATATCATTCCATTTCTTAGAGCTGGAGCCAAGGGTAGAGCAGGGATTTGCCCCTGTTTGGTGGCATCATGGCACTGCAATGAATGGGATTGATCACAGATTGCTGGAGTGGAAGCCCTGAGGGTCTGGCCCAAGCTGACCCTGTTCCCTTTAAGTGTGTGCTTTCCCACTCTCCAGCACCAGGACCTTTGCCCAAGAAGAGGGAAGTGCTGAAGCAAGCAGGGCTCATTCACGTTCTCAGTTTGTGTCAGCCCCAGACAGTTCTAAACTGTCTCCAATGCATAGCCTGTGCAGGCAGCAGGAATTGTTTTCTTTGCTCTGCTCAAATGCAGCCTCAAGTCCAAGTCTCCTTTCTGCCTCACAGCTGATCACATCCCTCAGCCCCTGCTGCCCCTGCCCTGTTCTGGAGCTGCCCTATAGGGCAGGTGGGGCCCACATCGACTCATGGCATGTATCTGGGCATGAGCTGTGATGGAGCAGCCGTCATCAGAGATCTAGGCATCTTCTCATGCACTCCTTGGGTGAAAGATGCTTAGTCATGTATGACTCTTTGTGGCCCCATGGACTATACAATCCATGACATTCTCCACGCCAGAATACTGGAGTGGGTAGCCGTTCTCTTCTCCAGAGGATCTTCCCAACCCAGGTATCAAACTCAGGTCTCCTGCATTGCAGGCAGATTCTTTACCAGCTGAGTCTAAATGCCAACAATGGCCATTGTCGCCCCACTCAGATTCTGTCCTGGAATCAGGCAGCCTCTGCATGCCATAGAAAAATCTGAGTTTTCTCCCCAGTCATGGTACTCCTAGGTTCTGTGCCATCCATGCAATGTGGAGTAAGCAGTGGTGGAGCATTTGCTCAGCGCGGGTTGGGGCATGTGTCAAGAGGGTCAGGGAAATCCACAGTCCTCGGAGCAGTCCTCTAAGCACCCTCACCACCCTGCCTCAGGGGCAAGCCAGCACATGAGCTCCACAGGAGCAGAGTCCAGGCTTCCCACAGCCCTCCTATTAGTCCCAGTCATCTTCCAACCAGCCAAGGGGGCTTGTCTCCCCCATGTAGGACCCCAGGACTGGGGCATCAAATCTGTGGCTGTCACTGCCCACTCCGCAGTGCGGGTATCTATCTGAACAGTCTCCTTTTCCCTCCGAGTCCCCTCCCAGAGCCACAGGTCCCAACCTGATTGCTTTTCTTCCCTTCCAACCTGATTACATGTATACCTTTCCTACAGCTTTGGGTATACAGGCTTCTTTTTGACAGTTTCCAATTAATTTTCAGTGAGAACTGTTCCACATGTAGATGTATATTTTTTGTGTTCATGAGGGGAGGTGAGTTCCATGTCCTCTGTTCCACCATCTCTCTCTTGCTTCTGGTTTTGGTGTCATAGCTAAAAGAGCATTCATAACCTAACCCAAAGTCATAAAGATTTAGACTTATATTTTCCTTTAAGAGTTTTAAAGTTTTGGTTCTCAGCAAGACTTTTTTAATTCAAGAAGGGTATCTATGAGACTCAAAAATAATTTTTAAATATTTCATTTCATTTACATAAGGAGAATCTAATAAATCACAGATTAAAGATAACTTACAAAGAAAAGTAAAGGGCTTTTTCCTATGTCCAATAAGTATAGAACATTAAAACAATAATACTTCATTATTTCATTTAAAAATGAAATTTCCCATACATTCATTCAACCTATTTAATTCTTATTCTGCTTAATCTTTTTTTTTCCATTTATTTTTATTAGTTGGAGGCTAATTACTTTACAACATTGCAGTGGTTTTTGTCATATATTGAAATGAATTAGCCATGGATTTACATGTATTCCCCATCCCGGTCCCCCCTCCCACCTCCCTCTCCACCCCATCCCTCTGGGTCTTCCCAGTGCACCAGGCCTGAGCACTTGTCTCATGTACCCAACCTGGGCTGGTTATGTGTTTCACCCTAGATAATATACATGTTTCGATGCTGTTCTCTTGAAACATCCCACCCTCGCCTTCTCCCACAGAGTCCACAAGTCTGTTCTATACATCTGAGTCTCTTTTTCTTTTCTTGCATATAGGGTTATCATTACCATCTTTCTAAATTCCATATATATGTGTTAGTATGCTGTAATGGTCTTTATATTTCTGGCTTACTTCACTCTGTATAATGGGCTCCAGTTTCACCCATCTCATTAGAACTGATTCAAATGAATTCTTTTTAATGGCTGAATAATATTCCATGGTGTATATGTACCACAGCTTCCTCATCCATTCGTCTGCTGATGGGCATCTAGGTTGCTTCCATGTCCTGGCTATTATAAACTATTCTGCTTAATCTTGAGGGTAAAACATTTTGTGGACTGAAGGGGCATTACATAGATTACACAGTATATAAAGAAAAGTCTTTCATATTGCCATTTGGCAAATGCATCAGTCAGTAAACCAAGAAAGCAAGCCCTTTGAAACATGATGAACTATGCCAAAATTTTAACATATTTCATAGCTTCTTTTCAAACTTAGGTGTTATAAGCCAAGGCAAATAAAATTCACTTTCAAAGTTTCATATCTTAGAACAAACTGATATTTTAGGACTGTCTTTTTCTCTCTTATATTCTTATAAGTGTGCATTGAAGCTTTCCAGAAGCTACATGACATATGATATCACAGATTGAAAGCTGAAAGAGATAGGAGACTCAAGCTGAGTCCAATTAGCCAGACATCAGAGATTTACAAAAATTTAAAGTAAATCAACTCTTCTCATTAATTTTTAAAAAACACAGTTCTCATTAAATATGTTACTTAGATTAGCATGAAATCAGTTTATTATTGCTATTTTCAAAAATTAAATATTTAAAAGTTTTATTGGCTTTAGTTTCTAATCTGGTAAATGCTGATAAATGTAACCTACTTAAACAAAAGCTCATTCATTGTGCTTTTAAATGTTCAAAATGTAAAAGGATCCTGAGACAAAAGGATTTGATAATCTCTGCATTAAGATAAAACTGTTCTCTTTTTCCTTGAAAAAGAAAGCACATACACCTTTATATTTCTCACCAATGTTCATAGTATAGTTTCAGCTACTCATATTAATTATAACTTTCAACCAAAATAGTTAACTTCCATTTCACATATAAAATTGAAGGACCATAAATAATAAAAAATTATTTAATATAAATAAGCATGAAGCAAACCAGTAAAGCTCATAAACATACATAACACAACTTTTTACAACTATACACATTCTTTTCACATCTTATTATAGCAAATGTGAACACACTCATTAATGTGACCCAAAGATATAGCCTTTCTATAGCATATTTTTTAAAAAACAAAAAGCATATAAACTTAAGATAATGTTTAGTAACCAAAATTTCAGAATTGTATCTTAGTTAGAAGCTTTTTTAGGTATCCCAAGATTAACACACAAATTAGGCTAATGCTAGTTTAAAGTTTTAAACCACCCAAAGATTTTGGAAATTATGTTTAAATTGGCACATTACAAAAACTTAATTATTATTAATATATATAAATAGAGTTTGTCAAGGTCATAATTCAAATTTTATTGCACACAAATTTATATTTTTTATATTCTAAAACATTGTAGGGGGTGTGTGTGTGTGCTCATTTGTGTCCAACTTTTTGTGACCCCATGGACTGTAGCCTGCCAGGCTCCTCTGTTCAGGAGATTTTTCAGGCAAGAAAACTGGAGTAGATTGCCATTTCCTCCTCCAGGGGATCATCACAACCCAGGGACTGAACCAACACCGTCTCCTGTATCTCCTGCACTGGCAGTCAGATTCTTTACCACTGACACCCCTGGGAAGCCCACAGAGGCTAATATTTATTTGACTAGAAAACGTATATATGTTTAGGGAAAACAAACTCAAATAAAATAAATATATCAATACTGATAAATCAAGAAAATATATGATTGTTATTTTAATTGATATTACAAAATTACACTAATCTCATTGCCAAAGAGGTTTGTTAATTATGTGAACTAAAATTCTTAAAATATTCTGAAATTTGCAGTTTCTGTAAGAATTCTTTTCAAGCTTAGCATATTAAAAATGTTAGTAGTTCAGCATTTTTATTTTATGGGAATTTTAGGAACATTTTATTTATACAAGTATTATCTAACTCTGTAAATCAATAAGAACAAAATTTTTTAAACAACTTGTACAATCTAATTTATTAATATTCTCCAGAGATAGGAAAACATTTAATAGTCATGAAATAAGAGGATAGAGCCTTTTCTGTATTACAGACATATAAACACCCAGGCACATAAGCATAGATAGACATAGAAAACTTAGTTTCAGTTCAACAGGTTTAAGCTAAACATAGAAACACAAAAACTCACCAGTGCAGATATCAAGGAGTTGTTCTTCTTAGTGAGCATAAATATTCTAAATTGCTTTCAACTCAAAATAGATAGACACACACAAAAAAAGACTGAAAAAAAAATTTCATTTTATCTTTCATCCTCATAGCAAAAAATTGCTGTCATCCATCTGCACAGACCATCAAATAGACCATACCATAAGATTAAATTCTCAATCATTACTGCCACCAACAAGAAATATTTATTTGTCATGTGCAAACCCCAAACAAAAACAAGGCAAAATATCAGCAAAGGAAAAACCTATAGAAATGGAGAAACAGCCAAATTAAAGTTCTACTGTCACTTGGAATTATTCTAGGATCCAAGAAAAGCAATGCCTGGGCTTAAGTAACCCACGAGATGCATTTTTCAAGCAATGCAGTTCACCTGATTTTGTCATTGGGCAACTCAGTGGATGCCCACCAAAGCGTTTAAGGATTATTTTTTTTAAAGGTGAAGTTATGACTATCATAAAAATATAAAATTAATACATATCAAAGATTTAACTCATTGATTGATGAGAGAACCAGTAAGATGTTGCAAATAGTTCCAAAAAGAATCTAAAAAACATATACAGATATTGGCATAGATATGCCATCAAAAATACTAAAATAAATTTGCTAATAGATATAAAAATGAGCCTAGGAGTTGGGGGTGTAGAAGGAAATCAGTTGCCTTTCACCAGACAAAATTCATATTCATAAGTCTCAGTTTTCTCCATCTTACAGTGTCTAAAATAGCTCTGTTAGACAATGAAAGACACAGACTTGTACTGAATCAGCCAACATGGAAGAGTTCACTAAAGGATGCTTAATGTTCCATTGAAAAGACAGTCAGTAATCTTTTTCCTTTCTTTTCTTTTTCCCATTTCAAAGTCTTTCACAATTTTGCCTGACAAGCCATGAAATGCTATTGAGACACAGGGAAGAATAAGAAAAAAATTTATGTAAGGATGTGGACAATTCTCCACTCTTTCTTTAAATGTTTATTTCATTTATTTCTTTATTTTTCAAATAATCATAGAAATCACCCTTTTCTTTTTAGAGTCTCTTTTCTATTTTTCAAATAATCATAGCAATCATCCTTTTCAGAAAAGGGATTATTTGAGAAATAGAAACATGTAGGCCTTATGTTATTTTTTCCTTAAAAAATATTACTTTATTGACTAGGAAATATAATTTCAAGTTTCAAAATTCAAAAACATAGGACATATATATATATACATATAATAAAACATAGAAGGATATGTATAACATGTAAAGATATATATCTGGACGGACTGATGCTGAAGCTGAAACTCCAATACTTTGGCCACCTCATGAGAAGAGTTGACTCATTGGAAAAGACCCTGATGCTGGGAGGGATTGGGGGCAGGAGGAGAAAGGGACAACAGAGGATGAGATGGCTAGATGGCATCACTGACTCGATGGGCATGAGTTTGAGTAAACTCCGGGAGTTGGTGATGGACAGGGAGGCCTGGCATGCTGCGATTAATGGGGGGGTCGCAAAGAGTCGGACACGACTGAGCGACTGAACTGAACTGAACTGAACTGATGACTGAATGACTGATGACTGAATAATCATATTTTTAGAAGTCAACTTTCATTAAAATTTCACAGCAAAAACTTTGATTCTAATAGGCAAACACTTAAGAGTACCTTGATGGTTAAAATGGGCAAATTTTATGTTATGTATATTTTACCAGAATTTAGAAAAAAGAATACTTTGTGTTTTTCAGGGGTGTATCCATAACAGATAATTTCCTCCCTGTATTTGTCAGATGCAGGACATGTGAGGAATGCTGCCATAGATAAAAGCTCAGAGGGGGCTAAGAAGAGAAGCTGACATCCAGGAAAATCTCTCCAAAGCAGGGCCTGGCACATGATAGCAGATCAATAAATCTTTATTGATTGAATTAATGAATTACTTCTAATCATCATGTAGCACTGTTTCCATATTTGAAATCCTTGATCTTTTCATCATTATTTATCCCACTTCTCTGATCCATCTGTCGGAGATGAATTTGACACAAGCCTTTCGAGGGAAGTCATTTTGGATTCCACTTAGAAGGATAAAGAAGTATTCAACTAGTTTCTGAACAGAGTATTAATCCAAGAGACTGACTTACTCCTGCCTCTTAGAAAGATTTGAAAAATTTCTTTGAGCCTCCAGGAATTATCTCATAAATTCTCTGTGCACTTCTCATGGTAATAATCTTCCCTTCCAACCTGGCAGTAAATACAATTTAACCTAAACATATCAGAGGAAGACAAAGGTAATATTTTGTCTCCTCAGTGACTCTGCAAACATAGTTATGTTCTAAGAAAAGTCTTAGAGCATGAAAAACTTAAAACACACAAACCTCAAAGCTTTCCTAAATGCCCTAATATATTCAAATAGTATAAGTCTGACACCAAGTGGTAAAAAAAGGTATAAGCACTTTGACTAAAAAATATAACTGGTATTGTTGTTACAGGGTATTTGGTAGACCAAAAAATTTATATAGTCAGTGTTATGTATCTGTCTAAGGCTCACCATCAATACCATCTTCCATTTAATCATTTTTTAAAAAATAACATTAAAATTTTTCTCTACATAGGGCTGCTATAAGAATTCAGTGAATTTAAAAAATTTTTATGCCTAGCCTACAATAAGTGCTAACTAAATATTAACTCTTATTATTCCCTAATTTCAAATCAGCTAGGTGTTAGGGATACTAAGAAGCTGTCCTTTTCCTCAGGGTGCAGGTGTGAGGAAGGGAAACAAAGGAAAGCAAATGAAACCGTGTTAACAGGCCCTATAACAGACATGTTAAGTAGGTTCTGGAAATGTATACGAAAGGCAAAGATCAATTCCTTCTGAGTGTTTTCTCTAAGAACTGCTCCTTCCTCAAATATAGACCCTTACATTAGTAATCTGTGACCCTGCTTTCTGTCCATGCATTACTGACCCAGACTTGGACATCTATCTCAGGTTGGGACCATCAGGTATTTTCTTCTAGGAATTTGTATTTGAGAATTTGATACTTTCATTAATCTGAGATGTCCACTTGAGCCAAGGATGTCCAATAAGGTGGTCATGTGTACAGAGAAACAGGAAAAGACTGCCTGAGGAAAAAAAAAAAAAAGTACAGAGCGAGGCAGAGATGAGAGAATTCAGGTGTCACCAGAGAAACAGGATATTCCTTTGAGGAACAAGCTGTTAGGAGCCCTAATGGTTTTCCAACATTTGGTTCAAGATCTAAAAATGACCTGAACTGTACCCTGACCTTGTGTTTTCAGAGACATCCCTATATCCTTATAATAAATTTGTCTTCCTTGTAAGCCTTGCCTTAGTGAGTCTGTTATTTTCCACTAAAATAATCTTAACTTAGATACCGGATAAGCTCAAACATTAACTTTCTCTCCAATATGTTCTTTAGTAATTCAAATTGTGTTCTTTTAAATATTTGGGTACCACTGCTACATAATGTAATTTTATACTAATTTTTCACCAATGGAGTGACTGTGTTTTTATAAGATGTGAAGGCTATCAACCTTGATTCTTCGATTGCAAGGAAAATATTTATGTAGACTTACAGAGAAAAAAGATCATTTGAACTTAAAATTTTACAAATGCTGTGGTCATTTTACAACATACATTTGTATCAAATTATCATACCATACACATCAAATGTACATAATGTTATATGTCAATTTTATCTTAATAAAGCTATTAAAAAAAGCTTTATTTGATTAAAAAAACTTTAATAATAAAAAAATTACAAACATTTCACTTGAACATTGTTCCTAGCTAAATTAGTATATAGACAAGATATGCAAGTTTATGCCTCACAAGCATATAATATTAAGATGAAATTGACATGTAGAGTAGAGATAAACTTAGGAAGAGTGCTAAATTCCTAGCAATCAGACCTCCACAGCTTATGCATGCATATACCATAGATATCATATTTAGGAAAAAATAATAAGTCCAATTTTATAAATAATCTTTAAATCTAGAATACACAGGAAGTTTTAAGAAAGAAATCATCTACTTAAAAGACATCATTTACTTGAAGACATCACCTACTTAAAAGACATCATTTTGGGGATTGAAAGAGGGGGAGAGTGGTAGGAGAAATAGAGAACTTGACCATATAATCTGAGCCTTCTTCAGCTACTCAAAATACCCTATTTTTAAGATGCTCTGTGAAGTCGCTCAGTCATGTCCAACTCTTTGCAACCCCATGGACTGTAGCCTACCAGGCTTCTAGGTTCATGGGATTTTCCAGGCAAGAATACTGGAGTGGGTTGCCATTTCCTTCTCCAGGAGATCTTCCCGACCCAGGGATTGAACCCGGGTCTCCCGCATTGTAGGCAGATGCTTTACCGTCTGAGCCTAGTGCTATATAAAAACTTTTAGAAGTACAAGTCTCTAGGCCAAGTATAGCACCTTCACACACACACATCATGCATAAATTGGGACAACAAGCAGGGTCACATTTCTGTGAGTAGCTTGCTGGCTAAACAAGAGCAGAAAGAAGTAGAAACCATTGTTCTATTCTAAGCTTGGTTTACGTCCATGAGCTCCTTGAACGTAGTGTCTTGTTTTCCGTGCAGTGCTAAGTCGTTTCATTCGACTCTGACTCTGTGTGGCCCCATGGACTGTATCCCAACAGGCTCCTCTGTCCATGGGATTCTCCAAGCAAGAGTACTGGAGTGGGTTGCCATTTCCCTCTCCAAGGGTCATGTTTATTTGTGTGTATATTCAAAAGCGTCTATCCTAAAGTATGCATGAATGGCAAAGGAAAAATACATATTCTCAATTTGGAATAAAAGATCTCTTTAAGCTATCCACTCAATTCCCTCCAACTTTTCACATCTAGATGTAATCAGCTAGAACTGCCATTCCATATTATATGTAGTTCCTGTGCTAAGTCACTTCAGTCATGTCCAACTCTTTGCAACCCTATGGACTGTAGCCTGCCACGCTCCTCTGTCCTTGGGATTATCCCAGGCAAGAATACTGGAGTGGGTTGTCATGCCCTACTCCAGGGAATTTTCCTAACCCAGGGATCGAACCGATGTCTCTTACATCTCCTGCATCGACAAGTGGATTCTTTACCACTAGCGCCACTTGGGAAGCCCATGTAAGTTCCTAACCTTCCTCGATTCTTTGTGTATCTACTAGGTGAAGTTTACTTCATTGTCACCTCTGCTTTGATGTTTGTTTTTGAGCACTCTATTTCTGTTTTGCACCAAGAAGACATACGCATGAATCCGCCTTTTACTCAGTTCAAAACACATACACCACACCACATTCCCCTTAAAAAAAGAAAAGAAAGAGAGGGAAAACTTGCTTATCAAAATTCTTATGATTCCAGTAAAAATCTACTGAGGATTGAGAGAACTGTGTCTCAAGAAGGATTTTCACAGTATAAACACAAATTCAAATGGGATAGTGGACATTACTGTTCTGAAAAGTCCTTTTAAGATTACACCAGTAATTTTCACCAGTTGTTTTCTGCTTCTTAGGTCCAGCCTTCAGACATTCCCTTTCACCTTCATCCTATTTTTCTTTGCAAACTGCCCCAAGAGCTCCAAATCTTTCTTCCTCTATAATGGAGCACTAGTCAACAAACTTAATAAGGGATAAGTAAGATAATAACACCTCCAGTTTCACAGGATCTAAACTTCTGGTTTTCAAACAAAGAATAAAGTCCCTCTTTTCCTCCGGAAATCATTTAAAATGTGCTAAGATAACAAGGAAAGAAATATATAATGCATCTTTGAGGAGAATAGAGACAGCTAGTATTTAAACCACAATATAGTTGGAGGAGAGGCCAAAACCAGAGAAGATAAATTGAGGCCAGAAGGAAAGAGGGGACATCTGATGCTGAAAAGCTCAGAAATAACCTGCAATATACATTGCTCACAGGTAAACAGCACATGATTGTCAGAGTTCTCAGAGAAACAAGACCAGTAGAATGCTTTATATATATATACACATATGCATATGAATATAATATGTATATGTTATTATTTTGCTTATAAATATATGTACAAACAGTTTTATTATAGGAACTTGACTCATTCATTATGGAGGCAAACAAGTCTTAGGATATGCTGGGTCAGTCAGAAAGCTAGCCACTCAGAGAGACACTGGTTTTGTTTCAGTCTAAGTCTAAAGACCTGTGAACTAGGAGAGGTGATGGTGTAGCTCCCTCCCAAAGTCCAACAGGCTGCAATCCCAAACATATGTTTCTGTGTCCAAAGGCAGTCACACAAGAAGAATTCTTACAGAGGGTGGGATTAGTCTTTTTGTTCTGTTCAGGCCTCCCACTGATTGAATGAGGCCCATCCACATATGAGGTAATTTTAATCACTCTACTGATTTAAAAGTTAATCTCACCCAAAAATATCCACAGAAACACCGCAAATAATGTTTGACCAAATACCTTGGCACCTCATGGCTGAGTCAAGTTGGCACATAAAATTGGCAGATATATTGAGGTATAAAACTGAAGTCACTTGCCAAAAACAGGAGACACAGCATACATAGATTTGTAACAAGATCATTCCTTTTGTTCCAAAAAACAGAAGAGGAAGAGCTAAATAACAAATAAGACAGACAAACCAAATTTCTAGGAAGGAGTCTGACCTTGTGCAAGTGGGACTGGAAGGCAGGGAGGCAGGAAGGAAGGCAGAGAGGGAGGGTGGGAGACAGGGAGGGGAACTTGGAGGGAGATGAAGCGGCGAAGGGAAAGGAAATTTTCAGACCTGGAATGAGCCCTGATGCCTTTCGCACGGAGGCCTCCAGCAACATCTGGACCTAGAAAAATGCATTGTTTCACAGATGAAAAATAAAAAATGAATCAGAAGAGAATGCATCCTCATGATACTACATCAGGAAGGGGGTGAAGAAATGAACAATAAAATAGGGGAGATGAGAAGCATTATCCAGAAAATATTGCTACACAGCATTTGAGAATTACAATAAAACATTTTGCCACAAGTTTTAAAACATAATGAAATCATGCTTATATTAAGCAAGAATACAAAACAAAGATGACAGAGCTCCGGAGAGAGACAAGACAGTCATAAGCCATTAATTAATAAGCCATTAGCCAATTTAACTAAGAAAAAGGGGATAGGCAAAAGTATAAATATAGAAAAAAAGTGGAAAATAATCATAGGTTAAAAAGAAATTAAAATTATATTGAGACGGATTTGTTCATGTCAAATACATTTTGAAAGCCAGATAAAATTGATAATTTTCTATGACAGTAAAATTTACCAAAATAGACTCCAGAAAAAGAGAAAATCTAGATAATCAATGATCATAGAAGACAAAAAAACTGTTACAGAGAATGCTCAAGAAAGCAAAACACGCTGCTCACCTGAAACTATCACAACATTGTTAATCAGCTATACCCCAACACAAAATGCTCTTGGTCTTAAAAAAAATTAAAATTAAAAAGAAAAACAAGCCCTGATGAATGCACAAGGAAATATTACCACACCTTTAAAGAATAGATTATTACAATGCTATTTAAATTGTTCTAGACCATAGAGAAGGAAAGATTAACATTGATTTTTATGACCCAAACAGGAGACTGACTCTGAAACTTGACAAAGTACATAAAAAAGAAAACTATAGGCCACTATTATTTATAAATATTAATTCAAAATGCTAAGCATACTATTAGCAAAGAGAATGAATCAGCACACTGAAGGGAAAATACACCATAATGAGTTGTGGTTTAGCCTAGGAATGCAAAAATGAAACAATATTTCAGAAAGTCTTTCCAAATATGACACAAACCCAGAAATCAAAAGATAAATGGTTTATAAATTCAACCAATTTTTAAATATCTAAAATATTGCAAATCAAAGCCACTACAAACAAAAATACATTGCAGAACAATAATTCGTATCACTAAAAATGACTAATGTATCTATATTTATATCTGTGTTTTATAAACTGATACGAAGCCCAACAACCCTATAGAAAAGTAGGCAAATGATATGAGACAGTTCACTAAAATGTGAATCCAAATGGCTCCTTCACTACTATAAAAGCGGTTTACCCCTCTCATGATAAGAAAATAGCAAAATGACTGAGTTAAATTTTCACCTATCAAAAGGGCAAAGATAAAATTATTGATACACTTCATTTATCAAGCATGACACAGTACTGCTAGACAGTAGATTGCCACAACCTGTACAAACTGTTGCACTGTTGGAACTTATCCTCCAAGTATATTCATTGATTTGCAAAATGATGGCTGTCCAAGGTTAATCACAGCAGTTATTGTTAACACTATTAAAAGTTTAAAAATAACTTAAATGCTCACCAATAGGGTCTAGTTAATAGATAATGGTGCATCATATAATGTAAGACCAGGGAGCTGGGAAAATGTGAATTTACCATAATTCCCAGAGGATACCATGAGGCTAAATGAATGGATTACTGAGTGAATGAAAGGAAGAAAGGGAGAAAGGAGGCCAGGAAAGGAGGAAATAAGACAGGAAACAAGGAAGGGAGCTCCTTGTTTGTACTGATATATCAGTACTTTATATACGCACTGATATAAAGTAATTTCCAAGACATATTAAATGAAAAAACTAAGGTACACAAAAGTACATACAGTATGCTGAGAAGTGAAAAATGACTTGTCAACATATTAACTTTATTAGGTATGTGTCTCTGGAAGGATACCCAAGAAAGTGATCACAATGATTGCCTCTGAGGAGAGAACTCAGAAACTGAGACAGTAAAGTAGAAGACACACTGCTTTAATTTTGAATTTATAACCATAGAGTTGAATAATATATCACCCAAAAAATATAATAAAAATTCTTATAATTTTTAAATTAAAAAATAGACTCTGTATTCATTAAAAGGTAGTTTGGGTTATAAAGACATATTACCTACAAAAGAAACTACTAGGAAACTCCCCTCCACCCAAATCATAATCTATAGTAAGCCCATAAAAAAGGAAATAAGCAGATGAGATATTTATGTCCTCTGTTAAATTTTCCCACTACAACCATGTCTTGGAATCTGTCTGTGCTTTGGTTCTCTTTTCCAATCCATTCTCCACCTACCGTTGGATTCAACAGGAGAGCTGAGGGGAAAAAAGGATGGTAAAATTTGCTTATTTCTTTTCCAGCCTCTGCCTTCTAGAGTCCGACCCAAGAAGGGCCGCCTTTGTCTACCACAGGTCACAGCTCCTGTTAAAAGTCCTTCACAAACAGCCTGCTGTGTCCACATATCATTACCAGCCCCTTCATTCTCTCGCTACCCACCACACCCTCAGTCATGGGGATGGTTGCAGTCCCATCACTCAGTACAAGATTACTGCTCTATTCTTCCTATCTTCCTTTTTCCCTGACCACATCTTTGTAAACAGTTCCTTTTTAAAACTGTCCTCAAATTACATAATTCAAATATGTTATTTCACGGCAAACCCTGACTGATAAATCATTTCAACACTTACCATTAGTTCTTCAACTAATATTTGCTCTCTTTGTGTCTCAACTCTTCTCTTTCTCCCAAGACGCAGTTGAAGGCTCACTTAACTTCACACTTATTCTTCTTTCTTCACATTTCACAGAATTGACTAAAATATGTGCATAATCTTCGTTTTCTCCATCTTTTTCTTTTCAACATTCAAATCATCCTGCATTTGGAGGATCATTCTTAAAAGAGCATTTTTCATTTCTTTACAAGTCATTTGAGATGTTCCTGGCCCCAGGTTTTCTACAGCTTTCCCTGACTGAGTGAGGGACCAGGGTGGAAATTAACATCTCTGTGGTAGGCAGCAGAGCCAGCTTCATAAGCTGGTGGCCTGTGTGAACAGACAGGAACCTGTGCTTAGAAGAATCTCACACTTGGTTTAATGTAATGGTCTCATCAATTTGAAAATATCAATATCGTTTTAGCAAAGAGTTCTGGATTTTTATTTTTCATTGAACCCCACAAATTGTGTAGTCAGTCATTATAGCAACATTTAAGATGGCCCCCAAAGATCCCACTGCCTGAAAGTCATATGTATGTATACAATCCCCTTACCTTGATCATGGTTGGACCTAGTGACTCTCTTCCAACCAATAGAAAACAGAGATGAAATATCACATCCAAGATTGGGTTACAAAGAGACTATGGCTTCCCTTTGGTTCTCTCTTTCTCTCATTCTCTCTCTCAAGAAGCCACCTACTATGGAGTACACTGCCCTGTGGAGAGGCCTGCCTGGAGAGGAACTAATGTCCTCAGCCAGCAACTCACCATCAAGGAGAGTGAGCCTGGAAGCAGACTGTTCCACAGTCAGGCCTTCAGATGAGACCTCAGCCCTACCCACACAATTTGCAGCATGTGAGAAATCTTGATAGAGAAATGCAGATAAGCTGAACCTGGACTCCTAGCCCATAAATGCTGTGAGATAATAAATAAGGATTACTTTAAGCTGCTAAATTTTAAAGTAATGCATCAAGCAGCAACAGATAACTCATTGCAAATCCTTAAGATAAGATCTCTACCATATGTAATTCTTTAAAAGACTACAGAAGTTTTCAATGAGGACATTACAAAAATACAACATGTCAGCTAATTTTTAGGACTACAAGAACCCGCTCCATACTTGATTCCTGGTACAACCTCACTTTTTCCTGAATCACCCTCTGACAGAACCTCAGCAGAGCAAAATCAATGCCCTCCTCCATATTTTCTATTATTAATGAAGAAGTACATACATTGAACACTGTTTTTCATTTTATTAGCCCAAGAACCCCATGTTTATGCCTTCTGACCTACGTGAGTATAGCAGTGATCCATTTTCAGAGTTCCAGGCTACTGAACAGAAGTCACACACGGCTTATTCTCCGCAAGTTCGTTTCAGGTAACCCTTTGTGACTTCTATGCTATTCACATCCTATGTTTTAGTGCTGGTCTTTTGATTCAGAGAAATTAGTTTGGTTATTTTCCAAAGGATAAAGAAAATATGAAAATGCAAAACTGCCAGCAGATGTATCACAGTAATCTAAGTATATGCCCCAAACAGTAATACTGAAGAAGCTAAAGTTGAATGGTCATATGAAGACCTACAAGATCTTCTAGAACTAACTAACACCCCAAGAAGATGTCCTTTTCATCCTAGGAGACTGGAATTCAAGAGTAGGAAGTCAAGAGATACCTGGAGTAACAAGCAAGTTTGGTACTGCGGTACAAAATGAAGCAGGGCAAAGGCTAACATAGTTTTGCCAAGAAAACACACTAGTCAAAGAAGCATCCTCATCCAACAACACAAGAGACGATGCTACATGTGGACATTACCAGATGGTCAATATTAAAATCAAATTGGTTATATTCTTAGTAGCCAAAGATGGGGAATCTCTATACTGTCAGCAAAAACAAGACTGGGAGCTGACTGTGGGTCAGATTATGAACTCCTTATTGCAAATTCAGACTTAAATTGAGACTTAAGTTGAAGAAAGTAAGAAAAACCACCAAGCCATTCAGGTATGACCTAAATCAAATCCCTTATGATTTTACAGTGGAAGTGACAAATAGATTCAAAGGATTCGATCTGATAGAGTGACTGAAGAACTATGGATGGAGGTCTGTAACATTGTACAGGAGGCAGTGATCAAAACCATCCATAAAATAAAAAAAGAAAAGCAAAATGGTTGTCTGAGGAGGTCTTACAAATATCTGAGAAGAGAAACAAAAGGCAACAGAGAAAAGGGAAAATATACCCATCTGAATACAGAGTTCCAAAGAATAGCAAGGAAAGATAAGAAGTCCTTCCTAAGTGAACAATGCAAAGAAATAGAGGGAAACAATAGAATGGGAAAGACTGGAGATCTCTTCAAGAAAATTAGAGACAGCAAGGAAAAGTTTCATGCAAAGATAGGCACAATAAAGGATGGAAATGGTACGGACCTGACCTAAGCAGAAGATATTAGGAAGAGATGGCAAGAATACACAGAAGAACTGTACAAAAAAGATCCTCATGATCTAGATAACCATAATGGTGTGATCACTCACCTAGAGCCAGACATTCTGGAATGCAAAGTCAAGTGGCCCTTAAGAAGCATCACTCTGAACAAGGCTAGTGGCAGTGATGGAATTTCAGTTGAGCTATTTCAAATCCTAAAAGATGATGCTGTGAAAGTGCTGCACTCAATATACTAGCAAATTTGGAAAACTCAGCACTGGCCACAAGACTGAAAAAGTCAGTTTTCATTCCAATCCCAAAGAAAGGCAATGCCAAAGTATGTTCAAACTACAACACAATTACATTCATTTCACATGTGAACAAGGTCATGCTCAAAATCCTCCAATATAGGCTTCAGTGGAATGTGAACTGAGAATTTCCAGATGTTCAAGCTGGATTTAGAAAAGGCAGAGGAACCAGAGATCAAATTGTTGACATCCACTGGATCATAGAAAAAGCAAGAGAATTCCAGAAAAACATCTACTTCTGCTTCATTGACTACACTAAAACTTTTGACTGTGTAGATCACAACAAACTGTGGAAAATTTTAAAGAAATGGGAATACCAGACCAGTTACTTGCCTCCTGAGAAACCTGTATGCAGGTCAAGAAACAACAGTTAGAAATGAACATGGAACAACAGATTGGATCAAAATTGGGAAAAGAGTGTGTCAAAACTGCAAATTGTCACCCTTTTATTTAACTTACATGCAGAGTACATCATGTGAAATAATGGGCTAAATGAATCACAAGCCAGAATCAAGATTGCTGGGAGAAATATCAATAACCCCGGATATGCAGATGACACCACCCTTACAGCAGAAAGCTAAGAGGAGCTAAAGAGTCTCTTGATAAAAGTGAAAGAGGAGAGTGAAAAAGCTGGCTTAATACTCAACATTCAAAAAACAAAGACTTGGCATCTGGTTCCATGACTTCATTGCATATAGATGGGGAAACAGCTATATGTTAACATAAAGTCTGTTCTGTGTTCTTGGGCTTTACGTTCTTGGACTCCAAAATCGCTGCAGACGATGATGGCAGCTATGAAATTAAAAGACGCTTGCTCCCTGGAAGGAAAGCTATGACAAACCCAGACAGCATACTAAAAAGCAGAGACCTACTCTGCCTACAAATGTCCATCTAGTCAAAGCTATGGTTTTTCCAGTAGTCATGTACGTATGTGACAGTTGGACAATAAAGAAGGCTGAGTGTCAAAGAATTGATGCTTTTGAACTGTGCTGTTGGAGAAGACTCTTGTGTGTCCCTTGGACTGCAAGGAAATCAAACCAGTCAATCGCAAAGGAAATCAACCCTGAATATCGATTGGAATACAGAAGGACTGATGCTGAAGCTGAAGCTCCATACTTTGGCCACCTGATGCTAAGAACCGACTCATTGGGAAAGACCCTGATTCTGGGAAAGATAGAAGGCAAGAGGAGAAGGGGGAAACAGAGGACAAGATAGCTGGATGGCATCACCGACTGAATGGTTATGTGGTTGAGCAAGCTCCAGGAGATGGTGAAGGATGGGGAAGCCTGGCTGCACTCCATGGGGTCACAAAGAATCAGATGAGACGGGGTGACTGAACAACAACCAGCGGATGTTAAAATTAAGTGCCTTTTCCTAGGATCCCAGGATAGTGAGCAGTTAAGGGTTGTGTGTGCTGTGCTGGGTCGCTCAGTCGTGTCCAACTCTGTGACCCCATGGACTGTAGCCCACCATCTCTCTCTGTTCGTGGGGATGTTCCAGGCAAGAATACTGGAGTGGGTGCCATGTCCTCCTCCGGGGGATCTTCCCAACCCAGGGATCGAACCCAGGTATTCCGCATTGCAGGAGGATTCTTTACTGCCTGAGCCACCAGGGAAGCCCAGTTCAGGGTTATGACTAGTTAAAATCACAAACTCTAAGCCAAATGTTGATCATATTGACCCCTGTATTTATTTTCAAACCTAGTTTTTCTGATACAGTTTCCCAGGTTATCTCTGCATTAATAACCCCTTACGGCAAAGCAACCTATCCTTTTAAAAGAATTTATCTAATTTGAAACATCAACATAAGTTAACTAGAGAGAAACCATAAACACAAATACTATACCCAAAATATACTTTCTCAATCTTGTATCAGCCCTGGACTATATTTTTAACTTCTTGCTTTTAATTTCCTACCATGCCTAATCCAGTCTAAAGAAAATACTTATTTACTAAGTAAATCATTTTGGGAGGAAACAAGGTGAGTGGGGAAGGAAGGAATGAGAATTTTATTGACTTGAAAAATAAATGTGATCTTAACATTCTGCTTACAGTTTGTTAATTCTATTTTATGCTTTCTTGCTTATCTAATTTTCATACCTCCAAAGGTAATTTAAGCCTTAAATAAATAGAAATTAGTAACATTTTACAGACACTGAGCATAAGTCTATATGTTTACATACCAATGAAATTATTTGCAATAAAATTTTTTGAATTGTCAAAAGAAACATATGTAAGGTATTATTTCTATAATAATTATTATTTATCATTTTCAAAATTGCCCTTCTTGTGACCTATTCTGTGTAAAAGAAGTCTTAAATTTAACATCAGATAAAGCAAGGAATTCAGAAACACATATTTCCTCCATTAAAATTTCCATATCTGGAAGTGACTGCTTTGTGACACCAAAGAGTGTATGTGTGTATATACTTGATGCTTAGCACATGGGGTTCTCTGGATAGACTTCAAGGGGATTCATAAGCCCTCTTTGCTTTTTTTAGTACCAAAAAATATTTTCCTTATTTTTTAAATATCAGCTCAGGCTTAAAACCTAGACATCATGCTTGCTGAAAACTCATAAAATTATAGCTGTAGTTCAGGTTAAAAAAATAAAAAGACCCTGCCATAATGCAGATAAATTAAGGATTGAGTTGTGGCTGCCGCAAGAATATTTAGTCCTAAATAGTGTGACGTTTGTAGACTTAAAATCTTGAACACAGGCATACAGTTAAACACAGCAGATTGAAAATAAAAATTTACTTCCTCTCCGCCACAAGCCCCATTAAAATGACAGTAGGCAGATTTTTTAAAACCGCAAAAAGAAAAAGGATAAAAAGATCATAGCAACAACGTTTAAGAGGCTGGAAAGCAGATGGATGAGTGGTAACTGCCTTAACAAACAAGAGAATACCAAAACCTAAGCCCGCATAAGAGAAATAGAGAAACAGACTGCAGGATCCTAGCAACGCTCAGAAAGTCAAGGGACTAGCTATATTTAAAAGTCAAAATTGGTGACTTTTTTAGATCTTTTTTAGACTTTTTTAGACCTTTTAAAAGTTGGTGACTTTTAAAGATCCACAGATGAATCTTTAAAAGATTGATTGAAACACTGTGTAGTTAACCCCCTTGTCCTCAACACCTCTCTCAGCACCAAAGCTATCACATTCCCCCACCCAACCTGGAAGACAACTAAGGATTTGCTCTCTGGTGCTCTCAGTCACCATAGTGACTTTGAACTGGGGGACAAATACTGAAAGAAGATGATCAAGTGAAAGTTAACTCGCCGAATAATGAGATCTCTGACCCTTATTCCTAGGAGAATGGAGGACTTCCCCTAGCCCAAGAGAAATTACTTAAAGGTCCTAATAACAGGCCCTGCCAAGCCATCTTACAATAAAAGTTACATTTAACTAGGTTCTCCATAAACACCTACAATTTCAAACAGTCCTGCATTGCCTTACCATTTAATATGAGCAGATTGCCAAGATCACCAGATATTTGAGGAAAAGTCTCTAACATGAAGATGGTAATGAAAAAAAGAAATAAGAAGAACTTGCGATTTAAAAAATATACATGCAGAGGGACTTCCGTGGTGGTTCAGTGCTTGAGAGTCCGCCTGCCAATGCAAGGGACACCGGTTCAATCCCTGGTCTGGGAGGATCCCACATGCGATGGAGCAACTGGGCTCGTGTGCCACAGCTGCTGAGCCCCCACTCTCGAGCCTGTGAGCCACAACTGCGAGCGCACAGGCCACAACAACATGCTGTAGGACCCGAGTGCTAGGGCAAGGGAGGCCACCACGATGAGAAGCCCATGAGCCAGAGCAGGGAGAGGCTCCCCGCTCACCATAACTAGAGGGAACCCGCACACAGCAACAAAGACCCAGCACACTCAAAAACAGATATATAAAGACACGCGCAGAACGAAGAATAAAACATTCAAGAATTTATTTTTAGCCTTAGAAGTTAAAAATATAAAATCAACATCTTCTACTCACAACTGTGTAACTGGTTCCAGGCCAGCCCTTAGAACATTTAAAAAAAAAACCACATGACTCTACAGTCAGACAAAATATGCGAATTCATTGTCAGATATTAGACTACTGGAGCATACAGGACAGAGATACCTAAGAAAAGGGAAACACAAAAGTGAGTGAACCGCACACATTTAACTGAACCTTCCCCTGGGAGCACATTCTAGATTGCGGCACAGAGAGGTGGAAGCCAAGCAGAAAACAGAGGTCTCGCTGCCTGTGAGGAGGCAGAGGTCAGAGCTCAGGTCTGCAGAGGCTGGAATTTGTGGGGTAGGGTGTTGAAGTAAAAGGATTCAAGTAGAGAATGAGCACCACAAATCTACCTCAAAGACTCCTTAAGACTAGGGGTAAATGCTAAAGATGAGACAATACAAAGCTGGTAGAGATCAGTTTACTGGAGACCTATGAGCTGAGTGGAGGTTGCATAGTTCAAAAGATGACAAAATCCCACTGCCAGACTGGAGAAACATCACTCAGTTGCCTAGGCATTCGATTGAGATCACAGAATGTCCACACCTTAGAGGTAGGGTTGCATAAGCTGTAAGGGAAGGGCCAGTCTGTACCTGTCCTAACTGCACTTTTTAAAAAGCCTCAAAAATGCCAAGCTCATTTTGCAAGTAAATTGAGTTTAAAAAAATACAATCCTCTTGAAAGTAAGAAAATAAAATCTGGATTCACAATGATATACGAACCACAGGGCCCAGCATTAAATTTAAAATTCCTAGGCATACAAAGAAGCACGAAAATATTACCCTAAACAGGAAGAAAACTAAAAGTATACTCACAAATGGCAGAAATCAGGAAATTAGTAAACAAGGATTTTAAAGAATATTTCATAAATATATTAATAAAAAATAAAGAAAAAGGTAACCGATGAGTATAAAGATGGGGGACAGCTCAGTCGAGAAATTTGAGAACTTTACAATAGAAACAATTCCAGTAATGAAAAATACAATATCTGAAAAGAAAATTTTATTGCACAGCAGATTAGACATTGCAGAGGAAAAAAATCAGTGAACCTAAAAATGGAGCTGGGGGACTTCCTCGGTGGGCCAATGGTTAAGAATCTGCCTTCCAGTGCAGGGGACTGGGGTTTGATCCCTGGTCAGGGAACTAAGATCCCGCATGCTGCAGGATGCAACTATTGAGTCTTTACACTCTGGAGCCCACGTGGCCAAAACTAAGACCTGACTGCCAAATAAATAAATGTTTAAAACAAACAAACAAAGAAAACAGGGCTGGGTGCAGTAGTAATATCTGAATTGAAGCACAGAAAGAGAAATGTTGAATACAATTATGAGTTCCTCTGTGACTTGTAGGACAAAATCAAATGGTCTAAAATGTAGTTGAAATCCCAGAAGAGGAAGAAAAGAGATTGAAGTAGGAAAAAAGTATTTGAAGAAATAATGGCCAAAATTTTTTCCAAATTTAATGAAAACTATCAACTCATAAATCAAGAAGCTCATTACCCTGTGAGTAGTAGAAGCGTAAAAGAGAAAGAGAGCTCTTTGAAATTACTATCTCAAAGAGATATGTGCCTTTCATGCTCGCAGTAGCATTATTCATAATAGCCTAGACATGCAAAGAACCTAAGTGCCTATTGACACATGAATAAAGAAAATGTGAGATATATATTTTTTCATATATTCACATTCAATAATATTCACATATATACATTATTTCACTGTTAAAAAGAAGGTGATCTTGCTATTTGCAATAGTATGCTAGAGAGCATTATGCTGAGTGAGATGAGTCAGACAGAGAAAGACAAACACTGTATGATATCAGCTATGCCTGTGTGCTCAGTTGCTTCAGTCATGTTCAACTCTTTGTGACCCTGTGAACTGTAGCCAGGCTACAGTTGATGGGATTTTCCAGGAAAGAATACTGGAGCAGGTTGCCATGTCCTCCTCCAATAGATCTTCCCAACCCAGGGATCGAACCCGCTTCTCTTGCATTGCAGGCAGATTCTGTACCACTCAACCACCAGGGAAGTCTGATATCACCTATTCTTGGAATGCAAAAAATACAATAAAATAGTGACTATAACAAAACTAGAAGGAGATTCACAGCTATATAAAACAAATAAGCACTTACCAGTAAAAATATGGGGAAACAATGGAAATAGTGAGAGACTTGATCTTCTTGGGCTCCAAAATCTTCACAGATGGTGACTGTAGCCATGAAATTAAAAGATGCTTGCTCCTTGGAAGAAAAGCTATGACCAACTTAGACAGCATATTAAAAAGCATAGACATTACTTTGCCGACAAAGGTTCATATAGTCAAAGCTATGGTTTTTCCAGTAGTCATGTACGGATATTAGAGTAGGACCATAAAGAAAGCTGAGTGCCGAAGCACTGATGCTTTTGAACTGTGGCGTTGGAGAGGACTCTTGAGACTCCCTTGGACTGCAAGATCAAACCAGTCAATTCTAAAGGAAATCAATCCTAAACATTCATTGGAAGGACTGATGCTAAAGCTGAAATTCCAATACTTTGGCCACCTGATGTGAACAGCCGACTCATTAGAAAAGATCCTGATGCTGGGAAAGATTGAAGGCGGGAGGAGAAGGGGACAACAGAGGATGAGATGGCTGGATGGCATCATTGACTCGATGGACATTAGTTTGAGCAAGCTCCAGGAGTTGATGCACAGGGAAGCCTGGTGTGCTGCAGTCCATGGGGTCACAAAGAGTTGGACATGACTGAGCGACTGAACTGAACTGAACACAGCTATAGAAAACAAACTAGCAGTTACCAGTGAAAAGAGGGAAGGGGGAGGAGCAAGATGAGGGCAGGGGAGTAAAAGATACAAACTATTAAGTATAAAATAAGTTACAAGGATATATTGCACAGCACAGGGAGTATAGCCAATGTTTTATAATAACTATAAATGGAATATAAACTTTAAAATGTGAATCACTGTATTGTTCACCTGTAACTTATATAATGTGCATATGTGTGTGCATGCTCAGTTGCTCAGTCGTTTCTAACTCTTTGTAACCCCAAGGACTGTGGCCCAGCAGACCCTCTGTCTGGTGGAATTTTTCAGGCAAGAATATTTGAGTGGGTTGCCATTCCTAATTCCAGGGGACTTTCCCAACCCAGGGATCGAACCCCCATCTCCTGCATCTCCTAGATTGGTAGGTGGATTCTTTACCACTGAGCCACCTGGATAGGGCTTCCCTGTTGGCTCAGCTGGTAAAGAGTCTGCCTACAGTGCAGGAGACCTGAGTTCAATCCCTGGGATGGGAAGATCCCCTGGAGAAGGGAACAGCTACCCACTCCAGTATTCTGGCCTGTATAGTCCATGGGGTCACAAAGAGTCAGACACGACTGAGAGAATTTCACTTTCATTTCTTTCCACCTGGGATGGACAAGCTTATATAATATTGTGCAGCAATTATACTTCAATTAAAAAAAAAAAAAGTCCACATGCAGGAAAAAAAATAGGAACAAAAGAGTATGATGGTGGTTGCCAGGGACTGCAGGATGGGGGAATTGGGGAGATGTTGATCAAACAGTACAAACTTCAGTTATAAGATAAGTAAGTTCTGGGGATCTAATGCATAGCATGGTGACTAAAGGTAACAATCCTGTATTACAAACTTGGAAGTTTCTAATAAAGTATATCAAATATTCTCACCACTTGGGGAGAAAGAAAGAATAAATGAAAAGAAAAAAAAAGATAACTATCTGGGGTGATAGAAGTGTTAATTAACCTTATTGTGCCAATCATTTTGCAATATATACATGTATCAAATCATTACATTGCACCAATTAAACTTATACAATCTTGTAAGTCACTTACACCTCAATAAAACTTGGGGGGGCCGGGAGTCTCAATAATGAGAAAAACAAGAGAACCACAGCAAAGCATAGTTGAATTATTGAAAACTCAAGACAAAAAGCAATTTTACAAACAGACAGGAGAAAAAAATACATTACTCACAAGGGAAAAATAAAATTATCATTGATTTCTCATAAAAGACAATGCAAGCAAGAAGAGAATAAAATGACATCTTTAAATTGTTAAAAGCAAAAAACTAGAATTCAGCCTATAATTCTATGTGCAGAGAAAATATCCTTCAGAAATATGGTGAAATAAAGATATTTTCAGACACTTCCCTAGTGTTCCAGTGGCTAAGTCTCCATGCTCCCAATGCAGCAGGCCCAGGTTTAAGGAAATCTTTGGTCAGGAAACTATATGCCACATGCTACAATTAAGAGTTCACACGCCACAACTCAAGATCCCACATGTCACAATGAAGAGTGAAGATCTGTATGCTGCAACTCAGCACAGCCAAATAATTTAAAAAAAGAAAAAAGGTATTTTCAGATAAAGCAAAGCTCAAGAGAAGTTGTCAGCAGGAAACCTATACTACAAGAAACGTTAAAGGAAATTCTTGAGGCTGATGGAAAATGATATCAAATGGAACCTCAGCTCTAAAGGAAGAAAAGTAGAGAAAATAGTAAATATATTATAGAACAGTAGCTGATACTTTCCCACCTGCCTAAAATCTTATAGAACTGAACTGAATTCATCACCCCATCCCTACTTATTAAATAGAAAAGCAATTTCATTCAAGACTCAAACCCACATGTGATGGTAGTCTTTTGTTCAACAATATACAATTGGACTTGTAAAAAAAAAATCCAAAAATTTCTAATTAGAGTCTATATACATCCTTCAATAGCAGATGTTTGATCTTTGGTGTTATCCCAGGGGATGGGCATTTCCAAATTTGAGACATGTTCATAAAATAGATTAACTGAATAACTGCAACATCTTGCCTGTAACCAATGAATATTATTCCTCCTGGAAGTTTATCCTATTCTGATCTACCTAATAAAGTTCTTACTGTTTGAAAGATGGAAGGAGGGAAAAGATAGCAGAATTTTAAAATTCAGTAGAGGAGTTGGAATAGAAACTTGAGGAAAATCACCCAGACCATAGGAGGAAAAAAAAACAAAAGATGAAATGTAGAAGAGAAAAGATTAAGAATATTAGAGGATCAGTGTAGAAGATTCAACAGCCTTGAGTTGAATAAGAGTATAAGAGTTTCAGAAAGAAAGAACAGAGAAAAAGAGAAAAGAAAATCTTCAGAGAAATAAGTGAAGAAAACTACTTCTCACAAATTCTAAATTAAAAGACTAATATATCCTCCAGTATAATAAATAAAAAGAGATCCATTCCAAGAAATGTTATCAAAAAATTTCAGAACAAAGATTCTGGAGTGGGAGAGAAGGACATTTGAAAAGAATCAGGAATCAAGATGTCTGATTCCTGTTCAGGATGTCTGATGTCTGTTCAACTGCACCTGCAAAGCCTTCGAAATTCTAAGGAAAATTCACTTCTTCCCAAGAATTACGTACCCAGCCAAACTTCCAAACAAGTGCAAGAATAGAACAAAGACATTTTTAGACTTTAAATATCTCAAAGATCTATCTCCTTTTCACTCTGTATTAGTTATCTATTGCAACACAATAAATTCCCCTAAAACTTTGTACAGCTTAAGAAAACAAACATTTACTTTCTCCCAATTTCTGTGAGTCAGCAATTCCAGGGTGGGTCAGCTGAGGGTTATAGCTGAGAGGCCCTCGTGTGATTGCAAGTCAAGCCATCGTCCGGGGATGCAGTCAAGTAATGGCTGCGCTTGGGCTGAAGAAGGTGCATCCAAGGTCATTCATGTGCCTGTTGGCTGGTCTCAGTTGCTCACTGGCTGCTGGTAGTGAAACAGGAATCCAAGTTCTTGTTACACAGAGCTGAAGAATGAACTTCATGGTAGCAAGCAAATAGGATTTATTAAAGAGAAGGAAAGTACAAAGTTCTCAGCATAGACATTGAGAGGAGGTGAAGAGTCCCCTAAAGTCAGGACTTACAGCAGTTTTTATATCCTTAATCTGTACATTTTTGGTTGGCTCCTGTCCTTAAAATACACTATTTCTAACCAATCAGTTTGAAGGTCAAGATGCTTAACAATTCTATGGCTTTTCTTGATCCTCAGATTAAGTTGTCACCCTTTTTCATGCCCCCTGGCCATTTTACAATGGATCAGATATACGGGCTTAAGATTAATGATCACCAGTTGTTTTTCCCTCAGGCATATGGAACCGAAGTTAATTACTGCCCTTCCCTGGATCTGAGTGCTGATAATTTATCAGACCTAGAACACAGTCCAGGAATTCAGGACAAAGGGTATAATTTTAGGTTAATGGAGCAAGATGTTTGTTGAAAACACAACTAAGGTCTCAGAGTTCTACACTGACTGCCTATCTCCTAGGAGATAGGAGATCTCAGGGAGAAGGCAATGGCACCCCACTCCAGTACTCTTGCCTGGAGAATCTCAGGGACGGAGGAGCCTGGTGGGCTGCAGTCCATGGGGTCACGAGGAGTTGGACACGACTGAGCGACTTCACTTTCACTTTTCACTTTCCACTTTCACACATTGGGGTAGGAAATTGCAACCCACTCCAGTGTTCTTGCCTGGAGAGGGATGGGGGAGCCTGGTGGGCTGCCACCTATGGGGTCGCACAGAGTCGGACACGACTGAAGCGACTTGGCAGCAGCAGCAGCAGGAGATCTCAGTTCCTCAGCACGTGGGCCGTTACATAACACTGATCAAAACAAGGCAGTTTACCTCCCACCAAGCATCAATTTGAGACAAAGAGGCCAGTTTCCCAAAACAGAAGCTATAATCTTTTATAACCTAATCTCAGAGGTGAGATAACATCACTTTTCTCATATATGTTGAGAGAGGGCCATATAAGGATGTGAATATCAGGAAATGGGGATCATTGAGGGCTACTTTGGAGGCTGTTTACTACACCCTTTCCTAGAAGTTACTGAGGGGTGTATTTCAGCAAACAAGGAGGTAAATCAAGAATGAGAAAGTGTGGGATTCAGAAAAAAAGAGAAAGACAAAATGGACCACTAAGAAAGCAATGAAGAAATGAAAAAGCCCAGGTTGAGGGATTTTCCCTGGTCCGGTGGTTAAGAATACTTACTTCCATGCAGGGGACACAGGTTCGATCCCTGGTCAGAAGAACTAAGATCCTGAAAGCCATAAGGCTCAACCAAAAAAACCAAAAGCAAAAACCCAGATTAAAGTTGAGTCCAAGATCAGAAACCACCAGTGGAGATCAGAAGAGGGAGATTCAGGTTCAGGAAAGCTGTCACTAAGAAAAACAAGAATTAATTGAGTCAGTGGGGGTAGAATTGGAACATATGGTGCTGAGAATTCTACTTCTAGCAGAATTTGGGAGTAACGTTGTGAAAAATATATTAAAAACTAAACAACTCTGAGACTCAGTATGTTGTTGTGTTGCTGTTTTAGTCGCTAAGTTGTGTTCAGTTCTTTGCGCCCTCATGGACTGTAGCCCACCAGCCTTCTCACCTCAATATATGCTCATCGTAACACATCACCAAGCTAAGTGAGACACCCACAGGCACCGTGACAGTTCCGAGGCCGGCCATTAAAGATCACAGAGTGGGTGATGGCCCAGTTCCTGGAAATATCCACCCCCTCTCCAAAAGATTTGGCGTAATCTTCCCACTCATTAGCCTGTGAAATTATCCAACCCATAAAAGCTAACCACACTACATTTCTAGGTGGTATATGCCCACTAAGTCAGCCCGCTGTCTTGTCTGTGTAGTCTGTTTCTCCCAAGGTTGCTCTTACCTTTTGAGACAGTCCACCCTCTGTGGAGTGTGTTTCTCTCTAAATAAATCCACTTCTTACCTAAAAACAAAAAACAAAAAAACTAAGCAACCAAAACCACTTTTAGACTCTAAATTTGGGCTTCCCTGGTAGCTTAGACACTAAAGAATCTGCCTGCAATACAGGTGACTGGGGTTTGATCCCTGGGTCAGGAAGATGCCATTTAGAAGGGAAGGTCTACCTACTCCAGTATTCTTGCCTGAAGAATTCCATGGACAGAGGAGCATGGTGAGATACAGTCCATTGGGTGGCAGGCTACAGTCCATAGGAGTCACAGAGCTGGACATGACTGAGCAACTAAATTAAATACATAAATTATAAAAGAAAAGAAGTATAATCCTAGTATCCCACAGAAATAAATTTAAACACTAGAAATTCACCTAACAAATATTATTATTAAATTATTAAAATAATATTAAACATATTATTTTAAAATAGCAAGAGGATAAAAAGAGAGAAAAATGTCTATGTGAGGGTACATGTGGATAAAGGTGCTAATCGTTACCTTTTCTAGTTGCAAGTCATTAGGAAATATCAACTTAAATATTAGTAAAAGGCTTATGTGTGTTTCTTAGATAAATGGAGGCAAATATCAGAAAGAAGAACTAGAAGATTTGCAAGTATTTGCCTCTGGAGAGGGAAATTCTGAATGGAATGGATAACTGAATGGATACCTACTTTTCTTTCACCTTATAGAACTATTTGATACTTTCAAACTACCACATACATCTATCTGTAACTTAGATTTTTTTTAATGATGCTATTTTTCTTTATTTACTGAACAGAATTTTAAATTCAACTTTAAATTCAGCACTAAGTTATTTTTTCTGTTCACCCACAGTAAAAGAAATTTATTAGACTGTATACATAGATATTCTGAAAATAAAAGTTTACACCTTATAAAATATGGTAACAAATGGGAAATTTTATCTTTAGAAACTGAACTATATTATTTATAACAATATCTAAAGTGTAATTTTACTATATAGCAGATGTTGTTTTTCATTTAGTCACTCAGTCATATCTTTGCAACCCCATGGATTTTAGCCTGCCAGTCTCTTCTATCCATGGAATTCTCCAGGCAAGAATACTGGAGTGGGTTGCCATTTCCTGCTCCAGGGCATCTTTCCAACCCAGGGATCAACTCGGATCTCCTGTATTGTAGGCAGATTCTTTACCACTAAGCCACAGTTTTTATAATGGATAATTTCTGAAAATACTATTACAAAACAAGCAAAAATGGGTGTTAGCCTAGTTTTTCATATAGATATTTAGGAAATATGAATTGAGTTGACCCCAAAGAGGTCATTATGTTATTAAAGTACACTTCAGAGTTTTTTTTTTTTTTTTTAAAAACTCCTTCTTGCTTTTCCTGTAAGTGGCCTGAGGTGACCTCTAAAACTGGTACACTATTCACTCAACCCAGAAAACTCCAAGAGGTTCAAATCTTGATGTTCGCTTTAAGAGCACTCGAGAAACCGCCCAGGCCATAAAGGGTATGCATATTTGAAAAGCCACCAAGGGTCTGAAGGAGGTCACTTTAAAGGAGCAGTGTGTGCCAGTCCGTTGTTACAGCAGTGGAGTTGGTAGGTGTGCACACACCAAACACTGGGGCTGGGTGAAGGGTCAGTGGCCCAAAAAGAGTGCTGAAGTTTTACTGCACGTACTCAAAAATGCAGAGAGCAGTGCTGACCTTAAGGGCTTAGATACTTGGGCCACCTGATGCGAAGAGCTGACTCATTTGAAAACACCAGGGCAGGAGGAGAAGGGGACGACAGAGGATGAGATGGTTGGATGGCATCACCGACTCAATGGACATTGGTTTGTATAAACTCCAGGAGTTGTTGATGGACAGGGAGGCCTGGTGTGCTGCGGTTCATGGGGTAGCAAAGAGTCGGACACGACTGAGCGACTGAACTGAACGGAACTGAACTGAAGGGCTTAGATATAGATGTCACTGAGCACATCCAGGTGAACAAAGCCCCCAAGATGTGGTGCAGGGCTTACAGAGCTCACGGTTGGATCAACCCGTACAAGAGCTCTCCCTGCCACATTGAGATGATCCTTACTGGGAAAGAACAGATTGTTCCTAAACCAGAGGAGGAGGTTGCACAGAAGAAAAAGATATCCCAGAAGAAACTTAAGAAACAAAAACTTATAGCATGGGAATAAATGTCACAAAAACATAAATGCCAAATAAAAGTTAAAAAAAAGCTCCTTCTTAAATGATAATTCACTAAAAGAAACACACACACAAATATTAATTGCCTTTTTAATGATACATCAAGTTACAGAGTTTTGAGATTTATTTTTCATTTATTTTTAAAAAAGTTTTATTGGATATAGTTGATTTACAATGTTGTGTTATTAATTTCTGCTGTATGGCAAAGTGAATCAGTTATCAGTCGGTCCGTCAGTCAGTTCAGTCGCTCAGTCGTGTCCGACTCTTTGTGACCCCATGAGTCGCAGCACGCCAGGCCTCCCTGTCCATCACCAACTCCCAGAGTTTACCCAAACTCATGTCCATCGAGTCTGTGATGCCATCCCGCCATCTCATCCTCTGTCATCCCCTTCTCCTCCTGCCCCCAATCCCTCCCAGCATCAGGGTCTTTTCCAGTGAGTCAACTCTTCACATGAGGTGGCCAAAGTATTGGAGTTTCAGCTTCAGCCTCAGTCCTTCCAATGAACACCCAGGACTGATCTCCTTTAGGATGGACTGGTTGGATCTCCTTGCAGTCCAAGGGACTCTCAAGAGTTTTCTCCAACACCACAGTTCAAAAGCATTAATTCTTCGGCCTTAGCTTTCTTCACAGTCCAATTCTCACATCCATACATGACCACTGGAAAAACCATAGCCTTGACTAGATGGACCTTTGTTAGCAAAGTAATATGCTATCTAGTTTGGTCATAACTTTCCTTCCAAGGAGTAAGTGTCTTTTAATTTCATGGCTGCAATCACCATCTGCAGTGATTTTGGAGCCCACAAAAATAAAGTCAGCCACTGTTTCCACTGTCTCCCCATCTATTTCCCATGAGGTGATGGGACCAGATACCATGATCTTAGTTTTCTGAATGTTGAGCTTTAAGCCAACTTTTTCACTCTCCTCAGTTATACATATACATATATTCACACTTTTTAATTAATAGATTCTTTTCCCATATTGGGCCATTACAGAGTATTGAGGAGAGTTCCTTGTGCTGTATAGTAGGTCCTTCTTAGTTATCTATTTTATGTATAGTAGCGTGCAATGTCAGTCCCAGTCTCCCAATTCCTCTCTCCCTCCCACCATAGATTCTAATATTTAGGAATAGTCACACATTTTGCTCATCTTACAGAATGTCACAGATTCTCTGATATATTTTGATATATTAAAAAACAGTTTGTGTCAAATAACAGAGGAAAAAAGATGGGCGGGAAGGAGGGAGTGAGGGAAGAAGGGAAAATGTTTCAGGGAGTACAAATTCTTGAGCATAGGTCAGTTCGTTACAAAGCAGGTTTTGTGCTAGAGTAGCCCAGGTATTGTTCCCTGGCCCACCTAACAATCAAGCCTGGTAAAGGACAGCTCAAGGAGAAACACTAGCCAAGAAGAACCCAAGCTACACTCTTGCCCGTTTGCCGCACTCAAACGACAGAATAAACTTGTATAAACTTTACGCAGGGAAAGCGGCAAGTACTGAAGTTTCACTTATTGCCAGAACCTTTGGAGTCGTCAGGAGTCCTGTTTATTTACAGATCTAGTAACTCACTCTATTACTCTCTTAAAAATCATATTGAAACCTTGGACTCTTTCCTTCCTTTTCCCCTCCTTCCCCTTCCCGTTCACTTCTTTTCCTGTTCCATTCTCTTCCTGGTTCTTCCCATTTTCCTCCCTTCCCTTTGCACAACATGATGAGGAGCTGCAGGGGTCCACCAGCGGCCGGGGTCCACCAGCGGCCAGCGCCCAAGGAGATGGAGTGTGAGCGGGGATGGCGAGCCAAGAGGAGGCTCTCAGTGGGGGCGGCGGAGCGGGGCCTGGACCTGGTGGTCGAAGGAGACGGTGACGTTGGAGAGTGATGCAATGAGAAAATAAACTGATTGAGACAGTCAGCAATTACACTGAAAATTACTGAATAATGAAACCTGTATTTCTTGCTGTAGGAGAGAGTACTTATATACAGGACAAGGGAGAAGACCAGAGGCAGCCTTGCTGCGCTGAACTGGAGGTATCAGCAAAAAGGCATGTTTTTCAATCTTCACGGGAGCTATGTGCAGACTTTTCCTTCCTCAGTGAGCTATGACCTGGTTCACCCTATGGCAGCGCCTGTAGAGATCTTAGTTACAGTAGAAAAAGGGTAAAATATAATTTACTTAAAGATCACTGGCCAAAATCAGGCTAAAAGAATACCATAAGTAAAAATTTTAAAAAAGAGGAAAGGAAACAAAGTGATAAAACATCGTACTTATTTACAGTAAAACTGTCCAGAGAATATAAAAGTCAATGCAAATACCATTTACTTCAGTGTATATGTAATTCAGGACTTCCCTGGTGGATCAACAGTTAAGAAGCTGCCTGCAATGCAGGAGATGAGGACTTGATCCCTGAGTCGGGAAGATCCCCAGGAGAAGGAAATGGCAATCCACTCCGGTATTCTTGCCTGGGAAATCCTATGGATAGAGGAGGCTGGGGGGCTACAGTACTTGGGGTGGCAAGAGGTGGACACGGCTTAAGAGACTAAACCACCACCACTATAAGTAATTCACATGCAATTTCTATATACACGCAATATGTCATAAAATATACTTGATATACATGTCATGCTGCCAAATACAATAGAAAAAAAGTCTGCACACTGAGTGAAATAAAAAACTTCCAGTGGGAGTTGAAAACAACATTCTAGCTGGCAGCAAAACTGCACAGCTGGTGTCATTTGGGGAATAAAAGGAGAAAATATTTTAAAAGCCTAGTGATTTTTTTAGGTTTTTCAAAAAAAGTTCCACTTTCTTTAAAACATCTTTTTGTGAATTTGAAACCTCATGTTTTCCATTTTCCCCATAGATTTAATAATTGCAGTCAATATTCTAATGGGATAGTTATATCAGAACTTGAAAAAAAATACAATGTTGAAAATCATATATTAGGTGAGAATAGAAAGTAATGACAGGGAAAAATAACCTTACCAATAATTCAAATATATTACAGAATAACAATATTCTTAAAGGCATAGTGGTAACATTGGAATAAAAGACCATTAATGCAAGAAAATGTAGAGTACAGAAATAGATCCTGTCATTGGATTTAAAATAAGATAAAGGAGGAACTGGCTTCGCCAAGGGCTCAAGTGGTAAAGAAGCCACCTGCAAGGCAGGAGACACAAGAGATGCAGGTTTAATCCCTGGGTGGGGAAGATCCCCTGGAGGAGGAAATGGCAACCCACTCCAGTATTCTTGCCTGAAAAACCCCATAGACAGAGGAGCTTGTGAGGGCTACAGTCCATGGGGTCACAAAAGAGTCGGACACAACTGAGCATGTATGCATGTACAACAATCAAAATGAAGAGTTAGTTATTAGTCAGAGGACTGCAGGAAAGAGCAACCCTAACTGGTATTTGAGGAAAATGATAGACTATTTAGGTCAGGCAGGTCTACTTCTTTGAATATAAATAATCATTCATTACATTTTCTAAAATCGAAGTGGTTTCCATAATCCCACAAGTAATGGGATTCTCTTACTGTCTTGTATATATGACAAGATAAAAGTTATTAACATAGGTGATGCACAGGTCCTTTCCCTCCAACTGCTTCCACAAAACTTTCTAGGACTGCCCACTTAAGCTTCTTCTTGCTTTAGGAGTGGGAAAGAAAGGCCTAGAAAAAACTACTGTTCTCAGGGGACTGCATATATCTCAGAGCATATGGCTTGGTGCTCAGAAGCTGGGAGTAAAGTGGCAGTCTAGAAACTGAGAACACTCTTTTAGGTTAGGGTAGTGAGAGAGCCCTAGGAATTTCAGAGTATTGGTGACAAGAATGGACAGGGAATTTCATTAAGAGATTCCATGATTTAAGCAATTGGATTCCTTTAAACTTTCTTTTGGAGCTACACATTGAATATAACCACTCCCACGCTGAACCACAGAGTCTCCTTTTGCTTTATTATTCTTGTGTTAAACACTGAAATAGTAAAGGAGTGTCAGTGATTTTTTTTTAAGTATGCATAAAGAAAATAGAAAACAGAATTGAAAAGCAAAACTGGATTTTCAAATAGAACTTATATAAAGAAAAGAGAAACTCTGCACATGATAGATAAGAGGACCGGAGCTGGAAAGGGCTTGTTTATCTTGACCTACCAGAGCTGAAAGGAAGATCTAAGTATCAAACTCCCCTTAGTCTGCTTTCCCACTTACCAAACAACATTTTTGATATCTTGGTTACTTTGGTACAAGCAAATGGATGCAAGCTAAAATACAAGTAATCCAGGCAATAGAAACATTGATCTTTAAAAAAATTAATAAAGTGATCTTCTAGGACACACAAACACTCTGATCTATTATATGTTTGACTAGAGTAAACCAGATACTTGAAAGCTGTGATTATTAAAGTTCCAGAACTCTAAAGAAGAGAAACCAACCATATCCTGGCCAGCAGTAATTTACCAGAATTTAATGCTGGTCACTGTGGGCTAAACATCACTACAGATATGAAAACAAAGAATAACAAAGGACAAAAAAATCTCTGATGCATTTATGATCATTAAGAAACTATACCTAGAGTACTGATTTAAAATTCATAGAAGTGCTGTGGAATATTAGTCAATAATAGCAACAAATCCCATTAACTTGTTAACAAATAGTAAGTAATGCTGGTGTCTGCTAACCAAAGCACATTCTTCATGCACTGAAAGCTGATCATCTATTGTTCTTCTCAGCCATGAATATTTAAAAGAATAATCACAATAATATTGATCACATTAATCACATTAGTAATAAAGGTCACATCAGCATTAGTATCATTAACAATAATCTCAACAACCTTGAGTCTGAAGAATATTTGGTGTTTGTACATATATATGTAGTCTAAATCTTCCTGTCACGTGACACATTACAGAATGGACTCAGTTACATAAAGGTTCTAACTTCCAGCCACCTAAATGGGTTTGTTTTTCAAAATACCTAAAGACCCTGCTAAAGACAACTAAATCATCCCCCATAGTCTGGCATGGATATAGGGACGTTCACAAGGGATTCCAGCATTTTTGTGTATTTTGAAGTTCATGGGTAGCATACATTAAATAAGAAGTATGGCTGAATATTTTTCAAAACAAAGATTAAATCATACACATACAATAAGAATACGTAAATAGTAGTACACACACAAGAAGGCAAGCAGGCAGGGTGGTTAGTATTTGAAATCAGCACAGGATTACATCATGCTTTTGGGTTCTTCTGAGTTTGTTTCACAGACATACTACATATTTAAAATGATTTTGTGGCTAGGAGTTTAATTTTGTGACTAATGGTTACCATAACAAAAATGTTAGAAATATCTGGAAAATACAGACTAGTTGTTTTGCACACACTGAGGAGCAGAGAAACTTGATCTCAGCAGGTGCATGTTAAATGTTAACACCTCACCTCCATTAACAGCAATATTACCTAAAATAAGTGTCTATTCAGAATCCTGTGGTGGTGTGATGTCAGAATATTTGGTTCATCATCAGATGAACAATTATTAAGTACCTTCCATGTTCAAATTACTATACTATAGGAGACATAAAGAAATCTGTAAAAACACTTCCTGTTCTTAACTAAATGTAGTTGCTTCCAAACTGTAGCTGTTTGATGTTAGTTGATCATATCTCCTGTTTTTTTTTTTTATATCTCCTGTTTTTATATCCTTTCAGAATAAAAGCTGGATTTTTATATACAATATAATGTCACCATTTTAGTATTAACTATGCTTTTGTCAATATTTGGTGACATTAAAAAATGTTAAAGATAAGCATTCTTGGAGAGTTTAATATTGTCAGATTGAGATATGAGAGTTTTTTTAAAAAATAGAGGCAAGAGTATAATTTTGAAAGTGGAGAATTGATGGTGGCTGTACGTCTTAAAGAAGGAAAGGCAATGTTCATGAATCATTGCAAGTCAACTACTACAGACTGACAGCTGAAATAAACACACGCCCAGGGTCACTGGGGGAAGGCAGTGGCGCCCACTGCAGTCCTCTTGCCTGGAAAACCCCATGGACAGAGGAGCCTGGTGGGCTGCAGTCCGTGGGGTCACTCAGAGTTGAGCACGGCTGAGCGACTTCATTTTCCCTTTTCACTTTCTTGCAGTGGAGAAGGAAATGGCAACCACTCCAGTGTTCTTGCCTGGAGAATCCCAGGGACGGTGGAGCCTGGTGGGCTGCCGTGTATGGGGTCGCACAGAGTCGGACAGACTGAAGTGACTTAGCAGCAGCAGGGGCACTGGCTCATTAACATTATTGTAACACGTGTAGTAAATCAATTTAGAGGTGAGAACTACAAAAGTGTCCAGAGAACGTTTCAGATGACTTTAACACCATCAATTCAAAATAACTGTTTACTAGATAACATAACATAAAGGAAAGATACAAAAATAAAAAAGCAGACAAGGATATATGGTAAAAGGTCAATCTCCCTTCCATATTAGCTCTCTTCTCAGAAGAAAAGGACTGCTACCAGTTGCTTGCAGCTAAAACAGTCTTTTGTATGACCTTAACTTTTCCTTCTTTCCTTCTTTTTACTTCTTCTTGGTAGTCTCCAACCTTGAGTCATACACTTACTCGACCTGGTATGTAAAGAGGACTATATCACAAAGTTCACACTCTGAAACAGACTAACATAATCAGTGTGAAACTGCTAGTTAGCCAACTTGTCAAGATGATGTTAACTTCATGATGATAGAGAACTTCACACCTTTGTCAAGGTATGTTTCAGAACTAGATGGGTTTATCTGAAATGATCACTATGCCAGGGTTAGTGGAATTAGCCTGACTGAGTTATACAAACCAAGCACACCCAAAGCCTTGTTGAGGCACCCTCAGGGTCTAGGACCCTAAAATCTATTTGTGACATTGACAAAGACATTGAAGAAGACACAACTTCTTTGATTTTAAATTCAGAAAAGCAAAGCAAAATACATGACCGGCCTAAAATTGTAAGAATAAAGTGAGTATATTTATCTATGTAGGCTTAGGCAAAGTTCTTCTATAAACTTAATAGAAAATCATTTAATTGATAAAATTATTTCATATTACAATCTAGTGTTTTAAGTCTATTATTAGGTTAGAGAAATTTCCTGATGATTAAAACGGGTATTCGGAAGAATGCTAGCTTTTGTAGAGTATGACCACAAAGCCACTTAGGTTGGAAGGCTGATGACTTAAAGACTTTACTAAATTTGATTTCACTTTATTTTACTATTAAAACAGTAAAAAAAAAAAAGAAAGAAAGAAATGCAAAGATTAAACGAAATATAATGATACAAACGAATGGAAGGGGTTCCCCAATGCTTCTCTTTTTCCTCAGAGAGGTATGTCCTAAATTCTGCCAGTAAGAAGAGGCCGAGTTAGTGCTCAAGGCCTGACCTTATTTCCGTATGAGAAAAAATGTTCACATCACAGTGCACCACTGAAATTCCAGTCCAGGGAGCTTGGCTACAACCTACTTAACCTTTAATAAGCCGAGGCTCCAAAAAATGAAAAGACTGCAATTATAATGTAATTCAGCAAATATTTATTGAATATTTATTAAATGTTATATCTAGTTTTACATTGGGTTTTATTTTTCTGCCGTTTTGAGGGAAGGTAGAGACTCCTAGATTATTTAAATGTGTCCACTATATCAATAATACTAGAGTAATTGTTTTTATCAGGTAGCAGATTGAACTGTGGGTCAGTTTTTTTTCTCTCTCATTATTACTGAGAGAATTTACTGTAGAAGATTTTACACTATTAGAGCAATTAAAAAAATTCCTTTTGAACTCTATGGAATGTAGCCCTCCAGGCCCCTCTCTCCGTGGAATTCTCCAGGCAAGAATACTGGAGTCGGTTGCCATTCCCTTCTCCAGGGATCCTCCTGACCCAGGGATCGAACCTGGGTCTCCTGCATTGCAGGCAAATTCTTTACCGTCTGAGCCACCAGGCAAGCCCCTTAGGAATAAGCCTACACATTTCTAGTTCATTTCTAAACCCACATATTCCAGACAGACTCTAAATCTATTGAGGACACCACACAGACCTATCCACATGACTTGAAAGAAACGGATCAGGTACTTATATTTTTCTCAAGTTGACTGATTTAGTGACAACAGCAGGTATGAAGAAAATGGCACAATTCCCGGTCCCCCTGTTCCTTTATGCCTGGCCTCAGGGCAGACTGCGCTCACAGCCCACAGAGCCTTCCCGGGGCAGAGAGAAGTGTCTAATGCCTTGGTGTTAATGGCTTCTTCGGGACCATGGCTTGCCCATAAATCATCCACAAAATCTGACTGGGGAAAGGGGCTAGAGAGGCAAGGTGGGGTCTCAGCACTGGTGTTTGTAGCCACAGTTCAGATTTCACATAATGCAGCCTAGCCTGTTCCCGTCGATCAGAAGCAGGAACTTGTCCTACTCTGCCAAGTTTGTTACATAAGTGGCTAGGCCCGCATAGTGAACACTCATTCACAGAACCAAACCAAAAGTTCAGTAGTATATAGAAAACAGAATTCTTTCATGGACTTGGGATGATGACAAGCATATAATGTTCTCTGATTCACTGTATAATGCATTCCATTCCAAACTAAATAATGACTTTTTCCCAAGATAATCATAAACATTCTTTAAGTAATTCCTCTCTAAAGGCTTGACATATCTTCCCTGTTTATCTAACCTCTACTCTTTATCATGATTTCATAAGAATATAATCTCCAATTTGCCACATTATGGATAAAGGTTGGTATCTATTCTTAATAATATTATACTCTTTGCTTTTCTAATAATTAAAACTGAGGTCATAGTATATGTCTGTATTATAAGCTTAATAATTCAAGCTTTTCTTCATGTTCATAATAATAAAGAAATAGAAAATAGAGGAATCAACTGCAGTTGTCCAAATTCAATTCTGACTTATATACAGTTTTACAACTTATAAGATCACAGAACTCTTTTGTTTTCACACTTAAAATCTTAAGTACTCAAAGATGGACAAGGCCTGACAGATGAAGAAAAATATACCAACTGGGCAACTGCACAATGACCATATTTTTGTTTCAAGACAACATGTACTTTTATGAAAACAGTAAGTTAATACTGTTAAACTTTTGAGTTTTGAGGCAAATGTCTTGAAAATATAGCTTTATTTATTTGTTGTGCACAGTTGCTCAGTCATGGCTGATTTTTTGCGACCCCATGGACTGTAGCCTGCCAGGCTCCTCTGTCCGTGGAATTGTCCAGGTAAGAATACTGGAGTGGGTTGCCATTTCCTTCTCTTTTGTTAGCTTAAAATTATTTGAAAATATTGAAAAACACTAGTTACCTACAATCCAAAAACTACTTAAAATTCCATTAAAAAGAAGACAAAGTCCTCTATATCAACCTTCTAATCTCTTTCATTGGGTATAGCCTACACTACACAGATTAGCTATATAGACTTATAAATTTATTTTTAAAAATGAAATTGAACTGGTCTGTAATTCGGTTTTTCTTTTCAATCAATCATGGATGCTTTCCTGAAAAGTACAAATAGATCTAGTTCACTGGTAAACAGTTGCAAAGCATTTCATTACGTGGATGGTCCATAACATCTTTGATCATTTATCTATCCTTGTAATACATTAGTATTTTTTGGTACCTAGTCTAGTATGTCTGTGATTACTGAAAACACTGTAGCCCCCTTACATTGGGGTGGGGGCAAAGGTTTGGTAAATTTTGAGGTCACCAAAGCATCTTCTTGAAAAACACAACTTTACAAAATGGCCTACATTTACATCATGTTCTTGAGGAATAAAAGAATCAGAGAACAGAAAGGAATGAGGAACATACACACACATATACACACATGGATGGAGAAAGAGAAATTATGTTTTTATATTTGTAGTGAGACAATATTAAGAAAAATGGATGAGAAAGTTAGCTCTACAATGAGCCTCTTAACCTCACAAGGTGAAGATTTTTGAAGTCTAAAACTCTTGAGTGCAAGTTAATCTTTATTTGTTTTGTGTTTTGAAGGTTAAATGTGTTGGCTTGCAGAAGAGAGGAAGCAGTTCAAATTGAAAAGTGAAAGTAATGAAAGATGCAAAACCTTAATCAGCTTTAGTTGGGAGTCAGCATTATAGAACGGCACTCTCAGAAAATTATGTTGCAAGCCATTACTTCATTCTTTGGCTGTTATTAACTGAAAGAAAGGACTCAGGAATCAAGAGCCTAAAAGAAGAAAGCCATCAGCAGACTTCAATAAATAGGAAAAATACAATGATGATCTAGGAAATACATTTCTTTACCATTTTTAGTGCATCATTTCATGTTTAAAAGCTGGTTTCTAGGCCCACTGATTGTATCTACCTCTGGGATCATTATCCACAGGATAATGATAGGAGAGTATGAACTTTGGAGGCTAGATGGATGTGGGCTCAAATCTCAGTTCTATCCTCCTCTAGGTGTGGGAGGGGGAACCTTGGAAAAGTTATTTACCTATTGGGTCTCAATTTCTCCTTTTAAAATAAAAATAACAGTAGATGTTCAGTAAATGTTGGTTATGAGATCTTGATAATATACCTAGTAAATCATACATGGAACACACACATATATATGTATGTGTGTGTATAATATATATGCCATATATGTAGTATTCCATGCACACACACACATACACACACATGAGTGAAATTTTGGCATTTGCAACAACATAGATGGACTCGAATGGGACTATGCTTAGTGAGATAAGCCATACAGTAAAAGACAAATATTGTATTACTTAAAGTGGAATCTAAAAAATAAATGAATGAATATTACAAAATAGAAATGGAGTCACAGATATAGAGAACAAGCTAGTGTTTACCAGTAGGGGGAGGAAAGGAGGAAGGGCAAGGTATGGGTGGGGAATCAAGAGGTAAAACCTCCTATGTGTTAAGTAAATAAGCTATAGGAATATATTGTGTAGCACAGGTCATATAGCCAATGTTTTATAATAACTTTAAACAATATAATCTACAAAAATTTTGAATCACTATGTTGTAAACTAATATTATAAATCAACTACACCTCATTTTAAAAAATTAAATAAAAAATATATACATAGAATTCCAAACGATATTAAAAAAATAAAATAAAAAAATAAAAACTACCTATTATCCCCAAGATATAGTGGGGAGTGGCTTCCCCAGTGACTTGGTGGTAAAGAATTTGCCTGCAATGCAGGAAATGTGCAAAAGATGCAGGTTCCATCCCTGGGTCAGGAAGATTTCCTGGAGAAGGAAATGGCAACCCACTCCAGTACTCTTACCTGGGAAATCCCATGGACAGAGGAGCCTGGCAGGCTATAGGCCATGGGGTCACAAAGAGTGGGACATGACTGAGCATGCACACATGCATGCATAAATGCATATATAATAGAGAAAAATGGAATAGAACTTTTAAACCCTTGATACGGGCTTTCCAGAAAGTTTACTTGTCTTTAAATTAACAACATCAGTGAATGAGAATGTTCAACTCACAGTAGCTTCACCAAATTTAAATATATTTAAAATTTTTTGCTAATTTCCTAGTGGGAAAATACTTATGAATGTGAGCTTATAAAAAATAAATACTGGTGGCTGCGAAAAAGCTGTGGAAAAAAAATATATATATATTTCTTGTGGAGGAAGTGCCCATGAATACAAAAGTGCCTAGAACCCAGGAAAGTAAAAATTCAGCCCTAATCACCTGAAAACTTATATTTATATAAGTTGATATAAATTGTTGACATTGAAGTTATTAATTTATAATTGTTGACACTGAAGGTACATGGTAGAAATTGACTATTATAAGAAATGTGTTATTTTGATGATATATTCATTTATAATTTTAAAAAATTTGTTTTTCACTTAATCAAAAGTTAAAATTTTTAAACATTAAAATTTTAGCTACTAAACTGCATAATAAAGTCCTAGGAAAAAGACTTGAACATGAAAGAGGGACAGAAAAGCATTGTCTAAAAGAACTGGAAGGAACATGAAGCATAGTAGGATTAAACAAAAGCAAAAATAATATAATCAAGTTGAAAGTGAAATGGAATAGTATAATGCAGAAATTACATTAAATAAACATATAACAAAAACATATACAAGATTCTCATGTATTAAAAACATTCAAGGTTCATTTCTTTTTATTATTTTTCAAAATTTTTTGGCCACACTGTTCGTCATCTGAAACAAATGTACTTTGCCCTTCAAAAACCATCAACCAGACATAATTTGCAGATTCTCTAATTGTCTTCTGAAACTTGTATTTAGTCATGGACTAACCATATGCTATGCTTCTAAGTGTAGTGCTTAAAAGAACAAGATTTATAGGTGCATTTTCAAGGAAATATATGTATTAAAAGTGGGTTGCAGGACTATCCTGGCAGTCCAGTGGTTAAGGGGTTAAGGGGCTAGTTAAGGGGGTGTGGTTTCAACCCCTAGTCTGGGAACTAAGATCCTACTTGCTGTGTGGCATGGTAAACAAACAAAAAACCTGAGAATCCCAGGCTCTACCCTGACCTACTGTATCAAAAGCTGCATTAAGAAGAAATTTTTAAAAATAAAATTGGGTCACTATTCTATTAATAACTATTAAGGTACACCAGCATAATATAAAAGTCAGTTTATTTAAGTATAGTTTTACAAACAGTATTTTTAATCTGATTAAAATAGAGGAAACACCAGCTGTGATACAAAGAATTTATAGCTATAGACAGAGAGGAAGCTGTGTTACTATGTATCTATTGCCAACACCACACTTCCTTTTGTCAAATCCTAGGTCAAGTTTTTTCAGCAAAATCTTCAAAGTCAAACCCTGGGTTCATACCTGGACTATTGATCCTCTTTAGGGTAACTTTCCTATATTTCTATGCAATGCAACTTTGGGCAAAGATATTTTCTGAACCTCTGAAAGGATTATATTAGATAGTCTCTAAGCTGGGAGGGGCTGGGGGCAGGAGGAGAAGGGGATGACAGAGGATGAGATGGTTGGATGGGCATCACCAACTTTACGGACATGGGTTTGGAGTTGGTGATGGACAGGGAGGCCTGGCATGCTGTGATTCATGGGGTCGCAAAGAGTCAGACACGACTGAGTGAATGAACTGAACTGAAGGAGTCTGGGTTTTAGAACTCTGAAGTTTCCTTGGCAATTATTATTTTAAATATACTGTATCCACTTTTATATACTTGTATTCATCTGAATGTAGAAATGCATTAACCTACTGGCTAAGACTCTATGTAGACACAGAAAGAAGGTAAAGTGAAAGTGAAGTCGCTCAGTTGTGTCTGACTCTTTGCGACCCCATGGACTGTAGCCTACCAGGCTTCTCCATCCATGAGATTTTCCAGGCAAGAATACTGGAGTGGGTTGCCATTTCCTTCTCCAGGAGATTTTCCAGACCCAGGGATTGAACCTGGGTGTCCCACATTGTAGGCAGATGCTTTACCATCTGAGCCACCAGGGAAGTAAAACATGTTCAAAGACTCTAAAGTAGAAAAGAAGAAGTATTTGAGGAACTGAAGCAAGTACAAAGTGGTTGGAGTGAAATTAAGAAGTAAAAATGGTGCAAGATGAGGTCAGTGAAGTAGGAAGGGAGGGCCTGGTAGATCAATTAAAGGTTTAGGATTTTCATCCTAAGAGCAGTGGGAAACCTTTGAATGGTTTTAAATGGAAAGTGCTTTGATCCATTCATATTAAAGAAGAAAAGAAAAAGATTACTGTGGCTTTTGTGTGAGAAATGGATTAGAGGAGGGGCAGAGAGAACAAGGAATGATCTGTTTGAAGTGCTTATTACTGCAGTATGGCTGAGAGGTGATAGATCCTAGGACTAGGGTGGGGCCATTGGGATGGGAAAAAGTACCACAGATTGAAGATATATTTAAAAAAAAAAAGTCACGAATGATTTCTAGGTATCTGGTTTGTGAAGCTGAGTGAATGGCAACACTGCTGATGAACAAACAATCCCAGGAGAGCAGTAGCTTTACGTAGGGTCTCATGCTCTTCCATCCTTGCAACAAATTCTGTGAACTCTTTCAGTTCTGTTTTCTTCTGAATTCTACTTGCACAGGATTGTAGCCTCGAAAATGCTGGTCCACTGGTCATTACCACTGATTATTCTTTCTTCAAGGGCTCAGACTGCACAAAAACTGAAGGCATTCACGATATAGAGATTCCTGAATACATGATTTTGAAACAGTTTCGATCAGCTACAGCTATGCCGGTGAACTGCCTGCAAAGCTCTCAACTGTATGGTGTGGTCAAAACATCCCAAAGATTGTAAATTGTAGAATCAGCACATTCTGCTGCAAAGAAGACAAATTCTAGTGGATTAAGGAGAGTGGGAATGTTGAGAAGGCATTAGGGTGTGTTTAGGGATTGTGATGAGACTGCAAATGGTCATAGTGGTTGTGATTGGAGACAGCGATTTTTGAATTACTGTCTCCAACCACTTTACAGGGAGTTTGGAAGACAGGTAGGTCCAGGGTTCAACCTTGGAAGTAGGTGATCAGAGTGAGAACAAGAGATTGGCAAAGCTATGGATTAGGGTTAGAATTTCAGGCAGCAGTACCCTGTTTTTTGTTTTTTTCCTTTTTTTTCTATATTTTCTTTAATGGAATATTTAGAAAAAATGAAGTAGCTTATTATATCCATTGTAATTACTCATTCACTCAAATCTGAAATAGTCTAATTTTTCTCTATCTTATGTACCAGAATTAAACTGTTTAATACAGAAACTAACAAGTTCGTTGACATCTGAATGGAATTTGCTAAATTTAAACAATAAAGACACATTAGGCTTTTAATAAAAACTGAATGGCTAACTCAGGGAATTGGTTTTGTAATTAGTCATATTTCTAATATCCAAAGGCATTCTCAGTAATATCTCTGAGCTTCAAATTGTATATGAGTTAATAATTAAATATTTGTAAATATTCTAAGTATATATTTACATACGTACTAAATACATCTAAGCTTCAGGGATATATCCTAAATCTGAAATTTTCTAGGCCCTGAATCCTGGATAAAGGGATATATGATACCATCAATTCTTAGTTGTTCATATTTATATGGAAGAACAGTGATTTCTGAAAATATCTTTAATTTTATACTTGAATATGGAAACTGATAACTTCACTTGTATTAGTAAATTGCAGACTCATAGAGTAAGAATAACTGAACTGGAAAGGAATCTAGAGACAGTTAATCTAGAGAGTTTCACAGTGTGGGTCCCCTGGTCAGCAGCCTCTGTATCACCAGTGAACTTGTTAAAAATGCAAATCTAAGGCCCACTCCAGACCCAGTGAATCAGAAACTACAGCAGAGGGGCAGAGCAATCCGTTTTAACAAGCCTTTTCAGGTGATTTTGATGCATGCTGAAGTTTGAGACCTATTGGTTCAAATCCGTATTTCTCTTTTAAAACTCTAAAATTCCTTTGGAATTAAGGAATACCAAAGAAATAAACTGAAATTCACACTATTTAAAAATAAATAGTGGACTTTGAAAGATCCTAACTCAGATTGCTTAAAAGACATCTTTACTTCTTACTCTTTCATGGGTATTAGTTTTCCACAGCTGCTGTAATAAACTATTAATTTGGCAACTTAGAAATTTATTATCTTACAGTTTTGTAGGGTCAGAGGTCCAACATCTGTCTCATTGGGTTGAAATCCAGATGTCAGCTTTGCTCCCTGGAAGCTCTAGGGAAGTATTTAGTTTCCTTGCCTTTTCCTACTTTTAGAGGCCATCCATATTCCCAGACTTCTGGCACCTTCTTCCATTTTCAAAGCATGTATGGATTTTAAATTCAAAAATTCTTTCCAAAAGTACATTTTAGAGTCTGTACAAATGAGTCCAGTCAACCGCATGTGGCTATGATCTACCTGCCTGAGCATGATACTGTCATTGGCACAGACTGTCATAGACCATCACAACTATCATTCAATCTCCTCATGCAACAAAAATAGCAAATGATAACATATTCACTGTATCACTCTTACTAAGTCAGGAAAGGTTATTAGTTCATCTTAGAAAAAGACTTTAAAAGAAGTTTTAAACAAAGTTTTTTTGACTTATACCTTGGCCCCAGGGCAATTAAACTAGTTCATTCCTTGATTGACTCAATCATAGTTTTCCTGTATCATTTTAGTTGATGTTTCATTTTCATGGATATACAGCATACATTTGTGTTTTTTTTTTTTCCCAAGGGAGGAAGGACAGTGAGGGATTTAAGAAAAATGTTCGATTGGAAGACCACACACCAAAAGGAGTTGTGAGTTTCGTGGTGGGACTATGCATAACTTCTTTCCTTTGCTGTATTTTCCAAATATTCGTTAGTGAACATGACATATCTTTAATTAAAAAAGAAAAGAAAAACGAACATGACACAGTCACCTGCAGTCGTAAGGCCTGACGGACCGGTAAGGCAGGGGGACGGCTTTTGAAGTTTCAGGCACACAAAAAGACACGATTTTTTTTTTTAATTTTAAATTTACACTGTCATCCAAAGGGTACTGTAGCAACTTCCCTGATGAATTACCTTGAAAACTTTAACAATTTAGAAGCCTACAAATCACTTTCCACACGTGTGATCGCGCTACCTCACTAGACCTTTTCTCTCCAGTTGGCTATGGTCTAGGCCCGAAGGCCCCCTCAGAGGAATGAACTCAGAGTCCTTCTCAGGCCACCGTGCTGCCGCGGAAGCCGAATGCAGCGCCGGCCGGGCCCGCCAGCGACTCCGGCCCCGGCGTGTGTGGGCCGAGCCGGCGCCGCGCTGGGCCCTCGCCGCTGAGGGTCGGGCGGCGGGCGCCACGCGGCGGGGCTCTGCGCGGCGCCGCAGCCTCTCCGCCCGCGCGAGAGCCCGGGCTCCTGAGGGGGAGCCGCGCTGGGGGCGGCGGCGGCGGCGGCGCGGGGGCGGGAGCCGGGCGGCAGCAGCAGCAACAGCGCCCGTGGGGGAGGAGCGGCGGCGGCGGCTGGAGCTGCTGTGGCGACGGACGCTAGGCGGTGGCAGCGGAGACCCACCCCTGTCCACATGGACAGTCGCAGAGGCCTCGGCTGATGCATTCGCGCCTGGGCGGGGTGGGCGGACGGCTGTAGCGGCGGCGGCGGCACTGGGAGCGGAGGGCCCCCGGGGGCGCCTGTGGGTCGCGGAGACCTCGCCGCCCGGGCGCGGCGGGTGCGGCCATTTTACGGTCCGGGACTGAGGGAAGCGTATCTGTGAGCTCGCCTTCTGCACCCCCTTTTCCTGCGGGCCCGCAGCTGGGGGAAGCTTCAAGGGCGGCCTGGGCGGGCGGTGGATGGGGAGTCGCGGGCCGAGAGGCACCGGGCCCGGGAAGCGCCGTCGCCGCCGTCGCCGCTCGCGTTCTCCCGGCGGGGCCTGAGCCAGCCCAGGCCGCGGGCCTCGCCGCCCGCCAGCAGATAGGCCCCGGGAGCCGGCCTGCTTTTGTGTAGGCCCGTCCGGAAGAGGTAGCGTCGCCCGCCTCACGGCCGAGTCCTAGGCCCGCAACCCTGCGGCGGCTACCCTCCTGCGGCGCGGCCCCTCATCCTGGCGAACGCGACGGCGACGGCGGCGCGGGCCATGGATTAAGGCGGCGGCGGCGTGGGAGGAGGAAGATGGCGGCTGGCAAGAGCGACGGCAGCGCCGGGGAGATTACTTTTCTGGAAGGTACGTCGGTTCCTGCCAGTGTCGGGGGTGGGGGTGGGCAGAGACGGGAAAATGTGGGCCCCTGATTCCCGGATATTCGGTGACGGGCGCCGGGTGGGTTCGGGGGGCGGCGGCTCGGGGGCGATGGCGGGGAGGGAAGCTGCTGCGGGGGCGCCGGCTTCGAGTCCGCCCGGGTGAGAGAGTCGGCCGGGAGCCGGGAGGCTGTGAGGGGGAGGCGGTGGACCGGGCGCGAGCCGGAGTTTCTGGGCGTCCTCTGAGACTGCTGTCTTTTTTTTTTTTTTGACATTTTTTGCTTTCTCCGTGCTGGCCTGGGTATGAGAGCCGACTGCGGTCGGCTCTTGTTTGGTGTTTGTGAAAAGTTAAAACTTGCTAAAAGGTTGGATGAAATCGGGGACCAGACCGCTTTGGGAGGGGAGACGTAGTTTCCTGGAGCTTGTTTTAACACCCCCCACCCCCACCCCCTCAGGCCTTTCTGTTTCACAGAGCTTCAGGCTTCCTTTTACAGCCAGCATTCAGATTAGGCCTGGCCCTAAGAAATGTGTTTTGCTTAACGTATTTTAGGAAGTAATGTATCTGAGGAAAGAGAACGAGATACGTAGTATCGATTTGGGGGTCGTCACCTAAGCTAACAGACAAAGCTCGAGTGATTCCATTTTTATTCACTTGTGAGGAAAAGTTAAACATCCGTAGGTGAACTAAGCCAATGTTAAGAACACCTACATATTATTGTTGGGGATGGTGGTATTGGTAACAGTATTGGCTCTTTGGCCAAATATAAAGATCCCCCGATACAGCTAAATTCGTTGTAGTTGTGGATCAGGAACTCTGATGTTCATTGCTTAATTTGACTGTGGATTCACTGTTTTTGCTGGTAATTGGGTTTATTAATCAGTTCGGGAGAGCAGGTCTGTCTGCTGTGCAGTGATTGTTTTAAAAAAAAAAGGTTAACTCCTCTGGATAATTTTGCAAAGATGAATTTCACATGGAATATAGGCAGTACTTTAAAAATAATTGGAAACATTTCTGAATTAAGATAGTACAACTTCACTGTGGTACAAGGTCCTTTAAGAGGGTGTCGAAGGATGCTTATGCCGTGTTTACAGTTTTCTTAACTGCATTGGAAACAGTGCCTGGAACACAGTAGGTACTCAGTCTAGTGAACAAATAGGGACCAGTAGAGGTGAGTGGGACCCACTCCAGTTCTTGCCTGGAGAATCCCAGGGACGGGGGAGCCTGGTGGGCTTCCATCTATGGGGTCACACAGAGGCGGACACGACTGAAGTGACTTAGCAGCAGAGGTGAGGGGGAAAAGAAATGTTAATATTCTTCATTCTTCTTCCTTAAAGTATAGCAGAACAAAAAAAATTTTTTTTACCTTGTTATGCAAACCAGCCTTTATTTAAAAATGATGGGCTTTATATGAGATTTGTAGTAAGAAGATGTGGAAAGCTTGCGGGTTTTCTGGCTTCACTTCATATTTCTTCCATTCAGTCTCCGTTCTCATTTGGGCTGATTAGTTACCTGTCAGAGGCTGAGCGTGGTACAGCTTGTGTTACAGGTGGTGCTATGTGATGAACATTGGGAGGATGGAAGGAGCATAAATAAGGCCAACAGTTACAGGGCTGAAGTAAATTTAAAGCTGCAGTTTTTAGTTTATTCTAACTTCAGGGTCTATGAATTCCTCTAGTGGAAAAAATTGAATTTCATCACTTCTTTTTCAGCGTTTACATAAGCAAGTAAATGGTGCCTTGTTTAGAATATGAGCATAAGGGGCTGATATTTAGTACTATTAAATAAGTGGAATGATATTTAGGACTACTTGTATTTTTTATATTTAATTCTTTTGGTTCTCTATGCTTTTAATGATGAGATACTCCAATATAACTTGCCAAATATTCACTCAGCAAATATTTATGTCAGCCTACTCTGTGCTAGGCACTTTTCCAAAGTAAAGACAGCAGTGCATAAGATAGTTAGGGTCCTTTCCTTCATGGGACCTATATTTTAGTAGGAGGGACTTTTTGTAACTAAAAATTAATCCCTTTAGAACAATCTTACCACTTTTTTTTTTGCATAGTTTCCTTCTTTATTTAGATCTGCTCAGACCTGACAGCCGACTCAAAATGTCTTGTGGCCACACTCACATGTACAAACATGGTATTCCTCTGTTTTATTTTCATGGTAGCACTTTTCACATGATAAATTTGTCTTCATGTTTTTTAGTCCTGTAAAAATAGAAGCTCCATTAAAGCAATAACTTTTTCTTTTCACCGTTATACTTCTTGCACCTGGAGCATCTTTATTTATTGTTAATGAAATAAACAAGAAGATAATAGTGTAGTATAAGGCTGTGGAAGAAATACATAGAAAAAGCCATTTTACATAGTGTTAAGGTCAGGAAAGGCCTTCTGAGGAGGTCACACCTGTGTTAAGGTAATAACCGTGAGACTAGAGTATGGCAGAGAGGATGATGCCTGTAAAGGCTCTAAGATGATATAGGATTTCATTTGTTTAAAAAAAGATCATTATGGCTGAAATGTAATAAGCACAGAACACAGTAACAAGCATAGATATGAGAGAGAGCAGATCATGAAAGTTCATGAATTTTTATTTGATTCTGAAAAGTAGGAAATCATTGAAGAGTTTGGGGCAATGGAGTTAATGATACAGTTTATCTTTTTAAAAAATCACTTTTCTCCTGGAGTAAATTAGAGCAGAGTAAGAGTAAAAGCAGAGCCATTAGGTAGGAGAATATTGTAGCGGTTTGAAAAATAGAGAGGCTTGTATTAGGATGGTAGCAGTGGCCATCAGGAAAGAGGAGTGGATAGATGGAAGATCTGTTTGAGAACTTCTTAATGCATTGTATATTGAGGATCAGAGAAAAGTAGGAATCAGAGATGACTCCTAGGGTTTTGGTTTGGTGGGGAGTGGGGGGACTCCATTTATTGAGATGGAGTAGAGGAATGAGAAGCTCATAGCTCTGTTTTCGTCATCTTAAGTTTGAGGTGCTGGTTTGTCGTCCATATTCTAAACACTGCTTTACATTCTCACAAACTGTGATATTAAATACTAATTCCAGTTCTTTCTCTACCTTCACTAGGGAAAAAGAGAGCTACTGGTTACTATTGTGCTTTGTCAGTATAGTATCACGCTGAAATGGTGTGAATTGAATTAGGCCACAGCTTGTATTGAATTTTTTTCTTCCCCCTCTTTGATTTGTTCCTTTCTCTTCTGTTCACTTAAGGTTGTCTTCTGCCTCTTTCCCTCTTGTGATAGTTTGGGAGGTTTCTTTTGTTCACTTGTTGAGTAGATACTTACTGAGAAACTGTAATGTTGTAGGTACTGTGTTGAGAGGCACAGTGGAGGCAGGGGAGGTTTCCTGGTGGAGTTTCCAGGCCAGTGAAGAGAGTCAGTAATCAAATAATCATACTTGTAAGTGTAAAATTACAGCTGTCAAGTGCAACAAATGGGGATTATTTGTAATAATGAGACTTTGATCTAACTAGGGCAGTTTGAAGGGTGACTAGGAGAAGGAAAGGTGGAGAGGCAGCTTTCTAGCCAGGGCGGTTGCAGTAGAGGAAGCCTGGTATGTTTAGGGAACTGAGAGGACCATGTGGCGCTGGTAAGGAGAATGTTACAAGAGGAGACTGGGGTTAACATCCTCAGGTTTGTTTCAAAAAAAGGTCAAGGTGTACCACTTGTAGAATGCTCTAGGGAGGGGCAGAAGAATGTCAGGGAGGTCAGTTACGAGGCTTGCGGAATAGGGCAAAGGTGCTGGTAGTTGGCACCTTCTCTGTCTTTTGATATTCTCCTTTTCTCACCTGTGGAACCTCTGGCAAATCTAACTCCTCTCTGATTTGTTTCTTTCTTTTTATATATATATAGTGCTCTTGTTCATTCTGTAATAGTTTCTTTCCCTTTATCTTTTTTCTTCTACTAACTAACTGCATAACCAATCTTTTCTCCCATATTTTTCTACTTCCCCTTTCATATGTGTGTGTGTGTCTGTGTGTATTTACTACTTTGTTTTCATTCTAGGCCCGTCTCCCTTTGTGAACTTTGTCTACTAGTTGAAGAGATTGGTCTAAACTACTGCAGTGTTGTCCTCTATCCAGCAAAACTGCTTATGTTTCCAAATGAAAAGTGTTTTCCATTTTCCCTTAATTATACTTTATTTTTACATACAAGTCAAGTTCAGAATCCAATCCATTTGTCATTTTTATGGGGGATAGTAAATACTTCACCCATCTCCTGAACTAAAGTACCATTTCTCCTAAATGATTGGCATTCCATGAATATGAATAGGGGCTTTCCAGGTGGCACTTATTGCAAAATTCAGACTTAAATTGAAGAAGGTAGGGAAAAACCACTAGACCATTCAGGTATGACCTAAATCATATCCCTTATGATTATACAGTGAAAGTGACAGATAGATTCAAAGGATTAGATCTGATAGAGTGCCTGAAGAACTATGGATGGAGGTTCATGGAATTGTACAGGAGGCAGTGATCAAAACCATGTACAAGAAAAAGAAATGCAAAAAGGCAGAATGGTTGTCTGACAAGGCCTTACAAATAGCTGAGAAAAGAAGAGAAGCAAAGGAGAAAAAGAAAGATATACCCATTTGAATGCAGAGTTCCAGAAAGTAGCAAGGAGAGATAGAAAAGCCATCCTTAGTGATCAATGCAAAGAAATAGAAGAAAACAATAGAATGGGAAAGACTAAGAGATCTCTTCAAGAAAATCAGAAAAGGGAACATTTCATGCCAAGATGGGCACAATAAAAGACAGAAACGGTATGGACCTCACCAAAGCAGAAGATATTAAGAAGAGGTGGCAAGAATACACAGAAGAACTATACAAAAAGATCTTCATGATCCAGATAACCACCATGGTGTGATCACTCACCTAGAGCCAGACATCCTAGATTGTGAAGTCAAGTGGGCCTTAGGAAGCATCACTTCAAACAAAGCTAGTGGAGGCGATGGAATTCCAGTAGAGCTATTTCAAATCCTAAAACATGATGCTGTGAAAGTGCTGTATTCAGTATGCAAGCAAGTTTGGAAAACTCAGCAGTGGCCACAGGACTGGAAAAGATCAGTTTTCATTCCAGTCCCAAAGAAGGGCAATGCCAAAGATGTTGAAACTATTGCACAATTGCACTCATCTCACATGCTAGCAAAGTAATGCTCCAAATTTTCCAAGCCAGGCTTCAGTAGTACATGAACCAAGAACTTCCATATACTCAAGCTGGATTTAGAAAAGGCAGAGGAACCAGAGATCAAATTGCCAACATTTGTTGGATCATCAAAAAAGCAAGAGAATTCCAGAAAAAAACATCTACCTCTCCTTTATTGACTACACCAAAACCTTTGACTGTGTGGATCACAACAAGCTGTGGAAAATTCTTCAAGAGATGAGAATACTAGACTACCTTACCTGCCTGCTGAGAAATCGGTGTGCAGGTCAAGAAGTAATCCTTAGAAGCAGACATGGAACAACAGACTGGTTCCAAATTGGGAAAAGAGTACGTCAAGCTCTATATTGCCACCCTGATTATTATTTAACCTATATGCAGAGTATATCAATCAAAATGCTAGGCTGGATGAAGCACAAGCTGGACTCGAGATTGCTGGAAGAAATATTGATAACCTCAAATATGCAGATGACAGCACCCTTATGGCAGAAAGTGAAGAGGAACAAAAGAGCCTCTTGATGAAAGTGAATGAGTAGAGTGAAAAAGCTGGCTTAAAAACTCAACATTCTTCGAAACATGTATATTATCAAGGGTGAAACAGATCACCAGCCCTGGTTGGATGCATGAGACAAGTGCTCGGGGCTGGTGCACTGGGAAGACCCAGAGGGATCAGGTGGAGAGGGAGGTGGGGGGGAGGGGATCGGGATGGGGAATACATGTAAATCCATGGCTGATTCATGTCAGTGTATGGCAAAAACCACTACAATATTGTAATTAGCCTCCAGCTAATAAAAATAAATGAAAAAAAAAAAACAACAACTCAACATTCAAAAAACTAAGATCATGGCATCCAGTCTCATTTCATCGCAAATAGATGGGGAAACAATGGAAGTGGTGAGAGACTTTATTTTCTTGGGTTCCAAAATCTCTGCAGATGGTGACTGCAACATGAAATTAAAAGATGCTTGCTCCTTGGAAGACAAGCTATGATCAACCTAGACAGTGTATTAAAAAACAGAGACATTATTTTGCTAACAAAGGTCTGTCTAGTCAAAGCTGTGGTTTTTCCAGTATTTACGGATGTGACAGTTGGACCATAAAGAAAGCTGAGCACCGAAGAATTGATGCTTTTGAACTGTGGTGTTGGAGAAGACTCTTGAGAGTCCTTTGGACTGCCGGGAGATCAAACCAGTCAATCCTAAAGAAAATCAACCCTGAATATTCATTGGAAGGACTGATGTTGAAGCTGAAACTCCAATATTTTGGCCACCTGATGAGAAGAACTGACTCACTGGAAAAGACCCTGATCCTGGGACAGGTTGAAGGCAGGAGGGGAAGGGGACTACAGAGGATGAGATGGTTGAATGGCATCACTGACTCAATGGACATGAGTTTGAGTAAGCTCCTGGAGTTGGTGATGGACAGGGAGGCCTGGTGTGCTGCAGTCCATGGGGTCGCAAAGAGCCGGACATGACTGAGCAACTGAACTGAACTGAGGTGGTGATAGTGGTCAAGAACCTGCCTGCCAGTGCGGGAGAAATAAGAGATGCTGATTCAATCCCTGTGTCAATAAGATCCCCTGGAGGAGGAGATGGCAACCCACTCCAGTATTCTTGTCTGGATAATCCTATGGACAGAGGAGCCTGGCGGGCTACAGCCCATGGGGTTGCAAAGAGTCGGATATGACTGAAGGGACTTAGCACGCTCACATTGGTATATGAGCAAGGTCTTTAGTTTTGGCCTGCTTAGCAGGTCACACCACAACGTTCTTCATTTTAGTCCTACTCCTTCCTCTTTTGATTGTACTGCCTTTAGAAACTATACCATGGTGTCATTCCTTGTTTACTGCTTTAGCTATATGTATTTCCTAGTTGCTTTCCAGTTTAATCAATAAATTCTACTTATCACTTGATTTCATGTACTCACATGGAACAGTCGAGTAAACCTCACATGAAATGGAAGCAATTTTCATAAGAAATGCATTGAGCACCTGAAGTCAGAAGCCAGAATGCGAGAATTCATCTTCTAGCTCTATACTTACTGGCACTGTGATCTTGGATTGATAACTTAACCTTTGTGTTTTCGTATCTGTCAAACAAGGATAATAATTGCAGTTACCTCATAAGGTTGCCATGAAGATTAAACATGTTAGTATATAGTAAACTCTTAGAACAATTCCAGGCATGTAATTCCAAATACTATGTTTGTTATATTTATTTTCTTAGCAGGTAGAAAAGAGAAGAACTTTTCTTGCTTTTCTGTTCTTAATGCTTGCCTTCTCTCATTTGAATTCTAGTTTTTACTCTCTTTCACTTACTACCTTTCTTTTCCTAGGTATTAGCTGATTGTTCTTGATATTCTAGATTGACTAGTGAGAGAGGAAGAGAGAATGACGTTGTGTTTTTTACATCTAGACTTCTATAAGTTAGGTGTTACTGTACTGTAATGTTGTAATGTTCATACAATAACATATACTGTAATGTTGTATTGTAATGTTGCCATTACAAAAGTTTGTTGACAGTTTGAGGAGGTCAAGAGGTCTCGAGGGATTACATGACCTAGAGCAATTAGGGCGTCAGCAGAACCGGAGTCTGGGACCTGTGCTAGAGCCGTAACCTCCTTCAGCAGTCCTTTCCTTCTTTCTTCCCTCCTTTCCTTTATTCCTTTGCTTTCCCATTTTTCTTTCCTATTTAATCTTTAGGGGCAGGGGACCTGGACAAGAGAAGGAAAAAATAATAGGGAATTATAGGGACTCCCCCTGGTGGCTCAGAGGTTAAAGTGTCTGCCCGCAATGAGGGAGACCTGGGTTCAATCCCTGGGTCGGGAAGATCCCCTGGAGAAGGAAATGGCAACCCACTCCAGTATTCTTGCCTGGAGAATCCCATGGATGGAGGAGCCTGGTGGGCTACAATCCACCGGGTCACCAAGAGTCGGACTCGACTGAGTGACTTAACCATTTATTGATTCAATTTGATCTCTACGAGGGCAAAAGCCGAAGCCACAGATCTCTTAAGGCCCAACTTCAGAAATCACAGTGTCACTTCTGTCTCATTTGATTGGCTAGAAAGCCACAGAGCCAGCTCAGATTCAAGGGGAGGGGAAGTAGAACCATCATTCATCAGGAATGGTGGAAAAGAATTTGCAGCCATCTTTCCTCTCCCATACCTCTTTCGTGTTTTGTTCTTGTTGTAGTTTTAAATACTTTCAACAGAGTCATATTGTTTCTTGAACTTGAGAACTACAGTTCTTTTGAGATCCAAAAGTTTCTAATTTCTAGACAGATTAGGAAGCTAAAGGAAGACCAAAAAATAGACCACACATTCGTAATTTTTCTCAAAGGTATAAATAGCAACATAGTTCAGTTGTTCAGTCATATCCGACTCTGTGACCCCGTGGACTGCAGCACGCCAGGCTTTCTTGTCCTTCACCAACTCACAAAGCTTGCTCAAACTCATGTCCATCCAGTCATTGACGCCATCCAACCACATTATCCTCTATCGTCTCCTCCTTCTGCCTTCAGTCTTCCCCAGCATCAGGGTCTTTTCCAGTCAGTTTTTTGCATCAGGTGGCCAAAGTATTGAAGTTACAGCTTCAGCATTAGTCCTTCCAGTGAATATTTGGGACTGATTTCTTTTGGGATGGACTGGTTGGATCTCTTCACAGTCCCAGGGACTCTCGAGTCTTCTCCAACACCACAGTTCAAAAGCATCAATTCTTCGACATTCAGCTTTGTAGTCCAGCTCCCACATCCATACGTGACTACTGGAAAAACCACAGCTTTGACTAGATGGACCTTTGTTGGCAAAGTAATGTCTCTGCTTTTTAATATGCTGTCTAGGTTGGTCATAGGTTTTCTTCCAAGGAGCGAGTGTCTTTTAATTTCATGCTGCAATCACCATCTGCAGTGATTTTGGAGCCTGACTGTTTCCATTGTTTTCCCATCTATTTGCCATGAAATGATGGTATCAGATGCCATGATCTTAGTTTTTTGAATGTTGGGTTTTAAGCCAACTTTTTCACTCTCCTCTTTCACTTTCATCAGGAGGCTCTTTAGTTGTTCTTCACTTTCTGCCATAAGGGTAGTGTCATCTGCGTATCTGAGGTTATTGGTATTTCTTCCAGCTATCTTGATTCCAGTTTGTGCTTCATGTAACCTGGCATTTTGAATGATGTGCTCTGCATATGGATTAAATAAGCAGGGTGACAGTATCCAGCCTTGACGTACTCCTTTCCCAATTTGGAACCAGTCTGTTGTTCCATGTCAGGTTCAAACGGTTGTTTCTTGACCTGCATACAGATTTCTCAGCAGGCAGGTAAGGTGGTCTGGTATTCCCATCTCTTGAAGAATTTTCCAGTTTGTTGTGATCCATGCAGTCAAAGGCTTCAGTGTAGTCAGTGAATCAGAAGTAGATGTTTTTCTGGAATTCTCCTCCTGCCTTTTCTGTGATCCAGCGGATGTTGGCAATTTGATCTCTGGTTCCTCTGCCTTTTCTAAAACCAGCTTGAACATCTGGAAGTTCCTGGTTCATGTATTGTTGAAGCCTGGCTTGAGCAGTTTGAACATTACTTTGGTAGCGTGTGAGATGAGTGCAGTTGTGTGGTAGTTTGAACATTGTTTGGCATTGCCTTTCTTTGGGATTGGAATGAAACCTGCAACATAGTCATTGGTTAATTTTTCTTTGATTAGTAACTGATTCAAGAATTTCTGAAACCAAACAAGCATAAGGAAGAAAAGAGGAAGAGTGATAGAAACTTCTCCTTCCTTTTTTTCTTTCATTCAGTGATATGCTGGAGTTGTTATTGTAATCCTTCTCATTTCCATTACCTAATCTCTTAGAAAATATGGTCACCACTGTTTACAGTATTAAAAATTAAATGTCATCTCAGTCCAAAACACAGCAGTTAATCCAGAAAGTCAAAGGCAGGCTGTTGATCACAATTACAACCCACATCAGTTGTGCACTTAAGTCATGTTACTTGTAATGATGCCACAATGGATGATCCGTTATTGTGAACTGCCAATTATGGTTGCCTACATCACCTAAAAAACAGAAGTAGCCATGCAGTATCCATTTGACACTAACAACAGTGTTACTCTTAGCTCCTGTTTTTTGGGCTACCTTAGCCTTTTGTACTTCTCAGAGCCTTCTGTGTCCATCACCAAAAATTAGGACCTCTTGTCTCCTGTGGATACTAACTTTGAGTACTAAAATTGGAGCAGCCCTAGGCAAGTTGGGACATGTGGACCTTGTACCTCATCCCAAGCTAACAGCAACTACTTTGAGGCCTTCTGAAACCACAGGCTTGAGAAGTAAGACAGCAAGCCATATTCTGATCTTGATTTGGGAGAGTTATTTCAAGTACATTTCATGCTTATTTTTTAACAGGAGAGTTTTTTTCCTCCCACATTAACTGCATAATCATTGAAATATAGCAAGGATAAGAAAGTAAACAGTGCTTGTGTACAAGTGTATAACAAATGTACTTGTTTATTTTTTGGAAAGATTGAAGCCAGTTTTAAGAACGGGAAGAGCTAGAAATTGGTTCCAGAGACTTGTTTGTAGACTATGTAATAACCTTCTTGTCTTTCCTGTATTGAAAAAAAGATCTGCAAATTTTGCCTCTACAACCTCCTCTGTGTTTGAATCTACCAGTAAATCTTAGCAATATGGTGAAGGTACTCCCTTTTACCACCGTGACTTCTAGTGACTCCATGATCATGGAAACCAGTATCTTCTTTGCTTCTGGAAGTCCTGTGCCACTGTTTGGATGAGGTGGGATTCTGTGTTTTGGCATTTAAACTTTCTTTCTTCAGTTCACGTTGGTCTGCATTCTCTATTACCACAAGAGATAAAAAAGAATGATTTAATTTTGCCATTCTAGTAATTAACTCTGCAAATCTTAATCAGTGTTTCCTCACAAGTTTTGAGTACCAACTCCTGAGTCTCTTTTGTCTTCACCCTTTACAGGCTTTATACCTGGTTTTCAAGTTTATCTTCTTTTAAGTTTACTATGAACCTGTCATTTTTCTCCTTATTGAATTTTGCATTTACACTTTCAGAATTACAGTGTTTCTTTGGTCCACCTCATGACTGCCATCTTGATGGTCTTGTCTCCTTTCCTTGGAGCAGAGGAACATTTGGAGCCACCTGTCTCTTGTGATCGTTTCTTAAATTATTCATTTTTTTTGACTGTGTGTGCTCAAGATAACTGTATTTTTAAAGTTGTTATGCTGTATAAAGATATTACCAACTACATTACTTTGGCTTAAGGTACTGATACTTCGACTCCATAGAAGATCAGTATCCTTCCAGCAATTCCGGCAGCACCAAACTGCTGCCTGATGTTGGCCTTGGATGGAACTACTTGGATATCAGCATCCTGCCGAAAGATGCATAGAAACCCACTGAATGGAATGAAGAAGTTGATAAACCTAGAGAACAATGAACAGCAGCTGCATCCTGAGGCAAAGAATACTGTGGGTTTTGTGGCTCACAGAGAAGTCTGGTATTATTTCCAAGAATATAGTATATTCAGACTTCATCTTCAGATAATATTGGACTGTAGTCTGTCTTCTGTATGAAAAAAATAATTTTTCTTTTTTTAAAAGTTTAGGAATTTGAGGAAATCACCATAGCTGGGTGATTTTTCTGCTTTATGTAGCATCTGTGGGAGTTATTCAGCGGTAGCTGGGCTGGCCTGGAAGTTCCAGGGTAGCTGTATTCAGATGTCTAATGGGCAGGTTGGAAAGTTGGGCCCTTCTTTCTCCATGTAGTCTAAGGGCCTCTTGATGTGGTCTCTGCAGCAAGGTTCCCAGACTTGTAACATGATGACTTAGGGCTCTAAGACATTGCCTTTGGAGAATCTTGACAGGTTCTTGAGAAAGTTTGGGACTAAAGTATTACAGAGCAACCTATACTTGCTTTATTGAGGTTTCCTGAGGTGTGTGTGTGTGTGCTCAGTTGCTTCATTTGTGTCCAACTCTTTGCGACCCCATGTACTGTAGCCTGCCAGGCTCCTCTGTCCATGGGTTTCTTCAGGCAAGGATACTGGAGTGGGTTGCCATTGTCTCCTCTGGGTGATCCTCCCTACTCAGGGATCAAACCTGCATCTCCTGCTTTGCAGGTGGATTCTTTACTGTCTTGTCACTGGGAAAGCCGGAGATTTCCTGATGTTTGCATTTAATTCTCTCTTTAGGTTTTCTTTTCTTGCTTTTATATTTATAGTTTGCAGAAGTTAACTTCTGTGTCAGTGATACTTTTTTAAAAATTCTATTTTTTATTATTGTAAAACCTTATCAATGACAGTTTAAAAAATTATTAGGAAATATTTCATGTCTGTGTGGAATATAAAGAATAATAGAGCAAAAACTCATGTTCTAATTCCTAGCCTAGAGAAAACATTGCTAATCCAATGTTAGTACAGTGTTAGCTACAGTGAAACTGGGGTGAACCCTTTCATTTTTGCATCTTCCTGCCTCCACTCCAGGTGTAACCACCAACCTCTGTTTGGTAGGCATTCCTATACATTTCTTTGTACTTTATGTATATATCTTTGAACCTGTGCAGATTGTTAGAATATATTACAAATCATGTCATACTATATTCTTCTGTAACTTGTTTTTCATTCTTACAGCATTGAGAAATTAAATAATGTTGATAAGAATAGGTCTGTTTGTTTGTCGTAGTATGAATGTATACTACATTATATTTATTCATTTCCTTTTTTTGTGAAAATTAGGTTGTATCTAATTTTTTTACTTTTACATACATTGCTACTATCAGTGTCTTAGGATGTCTCATATTGCTACGATGAACTTTTTAAAAGTACATTTCTTTGTGCACATGTGTGTGTTTCTCTGGAGCAGAGGTCAGCAAAGTTTTTCTGTAAAGGGCCAGATAGTGAATATCTTACACTTTGCATTTCAGACAGTGCTGCCTACCAATTTAGTAAGAAGGCAGTTATAGATAATGCATAAGCAAATGAGTATGGCTGTATGCCAGTAAAACTTTATGGGCACTGAAATTTGAATTTTATATGATTTTCTTGTAACATGAAACATCTTTCTTGTTTGATTTGTTGTTTTTCACCCCCTGAAGTGAAAAGTGAAGTGAAAGTGTTAGTCTGTCAGTAATGTCGGACTTTTTGCAACTCCATGGGCTATAGCCCGCCAGACTTCTCTGTCCATGGGATTCTCCAGGCAAGAATACTGGAGCGGGTCGCCATGCCCTCTTCCAGAGAATTTTTCCAACCCAGGGACCAAACCCAGGTCTCCTCCATTGTGAGTGGTTTCTTTAGTGTCTGAGCCACCAGAAAGACCCAAGAACACTGGAGTGGGTAGCCTGTCCCTTTTCCAGGGGCTGTTCCTGAACCAGGGCTTGAACCGGGGTCTCCTGCATTGCAGGCGGAGTCTTTTCTGTCTGAGCCACCAGGGCAGAGCCTTTTGAAAATGTAAAAGCCACATTCTTAGCTCATGGGCCTGTAAAGTCAAGCATCAGGCCAGATTTAGCTGGGCCATTCTTTGTTTACATCTGATCTAGAGTATTTCTTAGCATTGAAATTATTGGCTCATGTATTATTTCAGCTTCACCCTAGATACTGCCAAATTGATCTCCAAAGTGCTTTCGCTAGCAGTTTTTAAGATTTCCTGTTTATACACATCATCACCCACTTAATAATGTCTGATGTTTTAGTTTTTGCCAGTTTGAAGGGGTTTATTGGATGGCGATTTGAATTTGTAATACCGCTGTTTATAGTGAGGTTGAGTATCTTTATTGCTGTATTTAAAAAATTTGCTCATTGTCCATGCAGTGTTCAAAAAATATTGAGTGCCAACCTAGAGTTAATCCCTCTTGTATTTGCTTGTGGTGCTTGAGTAAATTAAAAAAGTAATCTATGAGTTTTGTTTTGGTTTTTAGGTTAACTTGTATGTATTTCCTTTATTTTTAATTGCTCATGTCTTCTGCACATTTTGTTTTCTGTTTTCTGTTGGAGTTCTTTATAAAGTCTGGATAGTAAACCTTGGTTGAATCACATGTATTGAGCATACATCTTATAAAATTACTGCTTAGTTTTTAATGCATGGAATAATTTTATGAGCACATTTTAAAAGTAGTGTTTTTTTTTCCTTAATGTCTTGCAGTTTTTGTGATACATGAAATTCTTTGGTCATATTGGTCCCTTGTATTGTAACTTTACCTTTTTTAAAAATTAATTACTGTTCATTTCTTTGGTTTTTATTATAGCAGAGTGATAAGCTATCCATGCTGGGGTAACAGAATTTGAAAGTCTATTTTAGTGTATCTGTTTCTTATGGTTTCTTTACATTTGAAAAAGGTCCTTAAAAAGACTTTATTAAAATACTTCTGAATCTGATAGGGGTGTTGATATCCAGAATATAAAAAGAACTCATAAAACTCAATAGCAAAACCTCCAAATAATCAAAGCAAAAATAGACAAAGGTCTTAAATAGACATTTTTTCCAAAGAAGGCCTACAAGTGGACAACAGATGAAAAGGTGCTTAGCATCACTAATTACTAGGAAAATGTAAATCAAGCCACCATAAGATATGGTGGCTTACGTCACCTTACGTCTTGTAGAATGATTACTATATTACCATGCATTGTTGTCGGGATTGTAAAATTGGTACAGACCCTGTAGAAAACAGTATGGAGGTTCTTCAGGAGATTAAAAGTAGAGCTATCTTATGATCCAGTAATTCTACTTATATGACTATATCTAAAGGAAACAAACACTGTGCCCCAGTATTCACAGCAATGTTACTTATAGTAGCCAAGACCTGGAAACAATCTTAAGTGTTCATCAGTGGATAAAGATGTGGATATATATTCAGTGGAATATTATTTAGACAAGAAAACTCCTACGATGTGTGACAACATGGGTGGATACTGAGATCATTTTGCTTAGTGAAATAAGAATTCTGTGTGATCCCACTGATATGTGCAATCTTTAAGAAAAAGAAGGTGGGGGCTTAAAATGAAACAACAGCAAAAAATCCCAAACTCATAGGAAAAAAGGTCAGATGTGCAGAGGCAGGGCAAGGGAGGTAGGGGACTTGGATGAGGGTTGTCCAAGGTTCAAACTTCCAGTTATAGGATAGATAAGTACTGGGGCTATAATGTAAAAAATTATGGATGGCTATAGTTCGTAGTCCTCGATGACATAATTGTTACAACTCTGCGACCCCATGGATTGCAGCATGCCAGGCTTCCCTGTCCTTCAGTATATCCTGGAGTTTGCTAAAAGTCATGTGCATTGAATCAATGATACCATCTAGCCATCTCATCCTCTGTTGTCTCCTCCTTCTCCTCCTTCAGTCTTTCCCAGCATCAGGATCTTTTCCAGCAAGTCGGCTCTTCGCATCAGGTGGCCAAAATACTGGTGCTTTAGCAACAGTCCTTCCAATGAATATTCAAGACAGATTTCCTTTAGGATTGCCTGGTTTGATCTCCTTGCTGTCCAAAGGGCTTTCAAGAGTCTTCTTTAGCACCACAGTTTAAAGGCATCAATTCTTCAGCGCTCAGCCTTTTTTATTGTCCAGGTCTCACATCCATACGTGACTACTGGAAAAACCATAGCTTTGACTAGACAGACCTTGTTTGCAAAGTAATGTCTCTGCTTTTTAACACTCTGTCTAGAATTGTCATAGCTTTTCTTCCAAGGAGCAGGTGCTTTGAATTTGATGGCTGCAGTCACCATCTGCAGTGATTTTGGAGCCCCCAAAAATAAAAAGTCTGTCACTGTTTCCATTGTTTTCCCATCTATTTGCCATGAAGTGATGGAATCAGATGCCATGATCTTTGTTTTCTGAATATTGAGTTTTAAGCCAGCTTTTTCACTCTCCCTTTACCTTCATCAAGAGGCTCTTTAGTTCCTCTTCACTTTCTGCCATAAGGATGGTGTCATCTGCATATGTGAGTTTATTGATATTTCTTCCAGCAATCTTGATCCCACTTTGTGCTTCATCCAGCCCAGTATTTTGCATGATGTACTGTGTATCTAAGTGAAGTAAGCAGAGTGACAATATATACAGCATTGAAGTACTCCTTTTCCAATTTGGAACCAGTCCATTGTTCCATGTCTGGTTCAAACTGTTGCTTTTTGACCTGCATACAGGTCTGTCAGGAAGCAGGTAAGGTGGTCTGGTATTCCCATTTCTTGAACAGTTTTCCACACTTTGTTGTGATCCACACAATCAAAGGCTTTAGTGTAGTCAGTGAAGCAGAAGTAGATGTCTTTCTGGAACTCTTACCTTTTCGATGATCCAGCGGATATTGGCAATTTGATCTCTGCATATTTGACCAGAGATCAAATTCCTCTGCCTTTTCTAAATCCAGCTTGTACATCTGGAAGTTCTTGGTTTATGTACTGTTGAAGCCTGGCTTGAAGGATTTTGAGCATGACCATGCTAGCATATGAAATGAGTGCAATTGTGTGGTAGTTTGACTTCTTTAGAATTTAAAGTAAATCATAAGAGTTCTCATCACAAGGAAAAAACTTTGTTTTCTTCCTTCCCTCTCTTCCCTTTCTCTCTTTCTTTCTTTCATCTGTATGAGATGATAGTTGTTAACTGAGCATATTACAGTAATTATTCCACAGTATATTTAAGTCAGATCGTTACGCTGTACACCTTGAACTTACACAGTTGTTCAGTTATAACTCAGTGAAGCCCGACAGGAATGGACCTGGAGTCTGTCACGCAGAGTGAAGGAAGTCAGAAAGAGAAAAACATCATATATAAATGCACATATGTGGAATATACATGCGTTCCACATATATCTATATATGTAGAGTCTGGAAAAATGGTACAAATGAACCTATTTCCAGAGCAGGAGTAGAGATGCAGACATAGTAAACAGGCATGTGGACACGGGGCGGGGGTGGGGTGGGGGATTAGTTGGGGGAGTAGGATTGGCATATATACTTACCATGAGTAAAATCCCTAGCTAGTGGGAACCTGCTGTAATGCACAGGAAACTCAGCTCAGGGCTCTGTGATGACCTCGAGAGGTGGGATTGGGTTGGGAAAGTGAGGTCTATGAGGGAGGGGGGATATATTTCACATCTAGTTGATTCACTTCCTTGTACAGCAGAAACTGACATAACATTGTAAAGCAATTATATTCCAATAAAAAATAAAACTGGGTGGGGAAGACTTCTTTTTCTAACTATGCAAAAGGTTTACTTATTTTTTTTACTCTTTTTTTTAAAGAGAAGTTTTAGGTTCTCAGCGAAGTTGAGAGAGGAAGGTACAGAGATTTGCCATATACCTCCCACCCCAACACATGCATAGCCTTCACCAATATCAATATCTCCCACCAGAGTGGTATGTCTGCTATAATTGATAACCCTCCATTGACACATCATAATCTCTCAAAAAGTCCATAGTTTACATTATGGTTCACCCATAGACTATACCTTGTGTGGTATAGTCTGTGAGTTTGGACAAGTGTATAATGACATATACCTATCATTATTGTATCATACAGAGTATTTTCATTGCCATAAAAATCTTTATTGTTCTACCTGTTCATCCCTCCACCCCCCACACCCACCTCATCCTTGCAACTACTGACCTTTTTACTGTGCATAGTTTTGCCTATTCACAATGTCATCTAGGTGAAATCTTACAGTAGGTCTACTTTTCTGGTTTTTTTCCCTCAGAGTAATAGGCATTTAAGGTCGTTTCATCCTCTATGTCATTTCATGACTTGGCGATTCCTTTTTTTTTCCCCCAAATAACATTTCATTTAATTTACCACAGTTTATTCATCCACCTACCTACTGAAGGACATCTTGGTCGCTTCCAAGTTGTGCCAGTTGTGATGAAGCTGCTGTAAATATCTGTGTGTGGATTCAGTGTGGATATTAGTTTTTTACTCCTGTGGGTGAATATCAAGGAGTGTAGTTGCTGAACCATGTGGTAACAGTACGTTTTGCTTTGTAGGAAACTAAACCTGTACTGTTGTGTATTCTCCCCAGCAGTGAACGAGCGTTCTTGTGCCACATCCTCAGAGCATTTGGTGTTAGTGTTCCAGATTTTGTCAATTTTAATGGATGGGTAGTGGTATCTCATTATTTTAGTTTGCATTTCCCTTATAACATATGATTTGAAGAAAGTTTTCATGTGCTGATTTGCCATGTCTGTATCTTCTTTGGTAAGGTGTCTGTTAAGGTCTTTGACTTATTTTTTAATCAGGTTTTTTTTTTTTTTTTAAATCTTTGAGTTCTATGTATATTTTGGATAAAGTCCTTTACCAGATCTGTTTTTCTGCAGATATTTTCTCCCAGTCTGTGGCTTGTTTTCTGGTTTTCTTGGCAGAGCAAAAGTTTTTAATTGTAATGAAGTTCAGTTTTCAATTGTTTCTTTCATGGATTATACCTTTGGTGTTATAGCTAAAGAGTCATCTCCATACCAGCTAGATTTTCTCCTATGTTATCTTCTAGGAGTTTTATAGTTGTGTGTTTTACACTTATGTCTGTGATCCATTTTGAATTAGTTTGTTTTCACTTTGAATTAATTTTTGTGAGCGGCGTAAGGTCCGTGTCTAGATTCATTACTTTGCATGTGAACGTGCAGTTGTTCCTGCACCATTTTCAGAAAGGTTGTCTTTGGCTCTGTTGCGTTGCCTTTCCACCCTTGACAGACAACAGTTGACTATACTTATGTGGCTCTATTCTGGGCTCTGTATTCTTTTCCGCTGATTGATTTGTTCTTTGCCAATACTACTCTGACTTGATTACTGTGCCTTTATAAATCTTTGAAGTCAGGTGGTGTCTGTTCTCCAGATTTGTTCTTAAACATTGTGACTGGGCTCCCCTGGTGACTCAGTGGTAAAGAATTCAGCTGCAATGCAGGAGATGCAGGTTCAATCCCTGGATTGGGAAGATCCACTGAAGAAGGAAATGGCAACCAACTCCAGTATTCTTGGCTGGGAAATCCCATGGTTAGAGGAGCCTGGTGGGCTGCAGTCGGAGTCGCAAAAAGAGTCAGACTCGCAAAAAGAGTCAGACTAAACAAACATTGTGATGGCTATTCTGAATCTCTTCCCTTTCCATATAAACTTTAGACAGTTTCTTAACATCCATAAAATAACTTGCTAAAACTTTGACTGCAGTTGCATTGAATTTATAAAGTTAGAAAGAACTGACATCTTGATGGTATTGAATCTTCCTATCTATGAACACAAATATCTCTTCTCCATTTTATTTAGTTTTTCTTTCATTTCATCCATCAGAGTTTTGTAGTTTCCCCTGTGTAGATTTTATATGTATTTTGTTAGCTTTATAGCTAAGTATTTCATTTTTTGGGGGGGCTAATGTTAGTGTTATTGTGTTTTTAATTTCACATTCACCTTGCTCATTATTAGTATATAGGAAAGTGTAATTTTTTTGTATTAACCTTGTATCTTCCAGCCTTACTGTATTTGCTTCGTAGTTCCAAGAGGGTTTTTTTTTTTTTTTTTTGAGTTATTCGGATTTTCTGCCTAGATGATCATGTCATCTGCAAACAAAGTTTTCTTTCTTGCCAATCTGTATCTCTATGTAAATACAACACAGAAGATATATAATCAAATACCTTGTTTATATTATTTTCCTCAAACTACTATCTGCTATTGGAAATAAGAAAAAATGAAGTTTTAATTTTATCTCCGCTTATTCCTTCTCGACAGCCTTTCTTTATATACATTCAGATTTCTAACCTACATCATTTTTCTTCCCTCCAAAGGACTTTTTTTTAAAAAAACATTTGCAAAGCAGCAAGTTCTTGGGATATTTGTCTAATAAAGTCTTATTTTTCCTTTGCTGCCTGTAAAGGGAATGGCAACCAACTCCATTTTCGAGCCTGGTGGGCTACAGTCCTTAGGTTGCCACAGAGTCGAACACGACTGAAGCGACTTAACACATTGAAAAATAATATCACAGGGTACAGAAATCGAGCGTCTCCCCCCGCCCCAATACTTTATATTGTTTCACTTTACTGTCTTGTTTGCATAATTTCCAAGGAGAATTCAAATTCAGTTACAATTCTTACCTCCCTCCTGCCCCCACCACCACCCCATCCTGCCTCTGCCTGTGGTTTGAAAATGATATACATGCCTGTGTCGCCTAAAAAGATGCACCGTGTGAGAGCTGGGAGGTAGGTTTTGTTTGAGGCTGAGTGACCACTGCAGCCTGGGAGCCGGCACCTCAGATCGCTCTGAAAGACTGCTCCAGAGCGGCAGTAGGGGAAGGTCAGCATGTAAGATTTTGCTGAAAAGGGAGTTCAGCACAGTCAGGCGCTTATTTTACAAAAGGTTTTCTGCCAGTCACAAGGAGCTGATGTCACCATGAAGGGGATTTAGTGCTTTTCTGGATATGAGGAGATGCAAGGATTTGGATCATGAATCAGTTCCTGAAAATACCTAGTTGTCCGAAGATCTGGAGCAAAGAGTGCCTCTGCATCCTGAATCCTCCTCAGCGGGTGTCGAAGGTCAGCCGCTACAGCAGCACAGGGTTCAGTCCCTGCAGAGGCGGGCGGCGGAGGCCCTTGTTCAGTTGCTGGCAGATGTTTTTGGCAAGTGCCAATATGTAGCTGACACCTAAGTGTAGTTTTTTAGATTTATTCTGCGTCAGAACTTCCTGGATCTGTGGTTTGTTGTTTAATGTTAATCTGGGGAAATTCTGTCTTTTATTGTTTCAAATATTTTTTCTGTTCTTTCCTTTCTTCTCCTAGTATTTCTATTAAACATAGGTTACACCTTTTGCACTTCTCCTACAACCCTTGGGCGTTGTTTCTTTTTTTTACCCCCTTCAGTCCGTTCTCTTTGGCTTTCTTGATAGCTCATTTGGTAAAGAATCCGCCTGCAATGTAGGAGACCCCGGTTTGATTCCTGGGTCCTGGATCCCCTGGAGAAGGAAATGGCAACCCACTCCAGTATTCTTGGGCTTCCCTCGTGGCTCAGCTGGTAAGGAATCTGCCTGCAGTGCGGGAGACCTGGGTTCGATCTGTGAAGAAGGGAAAGGCTACCCACTCCAGTATTCTGGCCTGGAGAGGTCCATAGACTATGTAGTCCATGGGGTCACAGAGAGTCGGACACGACTGAGCGACTTTCACCTTCCCTTTCATTGATACACTCAAGTTCAGAGATTCTTTCCTTAGCTGTGTCCAATCTACTAATAAGCTCATCAGAGGCATCTTTCCTTGCTGTTACATATTTTTATTTCTAGCATTAATTTTTGGTTCTTAGGATTTTCATTTCTGCTTACATTGCAGAGGTGTTAATGTGTTAATTAACTGTCTGCTGTACTGTCTGCTTTAACCATTAGAGCCCTTAGCGGAGTAATCACAGTTGTTTAAATTACCAGCTTTATAATTCCAGCATCCATGCCATGTCTGCCTTGATGCTTGTTTTATCACATCAAATTGTGTTTTTTGCCTTTTAGTATGTCTTAACTTTTTTCTTGTTACCTCGACATGATACACTGGGTAAAAGGAACTACAGGTTTTTGGGTAAGAGGAAGCATTCTATAGTCCTGGGATTGGGTCTGATCTTCAGTTCCATGAGCCTAGGCCTCTAAACTGTGAACTTTACACGGGTTTCTCAGTGTTTTTCTCTACTCTTAGGTGGGACGGGATGGCTAGAATGGGCTGGTGTTGGGTATCTCCCTTCTCCCAGCAGGAGTTGTGTCAGTTTAATAAAACTTCTGTAGGTTAGGCTCTTTCTTACTCCTGAGGCCTTGTTAAGAACAGAGTCCTCTCTTGCATCTCAAAATGGTTCCTTTTTCCCTTTCCCAGATGGAAGGGGAGGGTGGGCTGGGGTGGATTTTTCTCCAGTGTTTACTGGGAGAACCTGGTCAAGCTCCTGAAGGTGAAACTCACAAGTGGGACCCCCTATTATGACTGATTGCCTCTGGAATTTTAACCCTCAGATGTAAATACTGAACCTCCAACAGTTCGTCAATTTACGATTGAGACTTTCCTCCCAAGGTACTGGATCTTGTGGTAGTTGTAAGATTAGTACAAAGAATTTTCATTTGCCCTTAACTTATTTCCCCCAGTATTGATATTTACCATCATTGCTTTATTGTATCTTCTCTCTAACTGTATATGTTTATATATGCTTACTTTTCCCCCCTGAATCACTTGAAAGTAAATTTCAGGCATACTGCTCGTTACCCTAAGTTACTTCGTTGTCTTACCTCTTCTTCATGTTTTTTGAACTATAGATCCTCTTAAATTACTACAGTGTAGTTATCAAAATCAGAAAATTAACATTAATATAATACTATTGTCTAATCTACAGACTTTATTTCAATTTTTACTAGTTGACCTAAAATGTTGTTTTTAGGAAAAAGAAAAATTCTGATTCTGGGTCTAGTTTTGGATCACTTACGGGATTTATTAGTCATGATTCTTCTGTCTTTTTTAATCTGGAATAGTATTCCAGTCTTTCTTTTCTCTCTTTACATTGACATGTTTAATATATGTGTGTGTGCAGTCAGTCTCTCAGTCATGTCCCACTCTTTGCAACCTCATGGACTGTATAGCCCACCAGGCTTCTCTCTCCATGAGATTATCCAGACAACACTACTGGAGTGAGTAGCCATTCCTTTCTCCAGGGAATTTTCCCAACCCAGGGACCACACCCCGGTCTTCTGCATTCTAGGCATATTCTTTACCCTCTGAGCAGTTTCTGCTCCAGGGGGATCTTCCTGACCCAGGGATGGAATTTGCATCCTACATCAGCAGGAGGATTTTTTACCGCTATACCACCTGGGAAGCCATAAGCTTTACAGTTATTTTGTAGTTTGGGTTTGTCTGATGCTTCCTCATGCTTAGATTTAGGTTATGCATTTTTATAAGGAATGCCATAGTAATGAGCTTTTGTCTTATTTATTGGTGAAATTATCTTTGATCACTTAGTTAAGATGGTTTTTGCCAGTTTTCTCCACTGAAAGGCACTATATTCTCCTTTGTAATTAATTTCTGTGGGGAACTACTTTGAGACAATATAATAACATTTCTTAGCAGATTTCACCCTTAGTATTAGCTTCTTTCCATTTATTATTCCTTGATATGCATGCTTTAATCAGTTTTTATTATAATGTTTCCCAAATTATGATTTTCCAGTTGTATCCTTCTTATATATTTAATTCACATTCTACTAAATACTTGTTCTTTAAAAAAAAAAAAGTCAGATTTTCTTCCTACCTTCAGATGCCTTGTGCCTCCAGTTTGTTAGCTCTCTGGGCCGTGTGCACAGAGACGCATGCTGCTTGTTCGCTTTCCTCGCCCCTTGCAGATGGTGTCTGCCCCGTCATGCTGTGCCGGTTAGGACCTTCACTGCATGGTTCAGTAGAGCTGCTCGTGCTGCTTATGGCAGGGAAAAGTTACAGTGTTTTCCAAAGGTCTTTGTGCAGTAGTTACTCTTTTCTTTTTATTCCTTCTATACTTAGTTTGCTAAGAGTTTTTATTTTGTGAATTACATTCATGATTTTCAAATCAGTTGTAGAATAAACCCTACTTGGTTGTAACATATTATTATCTATCACTGTATTTGATTTACTATTATCTTATTTAGAGTTAGATGTCTGTCTTCATGAGAGCATGTTCTCATGGCATTTTCCTTCCTTAAAAGTTATCAGATTTGGGACAGAGTCTTCTGACCTCATGAAATGAGCTGCAAAATGTTCCTTTTTTCTTTTTTTTTCATTTTTCTGGTTTGTTGGTATTTTTTAAAAGCTTGAAAGAAATTATGGGAGAGGCCTTCTGTGTCTGAATTTTTCTTTTCAGAGAGATTTATAATAATTATCTTTTATTGATAGCAGTATTCAAAATTTTTTTCTTTTGTCAGTTTGGTAATATTTGTGCCCTCACAGGTGTTTGTTTCTTTCTGTAGACAAACTAAATCAGTTCCTATGCATCCATCAAATTTTCATCTTTCGTTAGTTTAGGTACATCGGTCATCTGCTGTTGTCTTCTTTCTGGGTTCTTTCTGTCCTTACGGATTTCTACTTCTCCCCTTTGCTTTCATTACTGTCATTTTAGTGGAGGTGCATGGAGGAAAATGCAGTATTTAATTTATGTTGCTTAACGGAGATCTTTCTTTAGCTTTTGTATTTCCTTTAATTTTGTAAATAGAATACAGTGGATGTAATTTTCCACTCTTACTATGAGTGTCAACCATAATAGGACAGCAAAGAGTGCTGATACTCTCAAGGATTTCTGGGGGTTCAAAGTTTTTTTCCTTAATGTAAGTTGCTCTAAAATGTATGTTTTTAGAATTTGCTTGTTTTTTATGATTTATTTTGTTCTAATTGGCAGTCATCACTTTGATTAGGTTATTTTCCTCTCACTGATTTGTAGGTTCTAATCTGCTGTCAGTTAGGAGATGCCACGCTTGGACTTGTTGGAACTGTGTGCACAGAGCCCTGCTCCTTCAGGGTGTACACAGTGCAATGTCTCCTGGTCTTTCGCTGCTTAGTGGCCGTTCTGGTAACCTGCCCGGCTTTCAGTGACGGGTACTAGTTGCTGCGTTTAGGAGTCTTTATAGCCTAGTAATTGTCAGAGTTTATTATGTTCTTCATAACCCTTTAAAAAAAAAAAAACACAGGTTTATTTTACATTTGGTTTCTGAATATTTTGAAGGGATAATTTTAGATTTATAGAGAAGTTTCAGAGATGTTATAGTTGCTTTGTACTGTTTACCCATCTTCCCCTAATGTTGCCAACTTAGATAATCATATGTTTGTAAAAAACTAGGAAGTTAACAAGGGCATAATACTGTTACCTAAACTGCAGACTTGAATTTCACTAGTTAGTTCATCAATGTCTTGTTTATTTTGTAGGATCCAGGACTCCACATTGCATTTGGTTGTTGTGTCACCTTTGTCCCCTCTGATCATGTTGATTTCTTTAATCTTTTTTCATAACCTTGACAGTTTTAAACTGTCCTGGTCAGGATTTTCTAAAATGTTCCTCAGTTTGGGTTTATCTGATGTGTTCCCATGACAAAACTGGCATGGGTTTTGGGGAAGAAAACAGAGAGCTGAAGTCACATTTTCATCACATCATATTAAATGTGCTATTAATGTTGTTGTTCAGTCCCTAAGTCCTATCCAACTCTTGGAATGCAACCTCATGAAATGCAGCACGCCAAACTTCCCTGTCCTTCACTATTTCCTGAAGTTTGCTCAAACTCACATACATTGAGTCAGTGATACTATCCAACCATCTCATCCTCTGTTGCCCGTTTCTCCTTTTGCCTTCAGTCTTTTCCTAACATCAAGGTCTTTTCCTAACTTCACCTGAGGTGGCCAAAATATTGGAGCTTCAGTTTCAATATCAGTCCTTCCAATGAATATTCCAGTTGGATTCCTTTAGGGTTGACTGGTTTGATCTCCTGGCAGTCCAAGGGACTCTTAATAGTGTTTCAGTACAGAATTCAGAAGCCCAAACTCTTAGGCACTCAGCCTTCTTAATGGTCCAACTCTTACATGCATTTATGATTACTGAAGATACCATGGCTTTGACTATACGGACCTTTGTTGGCAAAGTGATGTCTCCTTTTTAATCCATTGTCTAGGTTTGTCATAGGTTTCCTTCCAAGGAGCAAGCGTCTTTTAATTTCACGGGTGCAGTCACCATCTGCAGTGATTTTGGAGCCCAAGATGATAAAATCTGTCACTGTTTCCACATTTTCCCCTTCTGTTTGCCATGAAGTGGTGGGCCTGAATGCCACTGATGTTCGTTTTTTGAATGTTGAGTTTTAAGCCAGCTTTTTCACTCTCTTTCACCCTAATAAAGAGGCTCTTTAGTTTCTCTTTGCTTTTTGCCATTAGAATGGTATTATCTGCATATCTGAGGTTATTGATACTTCTCTCAGCAACCTTGATTCCAGCTTGTGATTCATCCCGTCTGGCATTTTGCATGATGTACTCTTCATATGAGTTAAATAAGCAGGGTGACAATATACAGCCTTGACATACTCCTTTCTCAATTTTGAACACTCTGTTGTTCCATGTCTGGTTCTGACTTGCTTCTTGACCTGCATGCAAGTTTCTCAGGAGGCAGGTAAGGTGGTCTGGTACTCCCATCTCTTTTAAGAATTTTTCACAGTTTGTTGTGACCCACATGGTCAAAGCGTTATAGTTAATGAAACAGAAGTAGGTGTTTCTGTGTGATTCCCTTGCTTTCAGTATAATCCAACAAATGTTGGCAATTTGATTTCTGGTTCCTCTGCCTTTTGTAAACTCAGCTTGTATATCTGAAAGTTCTTAGTTCACGTATTGTTGAAGCCTAGCTTGAAGACTATTGAACATTACCTTACTAGCATGTGAAATGAGTGCAACTGTATGGTAGTTTGAGCACTCTTTGGCATTGCTTTTCTTTGGGATTAGAATGAAAACTGACCTTTTCCAGTTTTGTGGACATTGCTGAGTTTTCCATGTTTGCTGGCATGTTGGAGTGCAACACTTTAACAGCATCATTTTAAAGGATTTGAAATAGCTCAATTGGAATTCCATCACCTCAGCTAGCTTTGTTCATAGTGATGCTTCCTAAGGCCCACTTGACTTTGCATTCCAGGATGTCTGGCTCTAGGTGAGTGATCACACCATCGTGATTATCTGAGTCATTAAGACCTTTTTTGTACAATTCTTCAGTGTATTCTTGCCACCTCTTCTTAGTCTCTTCTCCTTCTGTTAGGTCCTTACTGTTTCTGTTCTTTATCATACCCATCTTTGCATTAAATGTTTCCGTGGTATCTCTAATTTTCTTGCAGAGATCTCTAGTTTCCCATTCTATTATTTTCCTCTATTTCTTTACATTGTTCACTTAAGAACTTTCTTCTCTCTCCTTGCTGTTCTCTCTGTGTGTTGTTGGATATATTTTTCCCTTCCTTCCTTGCCTTTTGCTTGTTCTCTTTTCTCAGCTATTTGTAAAGTCTCCTTAGACAACCAACTTTGCCTTCTTGCTTTTCTTTTCTTGGGGATGGTTTTGGTCACCGCTTCCTGTACAGTGTTATGAACCTCCATCCATAGTTCTTCAGACACTCTTTCCATCAGATCTAATCCCTTGAATCTTTTCATCACCTCCACTGTATAATCATAAGGGATTTGATTTAAGTTAAACCTGAAAGGTCTAGTAGTTTTCTTTACTTGCTTCTATTTAAGCCTGAATTTTGCAATAAGGAGTTCACTTTGGACTCTTCTTGATTATGAGGGCTCTTTCAATGCTTCTAAGGCATTCTTGCCCACAGTAGTAGATACAGTGGTCATCTGAATTAAATGCCTATTCCTGCCCAGTTTAGTTCACTGATACCTAAAATGTTGATGTTCATCTTGATTCATGGCCCTAACATTCTAGGTTCCTATGCAGTATTCTTTACAGCATCGGACTTTATTTTCACCGTGAGGCATATCCACAACTTTGTGTCATTTCCATTTGGCCTATCCTCTTTATTCTTTCTGGAGCTATTTCTGCGCTCTTTCTCAGTAGCATATTGAACACTTTCTGACCTGGGGGGCTCATCTCCAGGTGTCATATCTTTTCTTGCCTTTTCATACTGTTCGTGGGGTTTTTGAGGCAAGAATATTGGAGTAATTTGTCATTCCCTCCTCCAGTGGACGTCATTTTTTCAGAACTCTCCATCATGACCTGTTCATCCTCGGTGGCCCCGCACAGCATGGCTCATAGCTTCATTGAGTTACGAAAGTACCTTCACACGACAAGGCTATGATCAATGAAGGGAATGCTATGAATAAAACATCACTTTTGATGTTAACTTTGATGTTCACTTGATGCAGGTAGTGATTATCAGATTTCTTGCTGTTAGTCACATTTTTCTGTAGTTGACTCGGGAAGTGAATTACAAGTTCTGTCTCTTAAAGGCAGGGGTTTGTATATGTATTATTTGGAATTCTGTAAGGAAGATGTGTCCCTTCTCCCCATTTATTTATTTATTCAGTTATATCATATTATATATGATATAATATATATTATATTCATATATATTTATATTTATATATTCAGTTATTTAATCATATTATAATTCAGTACTGTTATCATTTATTTTTGCGAAAATTGTTCCACTTTTGGTGATTGGTGGGTTCTTTTAGGTTGCTCTTGAATCCTTTTGAAATTTCCCATCCTTTTTTTTTTTAAATGCCTTCTTGCTTTCTGGCCCTGCAGAATACTCCAGACTTACCTTGTATTTTTCTTGCCTCATCCTAGAATCAATCATTTCTCCTGGGAACTCTGGCTCCTTGTATTGCAGAATGGTATTCAGAAAATAAAATCTGATTGTAAGCGTGCTTGTTGCTACTGGGATATCACTTGTAGACTTTCTCTGAGGACAGACCTTTAGCTCTTCTAGCCTGTGGAACAGAGTCTCTATATTTGTTTCTGTATCTATTCATCTATATGTGTATCAAATAAATATAAGTTCATACTGATACCTCTTACTCTAACCTAGCACCACTAGAATGAACAGTTCATTCTAGCTGTCTTCTCTTATTTGTAACTTCTTTTACTGAAAGAAAAACCTTGCTCCTATTCTACTATTTATTTATGTATATTATACATGTAAAGAGGTTTCAGATTTGCTCCTGATGACTTCTTTCCACCTACTTCATAATATTTTTGGTTGTAAACTCATATTTTGTTGAATTTTTTTGAGGCATTGATGTTTTTTAGAGAAGATTTGTATTTGATTCTGCTAGTCATTTAGGGGTTTTGGTACTTATGTTTTAGCCTTTACAGTTTTTTACTGTGGGAAAATATACACAACATAAAATTTATTGTTTTAACTGTTTATAAATATACAAATGTAAATTGGCATTAAGTACATTCATAATGTTGTGCAACTATCACCACTATCCATTTCTCTAACTTTCTCATCATCCCAGACAAAAGCTGAGTACCCATTAAAAAATAACTCTACATTTTCTTCTCCCTTCAGCCCCTGGAAACCTCTATTCTACTTGCTCTCTGAATTTGCCTATTTTAGATATATCATATAAATAGAATCATACAATATTTGTCCTTCTGTGTCTGGCATGATTAAAATGAAAGTGAAAGTTGCTTAGTTGTGTCTGACTCTTTGCGACCCCATGGACTTGTAGCCTGCCAGGCTCCTCTGTCCATGGAATTCTCTAGGCATGAATACTGGAGTGGGTAGCCGTTCCCTTCTCCAGGGGATCTTCCCACCTCAGGGGTTGAACCTAGGTTTCCTGCATTGCAGGTGTATTCTTTACCAGTTGAGCTACGAGGGAAGCCCCATGAGTTAAAATGGGTAAAGCATTTTACTCCTGTTTTTAAGGTTCATCCATGTTGTAGCATGTCAGAATTCGTATCTTTATAATTCAAAAAATAATCCTCTATATGTGTATTTGTGAACACAGCACGTTTTGTTTATCCATTAATCTGCTGATGCACATGTGGGTAGTTTCCACCTTCTGACTTTTGTGCATAATGCTGCTGTGAACTTTGGTGACAAGTTTCAGAGTCCATGGTCTCAGATGTTTCGGGGTATATTTCTAGAAGTAGGATCACTGATCATAGAGTAGTTCTATGTGTAACTTTCTGAGGAACTGCCAAGCGTTTTCCACAATGGCCGCTCCATTTTATATTCCCACAGGTAATCCAACACTCATGTTTTCCAAGTAAAAAAATAGCCATCCTAACGAATGTGAAATAGTATCTCATTATACTTTCACTTTGCACTTCCCTAACATCTTTGTGATACTGTGCATCTTTCCCATTTTAAGTAGGGGCTTTTCTGGGCCATATAGGCTGTGAGACTATTTTAATTATGGACTCTTCTGGACCATGTAGGTTATGAAAATTCTGGTCCCAAACCTGTGTAACTGTGAGCTGGCGTTGAGGTATTCCCTAAACATGAAGCCAAAGTACTCTTTATTTGTCTTCGCGTGAATGCATAGTCGCTCAGTCGTGTCCAACTCTTTACGACCATTTGTACTGTAGCCCGCCAGGTTTCTCTGTCCATGGGATTTCCCAGGGAAGAACACTGGAGTGGGTTGCCATTTTCTTCCTCTAGGGGATCTTCCCGACCCAGGGATCAAACACGTGTCTCCTGCATTGCTGGTGGATTCTTTACCTGCTGAGCCATCAGGAAAACTCTGTCTTTAGTTCAATCCCGGAACCCTGAACCAACAGCATGATGTCATAATTATCCTCCCATCTCTTTCTTCAGTAAGTTTCTTTTTTTTTTTTTTTCTGCACTAGTTCAGCCAGTTGGATTGTTGCCCTTCAGGTCTTCATTCTGACCTTTCATCTTGCTGGGCCCCCAGAACTGATCTTCCCAAGCTCTAGGCCTCAGATTTTTGTTGCTGCTAACTCACTTCAGTTGTGTCCAACTCTGTGCGACCCCATAGACAGCAGCCCACCAGGCCCCCCTGTCCCTGGGATTCTCCAGGCAAGAATACTGGAGTGGGTTGCCATTTCCTTCTCCAATGCATGAAAGTGAAAAATGAAAGTGAAGTTGCTCAGTCGTGTCCAACTCTTAGCGACCCCATGGACTGCAGCCTACCAGGCTCCTCCGTCCATGGGATTTTCCAGGCAGGAGTACTGGAGTGGGGTGGCATTGCCTTCTCCGCAGGTTTTTGTTACGTGGCTCCAAAACAAATGCCACCTTCAGAACTTCATTAATTTCTCAGGTTCCCACTTTCTAGTTGCTTATGGCTTCACGATATTTCAGGCGTGCATTTATATGATTTTAATCTCATAGTTAAGCATGTTTGGTGTGCTGATTTGGAGAGGTGTTTTGAACATTGAGCTCTCCCTGGTGCTAACCCCAAAAACCTTAGTTTGTTTCTTTTCTGTTAAAATGCAGAGATGGTTGACTGAGGTAGCAAAAAGGCTGGTGGTCTGGATTTAGTTCTCATAAGTAAGGCAAGCAAATTAAGTTAGTAATTTCTAGAACCAGTGATCAAATATGGAGATACAGGGTTGATTTTTATGTATTTCATACATATTCGTGTGTTCCTGTCCACATTTTTTAAAATATTTTACTGAATTTGAGCTTTTTTTCTGTAGCACATTCACAGATATGGACAAGTGTAAATTAGCAAAAATAGATTTTAATGTGTTCTTTTTCTCTTAGAGTCAGTAGGCAAAAGACAAACATATTAAAAGAAAACTTTGACTAAGCAAAGAGTTTGGCAAATGCTCAATTTTATTTTATATTGAATAGCTCTATTAATGAATACTTATCTGAGTTTGTTTTTATTTCAGCTTTGGCTAGATCAGAATCTAAAAGAGATGGAGGTTTTAAAAATAATTGGAGCTTTGATCATGGAGAAGAAAGTGAAGGAGATACAGATAAAGAGTAAGAATTTTTTTTACCCCCTCAGATATTTTATAAGAATGAAACTTTTCATTAGAAAAACAATTTATATTCCATAGAAATATTTTTAAGAGTATGATATTCTTAAGAAAACGTTGACTTACAGTAGCATTAAGGAAAGAAAAAGCAATTCTTTTATTGGTAAGTAATTATATGTGGTTTTATTTCTTCATCTTTTGCAATGTATAAATATGTACATATTATACAAGTAATCTTATAATTAAAAGTTGACCATATTATGGATTTTCTATTAAAGATACTGTTTTTTTTAATATGGCACTCTGATACTGTTTTTTTTAATATGGCACTCTGTTCAGGTAGTGATAAGAAATGCCACCACTTATCAGGACTGAATGAACCCAGATTACGATTCCTGAAATTTTAAGAAATTCCTTACAATTCCTTACGAAATTTGTAAGAAAGTTTAGTGTCTGTCTTTGCAGTTGAAACTCCCCCCACCCCCAACCCTCTCCCCAACCATGTTCATCATAGATTGCTACCAGAGAAAACTGAAACCCTATAAATGATAAACACAGGTGTTGACCCAGACAGAAGTTAAGTGAAGCGTACATTATACTTTGTTAATATACTTGGAGTGACTGCTGTAAATTTTTAAATTGCTTTCATACAACCTTTTGCATATCATGAGATTTGTATTACAAATTTAGTATTGCTATTAGTTTCTTAGTTGTTGATCTGGCTTCTGCTGGCCAGAACAAATAGCAAATTAAGAGACACGTAAATATATACACTTAAGTTCTACCAAAACTACAAATATTTTTTGGAAATTTTATGCAAGAAGTCATTCAGAGTATATTGGCTGAGTATTGTAGGTGCTTCCCTTCTGTCTAGGCAACAGCTCCATTCATCATTACCACTTTAGGTGCCTTCTCCTGTGAGATGTTGAATTTGAAGTTAAGTTTTATTTGAAGGAGAACTTTGAATGAACCAGTAAGTTTCTCACTCAAAATTGGCATTTTATGGTCTTCTTTCTTTTTGTTTCTGATTATTTTCTATTACAGATGTTTGTTACTTAGGTGTTGTTTTGATAAATTGACATTAAATCCGAAATTGAGTAGACCACCTTTAAATGTTAAGAAATATACCATTTTTAAACATTTTTGTAAAATGTTTGTAGGAGAGCATTTAAACAGTTAAGTTGTATACAAGCAATATTGAAATGTTTTACATATTTGTTAAAATAGCTAAGATTTTAACTAAAAACAGTTCAGCAGAATTGTCTTCAGAAGGATTTATTTTTACTTTATTTGATAGAATATTTGTCATGATTATATAAAAATGTGTCTTTTAAGGTGCTCCCTGTTCTGTATGCTTCATTTATAAATTACAGTTGGTTTATCATTGTGTTCAGATTAACATGAACTGTTAATAGATACATTATTCTGGTCTTTTAGAATCTGAGGTCAATAATTCTCAGTGAAGGTTTGATATTTCTCAGGATGATAGAGGTATAACTATTTTATTGGGTTATTACCATTGGAATTACTTTTTTTTCATCAACTAAGATTTTCTTAACGGTATGTTTCTTTACTTCTGAGTCCTTTCTCCCTAATTTAAAATGCAAGACAGAAAGAAAAAAATGAGTGAAAGTAGATGAAATCCATGGTTCGGATGAAAACAAAACTGTGTGTTCGCTCATGGCAGAGGTCAGCAAACAGTGGCCAGCGCGCAGCCTGGCCACTGTTGGATCGGAGCGCAGCCCCACATTTAGTCTGTGGCTGCCTTCATACTTCAGTCGCAAAGCAAAGATGAGTGTTGGCTTCAGAGGCCATATGGCTTGCAAAATTCTAAAATATTTAGTCTCTGGCCCTTTACAGAAAGTTTGCTGATCTCTGTATTTAGGTGAACAAGGAGAATAAAACTTTGAATTTAATGTATGAGTTGTAATTGTCACTTAAGATTTTTTCCCCCCTTATTTTCTATGTAGTGAGGCAAATCTACTCAGTGTAGATGAAGATGAGGATTCTGAAACCTCCAAAGGGAAAAAGGCAAGTGTTGCTTTTTAGTTTTTTTTTTTTTTTTAGGTTATATACTAAAAACTAATACATCAGGAGATTTCTATTTTTGATTGTAAGTCCAAGCCACCCACTTTCCCATCCCAGAGGCAAATGGTATTCCTAGGTTCTTGTTTATCTCATCAGAAATATTTTATTTATCACAAAGAAAATCTGTATTCTCATCCCACTTTCTTACTCTTTCTCCACCAGCAGTATATTGTACACACTGTAATCTTACTTTGTAAAATTAATGTATCTTAAGAGACCAACCATAAGAGTCCATTAAAATCACCCTCATTCTTTTCAGTCAGAGAAGACAATGGCACCCCACTCCAGTACTCTTGCCTGGAAAATCCCATAGATGGAGGAGCCTGGTAGGCTGCAGTCCATGGGGTCCCTAAGAGTTGGACACGACTGAGCAACTTCACTTTCACTTTTCAATTTCATGCGATGGAGAAGGAAATGGCAACCCACTCCAGTGTTCTTACGTGGAGAATCCCAGGGACGGGGGAGCCTGGTGGGCTGCTGTCTATGGGGCTGCGCAGAGTCGCCTGGTGGGCTGCTGTCTGTGGGGTCGCAGAGTCAGACATGACTGAAGCGACTTAGCAGCAGCAGCATTCTTTTCAGTAGGTGCATAGTATTCCATTGTATGATACACTGCTGTTATCCTCCACCAACATATGGAAAGATCTATCAACTTTCTTCCCCCACTTAAAATAATGTTGCATAAACTAGCCTCTATATGGGTTACTTAGCACATTTATCAGCATATCTGCAGGATAAATTTCTAGAAGTAGAGCTGATATATCAGGACAGGTACATTTCTAATTTTGTTATACCTGATTTAGACTTTCACCAGCAATGTCAGAGCATGCCTGTTTCCTCACACTTTAGCAATATTATCATCCTTTTGATCTTTGCAATAGAAAATAGTATCTCGGTGTAGTCCTACTTTGTATTTCTTTTGAGTATGGTTTGAATATCTCACTCATAATATGTATAGTCCATTTATTTCCCTTTTGATAATTGTTACTTGATATCTTCTGCCCATTTTTCCATTTAGTCTTTGGAATACTGTTGATTTGTAGAAATTCTTTTTATGTTGCATCTAAGACAGACATTTTCCCACATTTTTGACATCTGAAATCTAACTGGATGCCTCTTGTTGAGTTAAAAATGTTTTGTACATTAGTATAGACAGTAATAATGTATCTTATAATGTTTTCTTAGATTTGACAAAGTAATGGCATTTTAGAGAAGCTAGCCCACAGCTGTGCTACTAATAATAGTTATTAGTAATTTAAACTAGTTTTTTTCCGCTAATTTTTTGCCTTCACTTTTGGTGGTTATTGCCTTGGAGAAAAGATATTTGCTTACATTGTCAAATACACTATTTTTCTTTCATAGCTTTTGGGTTGAGTGTCTTGCTTCCTAATGATGTTAATTGAGTAACTTACTTTTAGACAAATAGTTTCACAATATCAATACAAAATATAGTTGCTAATAAAATGATTTAAAGTCTTTTTGCTTTCTTTCCTTGTTGGTGGCATATCTCACTAGGTTTATCCCACTAAAAAGTGTGTATTTAAATTACTCTGTTTTAAAGACACTTGAAATTATTTTTTCTTGGTTTGTAATTCTACCAGTTGGGTGAGAGTTTTGCTGATTTATTTATTTAAACTCATTTTTTGTTGATTTGAGGATTTGCTTTTTTAAAAATGTTTTGAACTTAATGTATTTTATAATTATGCAAAAGATGTTTTCATGGTTCCAAAGTCAAATCTGCAAAGAAATTTTATTCAGAGAAGTCTAGTTTTTGTCCTGATTCCCTCTTTCCCCTTCTCTTTTACCCATGGATGACCTGCTTTAGATATTATATGGCTTAGCCTTCCATTGTTTGTTTTTTTTTAACATTAGAATATGCCACCCTTCTTGAAGAAACTCTCCACATTGTTTGGTAGCTTGGTTTTTTACTTGGTAGTGTAGTGTAGTCTGTAAGGTAACTCCATAGCAAAGTATTTTGATATCTTTATCATCTGTTTTATTGCTAGATAGAGGCTTCCCTCATAGCTCAGTTGGCAATGCAGGAGACCCTGCTTTGATTCCTGGGCCTACCCAGAGAAGATCTTCCCGAGAAGATCTGCTGGAGAAGGCTCTATAGTATTGCTACTTATTGCTATGTAGTAGTCCAGTGAATAGATGTACTATAAATATACAGATATTCAGTTGATAAACCGAGGTTCTTCTCAGTCTTGATTTTTGATTTGGGAGGTTTGGCTTGGCTGGTAAAGAATCCGCCTGCAATTCAAGAGACCTGGGTTCGATCCCTGGGTTGGGAAGATTCCCTGGAGAAGGGAAAGGCTATACACTCCAGCATTCTGGCCTGGAGATTTCCACGGATTACATTATATAGTCCATGGACTTGCAAAGAGTCAGACACGACTGGAGATTTTTTTCTTGGAGATACCCTGCCCCCCCTTTTTAAAATATTTGCCTTTATAAAGTATTTGCCTTGTTACACATTTTTGAGGATGTACATGTTGATATTTTAAAAATAAAATTTATATGACACTATGTATCCTGTGATCTCTAAAGATAGTTCAGATCTGATATTCATCATCATCTATTTTAAAAATACATGTACAACAACATTGCAAATTCAACTATATTTCAATTTAAAAAAACTCTGAAAATATGTATGCCATTTCCTCTTTAACAGTTGTGCTTTTTTCTTTCAGTCTTAGTTGAGGCCCATAGGATCTTTGGTCTTCATTGTTGCTTGCTGGATCTTTAGTTGCAGTATGTGAACTCTTAGTTGCAGCATGTGGGATCTAGTTCCCTGACCACGGGTTACACCTGGGCTCCTTGAGTTGTGAGCATGGAATCTTAGCCACTGGACCAGTAGGGAAGTCCCTATATATGTATTTTAAATTCATATGATATATTTTTATGCAATTGAAAATATTTTAATTACTCTATCATACTTTATAAATATATATTTACTGAATAAAAAGATATATATGTTTACTGAAATTTAATATTTAGTGATCTTGCCACTAAAAGTTGTTAAGTATTCATTTTTTACTGGACCAAGTTATGTTTATAATTACTAATAAACATGTAATTTATCATTGTTAAACCTATTGTGTAGAGTTATATTGGAAATTTATTTATTAAAATGGTTGGCATTGCTGTTTTCTTTCCTTATTCATTTAGTTTATGTATTCATAAATATTAATTGCTATGCTGTAACTTCCAACAGTAATTTTATGTTTTTTTTAGATACAAGTACTGAGAAATCTTGGTCACATAATAGATGGATATAGTGATAATTGATATAGCATTTATCACTCAGTTCTTTCCTTTTGAATTAAATGGCAGAAATCACATAGCAGAAACTTCCTTGGTGGTCCAGTGGTTAAGACTCCTTGCAATGCAGGGATTCCGGTTCATTCTACAGTTGGGAAACTAAGACCCCCAGGTGATGTGGGGCAGCTTTGCCTGCATGATGCAACAGACAGCTTGTGTCATAACTACTGAGCCTGAGTGCCCAGAGGCTGCCAGTTCCAGGATTCTGCTGGAATCCTGTGCACTTCGGTGAAGAACCAGCATAGCCAAAAAAAAAGAAAGCACATAGCAATGTGATGGAAGTTTGAAAGTTTAACATAATTTGTAATCCAGTCTTTAGATTTGTTGTCCTTCTGAATTTGGGGGAAATATATTAAAAAAGGCTTTATCAATACTTAATGTGTAGCTAGTAGTTATACTTGTTACTTTTGTTTTAACCAGATGATCTCAGAAATAACTGAAAATACTGACATCTTGCTCGTTATTAATTGGCCTTTGCCCATATGGTTTTTAAAATATTTTGTTTTTGTATATTTTCTTAAATTTTGGAACTGCATGTTTAGCTCATGTGATCTCTGGAAATTGCTTCCACATTACTTACTTGACAAGGCCGATCCATAGTATAGCCAGTTAGTTAAATCAGAAATATTATTGATCTGTAATAAGTAGATTTTTTTCTGTTTTTATTTCAAATATACATGTTAATTTCCCTCCTCATGATGACATTTTACCATGGAATTCTAGTAGAAAAATACAGCCTTGGTTTTGACCTGAATTTTTTACCTGGTTGTAATAAATGTGTGCAAATTTAAATTTTTTTGGGAGGGGGGGGCTTTCTTTTCTTTCTCACATGATTTTTTTCTTTGGGGCAATGCTTTTCTTGATAATAACTAAAGTAGAGATATAAAGTCATTAAATGAAAATTTTCATCACTTTTGCTTTTCCATTTTGCATTATATTAAATAGTTATATTAAGAAAATCCTAATTTGGTCCAGAATACTGTTTTTAACAGAAATATATATAAAACAGGGAAAGATAGGAAACTCTACTATAGTGCCAGTATTTATAAATGTTCTTTTCATGAGGTTTTTAGACTCTTAATGTAAGTGAGAATTATGTCTTTTGTAAAGTGGCAGAAGTTTACTGTGAAAGTGAAGATGGGAAAGGAGATATTACATGATGCCTTTTCTGCAGATAGGTTTTAAAGTAAATCAATTTAAAGAAAGTGTTAAAGTGGTTGTTGTTGTTCAGTCAGTAAGTCGTGTCCAAACTTTTTTGCGACCCAATGGACTGCAGCACGCAGTCCCTTCACTATCTGCCCTTCACTATCTCCTGGAGTTTCCTCAAATTCATTGAGTCGGTGATTCCATCTAACCATCTCATCCTATGTTGCCCCTTTTGCCTTCATTCTTACCCAGCATCAGGGTCTTTTTCAGTGAGTCACCTCTTTGTGTTAGGCTGCTGAAATATTGGAGCTTCAGCTTCAGCATTAGTCATTTCAATGAATATTCAGGACTGATTTCCTTTAGGACTTGACTGGTTTGATCTTGCTATCCAGGGGACTCTCAAGAGTCTTCTGCAGCACGGCAGTTAAAAAGCAGCAGTTCTTTGGCGCTCAGCCTTGTTTATGGTCAAAGTCTCACATCTGTATATGACTACTGGAAAAACCATAACTTTGACTATATGGACCTTTGTTGGCAAAGTGATGTCTCTGCTTTTTAATATGCGTCTAGGTTTGCATCGTGTTCCTTCCAAGGAGCAAGCATCTTTTAATTTCATAGCTGCAGTTACAGTCTGCAGTTATTTTGGAGCCCAAGAAAATAAAATCTGTCACTGTTTCCATCTTTTCTCCTTCTGTTTTCATGAAGTGATGGGATTGGATGCCATGATCTTCGTTTTTTGAATGTTGAGTTTTAAGCTAGCTTTTTCACTCTTCACTTTCATCAAGAGGGCTCTTTAGTTCTTCCTCTCTTCCTGCCCTAAGGGTGGTGTCCTCTGCATATCTAGGGTTATTGATATTCCTTCCGGCATTCTTGATTCCAGCTTGTGCTTCATCCAGTCCGGCATTTTGCATGATGTACTCTGCATATAAGTTAAATAAGCAGAGTGACAATATGCAGCCTTGACGTGCTCCTTTCCAAATTTGGAACCAGTCCATTATTCCATGTCCAGTTCTAACTGTTGCTTCTTGGTCTGCACACGGGTTTCTCAGGAGATAGATAAGGTGGTCTGGTACTCCCATCTCTTTGAGAATTTTCCAGTTTGTTTGATCCACAGAGTCAACGGCTTTAGTGTAGTCAGTGAAGTAGAAGTAGATGTTTTTCTTTCTCTGTGCTCCAACGGATGTTGGCAGTTCAGTATCTGGTTTCTCTGCCGTTTGTAAACCTATCTTGTAAAATTGCTCAATTCGTGTACTGCTGAAGCTTTGCTTGAAGGATTTGAGTATTACCTTGCTAGTATGTAGAATGAGCACAGTTGTACAGTAGGAGTTGTTTCTTAAAATGATCCATATCTGTTTGTCCCTTAGAAAGTCTTAGTGTATAAGAAAGTCTTTTTAAGGGTGTGGATAATATATAGGTCCTCATGGATCATTGGTTTAAACTAATGTAGCCCCTTTACTATATTTGAAAATGAGTGTAGAATTAGGAGAAAACCTTTACTTTGGTCCAAAGTGTTTTAGTATTCTTCCCCTTCTCTTTCACAGAATAATCTCTTTGCCTTTGGGTTCCTGCAGTTTCATTGCGCCTCTTTATATAAAGAATGCATATTTTTTATTAATTCTGAAAAAATTTTGGTCATTATCTAGATGTTGCCTTTCCTCATTTTTTCTGGAACTAATTTTATTAGGTATAATTAGACCATCAATTTTTTTGCATGCCCTTTAACGTATACTTTATGTGTAAAAGAAAAAAGATAAAGGGCAAAAAAAAATCATTCCTGTACCATATTCTATATAGTTTATCATTCCTGTACCATATTCTATATAGTTTCCTCAGTTGTGTCTTCCAGTTCACTTTTATCTTCATCTATACCTAATCTGCTGTTTAGTCATTCATTTCTTTTTCTTTTTTTTTTAAATTTAAATATAATTTGTAGAACTATTAGTTCTCTTTTAAGATTTTATGTTTTTCATAGTGTTTTGTTCTTTCTGTACTGTTTCCATTTCAATTTTAAGAATTTCAGAACCTTTAACATATATTTTTAATGTCTTTAATCATTTAATAGATTCTTTTATCCTGTCTTATTTTCTGAAATTCTTAGATGCTAAATTTCCTGAATACTTTTTTTTTTTTAATTGTTGTGATGTGTGGTAAGCTTGGGTGGAAGATACACATGTTGGTAACTTTTGCACATTTAGCAGTCCCAATGAAATAATCATGTAGCAAAATATGTATTGTTAACAGTGTTCTAGATGATAGCGAGCAAACAAGACATGTTTCTTCTTCCTGTGGAGCTTGTATCCTGGTAACTGGCTGTTATTAGTTATTAATGATTAGTGCTATGATGCAAGGATGAGCACCCCAAGACTCCCAGGCCAGATCTGCCCACAGCATACAGTCTGTGACTTAGCGCGAGTGTGCGTTCAGTTGGTCAGTCGCGTGTCACTCTTTGCAACCCTGTTGACCATAACTTGCCAGGCTCCTCTGCCCATGGAATTTTGCAGGCAAGAATACTGGAGTTGGTTGCCGTTTGCTCCTCCTGGGGCTCTTCCCGAAGTAGGGATCAAACCTGGGTCTCCCACATTGCAGACAAATTCTTTACCACTGAGCCATCAGGGAAGCCCATATTAAAGTAGTTTGAATATCAGATTTTAGGTCAGCATATAACTATAGGATGGTTGTGAGAATTCTGAGACTATGTAATCCACCTAGGGCTTTTCATGTGGACTCTTTGCGACCTGTGAACTGTAGCCCACTAGGCTCCTCTGTCCATGGGATTCTCCAGACAAAAATACTGGAGTGGGTTGCGATGCCCTCCTCCAGGGGATCTTGCAGACCCAGGGATCAAACCCATGTCTCTTCTGGCAAGTGAGTTCTTTGCCACTAACGCCACCTGGGAACTGAGGGTTGGAGGGGAAGGAAAATTAAAGTTTTCAGGGGGCCTTTAGACTGAATTGGGGCTTCACTCATATCTCAGTTGGTGAAGAATCCTTCTGCAATGCAGGAGACCCTGGTTCGATTCCTGGCTTGGGAAGATCCCCTGGAAAAGGGCTAGACTACCCACTCCAGTATTCTGGCCTGGAGAATTCCATGACTTGTCTAGTATAGTCCATGGGGTTGCAGAGTCACACAGGACTGAGCAACGTTGACTTTCACTTTTAGACTGACTAGTAGCTAATCCATGAGATGGTGGTCATAAATGGCTCGAACTTTACTTGTTTACACCTTTTCTCCCAATAATTTGATGTAGATTACCAAGAATATGAGTAAAATGAAAGAAAATAAAAGTGATTACATAAAGAAAAGTAGATATGCCATGCATCTGAAATAATTTATATGTTGTATTTTAATTCAACGATATCTCTAAATTTTCTGGCAGCTTTAATTGTGTTCTGTAGGTTTGTAACTGCGTGAGAGGAGAATCTTTTACAAATTTACATCCTGTGATTCTCCTATGGGGTGACATTCCCCCTGCCTCCACCCCTGCAAGCTACTTTCTAAGTGTAACAGATAGTAAGGGCCCTTTCCTAAGGCAGTTTAACAATACACTAAATGTTTTGCAGTTATCTGCAAAACTGAATGTACTGTTTGTCTTATTGCGGACTGTATATAGCTTTTGATAGTAACCTGTTGGTAGCAGAATTGGGAAATTTAAGAATTTGTCTTATGCAAATCTTGCTTTAATGGTGAACTTGTGAGTTGCCTATTGCTGTGCCTAAATATTTTCTTAAAAAGGAAATTTGAAAATGTTTTAGCACTTAGTGAGAAATATGGTTGAATTTGCTGAGTTAAGTGCCTGTATATTGAGTAAGATAATTTTGGGTTAACCACTTCTTCAGAGGAAGGATTAGCTTTCTACATTTATTAACATATAAATAAATTTTTATTCCTTTGATTTTGAGATGTTATGATTTTGAGTGTTAACTTGGAATAACATAGTTTGGGTTTGTCTCTTCTTGTTAAGAATTAATATCTATAATTATATTTCCATAATTTATAGTATTTATATTTCTGCAAAATGAAGTGAAATGAAAGTCTCTTAGTCTCGTCTGACTCTCTGTGACTCCATGGACTGTAGCCCACCAGGCTCCTCTGTCCATGGAATTCTCCAGGCAAGAATACTGGAGTGCATTGCTATTCCCTTCTCCAGGGGATCTTCCAAACCCCAGCATTGAACCCAGGTCTCCTGCATTGCAGGCAGATTCTTTACCGTCTTTACCACTAGGGAAGCCCACATTTCTGCAAGTAACATTATAAAAACTTCCTTATATGCAGTGTAGTATGGGAAAGCATAGGGTTTGTTGTCGGGTCAATATTTTGTTCAAATCCATTTAACTAGTTTAGACAAGTTACTTTGCTTTCTAAGCTCAGTGATCTTTAATAACCTAGGAACAGAGTTCCCATAAAGTTTAAGTGATACATGGTGAAGAGATTTTGTTGGAGAAAGAGAACTGAAGTGGGAAATTTGAGCATATTAATCCTGTCATTCAGTTCAGTGGTGTCAAGTATCAGGCGTAGCTTCTGAATCCCAGTCTGAAGAACTACTGAAATGTGTAAAATATGCAGATTAAGTGAGCTATTGAGTATAAAGTAATTACCATAATGCCTATCTATATGTGTGTGTGTGTGTGTGTGTGCGCCTGTGCGCGCGCACGCGCTCAGTTGTGTCTGACTCTTTGAGACCCTGTGGGCTGTAGCTCAGAAGGTTCCTCTGTCCATGGGATTATCCCAGCAAGAATACTGGAGTGGGTTGCCATTTCCTCCTCCAAGGGATCTTCCTGACCGAGGGATCGAACCCACATCTCCTCAGTCTCCTGCATTGGCAGACAGATTATTTACCACTGAGCCACCAGCTCGGAAGCCAAATGCCATAAGCAGTCATTTATTTGTTGTAATTATCCGTATATGGAGGGGTGAAATTAAATGGTTAGTCTATAATGGAAATGTCTCAGGATTTTTTTGGCGTGTGCACACTGCTGTATTTATTTTTGGCTGTGCTGGGTCTTCGTTGCTGCACAGGGCCTTTCTCTAGTTGCGGTGAGGGCGGGCCACTCTTCATTGAGGTGCACAGGCTTGTCATTGCAGTGGCTTCTCTAGTTGCCAAGCACAGGCTCTAGGCACATGGATATGGTAGTTGCGGCACATAGGCTTAGTAGTTGCCACTGCTCTAGGGCCTGCAGGCTTCAGCATTTGTGGCTCAGAGGCCCCTTTTCAGCAGTATCTGTGAAACCTGGGGACTTGTTAGAAATGCATATTCTCTGGCTCATCCCAAACCTACTGAGTCAGAATAAACTGTAAGGGTTGGATACAGCAGTTTGTTTTAACAAACCATCCAGGTAGTTCATCTAGATTTACTGTAAAATCTAAACTTCAACTGGAGATTGAGATGAATGGAAGCTGGATTTATAGATCTAATTCAGCCTTGCTGCTGCTGCTGCTCAGTCGCTTCAGTCGTGTCCGACTCTGTGCAACCCCATGGACGGCAGCCCACCAGGCTCCCCCATCCCTGGGATTCTCCAGGCAAGAGGACTGGAGTGGGTTGCCACTTCCTTCTCCGTTGCGTGAAAGTGAAGTCACTGAGTCATGTCCTACTCTTAGCAACCCCATGGACTGCAGCCCATCAGGCTCCTCCATCCATGGTATTTTCCAGGCAAGAGTACTGGAGTGGGGTGCCATTGCCTTCTCTGAATTCACCCTTAATTTACTCTTATTCATATATCCTCATTCTGATTTTGAGGTGTTTTAAGAGTCAGTCCATACTTAGTGGATGCTGAACTCTACTTTTGTCTCCCCAGCTTTCTGACTCTGCTGGGTGTTCAGCTTAGTTTCTCAGCCTCTCATCTTCTGCAGCTCCAGACGTTGCATCTTCTGGAGACAGCAGGTGTCTCAGGAAAATAAGAGTCTGGGCTTAGACCTCTGAGTTTCTTGTCACTGTCACTTAATTCTTCACTGCCTTGGTATCCCCCAGGTGCTTCAAACAGTTTCTTTTTTTAAGAATTTATATTTTGTCCAGCTTTTCTAGTTTTCAGAGAATAAAGGGAAGACTTAGCCACTTACCTTGTCTGTCATCGTAAGTGAAGGCGTCCAAAGTACATGGCTGTGAAAGATTAAGATGTAAGAAACTGTCTCAAGGAGGAGAAAGTGTTAAGCAGTGTTTAAAATAGGTCTTTTGGGGGTTTTGTAGTATTCATATGCCTGAAAACAAAAACAGTCCTGGCACAATGAACTCCTCACAAAAAAGACTTTTTTTGGTGGGAAAAAATTTTTTTTTTTTCAAGTGAATTTTTAGGTTTCTATGGAGATAATTGATTGGCGAAGAGGTTATCTTATGACTATTTTCTTGTAAAAAAGTAAAAATTTAAAATACTAGACTGCTGTTTCAAAAGCAATATAAAAGTAGATAAAGAGTGATTTTTAAAATACTGTTTTGGACAAGGTATTTCTAAGAATTTGGGACTTTTTTCTTAACTGCAAAGTGATGGTTATTGGTATATTTGTATTATTATTTTCAAGTATTAAGATATGAAGCCATTATCTCAGTTTCTGTGTTTATGTAGAAACTTTGATGCTAAAGCCATTGTCCTTTACAGTGACAACTTACTGCTGTATTTGGATGTCCTGTCCTACAGGTGCATCAAGGCCTGTTTCGCAGGGGAAATGTTTATATTTTGCTTTCAGCTAAAGATAGCTTAAGATGCTCCACCCTCATCCCTTTTGTTTTTCTTGTAATTTTCTCAAATATCTTTGGTGATGCTGAAATGAAAAGGAAGTAATATGATAAATACCCATGTTCCTATATATTTGTATTGTGCTTAAGGGAAGAAAAAGTACTACAGTTGAAAAGTCTGTGCCACTGCCACCCCTTTCCCCCATTTCCAATAGCTGGTATATTTTTACTATTTTTTTTTAATAAATGGATTTTCAAATACTTGTTGATAAATTATCTTATTTTGTCGTTTATTGACTCTTAACAATTTATGGGTCTTTTTACAGTTAAATCGTCAATCTGAAGTTGTTGCTACTAGTTCTGTTGATCCATGGAAGGCATGTGCAAGACGAAACAAGACTGAAAGTTTAAAACCTTTGAAAGGCAACGCAATTGGACTTAACATGTTGAGCAACAATAAGAAATTGAGGTATCTGCTCTTTACCATACGTCCCTACAGAAAAGATGAACATTTGACGCCAGAAGCTGATTGGCCGCGTTTGGTCAATTGGCCCAACCTGTGCCTTTTGTTGTCAGTTTGTCATTAGAGCCAAGAGATGGAATGGCCCTCGTGTGTGAATTCTTTGCTTTGAATTTTGGGAATAGGATGGATTGCAGTGATTTCTCGGTTTGGAATAAAAATATTGAAAGGAAAATTTTGGTACACGAGGATTTCGTAGAATGAACTTGCTTTCAAACAGCAAAATTTTGGTCATAATATTAAAAGTCATGACTCCATTGGGAAATACTTACCAGGATATCTCAGTGTTGTTGTTGTCAGTCACTCAGTTGTGTCTGACGCTTTGCCACCCCATGGACTATAGATTACCACGATTCCATGTCCTTCACCATCTCCTGGAGTTTGCTCACACTCATATCTATTGAGTCAATAATGCCATCCACTCATCTCATCCTCTGTCATCCCCTTCTCCTCCTGCCCTCAATCTTTCCCAGCATCAGGGGTCTTTTCCAGTGAGTCGGCTCCTCGCATCAAGTGGCCAAAGTATTGGAGCTTCAGCTTCAGCATCAGTCCTTCCAGTGAATCTTCAGAGTTGATTTCCTTTAGGATTGACTGGTTTGATCTCCTTGCTGTCCAAGGGACTCTTATTTATACTTACTTATTTTCCTTTGTATTTGGAAGGATTCCATATATAAAACAGATCAGTTCCATTTTGGTTTTGAAGAATGCTAATATTTTTTCCTAAATAGTTATCTGCCTATTAATTTTGCTTGTGCAGTCCTTCATTGACCTGAAAGCTTTCATCTTAAGATTAACAAATCAACTTTTACCTTCTGATTCATGCTATTTGGATCTTCTAAAAAAAAAATCTCCTCACTCTTAAGTCATAAAGATACTTAAGTATACATAAAAATCAGTCAGTTCAGTCGCTCAGTCGTGTCCGACTCTTTGTGACCCCATGGACTGCAGCATGCCAGGCCTCCCTGTGCATCTCCAACTCCCAGAGTTTACTCAGACTCAAGTCCATTGAGTCAGTGATGCCATCCAACCATCTCAGCCTCTGTCATGCCCTTCTCCTCCCGCCTTAAATCATTCCCAACATCAGGGTCTTTTCCAGTGAGTCAGTTCTTTGCATCAGGTGGCCAAAGGATTGTAGCATCAGCTTCAGCATCAGTCCTTCCAATGCATATTCAGGGCTGATTTCCTATAGGATTGACTGGTTGGATCTCCTTGCAGTCCAAAGGACTCTCAGGAATCTTCTCCAACACCACAGTTCAAAAGCATCACTTCTTTGGTGCTCAGCCTTCTTTATGGTCCAACTCTCACATCCATACATGCCTACTGGAAAAACCATAGCTTTGACTATGTGAACCTTTGTCAGCGACATGACATCTCTGCTTTTTAATATGCTGTCTAGATTTGTCGTAGCTATTCTTCCAAGGAGCAAGCATCTTTTCATTTCATGGCTAGTGTCACCATCCACAGTGATTTTGGAACCCAAGAAAATAAAGTCTGGGCTGTTTCACTTTCTTCTCCCATCTATTTGTCATGAAGTGATGGGAGCAGATGGCATAATATTTGTCATGAAGTGATGGGAGCAGATGGCATAATCTTAATATTCTGAATGTTGAGTTTTAAGCCAGCTTTTCACCCTCCTCTTTCACCTTCATCAAGAGTCTCTTTCATTCCTCTTTGCTTTCTGCCTTTAGGGTGGTGTCTGAGGTTATTGATATTTCTCCCAGCAATCTTGATTCCAACTTGTACTTCATCCAGCTCAGCATTTTGCTTAATGTACTCTGCATTTACGTTAAATAAGCAGGGTGACAATACACAGCCTTGACGTATTCCTTTGCCAGTTTTGAACCAGTCCATTGTTCCATGTCTGGTTCTAACGGTTACTTATTTACCACCATACAGGTTTCTCAGGAGGTCAATAAGGTGGTCTCGTATTCCCATCTCTCGAAGAATTTTCCACAGTTTGTTGTGATCCACACAGTCAAAGCTTTAGGGTAGTCATTGAAGCAGAAGTAGGTGTTTTTCTGTAATTCTCTTGCTTCTTCTGTGATCCAACAGATGTTGGCAGTTTGTGATCTCTGGTTCCTCTGCCCTTTCTAAATCCAGTTTGTACATCTGGAAGTTCTTGGTTCACGTACTGTTGAAGCCAAGCTTGAAGGATTTTTAGTCTTACCTTGCTAGTGTGTGAAATGAGCACAGTTGTATGGTAGTTTGAACGTTCTTTGGTATTGCCCTTTTTTGGAATCAGAATAAAACTGACCTTTTCCAGTCCTATGGCCACTGCTGCATTTTCCAAATTTGCTGGCATGTTGAGTGCAGCACTTTCACAGCATCATCTTTTAGGATATGAAATAGCTCAACTGGAATTCCATCCCCTCCACTAGCTTTGTTCATAGTAATGCTTCCTAAGGCCCACTTGACTTTTACACTCCAGGATGTCTGGCTCTAGGTGAGTGATTACATCATCGTCCTTATCTTGGTTATTAATACATTTTTTGTACAGTTCTTCTATGTATTGTTGCCTGGTCGTCTTAGTCTTAATCTCTTCTGCTTCTGTTAAATCCTTACCTTTTCTCTCCTTTATTGTACCCATCTTTGCATGAAATGTTCCTTTGTTATCTCTAATTTTCTTGAAAAGATCTCTAGTCTTTCTCATTCTATTGTTTTCCTCTGTTTCTTTGTATCGTTCACTTAAGAAGGCTTTCTTATCTCTCCTTGCTATTCTTTGGAACTCTGCATTCACTTGGGTATATCTTTTCCTTCGTTTTTTGCCTTTTTCTTCTCCTTTCTCATCTATTTGTAAGGCCTTCTTAGAAAACCATCTTGTCTTCTTGTATTTCTTTTTTGTGGGCATGGTTTTGGTCACCACAGTGTTATTAACCTCCGTCCGTAGTTCTTAAGGCTTTCTATCAGATCTAATCTGTTGAATCTGTTTGTCACTTCCACAGTATAATCATAAGGGATTTGACTTAGATCATACCTGAATGACCTAGGGGTTTTCTCTACTTTCTTTAAGTCTGAATTTTGCAATAAGGAGCGTATGATCTGAGCCACAGTCAGCTCCAGATCTTGTTTGTGCTGACTATTATATAGAGTTTCTCCATCTTCGGCTACAAAGAGTAAAATCAGTTTGATTTCGGTATTGACCATCTGGTGATGTCCATGTGTAGATTCTTTTCTTGTGTTGTTTGAAGAGTATGTTTGCTATGGCCAGTGAGTTCTCTTGCAGAACTCTCAATGAGGAACTCCTTTTATTTTCTTTCTTTTTTTTTTCCTTAAGATTTCTTATTCCACTTCTAGATATAATTCATCTTTCCTAGTTGTTGTCATAGTGAACCACTGTTACTGATATGATTGGTCTATTGCATATCCCAGAAATAGGATTGAAATCATTGTTCTTTTTTACCTTCTCAGTTTATAGTCAACTGAGAAACATAAAGGCTAAATAATTTTCAAGTCAGTGGAGAGTCAAAAGTAGAATTTAGCACTTTTAACTTTTTTTATAATTAACACTTAATATTATTTTGGCACATAAGAAAGCTTTGTATATTCATAGTATATAGTTTAAAAGCTTTTTTCCCCTCAATGGATATTCCTAAATTGAGAATAAGATGAAATATATCTGGATTAATTTACAGGAAATATTACAGTGCGAAACATACATTTAGTATTCCTCATTTCTGTTCTGATGTTCTACTCTTCACCTTCTTTAATAAATTGGATTGGAAACATTTTGGAAACAAATTCAGAAAGTGGAAACTATTGGAAAACTTAACATGGGCAGGGGTTTATGTATAAAAAAGTTCTTATAAGTGATAAAAGCTTTTTGTGTGTGTCCTCAGATTTTAAAGGATGCATTTTTCTTATGTATATGTAATTTTTCCCTGTTTAATTTTTTCTTTGTTTCTTGACTCTGCAGTGAAAATACACAAAATACATCATTATGTTCTGGAACTGTAAGACGTTTTTCTCATGCTAATGCACAGATAGCAATAGTAAAAACAGCAGCCCAAAGGTAAGGATTCTAATTACCATTGTCTAGTATATACTCATCATCCTCTTTAATAAGAGTTGGTCACTGCCTTTTTTTTTTAAAAAAAAAACCTTTTTTTCTTACTTTCTAGAACTTCACTGTGTTTCCATTGTCTCTAAAGAGATACTCATGTTTCTGATAGAATTCATGCCCTACAATTTTATTATTTTATATCTACTTTTAAATAAATCACAGTCTGTAAATAGAGACATTTTAAGTAAAAGCCATTCTATTGGATTATGTTCCTGTTAAATTAAGCTGATTTTTACATTTGATAGAGAAGTCTTCAGCTGGTAGTTTAGTTCTGACGAGTCAAACTATAGTTATTACTTTACTCTCTTTGTAAGGTTTATAAGATTTCATAGTATCAAAGTAAATCACATTGTTAATTTTAAATGAGAAACTTTTGTGTTTTCATAAATATGACTCTTCTCATTGATCGTGAAAGTACTACTTGAATCTTGAAATAATACAAGTGATAGTGTAATAGTTGATGTTCTTAAATGCTTTTGAGATTATTCATAACCATTTTTGGATGGTAATGAAGTTTCAGTTGAATTACAGTTCTTAGTCAATTTCAGCTGACAAAAAGTTTTTAGGCTCCAACAATTACAAAATAATTTATCTCTTTATTTCTTGCATTTTGAATAGTTGCATTAAATTTTTATAGCTAGTAAAACTTAAAGGTTTTTTTAATATGTGCTAGATATTTATTTTAAAATATGTACTAGATGTTTTTCTTCAGTTTTTAGACTGCTGATCTAGACTGCTCTTCATTGAAAAAACATGTTCTGACTCTTACCCTTGCTGTTATTTGCTATAACATAGTTTCGACTTAAAAACCTTAAATTTTTCTCATACTTTAGCATTATAAGAAAATCTTTTCTTTGCCTAAATATATTATTTTTCATAGTTTTAATGTAAGATGTTTTAGAAATTCAGCTAAAAAGATGGACAAATTACTATACATACCAAAAAATTGACTTGCCTTACAAATCAAGCTCTGTGGCCTACACGTAGCACAACATGAGAAGAAACAGTAAAAAGGAAAGTAATTAAGGGGAAGAAAGAAGTGTAGAAGGATAGACACACTGTTTCTCATATGCTGATCACATTGATGTAATTCATCACTGAGAAAAATCTGTCTACTTTCTTTTCTGAAAATGAGGTATAAGTTGAAATTCTAATTTATAATCAAGTGATGTATTCTACAACCAAAATTATTACTGGTTTAGAAGTTATCTGTTAGTTTAGAATTATTTACATTATGCCTATTCTCCCCATCTCGCCTTTCTTCATTGGTAATGTTAAAAATTGATTTCAGTTTGGGAATTGGCTTGTGTTTTTTTTTTTATTCCATGTCATGGCACCTCTTATACCTTGCCATGTATAAGGTATATATTACCTTATACATTAAGCCTCTGTATTAAAGATTAGTTTCTGTTAATAGGAGTGGTATTTATTAGTAGAATAATGTTTCTTAGAAAAATTAAAAACCTGATATAATTTGTATTTAAAAAACTATCCTGAGTGAAAATACAGAGTGAAGAACAAGTAGGGGCATTAAGGAAAACTGTGAAGTGTCATGTCTACAGGACAGATTCTCCTTATGTTTCTCTCTCATGGAATAAATATTTCTTAGTGCTACTACAGTGTAACTGTCATTAAAAGATTTTGACATACAAACACCAGTCACTGAGAGTTTTCCCAGTTTCCTTCCTTCAAAAATTTTCAGTGATTTTATGCTACATACCTATGGCTCAGTAGGTAAAGAATCCACCTGCAGTGCAGGAGACACAGGAGACGCAGGTTCGTTCCCTGGGTTGGGAAGATCCCCTGGAGGAGGAAATGGCAACCCCTTCCAGTATTCTTGCTGGGATAATCCCATGGAGAGAGGAGCCTGGCGGGCTAGAGTCCAAAGGGTTGCAGAGAGTGGAACACGATTAAGCATGCAGGATGCTACATACACGTACCTATGTACTTAGGTACAGAGTAGCCAAAGATGAGTATGACAGTTTTTTCCTTGAAGCTCAAGTTTGGTTAGGGTAGAAACAAACAAATGTTTACCTGGTGAGTACAGTGTAGCCAATATACAAAGTATGTGTAGTACTATTTATAGCAGTGAAGAATTCACAAAGAAAGTATTAAAGAAGCTTTTGAGTGTTTTAGCTAGAAGAGAACACTCCATGGGGTAGAAACCACATCTTCAATGGGCATGAAAAAAGCCTTCACCCAAGATGATAACTAGCAAACCTTTGGTTTTAGTGTAGTGTTGGCACAATTGTCAGGTCCGAGATGTGTAAAAAGCACACTGGCTTTTACGGTTTCACCTAATTTTTCTTATTTTCTCACTTCTGCATTTGGAACTAAAGGCAGTGTCACTAGTTGGTAATTCACACACATAATCCATGCCTCCTGGGGTGAGTGGTGTAACCTGTTTCTTAAGTAAATCAGACCTGCATTTTTAATAATTTGTAAGATATTGAAATAAGTACATCACACCTTTTTAATCTAAAAGAAAGGAGTGTTAAAGTATCAGATCAGATTAGCTACTATTTGGAGGATATTATGGGTGCAGTCTGGTTTCTTATTATTCCAAATGCGAATTAATATTTAAAAGGTAGGTTGTTTATGTACTAGCAGTGATGGAGATAGTATAGAAAAAAATGAAATGCAGAAAATTAAAATCTTTATAACTGTACCACCTCCACTCGTAACTTTAACCAGACTTGGAAAAAGAGCTTATTTATTGATTTATGTTTTGTATACATATTCGCCTTTTTTTTTTTTTTTTTTAATTAAAGCTAGGTAGAAAGGCGTAAAAGGACCCTAGGGGAACATGAATGTTTACAAAAGCATATATAATTCATAAATGGGAAAATTGGCTCTTGGAATAAGCAAGATTTCATTATTAATGAAAAGTATCACTTTGACCAAACTGAAGTCCAAAATCAAGTCATAGATACCAGACTTAATCAGCTTGTTTTCTTTTTGAATTTTAAGAGCAGAAGTAGTCCAAAAGGAACATTAAGTCAACAATTTTACAAAGTCGTACATTACCAATAATGGCTTCCTGTCTTAAAAACTTTATTCCTTCTTTCTTTCAATATATAAGCTCTTCTAGGGCCGGGCATGATAATAAACACATATTGAGGTGAGGAGTATTAGAAAACTGCCCTAACTTATAAGTTAAATACCATACAAAATGCATTTTTTTCGAGTGTAAGAGACGTGAACATGAATGTATATATTTTTGGGGTTTGTTGTCTTCCTGACTCCTTTGGTTTATTGGAAAGAACCAAGCCCATTTCTTCTGTTTCTACTGTGTCTTCTGCCTCTTTCCTTTACTGTCTGTGGTTCCAAACTCTTCTCAGTGAGAACTCTGGGCACCACAGTGTAGAGTAGGAAATGACTAGAATAGGTATTGATGCCTAAGTTTTGGTTTTCATTTTACTTTTTCTAAAAATATGACACCACAAGAAATAAATAAATAAGGACAGATAGATTGAGCTTTTACATTTATATTTTGTTTCACTTTTATAGGTTTATGATAGATAATTTTCCTTCATTTTTCTGTCGTTTGTCCAATATAAATTTATCTTATACAGGTTATCACATTTTTTAAATAACAGAAGTAAAATTTCAAATATAGTATTCAGTAAGTTTGTAATAATTCTTTTCCTTATCATTAAAATTTTTTTAAAGAGATAAGTGTTTCTTTCAATGTTGTTTATATAAAACCAACTTACCATATATTTTTTTTCTTAATTTGCCAGGACTGAATGGATATTTTGCTTGTATGCTTCACATGATAGGAATTCAGGAGTTAATATGGGGATTCAGAAATTTTTGTTAACTATGTTTTGCTTACAGTTCTGAATATTTAGCTTTCTTTGTAATAGGAATAATTGTAGAATGTGACTGTTTTTCTAAATTGAGGGTTTTATAAAAACCCTTGAGTAATTGATGTTGATAGCTTTTTAAATTTTCCATGAACTGTGGAAAAGGGTGGACCTTTTATACTTTGGACTTCTGATTAAAGGTCACGATTTTTAGTCCCAGGATTTTTTCTGGTGTCTCCAGCCATATAGTATATTTGTATTTAATACAAAGCTTTTGTGGAAAAGTTTCAACCTTAAATTTTTATTGCTTTTTTTTTTGCTCAGAAGCAAATACAGTCGGACTTCTGTAACTGGAGGTTGCACATCTGTAGATACAACCAACCTCAGATAAAAAATATTCAAAGAAAAAATTCCAGAAAGTTCCCAAAACCAAAACTTGATTTTGCTGGTGCTTGCAACTGTTTATATAACATTTACATTGTATTAGGTACTATAAGTAATTTAGAAATGATTGCTGTATATGGGAGGAAATACCATACCCTTTTATATAAGGGACATGAGCACCCACTGTTCTGGTATCTGCATGGGATCCTAGAACCCGTCCCATACAGATAATCATGGGGCTACTGTAATCACACCTGATAACATGATTGGGACCTCTAAAAATTGTATAGCTTTTAGAAAATAGTATTGTTCCTTGGAGACTATTGCTGCAACCACTCTAAATAACACATGTCCTCAAATGTTATATCGTTAAATAAAGCTCTTTCAAGAATTTTTTGATCTTTATACATCCTTTTTTCTTCTTTAAATATGTTTAGATATAAATTAATTTCTGTACTGACAAAAGTTGAAAACCAGTTTTCATATCTGACAGGATTGAAAGCACTAATATATAACATATGTGATGTGTTTAAAACAAGTAAATCATAGTTTTGCTTTATTGACTGCACTTACTAAAACTACAGTGATATATCAAAAATGAGGTCTTGCCTCTTACATTTTTTTTCTTTTTCATGTTTTAAGCAGTCTGGACCAAAAGGAAAGGTAAGCTTAATATTGATGAAATTAGAGCATGGATACAACAGAAAATATCATATTATTTATATGCTTTGAAAAATCACTGAGGCCTATTAATTATTTTAATCAAAGGAAACATTAATAGCACAACATGGTATTTGCCTTACGTGAGTAATATTTCACCGTAATTCTCAACATACGTTTTTCCATGAATGATTATTATATATTGATACTGATGTGTAACTACTTTAAATAAAGTATTTCAGGATCTTAGTAGTAACGTTATTTTCAGTTACATAATATAAATATTTCTTGTTGTAGTTTAGTGATAATATTTTTGCTTAATATTTTATTAGAATGAGGTGAAAAATTGAGAAGAATACCTTAAGCTTGGAGTTAAATTCTGACCCAAAAATTTGTGACAGAATTTTATGATCCTTAATGTTGAATAATGTAAATAACATAGAAACAAGTTTTTAAGAACACATTTCTTTGAATAGTGAAATGATTGTAGTTGTTTTGAAGCAAATGCCCTTAAGATAGCGTTCTCCTCCATGTGTATATGTGGAAATTTTTGTGCATGTATCTTTTTTTCTTGCTTCCCTAAATCTCAGGAACCTTTTATGAATTCTCCCCTCCCAAAACAGGTAAACAGCCCTTGTATTAAGCCAATACTTTTGTGTCATTGGTGATGTCAAAAGAAGGACATTCTATAATTTGATTTAATTGTGTGACTTTGACTGTATAATTTTGTTTAAAGGTGTAGAGGAAGCAAAGAGGACAACTTAGAGTATTTTGTAGAATGCTATATATTCCATCTTACTTCATGAACACCAAGTTTCTGAACTATAAAGTTGATTCTGTCAACAAAAGATTTAGGCATATTATTTTATAATTCTGAAATACCTCACAGTTCTTATATGTTTTAAATGAAGGGTTGTGCATATAGTTTATTACCTATCTCCTGGAAAAGAAAATTTATTTTTTGATTTCTCTTTGAGTAAATTATTATTTCTTGTGAGATATAGATTTTATGTCTTTAAAATTTTTAACTCACAAGTGACTCATTTTGGAGGGAAAACCATTAATAAGATGTTTTTAATAAAATTGCTGAAGAATATACATTAGATAACTATACAGTCACACGTGAACCAGACTGTTGTTTTATAGAAATAGACATTGCTTCATGTGTGTTATAGTAGGTAAAATGCAGGTATTATATTATCAGAATAGTATAGAGCTTAGATTATTCTCTTTCTCCCAATAGCCTTGGAGGGTTAAACTGATTTTTTTCCCCACTGATTTGGCTTCTTAGGCATATTTCTGTTGTGGAAATTTATTCACTGATAAATTCGGCAAATATTTTAGTGACTCTGTGTGCCAAGGCACTCTTCTAGGAGCAGACAGAAATCCCTACCCTCTTGGAGCTTATATTCTTGTTGGAATAATACTGGAATAGGAATCAAAAGGTATAGAATTAAGTAACCAGCGTTACCAGTAGGTATATAACTTACTCTAAAATGGGAATAATGATATTTGCCCAGTTTTGAAGGAGATTTGTGAAGAACAAATGAGATAATTATTTGAAAGTGACGTATATTCTGTAAAGCTTGAAATATCTGTAATAGATACTGAAATTCTTTGTCTTTTGTACCAACATTACTGTCATGGACTAGCATAAAGCAGCAGGTATTTATAAAATACATAAATACACTGGAGTGCTTTATTTAGCACCTTTGTTACTGTTAGGTTCAATTTAGTCCATTAATCCTTTGGATTCTCACCTAAAATTATTTTATCTTTGTCAAACTTAAGCTGAGAAATTTTCTGTCAGTAGATTTTACTCTGGAACTTTTTTTTCACATAAGCCTTTTCCCTCCCTTTTTATAAGCAAAGTCACATCTTTTTTTCTGACCTTTGAAGAGTGATAGAAAATCTTTTATCTTTATCCCTTAACATACGAAGGACTACAAATCTCTGACCTAAATGATTGCTTTACAAGAGGATAGCTTATCTAATAAATGAAAGATAGGGAGTTGTGAAAGGTTAAACTATATGCTGGGCACAATGAGGTATATTTTAGGTTTAAAACCAAGCTGGAATAAATAATAAACAATGATTTTAAGGTCCAGAGCTTTCAAACTTTAAAAAATTGCTGCCATTTTTCTTTGTGAGTGACATTGGTGACTTAAGTGACTTCTTTTCTGACTCTTGACAGTGGGTTGTGAATACAGAGTATGTACTGGCACCAGCAACCTGGAATACTTAATCTGTTATTAGAAACCCCTCCCCATAAATAGACTATTGACCCATTATGAAATGAGTACGTAGTAATTTCAAAAGTTTTAAAAAATATTTTATTATAAATAGTATGTTCATATTATACAGAATTTTGAAATAACAGGTACAAAGGTGAAAAGAATGTAGTAAAAGAATATGAAACACTAGACATGTTTACTTAAATATGGGGTATGTTTGAAAAGACAACTGTTACAATGAAATATTTGATAATTTTTAAGAAGTTTTTAAAATAGAAAATACACCACTAGCATCTTTATACGTTTCTTTTACAATATTTTTTCCTGTGTCCTTTAAGTATATCTAACAGGGGGTCATAATAAAAGTACTGCTGCATATTGTGAATTTGGCTTCTAAAAATGATTTTTAATGATCACATACTAGCTTGTCCTGCAGGTATACATAATTTATTCACCCATTAGCCCATGTCTGGGTGTGTTTCACTGTTGTGTATGACACATTGATGAACAACTTTGTATATAAATTTCTAAATACGTCTCTTAAGATAAATCTCTGGGAAGGAGTCTTTACAAATATTTTTAATGCTCTTGATAGGTACTGCCAAATTGTTTTGCAGACAGGTGTTACCAATTTATATTAGCCTTATAAAATACTATCTTGATATCTGAGAAATAAGAGTATAGCAAGATACTAGATTGTAAGACTAATAATAATAAAGTTTTTTTAATTCACTCTAATCAATTGAAGTATATATTGAAAAGATCAAAAATATGCAATAATAAAATTAATGATGTATAGCTCCCTTGTAAATATACCTAAAGAACCTGATTTGAGGCGTATATTTGGTTCCTGGTTGATTATTTGATAGCGTTGCTCCTTAAGATAAATTTAGTGGAATTTTAGTCAGAAATCCTGTTGACTTTGTTACTTTAGGAAATTTGACCAATCGACTCAAGTTTATTTCGAAGAGAAAATATTGGAGAAGAGCAAGTCTTAATTTTGTAAAAAGAGTAAGTGAGGGAAGAGAAGAATGATATGCCTTGCCACATAATAAAGCTTACTGTGAGGAAAACAGTGGTTGAATATGGAAACATTAGAAAAGGTCTAAAAAGGAAGTAGGACAGTAAACACCAGAGAATCCAGGTGTGTTCAACTTCCAGCTAGCCTGTCTAATCAATAAAAGTTTAGTTTACCATGCCTGAATTATATTATTTTCACATAGGCTAATATTTTGAATTCCTTTGTGGTGGCTGCATGGTAGCCAGTGGTTCAGTTTTGACATTGTCGTCCTTGTACTGCAATATTTAGATAATTGTTTGACCTGATAAATACACTTCCAATTACATACTGCCTTTTAGTTACATACATTTATTCCTTCCAACTATTTATCAAGTGGCTGTTATGTTCTAGGCTTAAGAATACAGTGATAACAAAATAGGCAATAACCTCTGTTCTCCTGTAGTTTACATTTTGATGGGCAAAAACTGATAATGAATACATAAAGCACCTAATAATAAGTTCTGTATTTAAAAGTACAATTGAAAAAAAATACAATTGGATGAGGTGATATAATGTGACAATATGTTTTCTTTAGATGTTCAGAGAAACTAAGCTACAAAGCTGACATTTAACCAAGAACTGAATGTAGACTCAGATACAGTGATCATAGAGATGGCTTCTTCAGATAGGAAAGAGGTGGTGTGAAGATATTAATGCTGGCATGAGTTTGTTGGCCTGCAACATGGTATGTTGGCTGGCATGGTATATTCAGAGAACAGAAAAAAGGACCACTGTGGCTGGAACTTGGGGAGCAAAGGGGAAAATGTTACGAGGTTTGGTTTAGTAAGGTCAGCTAGAACCCCTAGATCATAAAAAGCTTTGTAAGATGATCTCAAGAGTTTGAGTTTTACATTGGTGCACTCACTGAAAACTTTCAGTGCATTTTAGGTAGAGAAATGTTACTTACTACCTGATAAATATCTGAGATTTTTTTAAAAATAGTCTTTTATGTATGATTTATGTGGTGTTTAATTGAGACTAAGCTTGTTTCACTTACCAAATAGAATATCAGTAATAATCTTTGTTCAAAACTATTAAGAGGTCAGCAAAGTCTAGGAATTAGGTAGAAGGACATAGGTAAAAGGAATCTTATGGCTTTTTTTGGGAGAGGGATTGAATGGGATAGGATGGGGAAGTGAAAGGATTTTAAAGATCTTTATGTCTTTGGGATGTGTAGAATATCTTGCTTGAGGAAATAGTTGGAATCTTGATAACATGTTAACATAGTATGCAATTGAAATAAGAGTTGAGACAGGGAAGGTAACTATTGTATTTGTTAAATTAACCAGAGGAGAAAAAAAAGTAAGTGAAAAGTTATTGTGGGGACTTCCCTGGTGAGCCAGTGACCCAAGACTCCACAATCCCAGTGCATGGAGCCTGGGTTCGATCCCTGGTCAGGGAACTAGATCCCACATGCCTCAGCTAAGACACATCGCAGCCAAATAAATAAATTCAAAAAGAAAGATAAGTGATTGTGTAAGTCAGTAAAAATAGGAGAAAAGAGGAAAGAATGAAACAAATACAAAGAACAACTAACTCATAAGGTAAGCTGAAAGGAAAACATGAAGTTTATCAGCTGCAACTTAATAATTGTGATCAGGTTGAATATATTTATTAAAAGACAAATCTGTTGTATTAAACTCAGCTATATCATACTATTTATAAGAATCAGCTCCTTCTAAAATAATGGTTTGGAAGTAAAGGGTCTCTTGACTCCTAGAGTCAAAAGAGATGCAAACAATATGGCAGAAACCAACAGATTATTATAAAGTAATTATCCTCCAATTAAAAATAAGTTTAAAAAGATGCAAACAAAAGGAAAGCTTGAATAGAATTTTAGCAACAAATGAGACCAAATTAAGGATTAGAAGCACTAAATAGGATAAAGGAGTGCATTTCATAATGGACATACTCTGAGAAATGAATAAAGCTCCCCTAAAATATTTAAAATGCAAAAAAGTTTTTGGTTAGAGTACAACTTTGGGAAATTTTAATAAATCTTCAAAAATTTGAAGTTTAAACATAAGTTTGGAATAATGGATTTTAATGGAAAATAGACATTTAATTTGTTACAGAAGTTTACATCCTTTGCAATCAGTTACAGCAGTGGAACAGCTTATAAAGTGAGTTTATTAAAACCAACTAAAAATAAACCAGCACTCAGATTCTAGTTGCTAATATTCTAATAAAAGGAACATGGAGAAATGGCTGATTCTAGGGATAGGTTAGGGAAAACACAAAATAATCTTAGAGTATCTTGTAGTATCAGAATCCAATTCAAAAAACCAAAAGGTGCTTACTTCAACAGCACATACACTAAAATTGGAACAGTACAGAGATTTTCATGGCCCTTGTACAAGGATAACATGCAGATTGGTGAAGCATTCCATATTTCTGTAAATTTTATGTATATTTTATCAGAATTAAAAAGGTGAGGTCACAGGAAAGGAACACAAGAGCCAACTGAAAGAACTCACAAGGGCCAGAACCAAAACAATTGGATTATAACCTAAAATATAAATACCCATTGGTGATACTGGTATAAATGATTGAATAAGTGATTTACTTACTGAACTAACCTAAAATTTTTGTAAGCTGCATAAAATGAATTGGGTGAAATTGAAAGCTGTTTGCTACAGAAGAATTCCAAATAAATAATATGTATGTAGACACTCCCCTCTTCAGGAAGAAGTAGAGTTGTTTAGTTGCTAAGTTGTGTCCAACTCTTTTGAAACCCCATGGACTATAGCCCACCAGACTTCTCTGTCTACCAGATTTTCCACGTAAGAATACTGGAGTGGGTTGCTAATTCCTTCCTCAGGGGGGTCTGACCCAGGGATCAAACCTGCGTCTCCTGCATTGTGGATTCTTTACCACTGAGACACGAGGGAGTCTCAGTTTAAGTACCCTTGCCTCTCTTGTGGGCTGGACTAATTGAATTTGCTTCCAAATAGAACATTGAAAAGGGAAAATAAGTAACTCTGGAGTAGAGAAACCTGGCAGACATTACCTTAGCCAGATGATCACGGTTAACCTTACTGGTGTTATAAATCATTGATACCATGTAACCCCTGATACATGTGATGAGACATCCACCAAACCTACAAGCTTGGTCTTGTCATGAGTGAAACACCAGACACACGTTGAGGGGTATTCTGTAATAACTAACCAGTCTCTTCCGAAGCGCCAGGGTCATGAAAAACAGTAAGTCTGAGAAACAAAGAAGCTGCTTCCCTAGTGGCTGACACAGTCAAGAATCTGCCTACGGTACAGAAGACCTCGCTTCAGTCCCTGAGTGGGAAAGATCCCCTGGAGGAGGAAATGGCAACCTACTCCAGTATCCTTGCCTGGAGAATTCTATGGACAGAGGAGCCTGACGGGCTAGTATCTGTGCCTGGAGAGTTCCACGGACAGAGGATTCTGGCAGGCTAGTACATGGGGTTGCAAAGAGTCAAACATGACTGAGCTACACACACACACACGCTCGCACAACTAGGGAGACCGGATCACTAAAAACAGTGACTCCTCGATTGTATTCTAGAACAAAGGATATTAGTGGAAAGTGGTAGAGCTGGTAAATTGAACAAAGTCTGGAATTTAGTTAATAGCCATGTACAAATGTTGATGTTTGGGGTTTTTTGACATAGATATGAGGGTAATGAAGGTGTTAACATTAGGAAAAACTAGGTAAGGACTATAAGAGAATTCTGAACTATCTTTTCAACTGTTCAGTAAATCTAAATTTGTTCTAAATTTTATTTTTTTTTTAAAAAAAGACTTCCAAAGCTGAAGTCTACCTAACCTTTAATAAACAGAACATTCTGATGTTATTTAAACAGTCTTGCACAGTAGGGGGAAAAAGGTATCTAGTTTTATGCAGCTTGTAAAATATTGGATCCATGATCCATGAAATGAGGTTCTCTAAAACTTCTATACAATACTTCTGAGAGCATGCTCTCAGAAGCAAAAAGAAAAAATGCTCCCACTTGGTAGGGACACTTCTCTGCTTCTGCTTGGTTTAAGGTAGGAAAGAAAATCCACTGGAAAATTAAATCCTAGCCTTAAGGATCATACTAGTTTGAAGTTTGAAATTTTTAATGTCTGTAGAGTGTTGGAACCTTCAGTTTATTTTTGATTACCTAACAAAAGTTAACACAAGATTATAAACTTCTTTTAATTCTCTTATTAAGCAAATACTTTTATTCTTAAATTCTTGTATTCTTGTATTAAAATTAAGGTATGCTTTTTGCTTCAGTAATTTGCTTATTATAATACATTTTTTAAAACAAAATTTGCTCTTTACAGGGATAAATATAGTAAATATAGATACAGAGTGACCTTAAGGTTTGGAAATGTTGACACATGTACATAATTTTTAACATGACAATACATGATGGTCATGGACATTGTATGACACATAAATTCATTGTGGTGTTTGTTCCTCATCAGCAATGAATGGTTCCGTGCACTCTGTCAAATAGCAGAGAGCTGAGTGAATTAGTAATCTTTGTATATCTGTGATATGTTGTCTTAGATGATGTATGCCAGTTATTACTGAATGAACTTGTGTTTATAGCATACCCCAGAATAAGTAAAGCAGGTTTAAATAGACAAAAATCCAAATTATCTGTATCTCCAGATTTTGTGGCCACTCTGTCAAATCATTTTGCTTGTTGATAATCCTTAGTATTTAAGAATATCTACTGTTTCTGTTGTCCACTGTTCTAATACATAGAAGTTTTGGAGTTTACTGTAGTTGTATCATATTTTGCTTCAAATTTATTGCCTCGGTTGTATTTTATAGTTGGTATTTTTATTTTTCCAGTGTTGAGTTATAACAGGTTGAAAATTGTATATGGATAAGACTATATCATTTTTAGTGTGAACATGTGTAGAATATAAAAACATGTACTTTATTTAAAGCTTAGTGTACCTAGGAGCTGAAAACTTTACTTTTCATAGCACTGGTACTGCTATCTCTGAGGCAAAGTCTCATCTTCACAATTTGTATCCTCACAAAATTTTGACAGTGTGGAAATGACCCAGTTGGACCACATACTGTTCAACAATAATAATGAAAATACCATTATTTACCAATACTGATGCAGTTTGCCAGGATTCAGATTCTCGTGTTGCTATTTAGTAGTTCTGTGACCATGGGCAAGTTAATTAACCTCATTGTGCCTCAGTTTCCTCATCTTTAAAGTGCTAATAATAGCATATACTTTATAAAGTTACTATGAAGGCCAAAGTGATTAATAGATGCAAAGCACTTAGAACAGTACCTGGCACATTATGCTCACTGTTTGCTAACCGCTATCAAAAGTGCACTCCTGTCACTGCTCATATTATGTTCTTGTCATTTTCGTAGTTTGCTTTCAGTTCAGGTGCTTTGACTTTTGCAATATAAAAATATGAAATCCTTAGAAGGAAAACTCCTTTAGGATTTTTGTTTAGTTTTTGCTTAATTAATTGTATTGCTTTGTGATAGGTTTGATCACTTGTGAGAACGGATTTATAAAGAACAGAATAACCTCTTTTAATTCCCCTGTTAAATAATATGAAAATATTTTTGGAGCCTTTCATTTGAATGGGGAAGTAGCTATTTGTAGCTCCCTCGTCTGTTGCAAATCTCCTTCTTTAATGGCTTTATCCCACAATTTAGCTATAGGTTTTTTGCTTTTCTCCCAAACTGGTGTATATTTGGACTTCTCTGACATTTTAGGATCCTTGTTAACTAAGGATTCCTGTTCAGAATTCTGAAAATTGGTTGTGTATGAAGTCTGACAATGTAATATACTTTTAAAGTATTAATATAATTATAGCCCCATTGTATACACAAGTATTCATACGCAAGTATGTATTCATACACAAGTGCTACACAAGTATGAATACTTGTTTCATGATTTCTGGTTTTGTATATAGATGCTTTTTTTTTTTTAACTGCTTTTGTAATTACCCTGAAGAACAAGATCTTATTCACTCATTATTTCCCTTATTCATTGATTTTTAAGCAGCTAGAAACATTTACAGCAAAATTGAGCAGATATTTATTCTAAGCTGAGTAATTTGTTTTATTTCAAAACTGCATGTGACAATGAAATATTACAAGCCTTTCTTTTTTTTTAAGTTTTTATAAATGGATTATGAAAGTCGTTCCAAATGAAAAATTCTAAAATTTTGTGCATTGGGGGGATATATATATATCTCTTCCCAAAGTGACTACTTTGAAAGGATAAATATTTAGACTCATTTATTGAATGTTTATTTGAAAGACTGCCCACTGTTGGCTGGCATAGATTAACAGTTTAAATAAAATATAATCACTGCCCTTAGGGATCTTGTAGTGCATTAAGGTTTAGTATGTTTCCATAATATAGTGTTATTTTATAGTACCACTTTTTATGTAACAAAGAAGCTATGATTTGCTTTTGATAAACATATTGTAAGTATTCCCTCTACTTTTTCATTAAAAAAATTTTTTTTTCTTTTAGAATAAAACTATATGAATTTCCTTTTTAGGAAAGAATACCCACCTCATGTCCAAAAATTTGAAAGTAACCCTGTAAGGTTAAGTCGGCCCCAAGGTGTTGGTAAGTGTGCAGTTTTATTTGTTAACACCTGTGAAGGGTTTTGAGTTGTTGTCTGAAAGGTAGATTAGGGATGTAGCACTGGCTTTAGAATATTCTCAGTTATACTAGAGATACATAGACTCGTTTTTAATAACTGAGTTGAGAATTTATTTCTCATCTGAAATCATTGGAGAATGATTGAGAGAGTATACATTCAGGTGATGATAGTTGGAAATCTTTTTGATTATATTGGCATTGTTGTTAAATTCATGATCTGTTTATTAACTCTGGGTGGGTTATAGCTTCAGAATTATGTTTTGTTGCACTGTGTTATAATCTTAACATAGTGCAACAGTGTTAATTCAGTGGTTGCCTAATATATTCTAAATTTTAGGATCAAAATTATTCTAGTCAAGAAAATCACTGAATTAAAAAGAGACCATACCTGATAAAACTGTGTTAATAGTAGATGTTGGAATATTACTGTAAGTAGAAATTTAATTTACATCAAAATAATTTTTAAAAAATTACTAATATAAGAAATTAACATTTATGAAAGCTGTTTCTACCATCAAATTGATGTTCATTATTTAGAATAGAGATTTTCAATCTGTGTGTCCATCTTATTTTCCCCAGGCCTTTGCTTGTTTTATTTTTTGGCTTTTTAAAAAAAAATTGAGGTATAAGTTGATTTACAGTATTATATTAGTTTTAGGTGTACAGCATTGTGATTTGGTATTTTTACAGGTTATTCTCCATTAAGTTGTTACAAGATAATGGCTGTAATTCCCGTTCTATGGATTATATTTTTGTTGCTTATCTATTTTATGTATAGTAGTTTGTATCTCTTAATCCCATAGGCCTTGTTTTAAATAGCAGTAGTGGCTCTTACTATCCAAAATCGAATGAATTTAAGCAGCTGAGTTTTCCTGGTTGTCAACAGTTTCTTTTTTTTTTTTTTAAGCACCTGTATTTTTCTATACCTTGGATGAAAATCTTCTGTGTATATATAGAACATATTTTATAAAGAGAATATTCGAAACATAGCTTCTTTCTCAATAATGTTGCAGTTGTGAATGTGAATTAGTATACTTTGTAATGCATAGTTATGCTTACTAGGTTTATTATATGTGGTAGTAATGACTAGCCTCTTGAACATTCATACCTTAAACCTTTACTGAACTCTTACCCTGCACTTGAGCTGAGTCAGATGATTGACATTGATTATTTGCTTTTATCCTAGCTCCCTACCCAGGATCTCAATAAGCTAAGTCCAACTTTACTTCCATTTTGTACAGAGGAGGAAATTGAGGTTCGCAGGGGTTATATAACTTGCTCAAGGACAGACTAGTACTGGAATCCAGGTCTATATGATGATAAAGACCACACGTTCTCTTAACCACTGTGCTTTACTATTTTCTCCCTAGATCAAAAAGAAACTTATTTCTGATCCTCAGGGAAGAACTACACAATAGGTACGGTTATCATTCCCTTTACCCAGATGCATTTCAGTAAGTTAAGTGATTTGGCCTATTATATGGTTTTAGATATCAGTGAGCCCCAGACATTTTACAAAAATTTTTTGTTTATTCAAACACTTCCCTGGTGGTCCAGTGGTTAAGAATTCGCCTGTCAGTGCAGGGGACACTGGTTAGGTCCCTGGTTTGGAAGGATTCCATGTGCCACGGGGCAACTAAGCCTGTGAGCTACAGCTCCTGAGCCCAGCTGTGTAGATAGAGGCCGTGCTTTGCAATAAGAGAAGCCAGCATGATGCTAAGTCCAGTCACCACAGCTGGAGAGCAGCCCCCCCGCCCGCCCCTGCCCCCGCCACCTCCTACTCGCGAAACTCGAGAAAGCCTGTGCAGCAATGAAGACCCAGTGTGGCCAAAAATAAAAGAAATTTTAAAAAACTTTTTTGTTTATTCAGTGACATTCATTAAATAGATAAGAATAACCTTTTTAAAAAACCTTTCTATTTTGAAATCATTTTAAGTGAGTACTGAAAAGTTATAAAAATAGAACTCATTTACCCTTTATTGAGCTGCCCTAAATGCATGTTACAGTCATAGTACATTTGCAAACAAAGAGATTGGCACTGGTATAACATTTTAAACTAAGCAAGCAAAAAAAAAAAAGAAAAGAAAACTAAGCAAACAGACATTGGTCTCATTTCACCAATTTTTCACTGATAACTTTTTTCTGTTCCAAGATCCAGCTTGAGATCTTACAATTGTTACATCTCCTAAGTTTCTTTGATTAATTTGAAGAATACTAGTAGAATGTCTTTCTGTTTGAAAGTTTGAATGATGTTATTTTATGATTTGTTGTTAAGTTGCTCAGTCATGTCTGACTCTACAACTGCATGGACTGCAGTGTTCCAGGCTTCCCTGTCCTTCACCATCTCCTGGAGTTTGCTCAAACTCATATCCCTTGAGTTGGTGATGCCATTCAACCATCTCATCCTTTAATGGCCCCTTCTGTTTCTGCATTCCGTCTTTGCCAGCATTAGGGTCTTTTCCAATGAGCCGCCTCTTTGCATTGTATGATTAGATTGAGGCTATTCATTTTTGCCAAGACTTTCATGAAAGTTAGGTTGTGTCTTCTTCTACACGTTATATCAAGGGTTGTATGATGTTGGTTTGTCTTAACTACTGTTAAACATGATCTCCTGGTTAGGTAGTTTCTGGTGGGTTATTCTACCATACAGCTATTTTCCCCTCCTTATTAATAACTTGGGACTCTTGACACTATGCAGATACCCTCTTTTTCCTCAAAATTGTGTCCACTGATACTAGCATCTTTTGGTGGCTCTTGCTGGCAACAATTATTACTCAGTGTTTATTAATGGTAGTGTTCTATTTTATTTCTTTTACATGTGTTAATTGAAATTTTTTTAATAGGGAAGAGCTATACTTTCTTCTTTATTATTCAGTTTATGCCTGTGGACTCATAATAAAGTGTGTAAATATATATATATATATATATATATATATATATATATGTATGTATGTATGTATAAATATTACCTGTCCACATTGAAACATGTACACTTTGGGAAAGGGATATTGGTATATTTAGCTGGTAAAAAACTGACAGTGTTAGTTGCAGTTGCTCAGTCATGTCCAACTTTTTGCAACCCCATGGACTGTAGACCTCCAGGCTCCTCTGTTAATGGAATTCTCCAGGCAAGAATAATGGAGTGGGTAGCTATTCCCTTCTCCAAAGGATCTTCCTGACCCAGGGATCAAACCCTGGACTTGTGCATTACAGGCAGACTCTTTACGGTAGTGACCCCTAAAGAGACTGAGCTAGACTTGTCTGTGAGTGTCCAGGAGTCTCTGGCTGAGGTCTGGGTCGACAGAGGCCTGCCGCAGGGTCAGGGGCACTGAATACAACAGTCCTGGGGGCTACATAAGTCCTGGTGTGCTGGCATACGTGAACCGTGAACTTCCACATGTTCAAGCTAGTTTTAGAAAAGGCAGAGGAACCAGATAAAATTGCCAACATCCGCTGGATCACTGAAAAAGCAAGAGAGTTCCAGAAAAACATCTATTTCTGCTTTATTGACTATGCCAAAGCTTTTGACTGTGTGGATCACAATAAACTATGTAAAATTCTGAAAGAGATGGGAGTACCAGACCACCTGACCTGCCTCTTGAGAAACCTGTATGCAGGTCAGGAAGCAACAGTTAGAACTGGACATGGAACAACAGACTGGTTCCAAATAGGAAAAAGAGTATGTCAAGGCTGTATATTGTCACCCTGCTTATGTAACTTACATATGCAGAGTACATCATGAGAAATGCTGGGCTGGAGGAAGCACAAACTGGAATCAAGATTGCTGGGAGAAATATCAATAACCTCAGATACGGAGATGACACCACCCTTATGGTGGAAAGTGAAGAAGAACTAAAGAGCCTCTAGGTAAAGGTGAAAGAGGAGGAGTGAAAACGTTGGCTTAAAGCTTAACATTCAAAAACTAAGATCATGGCATCCGGTCCCATCACTTCATGGGAAATAGATGGAGAAACAATGGAAACAGTGGCTGACTTTATATTTCTGGGCTCCAAAATCACTGTAGGTGGTGATTGCAGCCGTGAAATTTAAAGACGCTTACTCCTTGGAAGGAAAGTTATGACTAACCTAGACAGCATATTGAAAAGCAGAGACATTACTTTGTCAACAAAGGTCCATCTCGTCAAGGCTATGGTTTTTCCCATGGTCATGTATGGATGTGAGAGTTGGACAGTGAAGAAAGCTGAGCACTGAAGAATTGATGCTTTTGAACTGTGGTGTTGGAGAAGACTCTTGAGAGTCGCTTGGACTGCAAGGAGATCCAACCAGTCCATCCTAAAGGAAATCAGTCCTGAATATTCATTGGAAGGACTGATATTGAAGCTGAAACTCCAATATTTTGGCCACTTGATGTGAAGAGCTGAGTCATTGGAAAAGACCCTGATGCTGGGAGGGATTGGGGGCAGGAGGAGAAGGGGACGACAGGATGAGATGGCTGGATGGCATCATCAACTCAATGGACATGGGTTTGGGTAGACTCTGGGAGTTGGTGATGGACAGGGAGGCCTGGCGTGCTCTGGTTCATGGGGTCGCAAAGAGTCGGACATGACTGAGCGACTGAACTGACTGACTGTGCTGGCATAAGTCCTTTAGAACATAGTTTGGCCTCAGGCCAACGTATACGGAAGGAAACCTCCTCACCCATAAACAAAAAATTGGATTAAAGATTTACTGAGCATGGCCTGACCATCAGAACAAGACCCAGATTCCGCCACAGCCAGTCCCTCCCATCGGAGTCCTTCCGCAAGCCTCTTATCCGTATCCATTAGAGGGCAGACAGAATGAAAACCACAGTCACAGAAAACAAACCAAACTGATCACATGGATCACAGCCTTGTCTAACTCAGTGAAACTATGAGCCATCCCATATAGGGCCGCCCAAGACAGACAGGTCTTGGTGGAGACTTGTGACAGAATGTGGTCCACTGGAGAAGGGAATGGCAAACCACTTCAGTATTCTTGCCTTGAGAACCCCATGAACAGTATGAAAAGGCAAACAGATAGGACACTGAAAGATGAACTTCCCAGGTTGATAGGTGCCCAGTATGCTACTGGAGAAGAGTGGAGGAATAGCTCAGGAAAGAATGAAGAGGCTGAGCCAAAGCGAAAACAACACCCAGTTTTGGATGTGACTGATGATGGAAGTAAAGTCTGATGCTGTAAAGAACAATATTGCATAGGAACCTGGAATGTTAGTTTCATGAATCAGGGTAAATTGGAAGTGATCAAACAGGAAATGGCAAAAGTGAACATCGACATTTTAGGAATCAGTGAACTAAAATGGACCGGAATGGGCAAGTAATTCAGATGACCATTACATCTACTACTGTGGGCAAGAATCCCTTAGAAGATATAGAATAGCCTTCATAGTCAACAAGAGTCTGAAATGCAATACTTGGATGCAATCTCAAAAACAAGAGAATGATCTCTGTTCATTTCCAAGGTACACCATTCAATAGCACATAATATAAGCCTATGCCCCAACCACTACTGATGAGGAAACTGAAATCAAACAGTTCTATGAAGACCTACACGACCTTCTAGAACTAACATCCAAAAAAGATTTCCATTTCATCATAGGGGACTGGAATGTGAAAGTAAAAGAAGTCAAGAGATACCTGGAGTAACAGGCAAGTTTAGCCTTGGGGTACAAAGTGAAGCAGGGCAAAGCTAACAGTATTGCCAAGCAAATACCCTCTTTGGTCATAGCAAACACCCTCTTCCAACAACACAAGAGACAACTGTACACACGGACATCACCAGATGGTCAGCACCGAAATCAGACTGATTATGTTCTCTCCTACTGAAGATGGAGAAGCTCTATACAGTCAGCAAAAACAAGACTGGGAGCTGACTGGTTCACATCATGAATTCCTTATTGCCAAATTCAGACTTAAAGAAAGTAGGGGAAGCCGCTAGGCCATTCAGGTATGACCTAAATCTAATTCCTTATGATTTATACAGTGGAAGTGTCAAGGAGATTCAGGGATTAGATCTGAGAGACAGAGTGCCTGAAGAACTATGGATGGAGGTTCATAACATTGTACAGGAGGCTGTGATCAAAAACATCCCCAAGAAAAAGAAATTTAAAAAGGCAAAATGGTTGTCTGAGGAAGCAATACAAATAGCTGAGAAAAGAAGAGAAGCAAAAGGCAAAGGAGAATAGGAAAGATACATCCATTTGAATGCAGAGTTCCAAAGAATAGCAAGGAGAGGTAAACCTTCCTCAATGATCAAGGCAAAGAAGAAATAGAAAACAGTAGAATGGGAAAGACTAGAGATCTCTTCAAGAAAATGCGAGCTATCAAGGGAGCATTTCATGCAAGGATGGGCACAATAAGAGACATGATATGGACCTAATAGAAGCAGAAGATATTGAGAGGTGGCAAGAATACACAGAGGACCTATACAAAAAAGGTCTTCACAACCCAGATAATCACGATGGTGTGATCACTCACCTAGAGCCAGACATTCTGGAATGTGAAGTCAAGTGGGCCTTAGGAAGCATCACTACGAACAAAGCTAGTGGAGATGATGGAATTACAGTTGAGCTATTTCAAATCCTTAGAGACAGTGCTGTGAAAGTGCTGCACTCAATACGTCAGCAAATTTGAAACACTCAGCAGTGGCCACAGGACTGGAAAAGGCAAGTTTTCATTCCAATCCCAAAGAAAGGCAATGCCAAAATAATGTTCAAACTACCACACAGTTGCACTCATCTCACATGCTAGCAAAGTAATGCTCAAAATTCTCAAAGTGAACCTTCAACAGTACATGAACCAAGAACTTGCAGATGTTCAAGCTGGATTTAGAAAAGGCAGAGGAGCCAGAGATCAAATTGCGAACATCTGTTGGATCATCAAAAAAGCAAGAGAGTTCCAAAAAAAAATCTGCTTCATTGACTAAAGCTTTGACTGTGTGGATCATGACAAACTGTGGAAAATTCTTTGAGATGGGAATACCAGACCACCTTACCTACCTCCCAAGAAACCTGTATGCAGGTCAAGAAGCAACAGTTAGATCTAGACATGGAACCATGAACTGGTTCCAGATGGGGAAAGGAGCACATCAAGGCTGTATACCATCACCTTGCTCATTTAACTTATATGCAGAATACATCATGCAAAATTCTGAGCTGGATGAAGCACAAGCTGGAATCAAGATTGCTGGGAGAAATATCAATAACCTCAGATATGCAGATGACACCACCCCTATGGTAGAAAGCTAAGAGGAACTAAAGAGCCTCTTGATGAAGGTGTAAGAGGAGAGTGAAAAAGCTTGTTTAAAACTCAACATTCATTAAATGAAGATTATGGCATCCAGTCCCATGCCTTCATGGCAAATAGATGGGGAAACAATGGAAACAGTGACAGATTTTATCTTCTTGGGATCAAAATCACTGCAGATGGTGGCTGCAGCCATGAAATTAAAAGTCTTGCTCCTTGGAAGAAAAGCTGTAATCAACCTAGACAGTATATTAAAAAGCAGAGACATCAATCACTTTGCCAAAAAGGTCCATGTAGTCAAAGCTATGGTCTTTTCACTGTAAAGAAAGCTGAGCACTGAAGAATTGATGCTTTTGAACTGTGGTGTTAGAGAAGACTCTTGCCTTGGACTGCAAGGAGAGCCAACCAGTCCATCCTAAAGTAAATCAGTCCTGAATATTCATTGGAAGGACTGATGCTGAAGCTAAAGCTCCAATACTTTGACCATCTGATGCTAAGAACTGACTCATTAGAAAAAACCCTGATTCTGTGAAAGATTGAAGGCGGGAGGAGAAGGGGACGACAGAGGATGAGATGGTTGGATGGCATCACCCACTTGATGGACTTGAGTTTGAGCAAGCTCTAGGAGTTGGTAATGGTCAGGGAAGCCTGACATACTACAGTCCTTGGGGTTGCAAAGAGTCAGACACAGCTGAGCGACTGCACTGAACTGAACTGATAGCTCTTTTGTGTTAGGTCAGTTCAGTTTGTGTTAGGTAGGTTCATATGTACTTGGATATAGTATGAATGATAGGGCTATAATAATGTGTATATTGTTTCATAAAGATTGCATTTTATTTTAGGATTTCCTTGGAGAGAGTTTTTAAAATATTATTTTCAAACCCCAGGATCAGTAGTTAATGGCATAGCACCTGCAATAATTTTCTCCTTTAAAGGTATCACTGTCTTTTTATAGTTCTTAACACTTACAATGACTTCCTTTATTATTTTTCTCCTTTATTTTGCATTTAAGAGGCACTTAATATGAATTATAGTTATTTATCAGCACTAGGCTAGTAATTACTGATAAGCAGTTCTGTAGAGTTAAACTAAAGCTTGTATTAACTAAGTATTAATATTATTTTTGGACATTTCACATATCCTGTAGTCTTTTTGTTTGGTGTTCTTTTGCAGTTTTTCTAAGCATGAAAAATAATGTCTTAATTAAGATCTCTCTCATTTTTTTTTTCCCCAGATTCTTAAGCTTCCTTTTTGTTTTCCATTCTGTTTTTGTATTCTTATCAGATAATTAATAGATGTTATATGCTGTCTCTGAGTAAATATTTAATTACATTCTTCATGTAATTGCATTATGATTCTAACTTAAATCATCTGACTTAGCAGTGTTTAAACTCATTTGCAGAAGAAATATATCCCCTCATCTTAATCAGTCAAGGTATCTTCTTTTAGTATATTAACATATATTGATAACTTGCAGACTTTTATGCATATATAGCTGTTTTTTGATGCATTTATACTGTGTGTGTTGTTCTATAACTTGCATCTTGACTTTGTTATGATATTATCTGGTTTCTGTACTCTCATTAAGAGATACTGGAATGCCAGAGGAAAACCAAAATGAAAGACAATTAAAGGAATCAAATGGACTATAGCTAAGTCTCTGTTATTTTTTAATAGATGTGAAGTGACCCACTATATTTATATAGTATAATTAGGTTTTTTATGTTTGATATTATATATTATGATTAATAATTTAGCACATTTTATGTATTTTATGTTATTTCCTTAGATCAAGTCCCTAGAAATAAAATTACAAGGTAAAAGATTATGTACATTTTAAAGACTTGATATGTTCTGTCAAAATGCTTTCTATAAAGGGTATCAGCACCCAGCAGGCATGATCTATGTTTCTTTTCTCATATGCTCCTCAGCAATATTAGATCTTACCATTCTTTCAAGCTTTGCCAGACTGATTGGGAAATAGTATTTGTTTTTTCACATTTCCTCATTAATGACCAGGCATTTTATATGTTAAGTGGGCTTTAGGGTTTCTTCTTTTATTCATGTCTGCCTGTTGTGTTCTTTGCCTATTGTGTTCTCCATTTATCACACATGTTGAGCATAGCCCAAAGTGGTTTTTGGAGATTATACTGAGAATATGATCTATGACTTTAATTTTTTTTAAAATAAAAATTGGTCATAGTAACAGCGACATGATGGAGAAAACCATTTTTCTAATTTGTCTTTCTCTTTTAAAAGGTGATAAAAATAACTTAAAAGCAAATAAATAACCATAATAAAGATAGCTGTTTGTATCTTAACTATCCTTGAGGTATACATTTTCCAGCATATTAATAATATCAGAGCTAAATTTTCAAACAAAAATAAAGGGTTATCCTTGCCCTACCCAACCTCCAACTTCTATTATGACAATTTTCAAACATACCAAAAAACTGACTTTTAAAAGTGAGTTTACATGTACCACATAGATTCGGTAATGAACACTACTTCATTATGTATTTGTATATCTAATCATTTTTTATAACTTCATCTACTTTTTTCAGTACATTTAAAGTTACAAACACCAGTATAGTTTTACTCCTGAACACTTCAGCAGATATTTGATTAGAGTTCAATATATATTTGTTTTCTTTTGAAATAGAATTTAGATATAATGAAATTTACAAGTCCTAAATGTACAGTTGAATACATTTTGACAGGTATACACACCTTTTTAACCCAAGGCCCTGGGAACACATAGTGTAAATGATATCATCACTTCACAGTGTTCCCTCATGTTCCTACCAGTTACTCCTCATCTCTTCCCCATCATAGGTAACCATTTTCACATAAGTGGAATAATACAGTATGTACACTTGTATACTTTTATGTAAGTCTTCTTTTCACTCAGAATGAATTTTTGACATTCACCAGTGTTGTTGCGTGCATTAGCAATGTGTTCCTTTTCAGTATTGTAGGGCTGTAATAGTTTATTTATCATTCCATTATGATGGATACCTAAGTTGTTTCTAGGTTTGTTTTTTTTTTTTTTAATGAGTAAAGCTACTATAAACATTCTTTTTTAAAACATAGATTTTAAAATTTATTCTAAAGAGCCAATCGCCTTTACTTATCTCATAATAGCTTCCATATTTACCTTTACTGCATACCTGGAAATAGGGTGGTATATTAAAAAGACATTGCGCTAGAAAATCCACCAGGAAATACTCTAATCTTTTTATTTTTTTATCAAAGTATAGTTGATTTACAATTTTAGTTTCTGGTATACAGCAGAATGATACAGTTATATGTATAGTATGTGTTCTTTTTCATATTCTTTCCCACTAGATTATTATTAATACAAGATATTAAATATAGTTCTCTGTGCTATACAATAGGGCCTTATCTTGGTATTTATCTGTTTTATATATAGTAGTTTGTATCTGCTAATCCGTAAGTCCTAATTTTTTTGTCCCATCCCTTTCTCCTTTGTTAATTGTAAATTTGTTTTCTATGTCTGTGAGTCTGTTTCTGTTTTTTTTAATTGAGTTCATTTGAATCATATTTTAGATTCCACATATATTGATGTTAAGTGATGTCATATGATAATTTGTCTGACTTACTTCATTTGTATGATAACCTCTGGGTCCATCCATGTTGCTGCAGATGGCATTGTTTCATTCTTTTCTTATCATGGGGTAGTATTCCTTTGTCTGTATGTTACACTTTCATCTGTTGATGGGCATTTAGCTGGCTTCCATGTCTTGACTATTCTAAATAGTGTTGCTGTGAACATTGGAGTGCATGTATTTTTTTAAAAATTCGCCTTAATGTAAGTTATTTATTTACCCTTACCCATAATATATATATTTTATTATTAAAGTACAGTTGACTTAAAATGTTCCAGGTGCAAAGCAAGGTGATTCAGTTATACATATACATATATATTATTTCTGAGATTATTTTCCATTATAGATTATTACAAGATACTGTAGTTACCTGTGCTATACAGTACACCTTTGTTTCTTGTTGCATATGTGGTTTTTTTTTTAATTATAAATCTATCATTCTTTTCATATTAAGTCAAAACAAGTAGAATCAAAATATTGCAAGGTTTTTAGTTAGGCAAAAATTAATGTTTTCTACAATATATATATTATACATACTATTTATATGTATATATACAAAAGCTTTTCTACTATACTTGATAAAAGCTTGAGAAAGAATATCAAAGAAGAGATGGAGAAATTGGAAAATATAAAGTGAATGATATGGGAGCATTGAAGATGAAATAGCAAAAGGGAAACCCACCTAGGTCAAAGATCATAATGTAGTCCAGTTTTCAAACGTGGCTGCTCATTAAAAACATATCTGGAGCTTTGGAGAAAAAAAAAAACAAAACAGGCATTTGTATTTTTTTAAAAAATCAAAGATAATTCTAATATGCATCTGGATTTTAAAAAGGAGTCACAGGCTTTTGTATTAAACAGTAGTTTTGGTTATTTAGAATTCTGTTATTTTTCTGTTGATCAATCATGATACAGTGGTATTAAGTAAGAGTTACATAATCACAGTAGTAAAAGATGTTTATCAGTTTTCACAATCAATAGCCAGACAAAAAATAAAAGATAAGTACAATTGCAAGTCATAATGGGAACATGATTAACCTAACATTATAAAATAATGACATGCAATTTGGGGGTTCCAGCAGAGTGATGTGGTAAGTGGAAGTGCATACATGTACTTATTTTCATCCACGTAGCCAGTCTATGTCTTTTGATTGGTGCATTTAATCCATTTAAGGTAATTATTGATTAAGGTAATTATATATGTATGATCCAACAAAAGTAGCACTAGTCGTAAAAACCCACCTGCCAATGCAGGAGATGGAAGAGTCATGGGTTTGATCCCTGGGTCAGGAACGTCCCCTGGAGAAGAGAATGGCACCGTACTCCAGTATTCTTGCCTGGAGAATCCCACGGACAGAGGAACCTGGTGGGCTACAGCCCATGGGGTCACAAAGAGTCTCCAACTCTGCCAACCCATGCCTCCACAGGAGACCCTTCAGCACTACAGGGGAGTTTTGGTTCAGTCTTCTGTGGGGTCACTGCTCTTTTGTTCTGGATCTTGGTGTGGGCAAGGTTTTGTTTGTGCCCTCCAAGACTGTTTACACCAGTCCTATGGAATCCTATAGTCAAATCCCACTGGCCTTCAAGGTCATATTCCCTGGGGATTCCCAGTCCCTTTTCAGATCCCTAGGCTTCGAAGCCTGACGTGGAGTTGAGAACCCTCACGTTAGTGGGAGAACTTGTTTGGTTTTACTGTTCTGTAGTTTGTACATCACCCACTGGCAGGTATGGGCTTTGATTGTATCATGATGCACCCCTCCTCCTGTCTCGCTGCAGCTTCTTCTTGGTCTTTGGATGTAGGGTGTCTTTTTTTTGGTGGGTTCCAGTGTTCTCCTGTCAGTGGTTGTTCGACAGCTAGTTGTTCTTTTGGTGTCCTTGCAATAGGAGTACGTCCTACTCCATTGTCTTTAACCAGAAGCCTGCGTGTGTCTTTTTGAACCAGAGTTTTGTCTGGATTGCTAGATCATATAGTATTTCTAGTTTTAGTTTCTTGAGGAACTCCATACTGTTCTCCATAGTGGCTGCACCAATAAATATTCCTGCTAACAGTGTAGGAGGGTTTTCCTTTCTCCACACCCTCTCAAACATTTATTGTTGGTGGACCTTTTAATGATGGCCATTCTGACTGGTAGAGGGTGATAACCTCATTTAGTTTTTTTTTAATTGTAAAGAATATTATTTAAAAATTTTTAATTTTAGGTAACTTGCTTTGCAATATTTTACTGGTTTCTGCCATACAACAACACGAATCAGCCATAATTATACATATATCCCTTCCCTCTTGAGTCTGCCTCCCCTTTTCCCTTCCCACCTCTCTAATCATCGCAGAGCTCCAGATGGGCTCCCTGTGTTATATAGCAACTTCCCGCCAGGCATCTATTTTACACATGATGGTAAATGTATGTCAGAGCTCCTTTTTCCATTCGTCCCACTGTCTCCTTCCCCCACTGTGTCCTCAGGTCCATCCTCTTCATCTGCATCTCCATTCCTTCCCTGCAAATAGGTTCATCAATAGCGTTTTTCTAGATTCCATATATCTGTATTAAAATACATTTGTTTTTCTCTTTCTGACTTATTACACTCTGTGTAACAGGCTCTAGGTTCATCCACCTCACTGGAACTGACACTTTTGTTCTTTTTTCAAGGCTGAGTAATGTTCTGTTGTATATATGTACCACATCTTCTTTATCCATTCATGTGTAGATGGACATCTAGGTTGCTTCCATGTCCTGGCGATTGTAAACAGTGTTGCAGTGAACGTTGGGGTGCATATGTCTTTTAGAATTGCAGCTTTCTCAGGGTGTATGCCCAGTGGTGCGATTGCTGGGTCATATGGTAGGTTGCCTCCCTGGTGGCTCAGATGGTGAAGCGTCTGCCTAAAATGCGGGAGACCTGGGTTCGATCCCTGGATCAGGAAGATCCCCTGGAGAAGGAAATGGCAGCCTGCTCCAGTATTCTTGCCTGGAAAATCCCATGGACTGAGGAGCCTGGTAGGCTACAGTCCCTGGGGTCATAAAGAGTCAGACATGACTGAGCGACTTCACTTTCACATGGTAGGTTTATTCCTAGCTTGTTTGTTTTTTTTTAAGCAATCTTCATGCTGTTCTTCATAATGGCTATATCCATTTACATTCCCACCAATAGTGTAGAAGGGTTTCCTTTTCTCCATATCCTCTCCAGCATTTATTGCAGATTTTTTGACAGTGGTCATTCTGACTGGTGTGAGGTGATACCTCATTGTAGCTTTTGATTTGCACTTCTCTAATAATCTCTAGTAATTAGTGATGTTGAGCATCTTTTCATGCACCTGTTGGCCATTTGTATGTCTTCTTTGGAGAAATGTCTGTTTTTGTCTTCTGCCTATTTTTTGATTAGGTTGTTTGTTTTTTTATGAGCTATTTGTATATTTTGGAAATTAAGCCCTTGTTGGTCACATCATTTGCAAATAATTTCTCCCAGTTCATAGATTGTCTTGTTTGGCTGATGGTTTCTTTAGCTGTGCAAAAGCTTATTAGTTGGATTAGGTCTCATTGGTTTATTTTTTATGTTTATTTTTTGCTTTTATTTCTGTTGCTTTGGAAGAATGATCTAAGAAAACATTGGTATGATTTATGTCAGAGAATCTTCTGCTTATGTTTTGTTTAGTTTTATGGTGCCCTATCTTAATCTTAGTGTTTGTTTTGTGTGGTCTTGGATTAATACTCTGTTCACCTTCTCATCCCTAAAAGGTGGGGGGGTAGGGGGATAGGTTTTATCTTAAGTACCTCCCTGGAATACTTTGAGGGTTTGGAGGCTGTGTCATAGTTTAGCAAAAATAACTTTCATAGTCAGTTAGCTGCTAAAACTTTCATGAGCCTCTTGTTAGGCATTTGCTGTTTTTTTTTTATAGTCATCAAGTTTTAAGTGTTGAGCCATTTTATATTTCTGGCTATATTTGAAACTAGTTAATTTTCACATGAATTGTCATAATCTTCTTAGTTGTTTTTACCTTTCCATAGATAAAGCTTCACCTTAAAACTTCTAAGTACATCATTCTTTGTGTTTCTCTTTCTTTTGGTACCCTATAATCTTGATTTAGGGAGGAGTCAGATTTTAAAATTGTTTTCCTCTATTTTCTTTTTTTGGGTGCCAAAATCTGTTTTCTTAACAATTAATGAAAATCTTTGAAATCATTTTGTGATAACAGTGATACAGAAGAGTTTCCATATTACAGATACAATCCAGCTGAAAAGGGATACTTTATGGGAAATAGATGGGGAAACAGTGGCTGACTTTATATTTTTGGGCTCCAAAATCACTGCAGTTGGTGATTGCAGCCATGAAATTTAAAGACACTTACTCCTTGGAAGAAAAGTTATGACCAACCTAGACAGCATATTTAAAAGCAGAGACATTACTTTGCCAACAAAGGTCCATCTCGTCAAGGCTATGGTTTTTCCAGTGGTCATGTATGGATGTGAGAGTTGGACGGTGAAGAAAGCTGAGCACTGAAGAATTGATGCTTTTGAACTGTGGTGTTGGAGAAGACTCTTGAGAGTCGCTTGGACTGCAAGGAGATCCAACCAGTCCATCCTAAAGGATATCAGTCCTGGGTGTTCATTGGAAGGACTGCTGCTGAAGCTGAAACTCCAATACTTTGGTCACCTCATGTGAAGAGTTGACTCATTGGAAAAGACCCTAATGCTGGAAGGGATTGGGGGCAGGAAGAGAGGGGGACGACAGAGGATGAGATGGTTGGATGTCATCACCGACTCGATGGGCATGGGTTTGGGTAGGCTCCGGGAGTTGGTGATGGTCAGGGAGGCCTGGCGTGCTGCAATTCATGGGGTCGAAAGAGTCGGACATGACTGAGTGACTGAACTGAAGTGAATATAGATATAAGCTATTGTAAAATAAGCTTTGGAGGAACATATGAACATTAGGTGTTCAATGTGAATGAACTTCTTACATTTCCAGGCAAGGAAATTGTTGATTGCTAGCACATTATTTAATTGGTCCCATGAAATGATTGCAGGATTGGGCTTGTTAGGCCATAAATGAAGATTAAGTACAACGTTGAAGGCAATATTTTAAATGCCATCTTAGGGTGTAAATCTTTAAGTTGGGAAAGCATTTCTTTTTTATCTTATTTGCCAGAATTAGTTTCTCCAGAATTAATTTTCTCAAGAGTAATTAGTGAGCCAATTCATAGTACTGAATTATTTAACGTTAGCTCTTTGGGTACTTTGTATATTGGTTCTAAGGTTTTTCTTTTGGTATGTGTGCTTGTGTTTAGTTATCTGTTTTATATATAGTAGTGTATATTTGTCAAGAAGAAGGAACCCTTCTACCTTATTGGTGGGAATGCAAATGGTACGGCCACTGTGGAGAACAGTATGGAGCTTCCCTAAAAATCCAAAAACGGAGCTCCCATAAGATCTATCTATCTCACTCCTGAGCGTATACCCAGAAAAAACCACAATTCGAAAAGATACTTGCACCCCAGTGTTCATTGCAGCACTACCAGCAATAGCCCGAGGATTATAATAGGCAGAGCAGCAATAGCTAGAGCATTGTAATAGCAGTCGCCAGGAAGCAACCTACATGCCCATTGATAGAGGAATGGATAAAGAAGATGTAGTACATATATCCACTGTTTTTCTCTATCATCAATAAAAAATTTTTCTGTTTCTTTCAGGGCTTGGGCCACTTGTTTCTCCTTTGTTAATTATGTGGTAGAGAAAAATGTGACTTAGGAATGATGACATAGCTGAAGTGAACAGAAGAGTGTGATGATATGATCTGGATTGAAATGATAATAGTTTTTAAAATGTCATTCTCTAAGTAGGGTCTGGCAGGAAAACGATATAGACATATTTGAGCAAAACGATTTGCAAAGATTTTGTAGGGATTACAAATATTCCTAAAATATGTTTAAAGGGAAAAAGCTTTTTTGTGTACATACAAAAATTTAATTAGTAAGACCAAAAAAAGTTGGAGGAGAAAAAAAATCCCATGTTTTAAGACAGCTGTCTCTGTAAATTAAATTATACCATTAATCGGTTGTGTATTCCAGAAAACTGTATATTTTCTGAATTCCATATCTTGTCTGCCTTCTTTTTTTTTTACTTAGTGCCACATTCAAGTCCTTCAATACTCATTTGTATGGAAACTTCTTTTTAGATCTAATCCAATCCATTTAACACCATACCAATGTTAGCCTTCATAGGAATGTAACTAATAAACACCTGCATGCTCTGGCTGGAGCAGCTGCTTCGTAACCTCAGGTGTTTTTGGGAACAGCTTTTCCTTCTTCTCCCTGGCTGAGTCCTGATATATCTAGATCTGTTACTAAAACTTATGTCATGTGATGTTTTATAATGTGATTCATTAATCCAGTAAACATATTTTGAGCCCTTGCATTGTGCAGTTTCTAAATACTGAGAAAACATGTGAGCAAAACATTATTTCTGCTTTTTCAGAGCTGACAGTATGATGGAGGAATCAGATCAGTGTAAATAATTAGCAGAGAATAAAATGAGTACTAATAGAAGTGTGGATAAAGTGCTGTGGAAGCTCTGAGGATATGCTTCATCGTGCATAGTGTGGGCCAGAGGTAGCTTTTTAATGAAGAATAGTTTGACTTTACTAGATAAATAGGGAGGACTTTGCTTGTAAAGAGAATAACATATATATGAAGGTGAGAAAGAAAATACCCTGGAGAAATGCACTTCTTTGAGGTGTAGTGTTTTGTTTGTTTTTTTTTTTTAATTAAGACTGGAATATACAAACTTCATCTTGCCAAGATATGGGGTTTAGACTTTTTTCCTAAGCTACTGAAATTATTGAAAGATTTTCAGCATTAGGGAGAAGGAAATGCCAACCCACTCCAGTATCCTTGCCTGGAAAATCCCATGGACAGAGAAGCCTGGCAGGCTACAGTCTCTGGGGTCACAAAGAGTCGGACATGACTGTGTGACTAACATTTTAAACATTAGAATGATTAGATCATTTGAAAGATCACTTTGGCAGTCTTGGAGAGTGATTTGAAGCAAACAAAATTGGAATGAGGGAGATCAACTTAGGCAGGAGTTAAGCATCTGAAATACATTGGCAGTGGAGTTGGAGAGAAAGGAATGAGTTTAAGACCCTTGACTGTAGTAGAGTTCCCTTGATTGTGAGGAAGGACTCACTGGGGCAAGTCAGCGATTACTTAGATTTCTAGCTTCGGTGTCCAGGAAAATAAAGGTATTCTGACTAAGCAAATGCTGAGGAGGTGGAACTCTGCGATTGCACCAATCAACAATAATTGCATGGGTTTCTTAAGACAGTTTTGTATACCAAATTCAGAAATATTAGATACTTTTATGTGTAGAAAGTCTCCATATTTTTTTTAAAAAAGAGGATGTTAAAGATAGGAAAATGGAAATATTTAACATACTTGGGATTATGCAGGTAGAACATTTTTGTTTTAGATTTATTAACTTTTAATGCCTTTTTATTTTATTTTTAGTTGGAGGATAATTGCTTTACAATGTTGTATTGGTTTCTGCCATACAACAACGTGAATTAATCATCAGCGTAGGTTCATTAACTTTTGATTTAGATATATGTTCAGTTTTCTTTGCTGATGAAGTCAAATTGTAGTGAATTTTAAATTATTCTGTTTGGAATTTGTGAAATCATTTAAAAACTCTAATTATGAATTAATTAGAAATGAAAATGATTGACTTTACAATGAAAAATAATGCAAATTTTCTTTTGCGTGTCTTGAATTTAAAAAGCCATTAAATTGAGAATTACTTTCCTTTATCGAAACAGTTGTACCCCACATTTGAATTCATGTTTTTCTCATTACTGATCTGAGAACAGTAACGTAGGAAAAAGAAACGTGTATGCGCGTGATTCAGTGCAGAAGGTGTTCTGTTGCCTTAGTAGCACAGAACAAGCTGAAGAGAATATTGGTATACTTGGTGAAAATGGTCCACAGTAGAGTGGGTGGAAAGAGATCCTGGTGAAAGACAGACAAGAGCAACCAGGAGATGGCTACTGGCTCTGGCCTAAAGTTTTATTTTTCTCTATTGTACATATTGAAACATTAGTTTCTTTTAGCTAAAACATAATTTGATAATATGAGTTAGTATTTTTTTCATAGCAAAAAATGAGAAATTTATTAAGTTTAATTTTAGTACTTTCCCCCCATTTTTTTTTTTTAGATCGTATAATGAAAAAAACAGAAGAGTCTGAATCACACCTGGAGTCTGAAATTAAAAGGAAAGTTGCACAGAAACGTCACAGTAGTACATATCAGTCTACCCCACCTTCTCCGTCTCCTGCTTCCAAAAAATGTTTAACTGATTTAGAGGTGGGTAGAGAAATTATTCTTTGTTGCTAATCAGTTGTTATTTTTATTAATATTATTCTTAGTACTTATTAAATTCTGGTGATCTTTTCAAATAGGACTGGAAGAGAACTAGAAAAGGTTACTTTGGCAAACTTTTCTGCCTTCATTAGATCATTTTTCAATTGTCAGAAGTCCAGAATATGTATCTTTCTGAAAAGGTGTATGAATACTTCCCTATACATACTTCACATAATTGCTCTCAGTCAGAGTTTTAAAAAAAAAATTCTCATGTAAAGCCAGAGTACAACTGTCAAAAATGTTTATTTAACATGGATCCAGAATTATCATCTAATGCACAAACTCCATTCACATTTTCTCTAAGCGTGTCCTTTATGGAAACAGGATACAGTTCAGGATCATGTTACATTGAGTTGTGGCGATCTTCAGTCTTCTTTAATCTGGAATAACTCCTTGATGTTCTTTTGTCATTCATAACCTTGATATTTGTAAGAAACATAGGCCACTTATTTTGTACCTCAAGTTGAATTTGTCTGCATGTTCATCATGATTTATACATTTTTCAAGATTCCTCAGAGGTGATGCTATGATCTTATTGCATCATATCCAGAGGTATATAATGTTGATTTTGACATTATTGCTGATACTCACTTTTATCTTGTTTAAGATGTACTCTTCTAGATTTTTCCAGGTATTTTAGTAGGTGTTTTTAGTAGGTATTGCTGTGTACTCAGTCACTCATTTCATGTCTGACTCTGTGACTCTATGGACTGTAGCCCACCAGGCTTCTCAGTCCATGGAATTTTCCAGGCAAAAATACTGGAGTAAGTTGCCATTTCCTACTCGAGGGAGTCTTCCCGACCCAGGGATCTAACTTGCGTCTCCTGCGTTGACAAGCGGATTCTTTACCACTGAGACACCTGGGAGGTCCCTAGTATTTCTATACTTACTTGTTAATAAGAGTTTTTTCTTATCCCACATTTACTTACATATTTTCTATTTTTATTAGCATGGAGACATAGATTCTTGTTTTTCTCAGAAAGGTTATTCTCCACAACTGTCATTATTTATTGTGATGTTCAAATTGCTCTAGATTTGGCCCATGGAGAGTTCTTCAAGTTGGCTGCTGTTTTCTTTTTGATGTATCCCCATCATTATTTGAGTACCTGCTTTCTGGTTTAACCAGGTGGTCTAGATTTCTTTGTATTTCTCTGTATCAGCTCTGTAATCATGCATTTCTCCAAGGAGCCATTGTTTGTATAAGTGGAAGGAAAATATTTGGGCAGTAGTTGTGCTCGTTGCTATTAGGTGTCAAATTTGTAGGCCTACTCAGCAGACTGAACTAGGAATATTTGTGTATTTATACACAAATAATGTATGTGTTTGTGTTAATGTTTAGTATGTATTAAAATTCATGAGTTTGCATTGATAACCCCAATTCTAGTCCAGCACCACAGTGTTTATTTTAGCCTTTTGTGCTTTGCATGTTTTTGTAACTCCCTTCTCTGACTAAGAAACCTGTCTTCCATTATCTCCAGTGTATTTACTTATTTGCTCAGTTGATTTTTCTGTGACCAGTCTTCTGGCACGCAAGCCTAAGGTTGGCTTGGGCTATACTGTCATCACCCACACTGCTTGGCCCTTTGCTGAATCCCTGGAAAGGAGGAGAAAAGAATTTCTTCTTCCCACACACACACACCATCCTTCCTTCCCTAGGCATGCCAGCTAAAAGCCTAAGAAGGTTTTTTTTTAACATCATAAATATATTTTCTTTCTTTTTACTCTTCTGTGCCACTTATTCTTTTCTTAGTGGAGATAAAGAATAGATTATAGCCATCCTCTATGTAATTTTAAATTTTTGAACAAGATTAGTGGTTTTTCTTTCCATGTATAGTATGTGAAATTTCACATTACATATTGCTTGTAAGAAAACGAAGTCTTTGATATTTAATGAGATTATAACAGGTTCAGAATATTTACAAAATATGACATTGTCTCAGTGGTGTCTCATCAAAGACATGCTTATTCTTATTAAGTATACAGGTTATTATTAATGTGTATAGACTGGCAGATAATATGTGATAATGAGATTTGGATTTATTTTAAAGTGTTCCATTGACCAAAGAGGGTGGAAATGACACTTTAATTAATCTTTGTTTTCTGAAAGAATTTATATTTAACATAAAACTGTTAAGAAAATCTGCTACTTTGCTAAAAATAATTGAATAATATTGAGATTCTAGTTTTTAGATCACTAGGTTGATATAATTCTTAATCTCTAGTTTTTATCATGAAAAGTGTAATACCATGTTTGGTTAAGCTGATCTGCATTTTGTTCCTAATTGCTGCAAACAGTTCTAAGATATGTGTTTCTTAGCCTGTGGATGGCATATGATAATAGCTCATGATATAGTTCCTTCTATATTTTAATATTAAAATTTTTAATAGTAGGGAAGTGCTTTTTCTGTTTCAGTATCAATTTTACAAATGCAAATATGTGAAAGTATTATTTTTCCATAGGGTTCTTTTTATTGAAATATATCCTTTATTATAGACACTAAAGTATTGGAGCCAGTCTGAACCCAGCTTGATGATATCCTTGATTCTTCTTAATAAAAGACAGAATTAGCTTACATAGCGCTGGCTCCCGCTGTGACAGATGAGGGTCTAGTTTTCACATAAATAGATGTGTTTAAAACCTAGCTAGTGGTAACGATAATCCTATATGAAAAACAGAAAAAGAGACACAGATGTACAGAACAGACTTTTAGACTCTGGGAGAAGGCGAGGGTGGGATGTTCAAAGAGAACAGCATTGAAACAAGTATACTATCAAGGGTGAAACAGATCACCAGCCCAGGTTGGATGCATGAGACAGGTGCTCAGGGCTGGTGCACTGGGAAGACCCAGAGGGATGGGATGGGGAGGGAGGTGGGAGGAGGGATCAGGATGGGGAATACATGTAAATCCATGGCTGATTCATGTCAATGTATGGCAAAAACCGCTACAATATTGTAAAGTAATTAGCCTCCAACTAATAAAAATAAATGGAAAAAAGAAAAAAAAAACCTAGCTAGATGTGGAGATCTATCTATGCTTATCATGAAAATGAGGGGGTTTAGATTTTTTTTTTTAAGGGGTTTAGCTATTTCATCACAGGGTAGTATGTAGGTAGGGACTGCTCCTTTGTACCTAACCAGTTGTTCACATAACTTACCTATGCATTCAAAATAGCATGATTGAATTATTTATGCCCTGGCAGAGGGGGAAAAAAAAAGTACAGTCTCCATATGCCAAGCTGATATCCTACCTATTAAGTTTAACTTTGCCCTGGTTGGTTTTCATTGCTGTGTGTTATCTGGGTAACAGATGCCATTCCTTTTTGTTATCTGGGCTAGACCCTCAAATAGGTAACATGGTATAATGGAACAGCTTTGTCATGGTCAGTTGGACAAAGTTAGCGATTTCTCTGTCAGTTTTTTCATCTTTACAGCAAACAGGTAAGTCTAGAGTAGTAGTCTTTATAGGCCGTTTTTGCTTGTGTACATATTTTTGAGTCATAAATTTACATAAAATAAAAATGCATAGAACTTAAGCATTCAGTTTGGTGAATTTTGAAGTGTAATTCTACACATTTAGTCATATATAATTACCACCTTACCTGTTGGTCCTGCAACTACTTGATGTCCTCTGTCACCTAAAAGAATTTTAAACGATATATTATTCTCTTATGTATTCTTAAGTTGACACTGAGCATTTTTCATCCTGAATTTAAAAGGTCACACAGGATGTAATAGTTGACATAATGAAAGGAGTAACTTTTTAAAATAGAATAGTTAAATCAGTTTCCTCATATATGGATCTGGGCACATCCAAATTAATAATATACACTTGTTAATAGTCTATAATTGATTAAAGCCATATATTTTATACAAAGTTTGATGAGTAGTTATTTGATGTAAAAGCAAAATTGTTGGAAGTGCCTCTTTCAATTAGAGACAGACTATTTTTCTTAATTATTTTATATGTCCCTGGAGTATTATGTTACATATTGAAACTGGATTCAGCATCTGTTCGTGTTTTCCTTCTTATAGATGTAAGTGCTGAAGAACCTTGTTCACATAAATAGGTACATGAGTATGGAAAGAGTTTTATTACAGTAATATCACCAAATACCTTGAACTCCTTCTACATTATAGGCTTCAAAATCATATGATACTCTACTATCAAAAAATCTTTTTTTAATGGTATCATAATTGTAAGAGGCCTAGATTGGGCCTTCCTTGAATTATTTTTGTAGCACTGATAATTTAGAAATAAATTATCTTGTAAAAGATTGTCTTAACTAGAACTTAGAATCAATTCATTTTTCCAACATGTAACATTATCTTTCAGTTTGGTTTGGTGATTTTTATACCCTAGGGGCATGCACCATTTTAATATTTCAAATGGAAGATGGGTTTAGGATTCTTTTTTTTTTCTTTTTTTTTAAGTATGAGAAGAACAGTTGTGGCAGGTGGTACTTTGACATAGCATAATCAGAGCAGTTTTTGGAAGGGTTATATGTGTGAATTGAAGATCTAAATATTGATTACCTTAAGATTATTTATGCCCTGTATGCCTTAGAAAATCTTTATGTATCCCTTGAGGAATATACATAGTCTGATTGAAGGCTGCTGGACTAGATGGTTTTGAAAATTTCTTCCAGCATTGTGATGCTAAATCCCAAGTAACATTCAAGATTTTGTGGTAGCCCTAGCGATGGTGATGAGAAATAGGAGATTAATTTTGAGATTATTGTTGTTTTTTTCCCATGATGTTGAAATAAAATGCCAAAGTCTTTTTTTTTTTTTTCCTTCTTTCTTTCTTTTGGATTTTAAGGTTTCTAAACAGTGTGGATATTGTCCAAAATGCGGGAAAGAAAAAGAAAATCAGACCAAATGCCAAAGTTGTGGTGTTCCTTTTCCTAAGGATTTGCAAAGAAATTGCAGACAAGCTGTAACTTTGAATGACTCTGCTGGATTATCATTAAGAACATCAATTCATCAGAATTCTGGAGGACAGAAGTCACAAAACACAATATTACCAGCCAAGAAGTTTTATGGCAACAGTGTGGGAAAGATTCCAATTGATATTATTGTGAATTGTGATGAGAGTGGACAGAATTGTTTACATACTAATGGGAAAGTCATTTTATCTAGGGCAAAAGTAGCCAAAATCACAAACCTGAAAGAAAGGAAAACAAGCCTGTCAGACCTAAATGATCCAAGTAAGTATTTTACTCTCTTTAGTATTGCTTATATCAGTCTAATATTTTTCAAATATATTTTTAATGTGATTATAAACATATTTCTGAAGTGTAGTTTTAAAAGGTTTTTTGTATCAGTTATATGACATGCTTTTTGGGTAGATTATTAAAACTGCCCATGTAATTGAAAAATAATAACTGACTTTGTCCTTATCCTATCCATTTTAAGTAGTTAAAAAAAGAGCATAGATCTTGACCCTAGTCTTAGGTCAGTTGCCAGTTAGGACTGACTTTCTAACTTTGACCCAGTTGCTTAATCTCTCTGAACTCTTAAGTGGATATATTTCCTGCCTGACAGTGTTCTTGAGGGAGTAAATTTAAAAATAACATGAAGTGCCTAGCATAGCTCAGTAAAGCATTTGACAAGAGAAAGGACTGTGAAAATTCATTCCCTTACTGCTGTTGTTCCTCCTCGAAATCCTTTTCCTCTCTTTAGTCACATGTACACATGTATGTGTATATGAAATGCAGTCCTTTTTTTAATAAATAGCATAAGATTGGAAACAGTCATAGACTGATGGAATAAACTTTAGGTGGCTGTAAAGGGGGGGAAACTTA